>NC_092337.1:60022500-60647500 GCF_046630445.1 Rutidosis leptorrhynchoides
TTCCGGAATTCAAGAAATTTAAAGAAAATCTCCGAAATCTAAAAGATTTGATTCTTTGGCGAATAAGGAAATTAAGATCTCTATAATTAGATACGGTGATCTGCCTTGATTACGCTGTCTGATATTTCCACTATAATTTAAGCTCTTCCGTTCCATTATTCTCACCATTCCTATACTTTCTTTCTTAGTTCATTCATCCAAAAGATTGTAAAAATGCTTAATCCAGTTCTAATCCTTATCCTCACCCTTACTATCGTAACAATCATTCTCCTTTTCCAACTTCCACAGGATGAATCTGTTTATTTCTACCATGCTCTAGGGATTATTGTATTTATAATCCCCCCGTGTCTTTATATTTCTATACGCACTGATATCCACGGTTTGTAATTTCGGTGTTGTTGTTGGGCTTTATATTCTTCCTTATATTTCAAAGTCCCTGATTCTGTCTTCAATAATCATTGTTATCCACAGTTAATACTCTCTCCTATTTGCTGCGATTTATACCCCTCATTTATATTTCGGAGATTCATTCTTTTGTTTTTCTTTTCCCTGACTTTAAACCAAGCGAATAATGGTCCAGAATTCGTATATATGAATTTCGGAATGAATATAGTTAATGTTCTAAGAAAGAAATGGTAATAGCACGATCTTGATTCGTCAAATTACCAAAATATCCGGGAAAGATAGAACTATCAAGAATATATTTTCTTGATATGTTCATAAGTTAAGCAGAATGAAAGAGTTATGTAACATGGCACATGATGACGTTATGATCTGTGAATCATCATGTTCCATTAGAAACTCAGTATGACTTACTGTAATATAATCACGTTGATCAAGTGTCATTATATTATACTAACTCGTGCATCAGTTCCCAACATTACTTCAATAACATTCGTATTTTAAGCTCGAAAGTTTACAGAATATAGAAACTAACAGTTTCTATATGATGTACACTGATAGCATGAAGAGATTAATGATTTCAAATAAGAATAGTTATGAAAATATCTTCAGAAATATGGAGGATATTTATAGTGAAAGATAAGATGATATCTTGGAGTTTCTAATATCGAAGGATGGTGAAGAAAATTTGTCCACAAGAGTTTGGAGTCAGAAGCAAGGTATTCGCTAAAGATTTCATCAGAAACAGAATCATCAGGATTCTTATTGTACAAGTTTAGTCCTTGTGATTCGTTCAAAGACTCCTTCATGGTTTGCTCAATCTGTTTTTCAGTACCAAATTTTCTATCGAGCGTTCCTAACACTCCCTTCTTTATCATCAAACTTTTTGCCGTTTGGACCATCTATAATTTTTCTGTTTATTCTGCATTTAATGCTAACATATCTGAGTCATCGATTATCAATCCGAGGTGGTTTCAAGAGAATTGTGTTTTTAGATGATTAAACGCTGAGGGTAATATGGTAGAATATAAAAGGTTCTCCGGTAACAATAAAAGAGCACGCATATAAATCAAGGTTATAATAAGGTTGTTTCGAATGAAAAGTCAAAGTTGACTTGCTGGAGTTGTGACAAGATTGGCTAATTTGAAAGGAATTACCAAGTTATTTTGGGTAAATATAACACTAAATGAATTAGCACAACTATGTGTTAAACGTATACTCAGTTTCTGAGAGTTTTCAGGTGCATAACTGTATGCATCAATCTTTTCTTCCGTAGATGAAGTGCGGTTGTTTCATCCTCTCGATTGAGGTGTTTTCAAGAATCATGAAAGGTTTGAACGCAGACTGTAATCGTCAAGATAGATGAGACCAAGTGGCAAACTTGAAGAAATGTTTAGTTTCATATGTTATAATCAATATTTTAATTCATTTTAATTGTCCAATGTTATTAGTCCATAGTCGATAGTCCATAGTTAACAGTCCAATAATTCATATATAGTTTAATATATAATATTCGAATTAATTAATACGTGTCGTGACCCGTATACGTCTCAGACTCGATCACAACTCAAACTATATATATTATTGTAGAATCAACCTCAACCCTGTATAGCTAACTCCCGCATTACTGTATATAGAGTGTCTATGGTTATTCTAAATAATATATATAGATGGGTCGATATGATATGTCAAAACCTTGTATACGTGTCCCGATATTTAAAGTGCGTAAAATAAATAACATAAATTAAATAACGATAAATAAAGTGCGTAAAGTAAATAACAGAAATTAAATGACGATAAATAAAATTGCGAGAATGTAAATTGTGATAATTAAATTACGATAAATAAAATGTAATCAGTTAGCTAGGAACAATTAGCTAGGAACAGTTAGCGTGGATTCTTAACAAAATTTCTCATAGTTAATTTGTTTGTTTCTAACAAATTTTATTTTGTCAAATATTTTCTTCATTATGCCACTTGTTGGATTCTGATAAATCAAAATACAAATATGAAATTGGATGAATATGGTTATTCTGTGGTGAACGGATACGTATATCTGTGGATGTAAGTAGGATAGTAAATGACTGTTGAATCAGATTTGAAAGAATATACAGTGTAACTTATTAATGTGAAATCTAAATATTCTTCGGGTATTACCTACCCGTTAAAATATTTTCACCATTAACAGTTTGTACGAAAGATTTTTTTTTTTATTTACAATCTTTATGAAAATATACTTGCATATATATTTTCTTCAGATGCAATCATGGATTTAATGAGTTAATATAATATTAAACTCATTTGATTTACGTTAGAACAAGAATATATAATCTCTAAAACATTAGAGATTACATATTTGCCATGTTGAACGAAGATAAATGATGCAGAACGTCATGTAGAATGATGATTATGCTCGGGGTACCGATTGTGATGTTGAGGCGCGTGTTGTTGTGGTTTGTGTTGTTGCTGGTGGTACAGTTGATGCCGTTGATGTTATTGAAGCTGGTACATTTTGCACCATATTTTCCAAGGCTACAACTCGGGCACGAAACTCATTGACTTTATTACTCCGGGATGATTGTTGGTATGAATGAGCGAATGAATAAGGTTTTGAATCTGGCTTGTGATATAGTCGTGGCGAGATACTCTGGAAATGAGAGATAAAATGGTGTTACGAAAAGGTTCGCCGGTAAGTACTTCAGGTTCTTCGCCAAGAGGGCAATTCGGTTGGTGGAAAGGATCGCCATTTTTGCGTCTCTATTGATTAAGTTGACTACGAACCCATCAGATAAATTGGGGATGACTGATTGGTTGATACATTCTAGTGACACTGCTTTTAGAGCTTAGGTGTATATCCATGTCGGAATAGCTGTCGGAATAACTATCGGAATAGCTATCGAAATCTGAGGGACTCGAACTGGTTGAGGGACTCATCTCGTACGATCAGATGAAGGATTTTCGATAAGGAATAGAATAGGATGTAGATTAGTACCCTACAATACATAATTTACATATGCCTATATAATACTAAAATCCCATAAGTTATGGAGGAATCTACGGAAGCTGTCAGGAAAAGGTAACAATAACAGATACGCTAAGATATGAATTTACCTATACATTGTCTATGCAATAGAGGCAGTAAGACGTGTCTAGACTTTAAGGATGATAAGCAAATAATTTTTGACACTGATGATAAGCAAAACTTTTGACATGCAGACACGGTCGAAGTCCAGACTCACTAATGCATCCTAACGACTATCAGTTAGACACACTAATGCAAGACCCGGTTCGCTAAGACCACCGCTTTGATACCAACTGAAGCGACCCGTTCTAATCCATCTGGACGAAGTCCATATCGATTATAAACGATTCACAACAGTTGATTACATCGCGAGGTATTTGACCTCTATATGATATATTTTACAAACATTGCATTCGTTTTTGAAAAGACAATCTTTCATTACATCGAAAGTTGACAACATGCATACCATTTCGTAATATATCTTACTATAATAGACTTAATAATAATCTTGATGAACTCAACGACTCGAATGCAACGTCTTTTGAAATATGTCATGAATGACTCCAAGTAATATCTCTAAGATGAGCAAATGCACAGCGGAAGATTTCTTTCATGCCTGAGAATAAACATGCTTTAAAGTGTCAACCAAAAGGTTGGTGAGTTCATTAGTTTAACATAAATAATCATTTCATAATTTTAATAGACCACAAGATTTCATACTTCCATTTCTCATAATCATACGTCCCATGCATAGAGACAAAAATATCATTCATATGGATTGAACACCTGGTAACCGACATTCACAATATGTATATAAGAATATCTCCATCATTCCGGGATCCTCCTTCGAACATGATATAAATTTCGAAGTACTAAAGCATCCGGTACTTTGGATGGTGCTTGTTGGGCCCGATAGATCTATCTTTAGAGTTCACGTCAATTAGGGTGTCTGTTCCCTAATTCTTAGATTACCAGACTTAATAAAAGGGGCATATTCGATTTCGATAATTCAACCATAGAGTGTAGTTTCGAATACTTGTGTCTATTTCGTAAAACAGTTATAAAAACATCGCATGTATTCTCAGTCCCAAAAATATATATTGCAAAATCATTTAAAAAGGGATTAATGAAACTCACCATAATGTATTTTGTAGTAAAAATACATATGACGACATTGAACAATGTAGGGTTGGCCTCGGATTCACGAACCTATATCATTCATATATCTATTAAGACACATACTTGTAATCGAACAAATATATTTATTTATATTATTATTAGTGATGAAAATTAATATATATAGTAGACTAATAGGTTCATTATATATATCATTCATATATCTGTCACGTTTTTCTGGTTTAACTTTCATACCAAATATATTTAACACCTAATTCTGTTCCCATCATCACCACTTACGGCCTATATGCAAAAGAAAGATATCGGCCCAATTTGTTTCACAAGTCCATGAACCATTTGATCCAACTGATGCAGTTTAAAACCCAACCTAAGATACGAATGAGAAATTCATAGATAAGGATTTATAGCCGTCATTCTTCACCATTATCTTCAATATAATACGTCGTATATCATTATTTTTCTACATCATTATCTCGTCACCTTATTCCTCGTTTAAATAGCAATGGAGAATAACAATATAACTGTAGCAGGAGCAGCAGTTGCAGGTTTTAAATATTGATGATAATACATGGTAGTGTTTGGTTGCGACTTAAATTGAGTAGAAACGGAAAATCGAAGTATTATAGGCAGTTTGGGTAGTTAATGAATAATGGTCATGATCGAGTATCTAAAAGAAAACAGTAAGCATTAATATTTTGCAAAGGTTTCTGCTGGTTTGTTAATTGAACTAAACAGCAAACCAAGACGAGTCAGTCCGGTTAAAGTTTTGATCAAATAGAATATTCGAACAAAAAAAAATGATTTGTTGTCGGTGGTGTTAATAAGGTAGGGTTTGATGATGGTGGTTTGTATGTTGAAGAGAAAGAAAAAAATAGAAATATAAATAGATGACTAGCAACGAAAGCGTAGAAGTATATGTGATGTTTTGCTTTGGTTAGTTACAACATGAATAGGGTGGCTCAGCTACTGGATCAGGAAGATTACTCGACCGAAGAGGGCTCCAGCCTGCTATTAATCTTAATGGGTCATCAAGGTTACCAAAGTAGATCAATGAAATTCGGCCCAAGTCAAGATCAAAATTGTAATCCGTTGATGTATTAAAGAAGTCTGAAGCATTGAAGCCCCAAGTGGGATCCAAAAGTAGGTTTAAAAGATTGAATGATGATGAGATAAAGATACACGTGAGATTAGTGCGGTTAGCAAAAGATCTTTAATATTCGACTAATAGCTGGTACCCATCTAATTCCAATACCGATACTTTGTAGTTGATTATTATTATAACTTTATCTTCTTTTTCGTTTAACCACTAACTTATCATAAAGGTCATTATCAATTCATTCTTTACAGTTGGAACTAGAAAGGGACTGAAAGCAGGAGCAGGGAAAAATAATAGTTGCAGTCGTGGTTTTGGATAGAACACATATGCATAGCAGCAGCTTGAATCGAAACAGAAACATCTAATAAAAGAGGCGTGCAACAGGAAAAAAAAGCTATGGTGTTTTGTTGATTAATAGTGGTGATGGAGTTTCAAACATCTAAACAGAAACAGTGACTGGTTACATATCTATATGCGTATATATAGAGACTAGATATATGGTGGTAATGGGTTTATGATGGTAGTGACAGCAAAATTCCAGCGGTTTATGTGATGGTTTCATGGCTCAAACAAAAGAAAAGAGAGAAAAGAGAGGGTGGTGATTGTTAGAAAGTGGCGAGTAGCAAATAAAAAGAAATGTTCAAAGATTTGTTGTTGGTGTGGCTGTTTAATGAAAACAGATGTAACAGAAATCGTGTAGTGTTAAATGGGTTTTGAGTTGTGGTTCAAACAAGATGTAAGAGATTGTATCCATGGTTTGGTGATGGTGATCGAAGGATAATGTAAGGATTGAATGATTTATTTCGTAATAATAATCAATCTATATCATTTGTAAGGTTCTTGATTTCTCAATCAGACAAATTGAAGCAGAAACTTTTACGTATATACAAATAAGTCAAATTCACTTTTCTCTGATTGGTACTGATGATAATGATATGAAACGGTTTGGAGACAGGGAGTATCAATTTAATATATTCGATGATGGAGATGGAAAGCAGAATCCAGATATATAATTATCTGATTTTATATATAATTTGTATTAATAAATAAATAAGTGTATTAATAATAATATTAGTACTAATAACAATATTAATTATATAAACAACAATAATAATTAATAATAATAATATCAACTATAATAATAACAATAATCAATATTTAAAAATGATATTTTTAATGATACTAATAATAAATTGTATTATTTTTATGATGATAATATATATATATATATATATATATATATATATATATATATATATATATATATATATATATATATATATATATATATATATATATATATATATATATATATATCTATATATAATTACATTTTTTTTAGTAATATTAATAATTATCAATGTATTAAGGATAATAACATTATTAATATTTATATATATGTATATATGATATACACATTCATTTTAATAACACTTAATTATTCTGTATATTATTTTATGTTTTTAATTCTAATGATTAAATTATATTTTATTAAATCACATTAATATATATATACTTTTATTTTTTTTAAATATATCTATATATATTTACATATTTATTTACACACATTTGTTCGTGAATCGTCAGGCATGGTCAAAGGGGAATTGATTACATGAATATAGTTTCAAAACTTTCGAGACTCAATATTACAAACTTTGCTTATCGTGTCGGAAACATATAAAGATTAAAGTTTAAATTTGGTCGGAAATTTCCGGGTCGTCACATGCTGCACCAATTGCTAAAGCTCCATACCGATTAGCACCCTCCGAGATGAAGGAATTATCCAACCAACTCCAAGAACTATTGGATAAAGGTTTCATTCGTCCAAGCTCGTCCCCATGGGGAGCTCCTATTCTATTTGTTAAGAAGAAGGATGGTACGTTAAGGATGTGCATTGATTACCGCGAACTTAACAAGCTTACTATCAAGAACCGTTATCCGATGCCGCGTATTGATGATTTATTCGACCAACTCCAAGGGTCAAGCGTCTATTCAAAGATTGATTTGAGATCCGGTTATCACCAACTCAGAGTCAAGGAATCCGATATTCCTAAGACTGCTTTTCGCACTCGCTATGGGCACTATGAATTTTGTGTCATGCCTTTTGGCTTAACAAATGCTCCTGCTGTGTTCATGGATCTTATGAACCGTGTTTGCAAACCTTATCTCAATAAATTCGTCATTGTTTTCATTGATGACATTTTGATCTATTCCAAGAGTGAGGAAGAACATGAGCAACATCTGCGCATGATTCTTGAACTTTTACGAAAGGAACAACTTTATGCTAAATTTTTTAAGTGCGAGTTTTGGCTTAAAACCGTACAATTCCTTGGACATGTTGTTGATGGAAATGGAATACATGTCGATCCAGCCAAGATTACTGCTATTCAGAACTGAGAGATACCAAAGACTGCGAAGCATATTCATCAATTTTTGGGACTTGCCTGTTACTATCGAAGGTTTATAAAAGATTTTTCCCTACTTGCTAAACCTCTTACAAAGCTAACCCAAAAAGGGAAGAAGTTTGAGTGGTCCAAAGAACAGGAATCTGCTTTCAAGATTCTGAAGGATAAATTGACCACAGCCCCAATCCTATCCTTACCCGAAGGTACTGACGACTTTGTTGTTTACTGCGATGCTTCAAAGCAAGGCTTTGGTTGTGTTTTAATGCAACGTGAAAAGGTTATTGCCTACGCATCTAGGCAGTTGAAGAAACATGATGAGAACTATACCACACATGACCTTGAGTTAGGTGTCGTGGTATTTGCATTAAAGATATGGAGACATTATCTGTAAATGGTACTCACTTTATGGTGTACACTGACCATAAGAGTCTTCGACACATCTTTGATCAGAAACAGTTGAATATGAGGCAAAGCCGATGGCTCGAGTTATTGAATGATTATCATTGTGAGCTGAAATATCATCCTGGCAAGGCGAATGTAGTTGCCGATGCCCTTAGTCGGAAGGACGATGTTAAACATGTCCGTGCTCTAAATCTAAAAATTAAATCAAATCTTATCTCACGAATCTGTGAAGCTCAATTGGAAGCTATTAAACCGATACTTATCGAAGGTGAAGGACCTATAGGTTTTGAGAACCAACTTTAAGTGAAAGCTAATGGTACACGGTACTTTGGCAACAGAATTTGGGTCCCTCGCTTCGGTAATCTCTGTAAACTAGTCTTGGATGAAGCACATAAGACTAGATATTCTATTCATCCCGGTTCCAGTAAGATGTATCACGATGTGAAGCAATTCTACTGGTGGCCTAACATGAAAGCCGACATTTCTACTTATGTTAGTAAGTGTCTCACTTGTTTGAAAGTCAAGGTCGAACATCAAAAGCCTTCTGGTCTGTTGACACAACCCGATATTCTGCAGTGGAAGTGGGAGTGCATCACTATAGACTTCATTACTAAGTTACCTAAGACTTCGAACGGTAACGATACTATTTGGGTCATAGTTGATCGTCTTACTAAATCTGCACATTTCATACCGATTAAGGAAACTGACAAGATGGAGAGAGTATCACAGCTTTATATTAAAGAAATCGTCTCACGTCATGGTGTTCCTATCTCGATTATTTCTGACCGCGACAGTCGATTTGTTTCTAGATTCTGGAAAACTCTACAATCTGCTTTTGGAACTCAACTCGACATGAGTACAGCCTATCATCCGCAAACTGGTGGTCAGAGTGAATGAACTATTCAAACCATGGAAGATATGCTACATGCTTGTGCAATCAATTTCGGCAAAGGATGGGATAGACATCTACCTTTAGTTGAATTTCCTTACAATAACAGTTATCACTCCAGCATTAAAGCTGCACCTTTTGAAGCTTTATATTGACGGAAGTGTAGATCCCCTTTGTGTTGGGACGAACTCGAGGACAGATATTTAACTGGTCCTGAAATCATTCACGAAACTACCGAAAAGATCGGTCAGATTAAGCAACATTTTGAAACTGACCGTAGCCGATAAAAGAGCTATGCCGATAAGAAACAAAAAGACATCGAATACCAAGTTGGAGATAAAGTCATGTTGAAAGTATCCCCTCGGAAAGGTGTTGTCCGCTTCGGTAAACGAAGTAAACTCAGTCCACGATATGTTGGACCATTCACAATCACTGAAAGAGTCGGTTCCGTGGCATATCGACTAGAACTACCAACCGAACTCAGTCAAGTACATGATGTGTTTCATGTCTCAAATCTTAAAAGGTGACTTACTGATGACACACTCGTTATTCCTCTGGATGATGTCCGCATTGATGAGCAAATGCACTTCGTTGAAGAACCTATAGAAATCATTGAAGGAGAGGTCAAACAAACGCGTAAAAGCAATATACCTATCGTTAAAGTCCGTTGGAATTCGCATAGAGGCCCCGAATATACTTGAGAATGCAAAGACCATATGATACGAAAATATCCCCATCTCTTCTCAACTGCTGATGCAAACGAGGAATCTACCTAAAAACTTCGGGACGAAGTTTTCAATAACGGGGAGGTACTATAACGACCCTCATTTTTCCATTCTATACTTTTCCTTATTAAATGCCCAATAAAATAATTAAACTTAATAATTAAACTTTAATCGGTAATGGTTAAGCCTTAAGAATTATAAAATACGATAATTAACTTTGTACATTACTGGACAAGTTAATAAAAAAAATAATAAGTTAATTAACTTCCGTAAACAAATAAATAACTTTAAGACTTGTGTACTTAAAATAAATAAACTTGGATAATTAAGGATTTGTTAAGCTAGACTAAAGTACAAGGACTAAAGTGAAAAATCCCAAACCCTAACCCTAAAAAGCCCTAGCCGAAAATTAAAATATATATATATATATATGAATTGCCTAATATACCCCTCCTAATTTCGGCCCAAGCATCCCCTCTTTACCCCTTTTCCAAGCCAACTTGTTCCCTAAGTAAAACCTAATCAAACCCTAATTCTAGAATCCTCCAATCTCTACTATAAATATAGGCCTAGGCTAGAGCTAAAGATGTACCAAATTAAAACACAAATTCTCTCTCAAAATCTCTCTCCCCTCTCTCCCATTTTCGGCTCCCAAAACCGAAACACCACCACCACCCATCGAAATCATCATCAATCTTCAAGGTGATCTTCAAGTGTTCTTCGCGTTCTTCGTGTTCTTCAAGAATCTTCGAGGTGTTCTTCGAATCTTCAAGGCTTTGATCTTCAATCATCAAAGAGTTTCTTCTTTTCTTGTTAGTCATCTACGAATATTTAAAGGTATAACATAAACCCTAAACTATTTACTTAAACTTTGATCTTTGTTAATTCATATTCATAATAAACACTTGTTTATTCATAAGTATATACATAAACACACCTAGATCTATATATACATGAAAGAAAAAAAATATTTGTATGTATATGTGTCGACTAAGAAAAAAAAAGGCAAAGGAAACTTTGATCTTCAAAACCCTAGATACAATTAGGAGATTTGTTTGTGTTTAATTAAGGAAACAAAATAACTATATATATATATATATATCGACATATACATATATACATATATATATATATATATATATATATATATATATATGTAAAAAATATATTTTATATATATATACATATATACACGAAAATATATACATATACATACTAAAACCCTAAACCCTAATTACACCTAAACTATACTACTTTAATTAAAACCCTAAACCTAACCCTAATTATTAAAACCCTAATTTATTAAACCCTAATTTATTAAACCCTAGGACATTAATTAAACCCTAGTCATTTATTACAAACCCTAATCATTAAAATACTACTTTAATTAACTAACCCTAATTAGTAAAACCCTAATACTACTTATACTATTAATTAACATGTATACACTATTACTATTACTAACACCTATAACCTACTACTTATATTGTAACACATAAAACATTTTGGGATATGTATTAGAGATGTATAGATCTTCGAACTTTCTTGACGAATGGTTTCTACGAAACTCTAGGCGGAAGGGTTTGGATTTTCCGATTTAAAGGATCCTATAGCTCAAGCCTCTAGACCTGAAATGGTCATTCGAAGGGAAAGGGGTGATTAGAAGCTTATCTAATACGACAAGTATCCTAAAATGGAAAACACTCTTAAAGTAGAAACTTTCTAGTTATAGAAACTTACTAAAATAAGAACCCTACTAAAAGTGGAAACTTTCTAAAAATGGAAACTTACTAGGAAAGAAAACTTAGTAAAACTTACAACACTATCATACTTAAACATCTACTTAAACTTGGGCAAAAACACTTACTACTCTTAAATGTCAATAGGTTGACTTTTCTGCTCACTCATCCAACTTTCTATTCCAAGGAATAACCACATCTCTCTAAGGTGAACTTCATAGCCCCACTTTCTATTATGCACAACTTATTTACTTTTACTTGGGGTGAGACACATGCTGTTTTTACATTTTACAATTTAGACACAAGTACCAAACTGTTAAACTATGCTATACCCGGCTATGTCCAACTAAGTCCCTACAGTGATATTTTTAATTGCTCGTTGAATGCATGCTTAATTATTGGGGGTAGGCCTATCGGGAGTAACGTCCCCGATACATTTGACCAAGTCATTGTAATACTTAATAATGAAATTAAACCGACAAGTATAAACTACAACTTGTCTTTGGGGCAAACTTGAACGTTTAGTCTAAATATCACGCATTGGAATAACTTTTTGATCTGCGAGATCAACTTTACAAACTAAATCTTGTGGTCTAAAACAACGGTCAAACTTTTTTGTTAAACCTATGATTTCACTCAACCTTTTTGGTTGACACTTTATCATGTTTTGTCTCGGGTGCTGTTTGATTCAAGCTTTCTTATCTACTACTTATGTGATGCTACTTGGACATAGGATCAAGAGATATTGCATTTATTACTATTGCATTTAAACATTTACTTTATTCCTTTCTATCGACATTTCATTTTCCGCTGCGTACTCTCAATAAAGATAATTTTATCATTTAGTATTGTTCTCGTTTATTATAATATGTTGGTTTGTTTGGTATTAAGTCACATTTCGCTTAGGCCCTAACTGGGGGTGTGATAATATGTTGGTCAATACATGTCTAACAAGCTAGGTCGGGTCATAGTGTATCACAATCCTAATGCTCGAGACCGACATGTAAAAGTTAACAAAAGTCATCTCAAAAGTTAACCTGGCCCAATATGATCTTTAAATCTATACATGTTTATTATATTAACATAGTATAAGTCTTGATAATTGAATGAATTTATAGTTTATCAAGCTCAAAATATTATTTATTTCAGGAGCTATATTATATTTAAATTATCATGGCAATTGAAAATATTTTATTATTTCACATAGTTTTCCAATACTTGTAAAATCAGATTATAGTGCTTATAAAGCTTTAAAACATGATAAGACAGTCAACTTTGAAAATTGTTCAACAAAACGAGACGTGCCTTATATAGAAATTCATTTACACGGTTAGTAATATCTAAAAATCCAACTTATCAATCTCATAGACAAGTTGTTTAAATATTAATTTGCAGTTTCAAACATAATTTCAATTAACGTCAAACATAATTCAGTTGACCATATCTTTTAATCCGTTCATCGAAATCACGCTATTTCTAAATGAAAAGTTATTAATTTTTCGATAGCTTTCCAACGACATGCATATCATATACTTTATATCAGTAGCATATGTATCAAATTCGTGATTCATCATAAACTATCTAATGACAAAATTAAAGCATACAAGCATGCATAAACATATATACTCGAGCACTAGACATGGTTACACTGTTAATATATAAAAGATAAGATATGAATGCTCACGTATCAATATTGTGATTCGATATTGCAGGAAAGTACGTAGACGCAACATAAATGATAAACACTAGATTCACGATCAAAACCTCCGAGCAATACCCATAACCTCCATAGCTATAACCATAATTTCCTTAGCTCTATCCCGCTCGAAAAACCCATTTTGAAAATAACTCGCTCATGACCTCGTCGTAGTATTTTATGTATAATAATAATAATAATACAAATACTAATACTACTAATAATAATATTAGGATTAATAATAATAATTTTAATAATAATAATAATAATAATAAATATAAATAATATATTAAGAGACAGAGAGATTGAGAACTGAATATGAAAAAGATGTGTCTTCAATCGGCAGAATGCTCGAGCTTTTATAGGCCATTTGTAAGACAGAAGGCTCCGCTATCGCGAAGCGTTTATGCCTTACAGCTCCGCGATCGCGAAGGTGCGCATTTCCAGCTCAGAGATTTTTGTTCACTAGCTTGTCGACATAATTAATTATTATATAATATATATATATATATATATATATATATATATATATAATTTATATAATTATATATAAATATATATATTATATTATATTTTTGTGCATAGTTGACTTGTAATTTTAGCTCCGTTGTCTCGTACATTTAAGCCCGGTTTATGTCTCGGTTCCGGTTTCTCGAACGTCTTTTCGTACGCTTTAATATCTTGTATTTTACGGTTCGCGATAAGTACCTTTATTACTAATTAGACTTATTTGCTAATAAATTATCTTATTTGAAATTTAACTTATACATTTTAATATTTTGGTCATTTACTTCTTTAAATCGTCTTCTCGTTATTTACTACAATATAATTAATAGTATTTTTAAATCAAGGCGTTTTATATCTAAGTTAATATTATATTTTATAACATTATAAAATATACATATATTTTCGTTTAGAAATATATTAATTTGTACATCTTATGATATATATATATATATATATATATATATATATATATATATATATATATATATATATATATATATATATATATATATATATGTATATATATATATATGTGTGTATATATATATATATATATATATATATATATATATCGATTTACATATAATTGTTCGTGAATCCTAGAGAGTAGTCTAAGGGTAATTGAATATATATATATATATATATATATATATATATATATATATATATATATATATATATATATATATATATATATATATATATATATATATATATATCAGTAGTTCAAAAATTTTGAGATTCAACTTTACAGTCTTTGCTTATCGTGTCGGAAACATTTATAGTTTTGGTTCAAAATAAGTTGAAATTTTCCGGGTCGTCACAGTACCCACCCGTTAAAGAATAAAAATGTTTTCATGACGAATAGGTGTTGATAGATAAAGTGTTATTACCATAGAGTAATATGGATAAAATAATTCGATTACTCGAAGAGTACGAGTAAAGCTATCACAAAAAAGTGAAATGAGGAAATTAAAGATTCGTATTAACTTTTGACGTAGTCACGTTTGATTTCCGGAATTCAAGGAAATTAGAGAATATTTTTAGAATCTATATAAGATTTGATTATTCGGTAATTAAAGAAATTAGGATCCTATTTGATTAAATGCGGTCATCTGTCTCGATTGATTTGTCTGATATTTCGTTATAAATTAACATCTTTCGTTCCATTATTTTCACCACCTCTTTACTTTCTTCTTCAATTCATACTTCCAAAGATTGTGAAAATGTTAAATCCAGTCCCGATTCTTGATATTTTCCTAACTATCGCATCTGTCATTCTTCTTTTCTATTTACCACCGGAGGAATTTATTCACTTCTACTATTACCTTGGGGTTATAGTATTTCTAATTCTCCCGTGTCTTTATCTTGCTATTCGCATAGATATACACGGCTTGTAATTTTTGTGTTGTTATTGGGCTTTATATTTTTCCTTATATTTCGGAGTTCCATGCTTTTGTTTCTTCTTCCCGACATTAAGTAAAGCGATCAATGGTCCAAAATTCGTAGGTATGGAGTTTCGAATGATCATAATATACAAAGCAGAAAGGAAAGGTAATAGCACGATTTGATTTGTCAAATTACCAGAATATCCAAAAAAGACCGAATCATCAAGAAAAATATTTTCTTGATATGTTTAGAGGTTAAATAGAATGAAAGAGTTATGTAACATGGTTCATGATGAGGGTATGATCTGTGAACCTTTATCACGTTCCATTAGAAACTCAGCATCACTTACTGTAATATAATCACGTTGATCAAGTGTCATTATATTATACTAACTCATGCTTCAATTCCCAACACTTCTTCAAAAACATTCATAATTTAAACTCGAAGGTTTACAGAATATAGAAACTAAACAGTTTCCTTTATGATGTAATACAGATAACGTGAGGAGATAAATGCTTTCAAATAAGGATAGTTATGAAAATATCTTCAGAAATATCGAGGATATTTATAATGAAAGATACGATGATATCTTAGAATTTCTAATATCGAAAGATGATAAAGAAGATTTGTCCGTAAAGGTTTAGAGTCAGGAGTAAAGTATTTACTAAAGACTTCAGCAGACACTGGATTATTTAGATTCTTTGAATGTAGATTTAGTCTTTGTGATTTGTCAACAGTCTTCTTCATAGTTTGCTCAATCTATTTTTCAGTTCCAAATTTGAGCTTTTTCAACACACCACTCTTTATTATCAAACTTTTGGCCATTAAGACCACTTACAGTTTTACTGTTTCATCAGCATTCAAAGTTATCATAACCGAATCATCGGTTATCAATCCGAGGTGTTTTCAAGAGTTTGAAGGGTTTGAATGAATATTGTAATTATCAAGATACATATGATGTTCTAGAATTTTGAATGATACAAATATTTTTCTGGGTTTTATGAATAGAAGTGGTGTTCTAGCACAGTTTGAATGATACAAATATTTTTCTGGGTTTTATGAATAGAAGTGGTGTTCTAGCACAGTTTTGAAGTCAAAGTATAGCTTTGAAAGATATAGGGATCTAAGAGTGATGATATCGGTTATATTTCGATTTGGATTCTGATCTGTTAAAATCAGAGTATGTAATTGGATTTGAATGAGTATGGTTGCTTAGATTTTTATGAAAGAATGTATATCGTTGTGAAAGTAGTGAGTATAGTTAATGATTATTGAATAATCGAATGATGTACCGTGTAACATATTAATTGTGAACTCAAATATTTCTCAGGTATTACCTACCCGTTAAAAATTTTCACAATTAATATTTTTGTACAATAGAATTTTATTACAATCTTTATGAAAATATATGTATGTATATTTTCTCCAGATGTAATACAGATTTAATGAGTTAATATACTATTAAACTCACTTGATTTTCGGCTGGAACTAGAAATGAATAATCTTTAAAACATTTAGAGATTACATAATCTTCGTGGAGTATTTCACTAATGTAATCAATACTTCATTATTTATTCTTATTGATATTCCTTGGTGAAGGATGTTGATGCTCGTGGAATTCTTGTGAACTTCACAAGGTACGAATGATGTTTAGAAAGTTTCGAGTACATCGAATATGAAAGTATAAAATCAAACATGTAATTGATTAATATACTTGGTTTATTATGAAATGAAATTCATTGAGTTGAAACAAAGATTATATTTAACGATTGTTAAGTCATTAACGAAGGATGTACATTATAGCATATTAGTGATATGAATTAATCAAGTAGTACCTACCAGTTAAAATTCACACGTAATAGCTTAGTACGAAAAGATTCACTATTGTTTCAAACTTCATATATATATATATATATATATATATATATATATATATATATATATATATATATATAATATATATATATATATATAATACATCTTAACTCATTATTACTAATATTCTTTGGTGGCGGTGGTTTTGCTGTCTGCAGTGATTTCGGAGTTTGCGGATCTTGTGATGTTGTTGGTGCTTACAGTGCTTGTGGTGCTGGTGATGTTGGCGGTACCGCTGGTGGTGTTGCTGTTGCTGATACTGGTGGTGCTGTCGGTGTTGGTGATGCTGCTGGTGCTCGTAAATTTTGCACCATATTCTCCAAAGCCACTATTCGAGCACGAAGCTGGTTGACTTCTTCCCTTACTCCGGGATGATTGGCGGTTGGAACAAGGGGACGAATAAGATCTAGAATTCTAGATATTATATAATCGTGGTGAGATATCCTGGAAAGAAGAGAGAAAATGGTGTTTTGGACTGGTTCGCCGGTAAGCGCTTCAGGTTCTTCGCCAATAGGGCAATTTGGTGGGTGGAAGGGATCACATTCTTCTTGTCTCCATTGATCAAGTCGACTACGAACCCACCCCCAATTCATCCAGAAAAGATGATGACTAATTGGTTGGTTCATTCCGGTTACACTGCCATTGGAGATCAAGGAGTTCGAGGAATCAAGTGAGAAATCCATATTATATGATCGGATAAAGGGTTTTCGATATGAGATGGGTGTTAAATACTGAATGATATCTTCATCTCCTTGAATACGTATATATAGTAAAAAGATTTCGTAATTTACGGAGGAAATTTAGGAAAAGAGTCAGACAAAGTCTACTGAGATAAATATGATAAGATATGATTTGTCTATACTTCCATTTATGCAATAATTGCAGTAAGACGTGTCTAGACTAAAAATGATAAGTATGTAATTTCCGACAAGAAATGATAAGCAGGAATCGGTAAAAACGGATACGGTCATAGTCCAGACTCACTAATGCATCATAACACTTACCAGTTAAACACACTAATGCAAATTCTGGTTCCCTATGACCTCAAGCTCTGATGCCAACTGTGATGACCCGTCCAAATCCCTTTGGACGTAGTACATCATTAATCGATTTCATTGCGAGGTATTGACCTCTATATGATACGTTTTGTAAACATTGCATTCTTTTGAAAAGGCACACCATAAATGAATATATAAATCCAAGGTTTTCGACGTCTGATGATTTCTACGTATAGGTAATCACCGTAAATAATAGTTTACAATACTACATCCGTTGACAATACAGTCAAAATAAGTTACATGGTGATGATTTTGTGAATGCAAAGTTTTCTCGAATAAAGCATGTATGACTCCATGCACATAGCTTGTATAACGTATAAGCAAACAGCGGAAGACTTCTAGGAACCTGAGAATAAGCATGCTTAAATGTGTCAACACAAAGGTTGGTGAGTTCATAGTTTTAATGTTGCGCATAACCTGTATATAAAGGTGGATCACAAGATTTCAGTTGTTTCATCCAAAACGTTTATCAAAATATTCTATGAAATTGAGCACCCTGGTAACTAAACTTAACGTATGTAAGACAAGTACCTATGTTTTAACATACATGCAACCAACATGTACAATACACGCAAACCAACGTGTACTAAACTCAAATAGCATACGTCTGTTTTATAGTTCAGGATAGGGTTTCTATACCTGGAACAGACGGGGATGTCAAGCCCTATGGATCCATATATAACTACTCGTGCCCACCATTTCTTATAACCGGCAGTTACTAGTTACCAAAGCTAAGAAATTTTCTGTTCAAACTCGCTGTAGAATTTAGTATGTACTTGTGTCCATTGCGTTTAATATAAAGTGCATGTATTCTCAGCCCAAAAATATAGATTGCAAAAGCAATTAAAAAGGGAGCAAATGAAACTAACACATATAATTTTTGTTAAACAGTTATTAAAACTTGCATGTATTCTCAGCCCAAAAATATATTGTGCAAAAGCAATTAAAAAGGGAGCAAATGAAACTAACGCATATAATTTTTGTTAAACAGTTATTAAAACATTGCATGTATTCTCAGCCAAAAAATGTAAGAGTAAAAGGGATCAAATAAACTCACCTTAGCAGCACATAAGGTCATTCACCGAAATGTGACCGAAACTCGGAATGCAAAATAACCGAAGATCTCAACCTAGAGAACATATGTTGGTCAATACATGTCTAACAAGCTAGGGCGGGTCATAGTGTATCACAATCCTAATGCTCGAAATCGACATGCAAAAGTTAACAAAAGCCATCTCAAAAGTCAACCTGAGCCAATATGATCTTTAAATCTATACATGTTTATTATATTAACATAGTATAAGTCTTGATAATTGAATGAATTTATAGTTTATCAAACTCAAAATATTATTTATTTCAGGAGCTATATTATATTTGAATTATCATGGCAATCGAAAATATTTTATTATTTCACATAGTTTTCCAATACTTGTAAAATCAGATTATAGTGTTTATAAAGCTTTAAAACATGATAAGACAGTCAACTTTGACAATTGTTCAACAAAACGAGACGTGCCTTATATAGAAATTCATTTACTCGGTTAGTAATATCTAAAAATCCAATTTATCAATCTCATAGACAAGTTATTTAAATATTAATTTGCAGTTTCAAACATAATTTCAATTAACGTCAAACATAATTCAGTTGACCATATCTTTTAATCCGTTCATCGAAATCACGCGATTTCTAAATGAAAAGTTATTAATTTTTCTATAGCTTTCCAACGACATGCATATCATATACTTTATATCAGTAGCATATGTATCAAATTCGTGATTCATCATAAACTATCTAATGACAAAATTAAAGCATACAAGCATGCATAAACATATATACTCGAGCACTAGACATGGATACACTATTAATATATAAAAGATAAAATATGAATGCTCACGTATCAATATTGTGATTCAATATTGCAGGAAAGTACGTAGACGCAACGGAAATGATAAACACTAGATTCACTATCAAAACCCCCGAGCAATACCCATAACCTCCATAGCTATAACCCATAATTTCCTTACCTCTATCCCGCTCGAAAATCCGTTTTGAAAATAACTCGCTCATGACCTCGTCGTAGTATTTTATGTATAATAATACTAACACAAATACTAATACTACTAATAATAATATTAGGATTAATAATAATAATTTTAATAATATTAATAATAATAAATATAAATAATATATTAAGAGACAGAGAGATTGAGAACTGGATAAGAAAAAGATGTGTCTTCAATCGGCAGAATGCTCGAGCTTTTATAGGCCATTTGTGAGACAGACGGCTCCGCTATCGCGAAGTGTTCATGCCTTACAGCTCCGCGATCGCGAAGGTGTGCATTTCCAGCTCAGAGATTTTTGTTCACTAGCTTGTCGACATAATTAATTATTATATATATAATATATATATATATATATATATATAATTTATATAATTATATATATATATATATATATATATATATATATATATATATATATATATATATATATATATATATATATATATCATATTATATTCTTGTTCATAGTTGACTTGTAATTTTAGCTCTGTTGTCTCGTACATTTACGCCCGGTTTATGTCTCGGTTCCGGTTTATCGAACGTCTTTTCGTACGCTTTAATATCTTGTATTTTACGGTTCTCGATAAGTACCTTTATTAATAATTAGACTTATTTGCCAATAAATTATCTTATTTGAAATGTAACTTATACATTTTAATATTTTGGTCATTTGCTTCTTTAAATCGTCTTCTCGTTATTTACTACAATATAATTAATAGTATTTTTAAATCAAGACGTTTTATATCTAAGTTAATATTATATTTTATAACATTATAAAATATACATATATTTTCGTTTAGAAGTATATTAATTTGTACATCTTATGAGTATGTATATATATATATATATATATATATATATATATATATATATATATATATATATATATATATATATATATATATATATATATATATATATAGTGGTAGGGTCAAGAGGGAAGTAACCAATCGGGGGGAAGCAAAAACTTTTTTTTTTCGTTTTTTGAAAAAACTTTGTTCACGAACATTATAGATGGGATGAAAATATGAACATTTAGTAGAGACACTTTGTGATAAATGTTTTTATTTTGGCGGGAAAACGCTCGAAGAAGTAATATATAACAATTATCGTGTTTTTCGAGCGTATGTTGAGGTTTTAGCTATTGGGGTTTAGATATTATGGTTTAGATATTAGGGTTTATAGGGTTTAGATATTAGGGTTTAGAAATTTAGGGTTTGGGGTTTAGATTTAGGATTTAGATTGAGTTTTTAACACGAACGGTTTAGAGTTTAAGGTTTAGGGTTTGGTGTTTTGAGTTTATGGAATAAACCCAAAATACCAAACCCTAAACTCTAAATCGGGCTAAATTTTACTTCACAAAACATGAAAAAAAACGTTCATATTCTTCACGAACAATATTATCTTGAATGTTATTTTTGTCGATCGTTTTCCCGCCTAAATAATAACATTCATCACGAAGTGTCTCTTCCAAATGTTCATATTTTCGTGTGATCTTAATGCCGAAAAAAAAAAATTCTAAAAAAACGAAAAAAATTAAAAATTTGCTTCCCCCCGCTTGGTTACTTCCCCATTGATCATGCCCATATATATATATATATATATATATATATATATATATATATATATATATATATATATATATATATATATATATATATACATATATACATACATATACATATCGATTTACATATAATTGTTCGTGAATCGTCGAGAGTAGTCGAAGGTTAATTGAATATATATATCTGTAGTTCAAAAATTTTGAGATTCAACTTTACAGTGTTTGTTTATCGTGTCGGAAACATTTATAGTTTTGGTTCAAAATAAGTCTAAATTTTCCGGGTCGTCACAGTTTAATTGATACTAATTGATATTGTCAGCAATAGCTTTCGGATGGGGTTTTTTTCAACCTTGAACCGTACTGCCACAGTTATTGTGATTTATGTTTTTCTCTTAACGCGTATGTGAGTTACATATGATCGCAAAGGCAGTTAAGTCTTCTCTAAGTGATGCCGATACTAGGAAGTTCATAAAAAAATACTTCGTAAAAGATAAATAAAAACTATAGAAGTACAAACATATACACCGTATATTATATAAATGTATCGAATACATGGTTTGGTCTTTTTTGCTAAAAAAAAAATACAGTAATAGTCCAATGAAAAATTACTGTTCGAAGTTAGTCAACATCAGACCATGGCCTCGTCATCAAACCATGACTCACCAGTCAATTCTCAAGTACACCTGTCTTCGCTACTAACCGTTACTTGTTTCCCCTGTTTTTCCAATCTATTTACTTGGTGATATTTTCAACCATGTTTTTGATAAATGCAAACATATTTGTTATCACTCTCCAGTAATACCTTAAAATAATTTGAAATAGAAAATTTTTATAACATATCATTAAGAAGTAAATTAATCAATTTAGGTGAATCTATCAAATTCAAATATGTGTTTGGAAATATCAACTCCCATTTCCTATCTCTCACGCATTTCATCAAACACTTCGTATGCATTTGTTGAACCCTAGAAACAATGAGTTTTAGGGATGATAATGATGATGGTAGGGATCTCAGGAAGCCGTTTCTTCATACAGGTAGTTGGTATCGTATGGGTTCTAGGCAATCAAGTATGATGACGTCATGACAAATGATCAGAGATCGCTCTGTTTCTGTACTTGCTTGTGTTCTTATTGTTGCTTTAGGTCCTATTCAGTTTGGTTTCACTGTAAGTACTTAAATTATTATATCATATATACTTATACTCCGTAATTTATTAGTGAATTGTTGCAACCTTTTGAACTATTTTATAGTAATGAATTTGGTTATTTGCTTATATATTTATAAATATATAAGATCTGTTGAAATTCAAATTTTTCTACTTTTCGTGTTATTTGCAGGGTGGCTTTTCATCACCTACACAAATAGAGATTAGTAAAGATATTAATCTTACAGTATCTGAGGTTTTTGCTTACTGATTTGTGATTATTTTTCTTTTAAATTGGATTTATATTTTCAAATATAGTCCACACACATGTATTTATACTGGGGCAAGATCAGGTAAATGGGAATATGGTATCTTTAACTTAGAATCCAGAATGTGTATAAAAAGATTTGATGCCAAATGTTTGGTGCAACAATTTTTACACTTTTTTTCAAAGCAACATTTTTATAATGTGATGCACAGAACCAAAAACGGTCCATAAGCTTGAAAATAAATTGTGCATGTCAGGACATGAATCATTCTTACGTTTTATTTTTTTATGCTAAGCACCCCTTATATAAGAACCCTTACACGATTATTGTTCTCCATGTTGACTGTGGGAATGAGTGGGACCGGTCAATGGGGCTGCCAGAGGGTCGGTCTTACCCTTCTTTTCCTTATGTGTGCATACTTATTTTCTCTTTAATTTCCCTTTTTCGTGTGCAATGCACGTGAAACTGATCTAAAGTGTTGTTTCAGTTTTCGTTGTTTGGTTCTTTATCGAATGTGGGTGCTATGGTTGGTGCGATAGCTAGTGGTCAAATTGCTGAGTATAAGGGGATATGCTTTTATTCACCCGATATTTGGTTAGTTTGTTTCGTATAAATGACATTATTTAGTATCTTTTGTTATTGCAGTCCTTGATGATTGCAGCTATCCCAAACATACCAGGCTGGCTAACTATATCATTCGCAACAGTTAGCTCTTAATGCTCTTTTTCTTAAATTGCATGTTTCGTTTTTCATTTTGTGATATACTTTAATTAATGTTAATTCTAACTAAATCGGTTATGCATTCTGTAGACGCTGAGAGAGGATCTTAGAATCAACCTAACACGATCTAGAGGCGGAATAACAATAGAAAGAGCTTAAACGAATATCTATGGGTTTTCGGGTTCGTACAAGTCAAACCAAGACTAGATCTTGATAAACACGAAGCCTAGACTGATATTCTGTGGTATTTGGACATGAAGATTGAGAGAGACTCGACCAAGAAGTATTTTCGTGTGTGTGTTTTGTGTTGAGTTGTTTTCTTAATTAATGAAGATTAATTAGGCTTAAATACCTCAGTTCCTATGTCGGTCGACAGTGAATGACAGTCGGTCGACTGACCATGTCAGTCGGCCGACTGTCGAATAATATTACGAATCATATTTAAACGTTTACAAATATAAAATAACACATCGACAATCAACGTTTAACAATATTACAGGTTACAACATGATCGAATAAAACGTTAAAGTTCATGGAACTAGGGATTACAAAATATGCACTAACAAACTCCCTCTAAGACCTAGTTCCTCATAAGTCTTCGATCTGCTTCAATCTCTGTACGGATCTGTAACCATATTATTCAAATAGCAAACCTTTGCAACACGAATGTACTGTTGTGCTTGAACTCTATTTTCTGGCCTGTACAGCATCCGATTGTAGTACAATGTGAAGATGTCAGCTTCACAGCAATTTCTCAACCAAACGGGATCTAAAACCCGTATCGAGTCTGTCTCATCTTCCTTCAATTTGTCCAAAACGATGACTGCCTCCTCTGAGCGTTCATCGTAGTACCACCAGCGAAAACGTGGGCTAAAGTTCTGCGGCATTTTCATCACAGGAACCTTTCTCATATAATTTACTGGCTTGTATTTGACAATCTTTCTTCGTTCGCCCGTTTTCTTGTTTGTTCGATAAGTGATCGTGGGAAATTGAGGGCCGAATCCCTCAAAGTTCTTTGACAAGTACGAGTGTCTTATCTTCTTGCAGACAATATTAGGAATTCCGTCATAATCCCTATATAACATTTTGAGCCTAGCCACTTGCATAAATTCAAAGTACGGTAGAGACGTGAACTCGTATCCATGTTTGATGTAATTCACTCCGTACTCCTTCTTTATTGCGTATATATTCAACTCTTTAATGTAGGCCCACGCAATTATTTTTCTTTTAGCCAAAAGATTCGCCGGTCTATTAATGTAATTCATCCATTAAGGTTCCAGCACTGGCTTCTCACAATATTTTCTGATCCTCAACAGGATCTTCCACTCAGCTTCTAGAACTTCTATCTTTTCTTTATTTATCTTGACCGGTAAAAACCCTGGAGGCAAATCTTCGGTCTTTTCTTTTTCTTCGCATTTACGGTTTAGAAGCTCTTCATTCATTTTGAAGTAGTCTTGAAATGTAGGTAGATCTTTATCGTTATTACATTCGTACTCTGAAAAATCACCTATTGGTTCATCTTCAATAATTACTTCATCAAAATCTTTGTCGTTTTCATTACTTACGACAATTTCCTCAAAATCATCACTAGAATCGTAACGATTCTCAAAAGATGAGCTAGCAGTTGCGTCAGCTGAAGTACTTGCTTGTTGCTCTTGACGCACTAGCTCGGCCTGCTCCTCAGCGCTTAGATCCGGCGGGATCTCCCCTTCTTGTAAATCATCAAATACAACTGAGTGATTCAGACGATCCTGCTTTGCCAAAAAATCACGTAAAGAATAATCAATATTTAGAGGAATTACTGACAGTGGGTTCTCGCTTGTGCCTTTAGCAATATCCAAACCTAGCTCATCCTCGCCTTGATCGTTAAAATTACCAAAGTCTATATCCTCCTCGAGATCAACAGCCTCAATATCGAAATTATTTTCCCACTCAAGCACCTTCGAAAGTGCCTTGTTCGCTGTAGTCTCAGCTTTTACAATCAGCAAATTCTGAGCATCAAACTTAGTTTGTAACTTCTTCAATTCAACCTGTTGATCTTCAACCTGCTTGGTCAGTTTGGCAATCTCAGCATCCTTTCTTCTCTCTCGTTCATCAGCTTTTTCTTTAAACTTTTCAAATTCAGAAGCCATATTGACAACCTTCTCACTTAATATAGAAACCGCAGCATCTTGTGTAATAGCAGTCGTGGATGCAGCAGCATGAACTCCTGTATCAGTTTCAGCACGTGTTTCTTGAGTAGCAGCAGCTGAAGGTTGTCGTTGTGGTTGTGATTGCTGTGATTGTCGTTGTTCAGTAGCGGAGGATGACTCAGTCCTTTTTGCCTTCTTAATGAATCTTATGCGCCTCTGCTTCGGCTTTGTTGTAACCGAAGGACCCTCAGATTGTTTTCGCTTTCTCAGCTCGAATTGATCAGGGTCAAGGTCATCTCCTTCATCGTCTTCATCAAACAGTATCTGTTCAATTGGAACAACTGGCGGTGGCTGATTAACCTCTTGATCGTCTTCACCAACTGCGACGATATCATCTTCATTACCAGACGTACTGTTCTCATGACGACAGGCAGCACCTGGTGGACATACATAGTTTTCATTTGCGAGGTGGCCAACCAATCTCTTGAATGGTTCATCCGGACCTCTCTTTTGCTTGACTCGATTGAAAGTCAAATCATTCAGATGATTCAGCTTAATCTCATCCTCCCAAACCTTATTCAAACCTTGCACTTGCTTTTCAATCATCACCTGCAAGAACCTAGGAAACATTAAGTGGCTCTTCCTTTTCACGTTCACCAACATGCTTCTGAAAATTACTTCGGAGAAGTTGAAGTCCGCATGAAGAACTAGTGCTGCAAACATTGAGCTATAAGTCTCATTCAGCTCATCAAAACCGCCTACCATTGGACTCATGCATCTCAACAACACCAAAGTTAGGTATTTGTATTGATGACAGAATCGAGTTCTCTTAACAGCTCCTTTCATTGGATCACCAGAGTATCCACATCTTACTAGACACCTTCGGACCTTAGTTCTATTCAGTGTGACTGGCATAGAATCATTATCTGGAAAACCTAAGTCTTCACGAACTGTCTGTGCCGAGATCTTTACAATTGTACCACCAACGCTGCTTCGTATCACCTTTCTTCCTTGTTCAGTGACGATAGAAGCATTGTTCCAGAATTCTCGTTGGTGTGAGTAGTATGCCTTGCATTCTAGAGTTATTGCAGTATGAATCCTGGACCTTTTCAAGAATTTGATAATATCAACGAAGCCTTCCTTTGCTTCAGGTCCTTCCTCGTTTAGACATGCCTCTAGATTGGCATTTTCGCTTGCCGTCAGGCCTGGAAGATTCTTGGACAGAATCACCTCTTCCTCATGTACGTCTTCGTTCACTGGACTACCTAGTTGAGCCATTTATTCTGCTATACAAACATATATACAATAATCGAAAAGCGTTAAATCGAAAAATTTAAAAAAAAATACAGGAAACAACAGTCGGTCGACATACAATGTAAGTCGGTCGATTTTCAAGGACAGTCGATCGACATACAGGTAAATCGATTGACTCATAAAGTCGGCCGACATACGCTAAGTCGGTCGATTTTCAAGGACAATCGGCCGACTGATTAAACGAAGCAAAACACAGATCTAAACATAAATTCTTCGATTTTATGGTGTTTTGACTCAATCAAAGTCTAATACATGTACAGAGGAGGCCGATTAACATTATCTATTCAACAATTACCAATTACAGGTCCTAAACACCACACATTGAATCGAAACAGAAGAGAAAACACGAAAACTTCAATAACTTTCGATTTAAAAAGAATTACCTAGATTGGTTAACGGCGCTGGAATCACAATTCAAAGATGTATACGAAAAACACGATCAAAAACTCTTCCTTGCAAAATTCGAATTTTTGGTAAATCAACACAATCGCACGAGATAAAGAAAATCGGCCGTCTGAGGCCTTTTTATACTCAGCTCGACAATCGGTCGACTTTGGTGTTATGTCGACCGACATATGTGACAATCGGTCGATACACGTGACAAACGACCGACATATGTAACAAACGTCCGACATATGTAACAAGCAAGTAAGTCGGTCGATTTTTGTTCAATGTCGACCGACTTATAGTACAAATCGGTCGACTGTCTCCTCCTAATTAAAAAATTATTTTTCGATACATAACCCCCGATAATTCCCTCTATTCACATCAACTGGCTGATTTTACACGCAAAATATTTTCGTTTTGAAGACTTTAACAAGTTTATGATTTGAGATGTGTAGTTCGTTTCTTTTTGACGTCGAGACACTATTTGTAACTTCAAGGAAATATACACATAAGCAAACAAATAAAATATTTTTGTATTTTTCAAAATAAATATCAACACACTGAAAAATCTTTTTGTAGTTTTTAGGATTTTAAAACATTTCACAATAACAATGCAAATGAAGTACAATTCATGTCAGAAAGTTAATGATCAAGGTTAAGAAAGATCCAAGATTGTATGGCATAAAACATGTTATTTACAGGAAGCAGTTTCTGTAAGTCATAAACCTAAGGAAGCTAAATTATCAAAATGTATACATGTTCAATTAACATTCAGACAACAGTATGTACACAAAATTTCACAAGTAAAAGCAAACAATAACAGAGAAAAGATTTTAACATGGTTTCTAGATTCATTAAACATTTACAGAGTTTCCTCTTAGACATTTTGATGATCAAGTTAATTAATTACATTAACATATTGCTATGTTAGATTCAATCATTGACTTAGACATCATTTGAGATCGCACGATTTATTAGGTAGTCAATTGAGCACAAGTCTATTGACGCTTTCCGTTACCACAAGCACATACGATAGGTCTAATTGAACAGGAAGATTCTCATAGTAATTTTGGAATATCCCTGTCAGCCATTAGCTTCTATCGTAACGTATACTTTTCAATTCATATGATTCTGATAGATCTCATAGTATATTCAATATTCTATCAATCGTGCAATCAACCAACTGCTATCAATCTCATTCCTTCTTTATTATTAAAGTAATTGGAGGAAACGGAATGAAAGACGTAGCTTTCTTAATAAGTGAGTATTCAGAATATCTCTCTGAAAACATCTTTCGCTGTCTAGGCCTTAATGGGTATAGTCCCATATCACAGACAATGATAATAAGTCCAATAGAATGGTTTTGTTGAAGTATGAATGATTTAAGTTCTTCTTGGTAATCTTCACACTCATTTGTATTCTTGCAAAGACTTCTCTTCTTGATTTCATCATTATCTTAACCTTGATATTTTCGTCTTCCATGATTTCACTTTTGTTTTCATGATATAATAACTTGATATGCAATGTGCCATATTTTTTTTTTTTTTTAAACAACACATTGCATTCTTGACTTTGATTTAGTTCTCGAATTGACTTCCTTGCGATGAAGATCTCTTTTGTTCATTTGTGTATCAATTAACTTAAATCATTCATTCATGGACTGTCTGTAATATAGAACCACACTTTTCAACCCGTTCACAGGAAAGACACTCTTATTGAGATAAACTTACTATTTTGGAGTTTAGGTACGATTCAAGAATTAAAGTTTGATAGAAGTCGGTATGCATAGTCAATTAGAACATTTTCAACGCTTATTGATCGCTTGAATATCCCAATTAGTCGTGAGACTCAATGGTGCAGCAATTTGGAATTTGCTTGGGGATATTCTACATCAGGTGTTTCTAGATTATACGTCATGATAGGGGATACCCTCACCTTTTGTTGATTTCCTCAACAATTTTCTTTAAAGTATGCACCTGTGGTAATTAAGTGACTACCCTCAACCGCTGTAAACCTTTCCATGAGTTCCTTATCAAGATATTTACATGATTGTGATTATGATCATCTCATTCTATGATTAAGTCCGTATCCCATTTTTATATAGATCAAACTCGTTTTTTTTTTTTTTTTCTGAATATCTGATGTTGCATTCATTACTCCCCCTAAAATACTAAAAATCTAAAATCTTTTTGGTTTTTGGATTTTAAACACACAGAAACAATCAGAAAGAAAAGAAATATAACCACACAGTATATACAGCTATGCAAGCAGAACACATAAAATGAAGTTACTCGTTGGTCTCTTCGTCAGGAACGACATCTGACAATATTTTGACACTTAACTCAGTTAACAAGAAATCAAAACGCGGTTTATCAAAAGCTTTTGTGAAAAGATCAGCCCTTTGCGTAGTTGTGCCAATTTGGATAACATCAATTAGCCTTTTCTCATAACAGTCTCGAATAAAATGATATTTAATCCCTATGTGTTTGGTCTTAGAGTGATTCACAGGATTTTTCGTAACAGCTATGGCAGCAGTATTATCAACAAAAATAGGAGTGTTAGAAATATGCAAACCGTAGTCACGAAGCTGCTGTTGTATCCACACAACCTGAGATGCACAGCTTGCTGCAGCAATGTATTCAGCTTCACAAGTGGACAAGGCCACTGCTGTCTGCTTCTTGCACTGCCATGTAACTAGTCTGATTCCAAGGAATTGACAACCTCCTGATGTTGACTTAAAATCTTTCTTGCATCCACCATAGTCGGAATCACTATAAGCCGTCAGTACAAAATCATTATCACAGGGATACCATAGGCCCAAATTCGGAGTTTGCTTTAAATAACGCATAATCTTTTTCACCACAAGCAAATGATGTACATTCGGATTTGCTTGATAGCGAGCACATAAACAAACTGCGAACATGATATCAGGGCGAGACGCCGTTAGATACATCAATGAACCAATGATGGCTCTATTTAAGGTTTGATCAACCTTATCACCTTCCTTATCTGGTGTAATCCCGTGATTCACCGATAGCGGCGTCCTTGCAGGACGTTCATCTTCCATTTTGAATCTTTTCAGAATATCTGATACATATTTTGTCTGATGTAAAAATATACCCTGATTTGTTTGTACAACCTGAATACCAAGGAAGAATTTGATAGTTCCCATTGAACTCATCTTGAACCGTTTCTGCATTACCTCCTCAAAATCATCCACCATCGTCTTATCTGTAGATCCAAAGATAATATCATCCACGTACACCTGTACTAGCATTATATGCTTGCCCTTTTATTTGATGAAAAGTGTCTGATCGATGACACCTCTTCTGAAACCATTATCAATCATATAGTTGGACAACGTACCATACCACGCTCTTGGAGCTTGATGAAGCCCATACAGTGCTTTTTCTAGACGATATACCTTTTCTGGAGAGTGTGGATCTGTAAAACCCGGTGGTTGCTTAACAAACACGGTCTCATTGAGAGTCCCGTACAAAAAGGCGCTTTTGACATCCATTTGATAGACCTTGAAGCCTTTAAAAGATGCGAATGCCAAAAATATTCGAATTGCCTCAAGTCTAGCCACTGGTGCAAATACTTCATCATAATCTATATCAGGGATCTGCTGATATCCCTTCACAACCAATCTAGCTTTATTTCGAATTACAATACCTTGCTCGTCTTTTTTATTCTTCCATACCCATCGAAGCCCATAATGTTTGCAACCATGAGGCGGAGTCACTAGTTTCCATACTCCTAAATGCTTGAATTGCAAAAGCTCTTCTTGCATGGCATTTACCCAATCATCATAAAGAAGTGCTTCCTCAACAGAATTTGGTTCAATTTGACACACAAAGCATGAATATGCATGTAAGAAGAGTTTGCCTGACCTATTTAGTGAAGAATAGAAAGCTTGCATAACATTCTCAGTTGAATCTTTCTGATTTTCAGACGTTGAGGCATCATTTGATGGTGCTCCAGAAACTCCTTTTGAATCAACAATAAAATCATCTAAGTGTCGAGGTAGGACAACTGTTCGTGATGATCTACGAACACCTTCAGGTTCTGGTTGTTCTTCCTGAACTTCTACAATTTGTGGCAGATTATGAACACTTTCGCCACTGTCTATAGGTTGTGACTCCTCTTCAGAATCAGATCCATCATAAGATGGATCATCTTGATAATCACCGGATTCTTCATCATCTTGAACAAGATGTTGTTGCGGCACTGGGTGATGTTGTGGTGCCGTTTGAGATTTCGGAACCATTTGTATGGAGACGTCTGCATTTCATTCAGTAATCTTGCAATAACTTCATCATCAGTAGCAACAGACGGAAGACCAAAAGAATCAAACAAATTTTCATAATCAAACTGCCATGAAAAACCTTTCCCAGCAGGAATAGCAGCATTTCTTTGAACATCTACTTCGAAATGTTCTTCAACACGTTTAGATACAGTGTTGAAAACTCTTTTGTTTGGATTTTCATAACCAAGAAATATACCAGGGACAGCCTTAGGATTAAATTTTCCTCCAGTATCTCGTATCATGATTGAACACGGTGCACCAAAGGGTTCGAAATGTTTAATGTTAGGCTTCCTTTTATGTAGCAATTCATAGCAAGTCTTTCCATGTCTCTTGACTACTAACAATCGGTTCATTGTATAACATGCTGTAGCCACAGCTTCACTCCAGAAGTTAACCGGTAAACTTGAGTCGGCTAACATAGTTCTCGCAGTTTCAATTAACGTTCTGTTACGTCTTTCAGCAACACCATTTGATTGCGGAGTATAAGCTGGACTGAACTGTTGTTGAATGCCTTTCTCATTGCAGAAACTCTCCATCTGCTGATTCTTGAATTCAGTACCATTATCTGTTCGAGTCTTCCTAACCTTTAACTTGTACAAAGATTCCAGCTTCAAAAACAACAACTTTATATTGTCAAACGTGTCAGACTTCTTCTTTAACATCACTACCCAAGAGTATCGTGAGTATTCATCAGTCACTACCAAACAATATGAATCTCCAGAGATGCTTGTTCGATTAATCGGGCCAAAAAGATCCATATGTAACAACTCTAGAGGAACAACAATTGAATGATGTTTCTTTGTTGCATGTGACTTTTTAGTCTGTTTCCCTTTCTTACACGGAGGACATCCTTCAGGAATTTGAAAACTCTTAACATTTACTCCCTCAATCATATTATTATGAACAAGATTGTTCATCTTTCTCAAGCTCAAATGACCCATACGCTTGTGCCATGAAATTGATTCTTGTTCTGTAGCTTTGGATATGAAAGCTTGATGACCTGTTGCAGCTTTAACATGGGCTGTTGACATATCCAAAATATACAAATCTTTATTTCTGGGAGCTGTCATAAGAATCATCTCTTCCGGTATTACATACTCTTTCTTCAAAATATAGCATCTTTGATCATCAAAAGCAACCTTATGCTTTTTATCTGCTACTTGCGAAACTGAAAGCAGATTATTTGACATCTGCTTCACAAAATTCACTTTATCAAAACTAACATTAGCATTAGCAATCACACCCTGAGCTGTAATAAAACCTCCTTCATCTCCTGCAAAAGAAACAGATCCTCCATTTACTGATTTGACATTAGAAAGTAAGGACATATTTCCTGTCATGTGCCGGGACGCCCCACTATCAACAATCCAGGTATTTCTACTCGGATCGTAGGCGACCTGCACAACAAGAAAAGAAGTTAGTTTGAGATGGACACCCATGCCCGAATGGCAGTGGGTTTCCCATCGACACCAATAACTTGCACATCCATCCATTGACCCTTTGATCCTGATGGATCATTGGACTTGTCAACAACCTTTGTCTCGGTTTTAGGCTTCCAAACGGTACGTTTACCAACAGATTTCTCATAATAGTCATTCGTTTGAAAAATTTTATTCACACCTGACTGTACCCTTGTGGATGAATTAGCAATAGAATTTGACTTTGGTTTATAAAAACCTTTTGAACTATTACTTGAAGTACCTATGGAACTGGAACTAGAAGCATAGTGTGTAGTTTTCGTTTCAGTGTCAGATTTTCTTTTTGGTGTTTTCCAACGCTGTTGACAGTTAACAGCACAATGACCCTTTTTCCCACATTTATTACAGTTTTGAGTTTCTTTTGTACGTGGTTTTGAACTCAGATGCTTATTGGGAAAAGACTGTTTCATGGGTGACATAGGCTTCTCAACATGATGTTTCAAGCCTGGTCGACGGTTAGGATGCACATATTTAGGCACATTGTTAGTATTAGGGCTCCTTTTATTAAATAGTTCTTCAGGTGCTTGTGTAAGAACATATTCTTTATCTAGGTTGAGTCCCTGCTGATACTTGACAGGTGTCTGAAATATTTTCTTTCCATTAGCGTTCCTAGAGTTTACTTGTTTTCTAGGTGTGGGTTGTCCGCTTTCACTAGCCTTACTAGCATTCAATGGATTTTTCAGGATAGTAATTGGTTTGGATTTTGGTGTCACAAACTCTGAAACTTTTTCATACTCTGAATCAGATTTACTGTCCTCAGCTAAGTCTTCAACAATCGGCTTAGTGCTGTCTGATTTTTCATTCTCTACAGGCTTAACACTTAGGATTTCACTAAGGCAAGAATCAGAAGGTTTATTAATGTACTCATTCCTAAGAGGAGGAGGACACTCTTTATAACCTAAACCCTTTTTACCATCATTCTTGTTATAGACAGTATAGTCAATGACATATGACATTCGCTGCCAAGTGTCATTTCTAGCCTTTTCTGACTCATACTTAATCTTAAACTCTTCCTTTTCTCTCTTAGCACATTCAAGTTGATTTAAGTACATCATTATGGCCTTTTGGTCACCTGAAATTGTAGCTCTTAAATCATGAACTTGATTTTCTAGAGTTTTGATTGTCTCCCTGAATTCCTTTTTATTGTTAAACTGAGTTAAATTAGTCTCGTATAGGCCTTTTACCTCAAGATAAGCTGCTTTAACAATCCTAAGTTCCTGTTTTACTTCGGGACAGTATATACATCCTAAGGGGATATCATTCAGTTTAGAAACTATGGATTCAAGTTTAGCAATTTCTAATTTATGATCAGCACAATCGTTACATACCAAAGGAAATTCAGTTTGTACCTTAGAGTCACTTGATGTGTTTGCCATGAACGCATACTGCTTTTCTTCAGTCTCTGATTCAGGTTCAGATTCTGAACTAGAACTGGAACAGTCAGAATTATTCAACTCAACTGAAATCTTGACATCATCTGTTACAATAGTTTCTCCATCTGATGAAGACGAACTACTGTAATCCGTCCTTACATCTCCATCATTGTGCATTGCGTATTTGAACTTCTCATACACTCTCTTGTTAAGAACACCTATTCTAACATATCTGATCATTGCATAAGTTCGCTCAATTCTTGCTTCCATCTTGCAGATGTAACACATGCATTCATTCGCAGTACCAACACAACCAGCTTTCTCTCTTTCTTGTTTCTCACTTTCAGTTTCTTCTTCGGTCTTAGGCATTCTAACAACGTTAGCATGATTTTCATCATCAGCAAATACTGTCCAATCACAACCTTCGTCTGAATATGTTGCAATTAAGCCTTTTGCTTTATCATTTCTGATAGTATCACCGCTCGTTGTTTCAACTGGCATATTAACCTTTGTCTTATTATACTGATTGTGAAATGGGTTGTGAAAACCAGTTTTCTGTGGCCTGGTACATGTTCTTTTGAAGTGTCCTAACTCATTGCAATTAAAACATCTCACTTTTGACATATCAAAACCTAACTTAGTATCTCTAGTAACACCTAAGCTCTGTTGACCTGTCCTTTTCAGAAATTTCTTCGCTCGTCTAATCATACTACCCATAGCCCAGAGGATATCCATCTTTTCAAGTTCATCCTCATCTATCTGCTCATAATCTTCTGCTTCTAAATGGGCATTACCAATTTGACCACCAACCATTTCATTATAAGAATTAACTACCAAAGCAACTAAAGCCATATCTTCCTCTACAACTGAAAGGGGCCTAGTTCTTAAATTCTCCGTGTTAAGAACAACAGTTTTTGGCTCCTGTCTAATGGTGGACTGATTTGTACTACTAGGCTTATTTACTTGGGTTGGAAACATCACATTTTGAGCAGGTTGTGATCTATTTACAGCACTATCATTAGAAACAAACGCTGTTTGTAAGGGAGCATGAACATTGCTCAATCCAGAAGTACCAGCTTTGTAAATTATAGGACTCTGTTGACCCTCAAGACGTTTCTTCTTGGTTTCCATATCCAAGTCCTTTACCATCAATTTTGATGTGAATTTATCTAGGGTCAGTGATTCACCAGCAGACGAAGCTCTGTCTTCTATCTGTTCAATAAACGCATCCCACTTGTGTGGTAAACCATCTGTTAATTGTTTGATAGCTTTCTGTTCTGTAACTTCTACACCTAAGTTACCCAATTCAGAGACAAGATGACGATAACGAATGATTGTCTCTTCTAACGTTTCATGACTTAGAGCAGCAAACCTTTTCCATTCACTTTTGATTACTTTAGCTTTCTTTTCACGATACGCCTTATTTCCTTCGACACCTATCTTAATAGCATTCCAAAGAGAATATGAAGTTAAGTGCATTTGATATTGATGATAAATATCATCGTCTAAACCCTGGGTCAATTGAGCATAACATCTACATTCTAAGGCATATGTTTCTTTTTCTGTCACGCTATAATCTTCATACTTTTTACTATTACCATCAGTACCTAAAGGCTCTTTATATTCATGTTATATCAAATCCCACATTCTAGGATCAAGGCCTCTAATGTAATTCATGAACCTAGCCCTCCATCTAATGTAATCATTTGTATTATCAAGTCTAGGAGCACGATTGGCACTGCCTGATTCACTATCAGATAGTAAAATGTTTTGAACGCCGGAAGTAATTGCCATTGCCTGATCAGACATTTTAAAATTTAATTAAGGTTGAATCTGAGCCTAAGTCGGTCGACTGTTGGTGACAGTCGGTCGATGAACAGATACAGTCGGTCGATGAAGAACTACAGTCGGTCGACTGTCAATGATTACTTGGTCGAAGTTCTGTTTACATTTAGGCAAATGGTAGTACTTTTTCAATCGGTCGATGTTCCTTCAATCGGTCGGTTTAGTACTTAAGTCGGTCGGTTTACAACTTAAGTCGGTCGGTTTATCATATGTCGATCGGTTTAAAGACAATCGGTCGAACAAACGACAATCAGTCGAAATACACGAAAATCGGTCGATTGTCTCCTAAGTCGGTCGACTGTACTTTCTTTCTGAGCCAGAATCAAAACCAAAGGTTTAACGTAAAAGTATACAAAATTCAATCCAAAACCAATTTTTTGACCCAAAAATATACCAAGAACTCGTTTAAAACAATTGATTCAGCAAGCCGAAGCTCTGATACCACTTTGTAGACACTGAGAGAGGATCTTAGAATCAACCTAATACGATCTAGAGGTGGAATAACAATAGAAAGAGCTTAAATGAATATCTATGGGTTTTCGGGTTCGTACAAGTCAAACCAAGACTAGATCTTGATAAACACGAAGCCTAGACTGACATTCTGTGATATTTGGACATGAAGATTGAGAGAGACTCGACCAAGAAGTATTTTCGTGTGTGTGTTTTGTGCTGAGTTATTTTCTTAATTAATGAAGATTAATTAGGCTTAAATACCTCAGTTCCTATGTCGGTCGACAGTGAATGACAGTCGGTCGACTGACCATGTCAGTCGGCCGACTGTCGAATAATATTACGAATCATATTTAAACGTTTACAAATATAAAATAACACATCGACAATCAACGTTTAACAATATTACAGGTTACAACATGATCGAATAAAACGTTAAAGTTCATGGAACTAGGGATTACAAAATATGCACTAACACATTCTCGAGAATACTTTGTTTCTCTACATGGGAAGGTTACTAGAAGGATTTGGTGTCGGGATTATATCTTATACGGTAATTTTAAAATTCATACATCTATTTAATAATGGAACTTATTGAAAAAGTCTAATAGAGTATTCTTTGTTGGATGTATCACAAAAGGTTCCTGTGTATATAGCCGAGGTAGCACCACAAAACTTGAGAGGAGGTTTAGGTTCTGTCAACCAGGCAATTCTATAGTTCTATAAAATATTTCATTTTTTTAAGTTTCCGCCTTTAGTTTATTCATTGTTTTCTTTGTACTTTGTAGCTTTCCGTCACTATTGGGATTATGCTTTCTTATTTGTTGGGACTTTTTGTAAAGTGGAGAATACTTGCAATTTTCGGTAATCCTCGAGAATACAGACGTTTATTAGACAACTACTTATATGTAATATAGCATTGTAATCATAGTTTAGGGATTGTTAATGTAAGTATACCTTCTATAAATAGAAGGTCTCATGTACTGGTATAACACACAAATACAAGAACACAGTTCTTTCTTTCTCTCTTTATCTCTTACAGTTAATATGGTATCAAGAGCTGTAAAGGCCTAAGTCCGGCAACAATTCCGGCAGCCAAGCTATTTTCCGGCAACAATTCCGGCCAAAAAAAACTGACCTTAAAAACTCGTAGTATGCTCTGTAGTTGCAGCCTTGCCTGAACCTTCACATCAGAAACGAGGCTTTCGGGTCATAACAACCAAACCCGTCATCACACAAACCCACCGCCATGATCTTCAGTGAAGAAAATGTAACTGAAGATCAACTACCACAAATCAGCGAAAATTACAAACTACACTAAGTTCGGAATTATAATCCGAATCAAAACCAAAATTTTCAGCCTCAAAGAACACCAAAAGTAGCCGGATATTTTCCGATCTTTTTTAGATCTAGCCCGATCCAGCTTAAATCAGGGAAAACGGCCAACACCATTAGCTTCGGAATCAAATTCCGACCTAACCCTGAATTTTTTAGATTTTTTTTCCGGTCACTGTTCATCTCCGGCGCCACTGTTCACCGCCGCCGTCGGCCACTGTTCATCGCCGATTTCTTTCTTTTTGGTTCTGTTTTGGAAAGAACGGGAGTAAAAGAGAAATAACCACTGAAGTTTAACTTCATTTTCTTTTATATTACCTCCATCCGTACTTATCTTATCTATTCTATATTTTTTTTTTCTTTTCAGCCAAAAAAAAAAGCGAAAAAAAAAAGAGTTACTGTATCGTTTCTCTATTTTTGAAAATGGCACTATTAGCTACATTTACTCCAACATAGAAAACCGCACACTACTCTCACAAATTTGGTTTCACCTTATCTCCCACGAACTATGGTTACTGGAAGACAATGGTTCAACCGTTCTTCATCACCAACAAATTGTTTGACTATATTGATGGCGCAATTCCTTGTGCACCTAAGAATGTCCCATCATCGGTCCAATCACCAGAAAAAGATGAAGAAACACAGTCTCAACCACAAAACCCCAATTACATTAATTGGGTCTCTAATGATGCTCATATACGAATGCTCCTCATTTCTACCATATCCGAAGCATCATTTCAACATGTTCAAGGACTAACGTCTCGTGATCTCTGGTTGTCCCTTGAGCGTGCCTACGCTCCTCACACTTCCTCTCGGGAATACACTTTAAAAACCCAGCTTCTCCGACTACAGATGAAGCCAGATGAAACAACCGCAGACTACCTAACTAGGACTCAAGAATACGATGTTGCTCTCGCTAACATAGGCGAAAAGATGAAAGAAAAAGATTTGGTGATGCTAGTTATATCAGGACTACGAGAGGAATACAACGGTTTAAAATCAAGCCTTCTGGGCAGTGAAAAGCCTCCTACCTTTGTAGACCTTCATGGTCTGCTATCAGACCACGACTACATGATCAAGAAATCTGTACCCGACATTCCTTCAGCTCAAGCATTCACGACTAGCAAACGAAGTCGCAATTCAACAGCTCCTAATAATGTCTTTCCCGCTTTACAAACAGATCAGCTTCAAGCGGTACAATTGCTTTTATCTCAACTTGGACTCCAAGCTCAACCTGCCCATACACCGACTGCACAAGCCATGTACACTAACCGATCTGGAAATAACCGTGGTCGTGGACGTGATTACAGACGTGGACGAGGCAACTATAACAACAGAAATCAAGCAGGTAATCGAAATTCATTTAACTGTGCTTCTAATCAAAACACAGTTTTTGGCACATGCAACAGGTGTGGGATTGGGCACATCCCATCTCAATGCCCTAATCGTAACCCTGCTACTATGAGACGACAGTCACCTTCAGCCAACTTTACAGACTATCGCTCCCAAGCGTCAACCTCTTGGATCCCAGACACAGGCTCTAGTCACCATGTTGCTCCAGACCTATCCAACTTTGGCAACTCCAAAAACGTTAAAACACAAGTCGTATAGCTAAGGGTGTGTATGAAATGACTATCAGTTTTATATTTATTTACTACAGGAAATCACCTAAATTAAACTAAAACACAAAAGGAAAGTATACCTATCGTGTAATAATATAGCTAAGGTAAAGTCCGGGAGGTCGATCCGTGGACACTATTATTGGGTGTCTTACTAGGTCAAATTAGTTAATTAAGTAGTTAAACTAGATATAGTAATTATAGGTAACTTTGGGGGGATTTACCGTTTAATGACCGGTTTGTCGATTTTATATTTTAAGCGTACAGATAAATGACGATAATTAAAGTGCGTAAAATAAATAACAATATTAAAATGACAATAAATAAAATTGCGAGTAAATGAAAGTACGATGAGAAATACAATAAAAGAATTATGCTTATTTAAACTTCCGTAATCATGATGTTTGACGTTTTGATTTTAATTTATTATGCTGGGTTAATTGTCCTTTGTCCTGGATTTATTTGATACCTGTCTGGTTTTTGCCCATAACAGTTCATCGGTCATAATTATAAAATGATCGTCAAATTAACCTTATAACCGAAGTCAAATATTCCAACTAATTGGGGATTCGAACTGTAACAAGGTCTTAATACTTTGTTAATAATTACACCAGGTTATCGACTCTGTGTAATCCAAGGTCTTAATACTTTGTTAACAATTACACCAATTACCCTTGTATGTAATCCACCCCTGTTTTAATTAGTCCATGATTATTAATTTACCCACTTGGCCAGAATGAATAATAAATTACCCAACCCAATTGATTAATTAAATGATTGTAAAAGATGTCGTATAAACGTCACTAAATAGGACATGCATAATCATTTAATAATTATTAGATTAACTAATTTGAAGATAGGTTCGACAGAATCCAAAGAGTTATCATTCGATTAGACAATACCCCCCATCTATTAATGGTCCATGGTCCAATGTCCACAAGTGTCGGTCTTTTGTCCATACCCTAATTATGGTACAAAATCCAATAACCCAATCTTTAATATTTAGTCCAACATCATGATTACTTCGGGTCAAATAAGCATAATAATAACTTAGTTACGAGACATTAATTTAAAAAGGAAGCTTACAGTGGTGAATAATCGCGTAGCGTTACACGGACAGAGTTCCGACTTTAAAACCCGTAAAACATTTCTTACAATAACTCAATTATTATTAAACTTAAATTATAATTATAATTATAAATATATATAAATTACATATATAGAGAAAGAAGATTGGAAAAAGGTGTGTCTTTCTTCATTCTCCGTAGTCTCGTTTTATAGGCAAATATTGATTTGAAATTTTCACTTATGACCCCTTAACAATGCTCAATTAACAACTTTTTATTATTTATTATTATTCTCATTATGAATTATTTAAATATTATATTATATTCTTGTGCATAGTTGACTTGTACTTTCAGCTCCGTTGCGTCGAGCGTTGAAAGTTGGTTCATGTCTCGGTTTCCGGATTTTCGAACGCCTTTTCGTATAATTTAATATCTTGTACTTTGCATTTTGCGGCTTGTTTCTCATCAATATATTGAACCACTTGGATTGTACTTTGTACTTTTTAGCTTTTTGGTCGTTTGCGTCTTCAAATCGTCGAATCTGCCTTTTGTCTTCACCTTTTATTATTTAAACGAATATCACTTGTAAATAGAACAATTGCAACTAAAATCTTTTCTTTCTTGAGGGATAATGCTATGAAATATGTGTTGGTTTTTAGCATTATCAATATTCCCACAATTGAGCGTTGCTTGTCCTTAAGCAATATAGTCTTGAAATAAAAACATACTTGAATCACTTCTTTATTCTTCACACTTTGTACATCAGTGATTTCAATACGGCGGTTATGAACAATGATAGTAACGATGTGGTTTACAGTCTCACATGACTATAAAAATTTAGATCCGTTAGGAAATTGGATCTTTATGAAAACATTTAATCTTTTGAAAATTCAATCTAGTTTTTATCCTAGATAAGTTTTTCGGAATAACCCTTCACCGGTGTTGCAAAATGTTGTTGTGGGTTTTGTGGGTTTCGGATTTTAAAATTTTAGCTCAAAACTTTACAGTTTTGTGTCACCCACTTGCTAACCTTGTATTAGGAAAGCAACACGTCCAGTTTACTTGTCCCGTATATTACCTTTCGGTAAACTACCGTCCGGTTGTAAAGGAAAGCGATGAACAAGAAACTGTTAAGGCAATGTCTAATGACATGCATTTGTTCATGGTCTAAAACGTGTCGGATGCTATTACTATCCTTTGTAGGAGCAATAGTAAAGATCATCCTATAATTTTTCTGGTCTGGCACAAGGTCCTGTCTTCGACCATGCTATGCAACCACCGTTCTTACGGTTGACACCCGATTTGGTTCAGGTGACCTAATGAATTCTGATGAATTCTCAGGATTTTACGTTCAATGGTAATGAACGCATTGAAAATAGGTTTTCAGAAAACAAATCGGTTTGTAATTTGATCAAAATATTTTCTCGTTCAAGTTCGAGTTTAGATATCATCGAATTCCATGAGTTTGTAATTCTCAATCTTTAAAGTCAATCTCAAGGATTGAGTAATATCAGACTTAAAAGCTGATTTTTAATCTTTAAGGAGATTATCCTTACTGGGGGTCTGATTCATTAGTCTTATCAAGCTAATTTGCACGGTGCCCTCCCCATTTTACGAGACATATCCTCTCATGGTTAGGATAAGTCTGACCACATGGCGACCCTGTTTGATGCTGCGGTCCGTGGATTTCCTGCTGATTTTAGAGATGACTTTTCTAGATTTTTCGTCAACCTACAGCTGGTCTGGACGACAACTTCTTGACCTAAATCAAGAATCGCGTGTCTTTTTCAGAAGACTTTACTTCCTTTTAATGATGGAATTGATTCATCGTGTAGATCCACTTTCTTTCAAAAGTATTACAATAAATCGGGTAAAACTGATTAGTTTAGTCCAAAACAAAAGTACCTGCAATAAGCTTGCACAGATATGTGATATATGTTTTAAAGAACTTGGTGAATTCTTCCCACACTCAGCTTTTATTTATTTCTTTCTTTGCCTTTTTATTCTCCTCTATTCCCTTTTAAATGAATTCAAGCGTTTTGGGTTGTTTCTCAATTTATGTCCTTTCCAAGGTAACAATAATTTCGGTAGTATCACCTAGTTTTATCGTTCATAAATATGTATAAACATGATTTTGAATTCATTTAGTTGAAAATTTTTCAAATTTTCACAAAATTTGGCAATTAAACCAAGCGTAAACCCGAGAGAATTTATAACCCTTCCCCACACTTGAGATCTTGCAATGCCCTCATTTGCAAGAAATCAGTAAAAATTTAAATTCATGAGGGTGATTAGTGTAGAAAAATGATTAAAATTACCGAGTTTACAAACATATTGTTGTTATTTCACATTTGATATTTTGCATCTTGTCGTCAAAATTAGTAGCTTTTGCTGAACTTAATGACAGTCTTTGAAAGTGCGTTGTTTTACCCTGTTTTGTACATAAGATAAACTACAAATATATATACATATTTTTGAAGTTTGGTATAAATATCAAGTTTCAAAAATATTTCAAATCTTCTTTCTTTTAAAACAATCGCTTTAAAATGACAAATTTTAAAATTCCATCGAGGGACGGACTAGGTAAACGTACCGAAACAACCTCCTCCTAAATAAAAAGGAAAACAAAATTTTAAATTACTCAATTATTTGTTTTATTAAGTTTAGGTTTTTATAAATAAAAAATATGTATATATATGTTTGTAGTTTATCTTATGTACAAAACAGGGTAAAACAGTGCACTTTCAAAGACTGACATTAAGTTCATCAAAAGTTATTAATTTTAACAATAAGACGTAATATATAAAATGTGATATAAAACAGTATGTTTGCAAATTCGGTATTTTTAATCATTTTTCTACACTAATCACCCTCATGAATTTAAATTTTTACTAATTTCTTGCAAATGAGGGCATTGCAAGATCTCAAGTATGGGGAAAGGTTATAAATTCTCTCGGGTTTACGCTTGGTTTAATTGCCAAATTTTGTGAAAATTTGAAAAATTTTCAACTAAATGAATTCAAAATCATGTTTATACATATTTATGAACGATAAAACTAGGTGATACTACCGAAATTATTGTTACCTTGGAAAGGACATAAATTGAGAAACAACCCAAAACGCATGAATTTATTTAAAAATGGAATAGAGGAGAATAAAAAGGCAAAGAAAGAAATAAATAAAAGTTGAGTGTGGGAAGAATTCACCAAGTTCTTTAAAACATATATCACATATATGTACAAGCTTATTGCAGGTACTTTTGTTTTGGACTAAACTAAACAGTTTTACCCGATTTAGTGTAATATATTTGAAAGAAAGATGGATCTACACGATGAATTAATTCCATCATTAAAATGAAGTAAAGTCTTCCGAAAAAGACACGCGCTTCTTGATTTAGGTCAAGAAGTTGTCGTCCAGACCAGCTGTAGGTTGACGAAAAATCTAGAAAAGTCATCACTAAAATCAGCAGGAAATCCACGGACCTCAGCATCAAACAGGGTCGCCATGTGGTCTAACTTATCATAACCATGAGAGGATTTGTCTCGTAAAATGGGGAGGGCGCCGTGCAAATTAGCTTGATAAGACTAATGAATCAGACCCCCAGAAAGGATAATCTCCTTAAAGATCAAAAATCAGCTTTTAAGACTGATATTACTCAATCCTTGAGATTGACTTTTAAAGATTGAGAATTACAAACTCATGGAATTCGATGATATCTAAACTCGAGCTTGAACGAGAAAATATTTTGATCAAAACTACAAACCGATTTGTTTTCTGAAAACCTATTTTCAATGCGTTCATTACCATTGAACGTAAAATCCTAGGAATTCACCTGGAATTCATTAGGTCACCTGAACCAAATCGGGTGTCAACCGTAAAAACGGTGGTTGCATAGCATGGTCAAAGACAGGACCTTTTGCCAGACCAAAAAACTATAGGGTGATCTTTACTATTGCTCCGACACGTTATAGACCATAATTGAAAGCATGTCATGGGACATTGCCTTAACAGTTGCTTGTTCAATGCTTTCCTTTACAACCGGATGGTAGTTTACTGAAAGGTAATATACGAAACAAGTAAACTGGACGTGTTGCTTTCCTAATACAAGGTTAGCAAGTGGGTGACACAAAACCATAAGTTTTGAGCTAAAATTTTCAAATCTAAAACCCACACAACCCACAATAACGTTTTGCAACACCGGTGAAGGGTTATTCCGGAAAACTTATCTAGGATAAAAACTAGATTGAATTTTTAAAAGATCAAATATTTTCATAAAGATCCAATTTCCTAACGAATCTAAATTTTTATAGTCATGTGAGACTGTAAACCACATCGTTACTATCATTGTTCATAACCGCCGTATTGAAATCACTGATGTACAAAGTGTGAAGAATAAAGAAGTGATTCAAGTATGTTTTTATTTCAAGACTATATTGCTTGAGGACAAGCAACGTTCAAGTGTGGAAATATTGATAATGCTAAAAACGAACACATATTTCATAGCATTATCCCTCAAGAAAGACAAGATTTTAGTTGCAATTGTTCTATTTACAAGTGATATTCGTTTAAATAATAAAAGGTGAAGACAAAAGGCAGATTCGACGATTTGAAGACGCAAACGACCAAAAAGCTAAAAAGTACAAAGTACAATCTAAGTGGTTCAATATATTGATGAGAAACGTCTAAAAATTACAAACGTACAAGCCACAAAACGCAAAGTACAAGATATTAAATTATACGAAAAGGCATTTTAAAAAATCCAGAACCGAGACATGAACCAACTTTCAACGCTCGACGCAACGGAGCTGAAAGTACAAGTCAACTATGCACAAGAATATAATATAATATTTAAATAATTCATAATAAGAATAATAATAAATAATAAAAAGTTGTTAATTGAGCATTGTTAAGGGGTCATAAGTGAAAATTTCAAATCAACATTTGCCTATAAAACGAGACTACGGAGAATGAAGAAAAAGACACCTTTTTCCAATCTTCTTTCTCTATATATGTAATTTATATATATTTATAATTATAATTTTAATTTAAGTTTAATAATAATTGAGTTATTGTAAGAAATGTTTTACGGGTTTTAAAGTCGGAACTCTGTCCGTGTAACGCTACGCGATTATTCACCACTGTAAGCTATGTTCTTCCATTTTAAATTAATGTCTCGTAACTAAGTTATTATTATGCTTATTTGAGCCGAAGTAATCATGATGTTGGCCTAAATATTAAAGATTGGGTTATTAGATTTTGTACCATAATTAGGGTATGGACAAAAGACCGACACTTGTGGACATTGGACCATGGACCATTAATAGATGGGGGTATTGTCTAATCGAATGACAACTCTTTGGAGTCTGTTGAACCTATCTTCAAATTAGTTAATCAAATAATTATTAAATGATTATGCATGTCCTATTTAGTGACGTTTATATGACATCTTTTACAATCATTTAATTAATCAATTGGGTTGGGTAATTTATTATTCATTATGGCCAAGTGGGTAAATTAATAATCATGGACTAATTAATACAGGGGTGGATTACATACAAGGATAATTGGTGTAATTGTTAACAAAGTATTAAGACCTTGGATTACACACAGTCGATAACCTGGTGTAATTATTAACAAAGTATTAAGACCTTGTTACAGTTCGAATCCCCAATTAGTTGAAATATTTGACTTCGGGTATAAGGTTAATTTGACGATCATTTTATAATTATGACCGATGAACTATTATGGGCAAGAACCAGATAGGTATCAAATAAATCCAGGACAATGGACAATTAACCCAGCATAATAATTTAAAATCAAAACGTCAAACATCATGATTACGGTAGTTTAAATAAGCATAATTCTTTTATTGTATTTCTCATGGTACTTTCATTTACTCACAATTTTATTTATTGTCATTTTAATATTGTTATTTATTTTACGCACTTTAATTATCGTTATTAACAAAGTATTAAGACCTTGTTACCGTTCGAATCCCCAATTAGTTGGAATATTTGACTTCGGGTATAAGGTTAATTTGACGATCATTTTATAATTATGACCGATGAACTATTATGGGCAAAAACTAGATAGGTATCAAATAAATCTAAGACAAAGGACAATTAACCCAGCATAATAATAAATTAAAATCAAAACGTCAAACATCATGATTACGGAAGTTTAAATAAGCATAATTCTTTTATTGTATTTCTCATCGTACTTTCATTTACTCTCAATTTTATTTATTGTCATTTTAATATTGTTATTTATTTTACGCACTTTAATTATCGTCATTTATTTGTACGCTTAAAATATAAAATCGACAAACCGGTCATTAAACGGTAAATCCCCCCAAAGTTACCTATAATTACTATATCTAGTTTAACTACTTAATTAACTAATTTGACCTAGTAAGACACCCAATAACAGTGTCCACGGATCGACCTTCCGGACTTTACCTTAGCTATATTATTACATGATAGGTATACCTGCCTTTTGTGTTTTAGTTTAATTTAGGTGATTTCCTATAGTAAATAAATATAAAACTGATAGCCGTTTCATACACACCCTCTAGAACACATCAAGTTAAACACTAGGTCATTGAACCGAAATTACTTTACCCGAGCGCGGGACGACAAATTTTGTTATCATTATTTTTAATTTTATTGATTTAAAGTATGCCAAAAAAAATATTAGATTTTATAAATTTTTGAAAGTGGGGTAATATACCAAACTTCAAAAATATGTATATATGTTTGTAGTTTATCTTATGTACAAAACAGGGTAAAACAACGCACTTTCAAAGACTGTCATTAAGTTCAGTAAAAGCTACTAATTTTGACGACAAGACGCAAAATATCAAATGTGAAATAACAACAATATGTTTGCAAACTCGGTAATTTTAATCATTTTTCTACACTAATCACCCTCATGAATTTAAATTTTTACTGATTTCTTGCAAATGAGGGCATTGAAAGATCTCAAGTGTGGGGAAGGGTTATAAATTCTCTCGGGTTTACACTTGGTTTAATTGCCAAATTTTGTGAAAATTTGAAAAAATTTTAACTAAATGAATTCAAAATCATGTTTATACATATTTATGAACGATAAAACTAGGTGATACTACCGAAATTATTGTTACCTTGGAAAGGACATAAATTCAGAAACAACCCAAAACGCTTGAATTCATTTAAAATAGAATAGAGGGGAATAAAAAGGCAAAGAAAGAAATAAATAAAAGCTGAGTGTGGGAAGAATTTACCAAGTTCTTTAAAACATATATCACATATCTGTACAAGCTTATTGCAGGTACTTTTGTTTTGGACTAAACTAATCAGTTTTACCCGATTTACTGTAATATATTCGAAAGAAAGATGGATCTACACGATGAATCAATTCCATCATTAAAAGGAAGTAAAGTCTTTCGAAAAAGACACACGCATCTTGATTTAGGTCAAGAAGTTGTCGTCCAGACCAGCTGTAGGTTGACGAAAAATCTAGAAAAGTCATTTCTAAAATTAGTAGGAAATCCACGGACCTCAGCATCAAACAGGGTCGCCAAGTGGTCAGACTTATCCTATCCATGAGAGGATCTGTCTCGTAAAATGGGGAGGGCGCCGTGCAAATTAGCTTGATAAGACTAATGAATCAGACCCCCAGTAAGGATAATCTCCTTAAAGATTAAAAATCAGCTTTTAAGCCTGATATTACTCAATCCTTGAGATTGACTTTAAAGATTGAGAATTACAAACTCATGGAATTCGATGATATCTAAACTCGAACTTGAACGAAAAAATATTTTGATCAAATTACAAACCGATTTGTTTTCTGAAAACCTATTTTCAATGCGTTCATTACCATTGAACGTAAAATCCTGAGAATTCATCAGAATTCATTAGGTCACCTGAACCAAATCGGGTGTCAACCGTAAGAACGGTGGTTGCATAGCATGGTCGAAGACAGGACCTTGTGCCAGACCAGAAAAATTATAGGATGATCTTTACTATTGCTCCTACAAAGGATAGTAATAGCATCCGACACGTTTTAGACCATGAACAAATGCATGTCATTAGACATTGCCTTAACATTTTCTTGTTCATCGCTTTCCTTTACAACCGGACGGTAGTTTACCGAAAGGTAATATACGGGACAAGTAAACTGGACGTGTTGCTTTCCTAATACAAGGTTAGCAAGTGGGTGACACAAAACCGTAAAGTTTTGAGCTAAAATTTTAAAATCCGAAACTCACAAAACCCACAATAACATTTTGCAACACCGGTGAAGGGTTATTCCGGAAAACTTATCTAGGATAAAAACTAGATTGAATTTTTAAAAGATCAAATGTTTTCATAAAGATCCAATTTCCTAACGGATCTAAATTTTTATAGTCATGTGAGACTGTAAACCACATCGTTACTATCATTGTTCATAACCGCCGTATTGAAATCACTGATGTACAAAGTGTGAAGAATAAAGAAGTGATTCAAGTATGTTTTTATTTCAAGACTATATTGCTTGAGGACAAGCAACGCTCAAGTGTGAAATATTGATAATGCTAAAAACGAACACATATTTCAAAGCATTATCCCTCAAGAAAGACAAGATTTTAGTTGCAATTGTTCTATTTACAAGTGATATTCGTTTAAATAATAAAAGGTGAAGACAAAAGGCAGATTCGACGATTTGAAGACGCAAACGACCAAAAAGCTAAAAAGTACAAAGTACAATCCAAGTGGTCCAATATATTGATGAGAAACGTCTAAAAATTACAAACGTACAAGCCGCAAAACGCAAAGTACAAGATATTAAATTATACGAAAAGGCATTTAAAAAAATCCGGAACCGAGACATGAACCAACTTTCAACGCTCGACGCAACGGAGCTGAAAGTACAAGTCAACTATGCACAAGAATATAATATAATATTTAAATAATTCATAATAAGAATAATAATAAATAATAAAAAGTTGTTAATTGAGAATAGTTAAGGGGTCATAACTGAAAATTTCAAATCAACATTTGCCTATAAAACGAGACTACGGAGAATGAAGAAAAAGACACCTTTTTCCAATCTTCTTTCTCTATATATGTAATTTATATATATTTATAATTTTAATTTTAATTTAAGTTTAATAATAATTGAGTTATTGTAAGAAATGTTTTACGGGTTTTAAAGTCGGAACTCTGTCCGTGTAACGCTACGCGATTATTCACCACTGTAAGCTATGTTCTTCCATTTTAAATTAATGTCTCGTAACTAAGTTATTATTATGCTTATATGAGCCGAAGTAATCATGATGTTGGCCTAAATATCAAAGATTGGGTTATTAGATTTTGTACCATAATTAGGGTATGGACAAAAGACCGACACTTGTGGACATTGGACCATGGACCATTAATAGATGGGGGTATTGTCTAATCGAATGACAATTCTTTGGAGTCTGTCGAACCTATCTTCAAATTAGTTAATCTAATAATTATTAAATGATTATGCATGTCCTATTTAGTGACGTTTATACGACATCTTTTACAATCATTTAATTAATCAATTGGGTTGGGTAATTTATTATTCATTCTGGCCAAATGGGTAAAATAATAATCATGGACTAATTAAAACAGGGGTGGATTACATACAAGGGTAATTGGTGTAATTGTTAACAAAGTATTAAGACCTTGGATTACACACAGTCGATAACCTGGTGTAATTATTAACAAAGTATTAAGACCTTGTTACAGTTTGAATCCCCAATTAGTTGGAATATTTGACTTCGGGTAATTGTTAACAAAGTATTAAGACCTTGGATTACACACAGTCGATAACCTGGTATAATTATTAACAAAGTATTAAGACCTTGTTACAGTTTGAATCCCCAATTAGTTGGAATATTTGACTTCGGGTATAAGGTTAATTTGACGATCGTTTTATAATTATGACCGATGAACTATTATGGGCAAAAACCAGATAGGTATCAAATAAATCCAGGACAAAGGACAATTAACCCAGCATAATAAATTAAAATCAAAACGTCAAACATCATGATTACGGAAGTTTAAATAAGCATAATTCTTTTATTGTATTTCTCATCGTACTTTCATTTACTCGCAATTTTATTTATTGTCATTTTAATATTGTTATTTATTTTACGCACTTTAATTATCGTCATTTATCTGTACGCTTAAAATATAAAATCGATAAACCGGTCATTAAACGGTAAATCCCCCCAAAGTTACATATAATTACTATATCTAGTTTAACTACTTAATTAACTAATTTGAACTAGTAAGACACCCAATAATAGTGTCCACGGATCGACCTCCCGGACTTTACCTTAGCTATATTATTACACGATAGGTATACTTGCCTTTTGTGTTTTAGTTTAATTTAGGTGATTTCCTGTAGTAAATAAATATAAAACTGATAGCCGTTTCATACACACCCTCTAGAACACATCAAGTTTTATTATGCGTTAAAACCGATTTGTTTTCTAAAAACCCATTTTCAATGCGTTCATTACCATTGAACGTAAAATCCTAGGAATTCAGCTGGAATTCATTAGGTCACCTGAACCAAATCGGGTGTCAACCGTAAGAACGGTGGTTGCATAGCATGGTCGAAGACAGGACTTTGTGCCAGACCAGAAAAATTATAGGATGATCTTTACTATTGCTCCTACAAAGGATAGTAATAGCATCCGACACATTTTAGACCATGAACAAATGCATGTCATTAGACATTGCCTTAACAGTTTCTTGTTCATCGCTTTCCTTTACAACCGGACGGTAGTTTACCGAAAGGTAATATACGGGACAAGTAAACTGGACGTGTTGCTTTCCTAATACAAGGTTAGCAAGTGGGTGACACAAAACCGGAATGTTTTGAGCTAAAATTTTAACATCCGAAACCCACAAAACCCACAATAACATTTTGCAACACCGGTGAAGGGTTATTTCAAAAAACTTATCTAGGATAAAAACTAGATTGAATTTTCAAAAGATCAAATGTTTTCATAAAGATCTAATTTCCTAACGAATCTAAATTTTTATAGTCATATGAGACTGTAAACCACATCGTTACTATCATTGTTCATAACCGCCGTATTGAAATCACTGATGTACAAAGTGTGAAGAATAAAGAAGTGATTCAAGTATGTTTTTATTTCAAGACTATATTGCTTAAGGACAAGCAACGCTCAAGTGTGGGAATATTGATAATGCTAAAAACGAACACATATTTCATAGCATTATCCCTCAAGAAAGACAAGATTTTAGTTGCAATTGTTCTATTTACAAGTGATATTCGTTTAAATAATAAAAGGTGAAGACAAAAGGCAGATTCGACGATTTGAAGACGCAAACGACCAAAAAGCTAAAAATTACAAAGTACAATTCAAGTGGTTCAATTTATTGATGAGAAACGTCTCAAAATTACAAAAGTACAAGCCGCAAAATGTAAAGTACAAGATATTAAATTATACGAAAAGGCGTTCGAAAATCCGGAACCGAGACATGAACCAACTTACAACGCTCGACGCAACGGAGCTGAAAGTACAAGTCAACTATGCACAAGAATATAATATAATATTTAAATAATTCATAATAAGAATAATAATAAATAATAAAAAGTTGTTAATTGAGCATAGTTAAGGGGTCATAAGTGAAAATTTCAAATCAACATTTGCCTATAAAACGAGACTACGGAGAATGAAGAAAGACACACCTTTTTCTCTTTTCTTTTCTCTGTATACATAATATATATAATTTTAATTTTAATTTTAATTTAAGTTTAATAATAATTGGGTTATTGTAAGAAATGTTTTACGGGTTTTAAGTCAGAATTCTGTCCGTGTAACGCTACGCGATAAATAATCACTGTAAGCTATGTTTTTCCTTTTTAAATTAATGTCTCGTAACTAAATTATTATTATGCTTATTTGAGCCGAAGTAATCATGATGTTGGACTAAATATTAAAGATTGGGTTATTGGATTTTGTACCATAATTAGGGTGTGGACAAAAGACCGACACTTGTGGACATTGGACCATGGACCATTAATAGATGGGGGGTATTGTCTAATCGAATTTTGGAGTCTGTCGAACCTATCTTCAAATTAGTTAATCTAATAATTATTAAATGATTATGCATGTCATATTTAGTGACGTTTATACGACATCTTTTACAATCATTTAATTAATCAATTGGGTTGGGTAATTTATTATTCATTCTGGCCAAGTGGGTAAATTAATAATCATGGACTAATTAAAACAGGGTGGATTACATACAATGGTAATTGGTGTAATTGTTAACAAAGTATTAAGACCTTGGATTGCACATAGTCGATAACCTGGTGTAATTATTAACAAAGTATTAAGACCTTGTTACAATTCGAATCCCCAATTAGTTGGAATATTTGACTTCGGGTATAAGGTTAATTTGACGATCATTTTATAATTATGACCGATGAACTATTATGGGCAAAAACCAGATAGGTATCAAATAAATCCAGGCCAAAGGATAATTAATCCAGCATAATAAATTAAAATCAAAACGTCAAACATCATGATTACGGAAGTTTAAATAAGCATAATTCTTTTATTGTATTTCTCATCGTACTTTCATTTACTCGCAATTTTATTTATTGTCATTTTAATATTGTTATTTATTTTACGCACTTTAATTATCATCATTTATCTGTACGCTTAAAATATAAAATCGACAAACCGGTCATTAAACGGTAAATCCGCCCAAAGTTACCTATAATTACTATATCTAGTTTAACTACTTAATTAACTAATTTGACCTAGTAAGAGACCCGATAATAGTGTCCATGGATCGACCTCCCGGACTTTACCTTAGCTATATTATTACACGATAGGTATACTTGCCTTTTGTGTTTTAGTTTAATTTAGGTGATTTCCTGTAGTAAATAAATATTAAACTGATAGCCGTTTCATACACACCCTCTAGAACACATCAAGTTTTTGGCGCCGCTGCCGGGGACACTTTTTGTGTCTTCACGGGGTATTTAAGTTTTTTTTTAGTTTTTGATTGATTAAAGATATATCAATTTAAATATAATAATTTACTAAATATAATAATATAATAATATTGAAATAAAATATAATAATATAATAATATTGAAATAAAATATAATAATATAATAATAATTTTGAATCAAATTTGAATCGTAATGTTTTAAAAAGTCGTATTTATTAAATACTTCGGGGGTATATTATGTAACTTATAATTAATAATTTATATCATGTCGCTTTCATGTGAATAGTAAATTAATTAATTTCGTTTCATTACTATTCATGAATAGTAAATGAGTTAAAAAAAAGTTTTTTAAAAAATAATAAAAAAAATTATTAATTTCGTTAAAAAAAAGAAAAAAAATTATTTTTTTAAAAAATTATAAAAAAATAAAATATAAAATATAAAAATAAAATTTTTTTTTAAAAAAAAAATTTTAAAAATAAATATAAAAATAAATTTTTTTTTAAAAAATTTAAAAAATATATATATATATATATATATATTTTTAAGATTTTGTCTATAAAATTAAAAATATATATATATTTATTTTAAGTTTTATTACCTTTAGATTTTTAGACTCTAGTTACAACTTTTAGTATTAAGTTTAGTTTTGCCATAGTTATTTTTATACTTTTAGATTTTTAGGCTTTGCCGTAAAATCCCTTAAGTGCTTTTTCTTTAGACTAAGATTTAGGTGGCTTAAAATTTTGCGACGCCGTGTTAAAATTTTAGTATCATTTTAAGTAATTGCCGTTTTTCGTTTAGAATCCCTTTTAAGTTTCGACGCGCTACTTTCTTATTTTTATTTTTCGACCTTTTATTTTTCAACATTTTTCGACGCGCTCTTTTTCTTTCTTATTTCTCAACGCTCTAGTTTTTAGGACATAGATTTTTATTTCAAAATTTCGACAAAAAATTGTTTTAAGTGGTTAAATTGATAGACATCCAAATTTTCTGGTTCGTAGTAATAGTTGGATTTGTTAGTGGCGAGTTGTGGGCTTCCGATTTAAATGGTCCTGGCTACCTGCTGCATCTATTGGCTATTCGAAACGTGGGTAAAATCTGAAAAGTCTATTAATTTGATAACTTATATAATTTTTATTTTTATAACTAATAGGATATTCAGTGAATGCACCGAGCAAAACGTTCACCACCTTTCATACGTTCACCACCTGTAACTCGATCAAGGCATCTAGCCAATATTGTTGCCGTTGATTTTTCTTTAGAATCATCATCTAGTCGAACAAGTTCTCCAACTCAAATTTCCGATAATCCATTTTTTGAACCCGACTTCACAACTGAGAATCTGGAGGATATTCAAGGACAATTCCAAGATCCTGAACCACTAATCATTCCTCCTGAGCCACAAATAGTTAAATCAGAATCTTCTAGTGATTCGGATTCAACAAATTCAATTATGGAAGTAACGGAACCTCAAATTATGGAAGACCGAATGAGAGCCACACGCACGGGCCAAGGTCACGCCATTAATCAGCCAGATGTTAGAGCATCAGATTTTGAAATCAAAGGACAAATCCTACACATGATCACCAATCAGTGCCAATTTGGTGGTACAACAAAAGAAGATCCAAACGAACATCTTCGAACTTTTAATAGGATTTGTAATCTATTTAAAATCCGAGAAGTTGAGGATAAAACTATTTATCTTATGTTGTTCCCATGGACTTTAAAAGGAGAAGCCAAAGATTGGTTAGAATCGTTACCTGAAGGAACGATTGACTCATGGGATATTTTAGTTGAGAAATTTCTTCAAAGATTCTTTCCGGCATCTAAAGCCGTGAGACTTCAAGGAGAAATTGCCACGTTCGTGCAAAAGCCAAATGAAACGTTATATGAGGCATGGACAAGATTCGGAAGGATGTTGAGAGGATGTCCTCAACACGGTTTAGATACTTTTCAAATAGTGCAAATTTTCTATAAAGGCGTCGACATCGCCATACGAAAAGACATCGACACAGCAGCTGGTGGTTCCATTATGAAGAAAACCGCAACTGAAGCTCACAAGATCATTGATAACACAGCATCCCACTCTCATGAGTGGCATCAGGAAAAAGATATTTTTCATTCATCTAAAGCGGCTAGAGCCGATTCTAGCCATAACTTTGATTCTGTTTCCGCAAAAATAGATGCTTTCGAGAGACGAATGGAAAAGATGACTAAAGATATTCACGCAATACGAATCAGTTGTGAGCAATGCGGTGGACCACACTTAATGAAAGATTGTAATGTTGAGCAAACGATGGAACAACGAGAGAATGTTTCCTACATAAACCAAAGGCCGGGAAATAATTATCAAAATAATTATCAACCACCAAGGCCAAACTTTAATCGAAATCAAAACATTCTTTACAATCCAAATGGACCCAATAATAACTCATACAACCAACAAGGTCCGAATAACCAACCAACTCAAAACAACACTTTCAATCAACAAAGACCTGGCTTGTATAAACCACCACAACAAACCGAAGAGAAAAAGTCAAATCTGGAAGAAGTGGTATTTAAGCTAGTTGAATCTCAAACACAATTTATTGAAACTCAAACCCAAACGAATGAGAGGTTTGATCAGTCATTTAGAACTCAACAAGCTTTCATTTTGAATTTAGAAAAACAAGTAGGTACTCTTGTTAGATTGATGATTGAAAGGGAACAAGGAAAGCTACCGAGTAATAATGAAGTAAATCCTCAGAATGAAAATGTTAACATGGTATCAACAAATTCTGAAAAACCAACACCAGAAGATGGAAAAGTTTTAGATGTGAGTAACAATGAAGAAGTTACAACACCACCACCACCCGAGTATGTAAAGCCAGTGGTGGCACCATACAAAACACCCATCCCGTTTCCAAGAAAAGGAGTTGAGTATGAGCAAGTGATAGGTAATAAAGTTTGTGATACCTTTGGAAAAAAGAAGAATAAGAAGAATAAGAAAGTGCAAGAAACAAAAACCGTAGAAGTAAACCCGGTGAAGACAGTTCCACCAAAACCTCCACCTAGGGTAGGTGATCCGGGTGAATTTATTGTTCCTTGTCTACTAAGTGACTGTGTCATGTATGATGCACTAGCAGATTTAGGTGCAAGTGTGAGTGTTATGCCTCTTTCATTATATAAGAGATTAGGAGTAGGTGAGTTAAGTCCAACGAATATGAGTGTTCGACTCCTTGATCAAACCATTAAGCACCCAGTTGGAATTGCTGACAACCTACTCGTTCAAGTAGGTAATTTAACCTTTCTAGTCGAATTCATTGTCATTGACATAGAAGAGGACCCAAACATTCCTCTAATTTTAGGTCGACCATTCTTAGCGTCCACCGGGGCGTTATTTGATGTAAGAAAGGGTAGAATGATACTTAGTAATGATGAGAAATCGATCACCTTTATGATTCAAAAATCTAAATCTCCACCAACCAAAACTGTTGAACCAGCAAAAACGATTGGTAAGAACCATGTTGTTTTACCAACTCCAATGGTAGTGCTCAACAATAATAAAACGCCTAAGTGTGGGGAAAATAAAGTAACACCTAATGATGACCTGATAACAAAGAACCCCGTTGTTGATATGAAATTAAATGATCCCGTTATTAATAGTTCAATGAAGAAACTTATTAAACGAATTCGCGATGCTAGAACCAAGGGGAACTTTAAGTTATGTAACCGGTTAGTATCCAATCTGTAGCCTAAAGAAAAGGCGAAATTAGTTGAATTTGTGGATATTACACAAGAATTCGACCAATGGCTTAAAGCAAAAGTCACAGATATGCAAGTTGATTATGGTCCAAGAAAAATTGACGATGAAGTTAATCACAATTTTGACACCACAGCTACCTAAGTGTGGGGAGATTCAAAATGTTCTAAAAAGAAAATGTTGTCTAGAGTTAGTTGTTCTGTTCTCGTGTAGTTCCGAGAATGGAATCCGATTGGTCTTTTCCACTAGCAGACACTAAAGAACTAGTTTTCTCCCCCATTCTGAATATTTTTTTTTGTTTTGTAGGTTTTATATGAAATTAATATGCTTTTTAAATTTAAGTTTTGTGTGATTTTAAAAAAAAAATTTACTTTATTTAATTAAGTTTAAAAAAATGATTTCTAAAATTCGTCGTGAGTTAAACACTAGGTCATTGAACCGAAATTGCTTTACCCGAGGGCGGGACGACAAATTTTGTTATCATTATTTTTAATTTTATTGATTTAAAGTTTGCCAAAAAAATATATTAGATTTTATAAATTTTTGAAAGTGGGGTAATATACCAAACTTCAAAAATATATATATATATATATATTTGTAGTTTATCTTATGTACAAAACAGGGTAAAACAACGCACTTTCAAAGACTGTCATTAAGTTCAGCAAAAGCTACTAATTTTGACGACAAGACGCAAAATATCAAATGTGAAATAACAACAATATGTTTGCAAACTCGGTAATTTTAATCATTTTTCTACACTAATCACCCTCATGAATTTAAATTTTTACTGATTTCTTGCAAATGAGGGCATTGCAAGATCTCAAGTGTAGGGAAGGGTTATAAATTCTCTCGGGTTTACACTTGGTTTAATTGCCAAATTTTGTGAAAATTTGAAAAAATTTCAACTAAATGTATTCAAAATCATGTTTATACATATTTATGAACGATAAAACTAGGTGATACTACCGAAATTATTGTTACCTTGGAAAGGACATAAATTCAGAAACAACCCAAAATGCTTGAATTCATTTAAAATAGAATAGAGGGGAATAAAAAGGCAAAGAAAGAAATAAATAAAAGCTGAGTGTGGGAAGAATTCACCAAGTTCTTTAAAACATATATCACATATCTGTACAAGCTTATTGCAGGTACTTTTGTTTTGGACTAAACTAATCAGTTTTACCCGATTTACTGTAATATATTCGAAAGAAAGATGGATCTACACGATGAATCAATTTCATCATTAAAAGGAAGTAAAGTCTTTCGAAAAAGACACACGCTTCTTGATTTAGGTCAAGAAGTTGTCGTCCAAACCAGCTGTAGGTTGACGAAAAATCTAGAAAAGTCATCTCTAAAATCAGCAGGAAATCCACGGACCTCAGCATCAAACAGGGTCGCCAAGTGGTCAGACTTATCCTATCCATGAGAGGATCTGTCTCGTAAAATGGGGAGGACGCCGTGCAAATTAGCTTGATAAGACTAATGAATCAGACCCCCAGTAAGGATAATCTCCTTAAAGATTAAAAATCAGCTTTTAAGCCTGATATTACTCAATCCTTGAGATTGACTTTAAAGATTGAGAATTACAAACTCATGGAATTCGATGATATCTAAACTCGAACTTGAACGAAAAAATATTTTGATCAAATTACAAACCGATTTGTTTTCTGAAAACCTATTTTCAATGCGTTCATTACCATTGAACGTAAAATCCTAAGAATTCATCAGAATTCATTAGGTCACCTGAACCAAATCGGGTGTCAACCGTAAGAACGGTGGTTGCATAGCATGGTCGAAGACAGGACTTTGTGCCAGACCAGAAAAATTATAGGATGATCTTTACTATTGCTCCTACAAAGGATAGTAATAGCATCCGACACGTTTTAGACCATGAACAAATGCATGTCATTAGACATTGCCTTAACAGTTTCTTGTTCATCGCTTTCCTTTACAACCGGACGGTAGTTTACCGAAAGGTAATATACGGGACAAGTAAACTGGACGTGTTGCTTTCCTAATACAAGATTAGCAAGTGGGTGACACAAAATCGTAAAGTTTTGAGCTAAAATTTTAAAATCCGAAACCCACAAAACCCACAATAACATTTTGCAACACCGGTGAAGGGTTATTTTGGAAAACTTATCTAGGATAAAAACTAGATTGAATTTTCAAAAGATCAAATGTTTTCATAATGATCCAATTTCCTAACGGATCTAAATTTTTATAGTCATGTGAGACTGTAAACCACATCGTTACTATCATTGTTCATAACCGCCGCATTGAAATCACTGATGTACAAAGTGTGAAGAATAAAGAAGTGATTCAAGTATGTTTTTATTTCAAGACTATATTGCTTGAGGACAAGCAACGCTCAAGTGTGGGAATATTGATAATGCTAAAAACGAACACATATTTCATAGCATTATCCCTCAAGAAAGACAAGATTTTAGTTGCAATTGTTCTATTTACAAGTGATATTCGTTTAAATAATAAAAGGTGAAGACAAAAGGCAGATTCGACGATTTGAATACGCAAACGACCAAAAAGCTAAAAAGTACAAAGTACAATCCAAGTGGTTCAATATATTGATGAGAAACGTCTAAAAATTACAAACGTACAAGCCGCAAAACGCAAAGTACAAGATATTAAATTATACGAAAAGGCGTTCGAAAATCCGAAATCGAGACATGAACCAACTTTCAACGCTCGACGCAACGGAGCTGAAAGTACAAGTCAACTATGCACAAGAATATAATATAATATTTAAATAATTCATAATAAGAACAATAATAAATAATAAAAAGTTGTTAATTGAGCATAGTTAAGGGGTCATAAGTGAAAATTTCAAATCAACATTTGGATATAAAACGAGACTACGGAGAATGAAGAAAGACACACCTTTTTCCAATCTTCTTTCTCTATATATGTAATTTATATATATTTATAAGTATAATTTTAATTTAAGTTTAATAATAATTGAGTTATTGTAAGAAATGTTTTACGGGTTTTAAAGTCGGAACTCTGTCCGTGTAACGCTACGCGTTTATTCACCACTGTAAGCTATGTTCTTCCTTTTTAAATTAATGTCTCGTAACTAAGTTATTATTATGCTTATTTGAGCCGAAGTAATCATGATGTTGGCCTAAATATTAAAGATTGGGTTATTGAATTTTGTTCCATAATTAGGGTATGGACAAAAGACCGACACTTGTGGACATTGGATCATGGACCATTAATAGATGGGGGGTATTGTCTAATCGAATGACAACTCTTTGGAGTCTGTCGAACCTATCTTCAAATTAGTTAATCTAATAATTATTAAATGATTATGCATGTCATATTTAGTGACGTTTATACGACATCTTTTACAATCATTTAATTAATCAATTGGGTTGGGTAATTTATTATTCATTCTGGCCAAGTGGGTAAATTAATAATCATGGACTAATTAAAACAGGGGCGGATTACATACAAGGGTAATTGGTGTAATTGTTAACAAAGTATTAAGACCTTGGATTACACAAAGTCGATAACCTGGTGTAATTATTAACAAAGTATTAAGACCTTGTTACAGTTCGAATCCCCAATTAGTTGGAATATTTGACTTCGGGTATAAGGTTAATTTGACGATTATTTTATAATTATGACCGATGAACTATTATGGGCAAAAACCAGATAGGTATCAAATAAATCCAGGACAAAGGACAATTAACCCAGCATAATAAATTAAAATCAAAACGTCAAACATCATGATTACGGAAGTTAAAATAAGCATAATTCTTTTATTGTATTTCTCATCGTACTTTCATTTACTCGCAATTTTATTTATTGTTATTTATTTTACGCACTTTAATTATCGTCATTTATCTGTACGCTTAAAATATAAAATCGAAAAACCGGTCATTAAACGGTAAATCCCCCCAAAGTTACCTGTAATTACTATATCTAGTTTAACTACTTAATTAACTAATTTGACCTAGTAAGACACCCAATAATAGTGTCCACGGATCGACCTCCCGGACTTTACCTTAGCTATATTAGTACACGATAGGTATACTTGCCTTTTGTGTTTTAGTTTAATTTAGGTGATTTCCTGTAGTAAATAAATATAAAACTGATAGCCGTTTCATACACACCCTCTAGAACAGTTTTATATTTATTTACTACAGGAAATCGCCTAAATTAAACTAAAACACAAAAGGCAAGTATACCTATCGTGTAATAATATAGCTAAGGTAAAGTCCGGGAGGTCGATCCGTGGACACTATTATTAGGTGTCTTACTAGGTCAAATTAGTTAATTAAGTAGTTAAACTAGATATAGTAATTATAGGTAACTTTGGGGGGATTTACCGTTTAATGACCGGTTTGTCGATTTTATATTTTAAGTGTACAGATAAATGACGATAATTAAAGTGCGTAAAATAAATAACAATATTAAAATGACAATAAATAAAATTGCGAGTAAATGAAAGTACGATGAGAAATACAATAAAAGAATTATGCTTATTTAAACTTCCGTAATCATGATGTTTGACGTTTTGATTTTAATTTATTATGCTGGGTTAATTGTCCTTTGTCCTGGATTTATTTGATACCTATCTGGTTTTTGCCCATAATAGTTCATCGGTCATAATTATAAAATGATCGTCAAATTAACCTTATACCCGAAGTCAAATATTCCAACTAATTGGGGATTCGAACTGTAACAAGGTCTTAATACTTTGTTAATAATTACACCAGGTTATCGACTGTGTAGTCCAAGGTCTTAATACTTTGTTAACAATTACACCAATTACCCTTGTATGTAATCCACCCCTGTTTTATTTAGTCCATGATTATTAATTTACCCACTTGGCCAGAATGAATAATAAATTACTCAACCCAATTGATTAATTAAATGATTGTAAAAGATGTCGTATAAACGTCACTAAATAGGACATGCATAATCATTTAATAATTATTAGATTAACTAATTTGAAGATAGGTTCGACAGACTCCAAAATTCGATTAGACAATACCCCCATCTATTAATGGTCCATGGTCCAATGTCCACAAGTGTCGGTCTTTTGTCCATACCCTAATTATGGTACAAAATTCAATAACTCAATCTTTAATATTTAGTCCAACATCATGATTACTTCGGCTCAAATAAGCATAATAATAACTTAGTTACGAGACATTAATTTAAAAAGGAAGAACATAGCTTACAGTGGTGAATAATCGCGTAGCGTTACACGGACAGAGTTCCGACTTTAAAACCCGTAAAACATTTCTTACAATAACTCAATTATTATTAAACTTAAATTAAAATTATAATTATAAATATATATAAATATATAAATTACATATATAGAGAAAGAAGATTGGAAAAATGTGTATATTTCTTCATTCTCCGTAGTCTCGTTTGGCAAATGTTGATTTGAAATTTTCACTTATGACCCCTTAACTATGCTCAATTAACAACTTTTTATTATTTATTATTATTCTTATTATGAATTATTTAAATATTATATTATATTCTTGTGCATAGTTGACTTGTACTTTCAGCTCCGTTGCGTCGAGCGTTGAAAGTTGGTTCATGTCTCGGTTCCGGATTTTCGAACGCCTTTTTGTATAATTTAATATCTTGTACTTTGCGTTTTGCGGCTTGTACGTTTGTAATTTTTAGACGTTTCTCATCAATATATTGAACCACTTGGATTGTACTTTGTACTTTTTAGCTTTTTGGTCGTTTGCGTCTTCAAATCGTCGAATCTGCCTTTTGTCTTCACCTTTTATTATTTAAACGAATATCACTTGTAAATAGAACAATTGCAACTAAAATCTTTTCTTTCTTGAGGGATAATGCTATGAAATATGTGTTCGTGAGGGATTAAATCATAGTTTACCAAATATTGAGTTAGAAACAGGGTGACAATCTTCATTTTTTTTTTTTTTTTTTTTTTTGCAGGAACGTTGCCGTGTTTAATTTTGATACCTGGCCTGTTTTTCATCCCCGAGTCTCCTAGGTGGCTCGTGAAATTAATGGAGTCTTCTATATGATAACTATTGGTTGAATTGTTTTGTTGATTTAAATGAACCGATGAGTAATACGGTGTCCATGTTTTTCAGGCAAAAATGGGAATGACTGAAGATTTTGAAGCTTCTTTGCAAGTTCTTCGCGGTTTTGATACTGATATCACCCAGGAAATAAATGAAATTAAGGTATTTCTTTTTAACTTCGCTTGAGTTCGTAGCGAAATCGAGAATACTCGTTTTGAACTCTCGGTACATGTATCCAATATTTTACAGATACATGCACCCACATATTTATACTCTTACAGTCTTTCTTTTTTTTTTTAAAAAAAATGGGTTATGTTTTTTTCATATTATGTACGCAGTATTATGTATCATTATATTTAGTATTCTCTCCGTCGCATTACAAGTTTCCACTATTGACTATTCAAAATCTTTCTTTTTGAAGTTTGACTTTAAATATTTTTATTTGTGTTACATAATATAGAATCTTTCTTCTATATAAATGGGAGCTTACCACAGTATAAATGTATGAAGTATGAACTATTCCTTTATGTATTACTTCTGCATTTTTGACAATATTGGCCATATATATCTTCAACGACAACAACAATAACCAATCCCACGAATGTAGGGTATGGCCATATATATCTTGTATATGCAATTTGCAGAGGTCCATGGCATCATCAAATAGAAGAACCGCAATTTGTTTCTCAGATCTTAAACTAAGAAGATATTGGTTTCCTCTGATGGTATGTAGTAATTATATATTCTGTCGTTACATTCTCACTATTGGATGTGAACATTTTATTCACTTTAGTACTAATTATATCATGCAGATAGGAATTGGCTTACTCGTCCTTCAACAGTTAACCGGAACGAATGGTGTTCTCTTATATTCCAGTACGATTTTTCAATCTGCAGGTTAGTGTTTGAATATTTACTAAACTTTAATAGTTCAAGTGACTGCAGTCAACAAGAACTCTAATAATTTTTCATTTTGTTTTACAGGAATTTCTAATTTCTAATAGTAATATTGCTACATTTGGACTTGGCACGATCCAAGTTAGTTAAACTATCTACGAAATTTATTTTAATTTAATTAATCAATATTGTTTTTTTTTTTTTGTCACCTTCATATTCTGTTGTTAGATGTGGCCGTTTTGACCCATATAGTCATTAATCGGTCAGTTGAGTTTTCACCTTATCTCAAATGGGTCAAACCAGTAATCTGCTAAAACTGTTCAATTGAAGTTGTAGCTTACTATTCTGATAACGTTGTTTCAGTAATCATAATTGAACATTATTTCTATTTCTATATTTTAAAGTGAAAAAGAAAAAAGAAGTGGATAAAAAAAGTGTTTGCAGGTCAACTCAATTCGACGTGTTTCAACCTGTATAAAAAATGACCCATTTCATATTCAACCCGTTACCTAACCCACCCATCTTGTCACCTTTCTCTATTATTAATGAATTTTCGAACTTATAAAATCATAATCATCACACATTTCAGATCATAGCCACTGCAATTTCAACGTGGCTCGTTGACAAAACAGGACGAAGGATTCTACTCATTGTAAGGATTTTAATGTATATAATCAGTGGCGGATCCAGGATTTTTTTCCACCGGGGGCGAAATTTTTTTTCAAAACCATAGCAATTTTTTTGAGTAAAATATGGAGGTTTTGGGACAAAAAATTGAAGTTTTTAGGCAAAATTTGAAGATTTTTGGGTAAAATTTGAAATTTTTGGGGCAAAATTTGGAGAATTTTGGACAAAATTTGAAGGTTCTGGGGCAAAATATATAGGTTTTGGGGAAAAAAAAAAAACCACCCCGAGAGCAAAGTCGAAAAATCCAAAATTTTTGCACTAAAATTTCGAAATCCCCCCCCCTCCCTCTCCTCCTCCTCCTCTCTCTCTCTCTCTCTCTTACACTCTAAATCCGCCTCTGTATATAATGTAGATGTTTCTATTTTGATCGACTTCAAAAGATAACACGATGTTTCATAGATATCTTCTTCAGGAATGACTATCAGTCTGGTACTCGTTGCAGCATCCTTCTTCATTAAGGTAATCATGTACTTTTCCTACCATAATTTGCATAAATCTGGCCCATATGTTTTTCGGATAAAGTTGTAAAAAGCATGTTATAGACTATTTGCAAGGCCGTCTCATTAATTTTAAAATCTCTGTTAAAGACATAAAAATGGGCCATTATAATTGTTAAATTTTTCAATACATGAAAAATAATACTACTAAAAAGTTATCATTATAAAAGCAAAACAACTTATCATTGTTTCTTAGATCTGTCGATCAAAATGACTTTTGACTTGGAGTAATTTTGGTCGAAAGATTAAAAAAATAAGAACTTTTTTTCGGTTGTAAGTTCTTTTTTCCCTAATTGAACCCATAGCAAAACAAGTATATATATAAATGATTTTTTTTAAACTTTAGACCCTTTCAAATTTTTGAGCCGTGTTCAATTTGCATACCCTCAAAGACGCCCCTGACTATTTGATTCCTGATTATGTATTGATATCAGGGTTGCATAGAGGACGGGTCGACCTTGTTTACTGTAATGGTCATCTTATCAGTGGTCGGAGTTGTGGTAAATCTTTATTTCTATGTAGTACTTAGCGTTGCGATCTTCAATCTCTGATAATTATTTCTGTGATCGAAATTTCTTATTTAGTTGAATTAATCTTTTATTTAGGGCATGATTATCGGTTTTTCTCTTGGTATGGGACCAATTCCATGGATTATAATGTCTGAGGTGATTACTAATTAATTGATCTCAAGGTTTGATGCATTATATTTATTTTATACTCTGTTATGTTCTCAAAAGTTTGACGGTGATATTTCAGATTCTTCCGGTTATTATAAAAGGACTTGCTGGTAGCATAGCTACATTGGCCAATTGGTTTATTTGCTGGGTCGTTACATTGACAGCTCCCTTGCTTTTGACATGGAGTAGTGGAGGTTTGCATCTTATTCGGTTAATTCGGTTAAACCGAATTCGAACAAGTAAAACTGAAAATCGAACCGAAAACCGAATTCAAATTTGAAAACTGAACCAAAACCGAATCGAAAAACTGAATTCAATTTCGGTTTTTTCAGTATTCATACAATTCGATTTTCGGATGAACGGCGCTAGTTATAGGATACTATTAATAATATAGGTCATTGTTGTTATGACATGTACCTTTACTATTTACATGCTAATGAGCGCTGTGGCACTTGTCTTCTCTGCACGTTTGGTACCGGAGACGAAGGGTAAAACGTTGGAGGAGATTCAGTTTTCGTTCAGGTGATGTGCTTCTTATGCTATGCACATATTCTCAAAGATGAATAATGAAATATATATACGTCCCAATAACCATGATTTTCAGGGGCAAATCTATAGATTTTGGCGCGGGGGTCCTATGACCCCATTAGTGGAAAAGAAAATTATACAAATGTACTTTCAATTTGATAAAATACCACTAATTTTAACTATAGAACTTAATATATTTTTAAAAATTATAGTTTTTTGAGGTAAACCATCGCTAAAGTACCCTTTAAATATAATTAATTTAAAAAAAAAGGGATCCCATTCGGTTTTCATCCTAGATTCGCCACTAATGATTTTGTTGCCGGATGCGATAGCCAATTCTTGTGATACATTATAGCAAAGCCGAGAATTTATATCTTCTCTATATTGTGGTATTATTCATCTTTTTGAAGTTTCAGAATAAAGGAGTTTCATTTGGAAACAATGAAAACGGTGATGTCCTGAGGGTGTTTGAATTTGCGTTTTGAAGATCAGTTATGTGTTGCGAATAACTAGAATCATATAATTAGTTGTAACAAAAATATGTTGTAGATAAAATGGTGTTTGAATTTATTCATGCTACAAATAATCAATAATACACATCATACTATTGGATTAATTAAAATTAGCATGTATTTAGAATTATGTTTTGTCACTTGTATACAAGGGTAATTGGGTTGGTGTCTCTAAAACTCTGTTTTGATAGTTCAACACAATTAATCAATTCTCAATATATTGCTAAGCATTACTAAAACGCAAATACCATTTAAATGATGAAGCATCTTATGATCAAATTATCTGAATACGTACGTCGAAAAAACTGTGTTGATGCTCATTAGATGTGCATTATTCCACAGGCCTACAAAAATGCTCTAGGTAACTTGTACCAAAACTCATCTAGACTTGTCTACATTGCCATTCTAATGCTATATATGAGTCTAGATTCAAGTGTATTACTTTCTCTAGGCAGGATGGGATCTTTTGGCTTCCTTTTTGGTAGTTTGTGGGGGCACTTCTATGTATCTTGGTAGGGGCACCATGCCGGACTCAATTAGGGCCAGATCTTCAACTAGCACTTGGTAATGGCTTTTGACTTCCTCCACAGTTTTCCCAGTAACCTTTGCGATGTTGTGCCACCGGTCAGGGTCATTCTCGTTTTGTAAAGCTAATTCGTTTTCAAACAGTTTGTTTTCGCTAGGTGTCCATTTCGAAGTCGATCTTGTTTCTTGAACCTAGACAAACATTGAAAAATGATGTAATATGTAAGAGAACCAGTAAAAGGAAGAATTGGTGGCTCAATCATTATGAATTGTTGATTAAACATAAGGAAATGTGTATACATTGCATTGCATTACATGACAATAGTCTATTGTTTTAAGCATTACATTTTACATTACATCTTTATTTTTATAAAGAGACTAAATTTACTTGAAAATGTGGCGTCGAAGATGATTGGATATCTCGTTGGAGTTGGTTTACGCCCAAGTTACCAACGCTTGTTGGATCGTGATCTTCATCTAGCTGTATTGAAGGTGCATTTGTCACCATGGGTCGCGGATTCAAGTCCTAGTATCATAAACATATATTTATCTGTGAGTATTAGACGTTTATAAACATATAACAACTGAATCAGAAAGTAACATATACCTTTGATGTTTCTTGTGAGTTGGTGTTATTTGAACAAAGGAAATACTATATAACAAAGTGGGTTGATGAATGTGACACTGTTTAAATAGTTATTCAGCATAATTATTGATTGCACGTTTTTAATACTTGCATTTTATCTACATTCATACTAATCCAGTCAAAATTGGAGATTGATCTCATCAATACAAACAAACCAAGACTTTTTCAATACCTTAAATGTGCCTTTTGATACCAAAGAAAGTACGTTACTAGAAATTCTCTTTAAATAAATACTGTATCAGTTATATCCGTTCAATATACAGCTTATAATTAATTTTTTCATAGTAAATTTTGATGATGTAAGATGTAATTATTGGAATTGCAAAGTTCCTATAAGTGTGAGACTTTAAAAATTGCTTTAATCCCTCCCATCTTAAGTGTCACATATGATTTATTGTTGGGGTGTAAATGAGCCGAGTCGAGCTTGAATTCGGCAAGGCTCCAACTAGGATCGTTTAGATTTCATAGAGCTCGAGGTCGGCTCGGCTATTTGAGCATAATATTTCAAGCTCGACCTCGGCCCATTTTATATTTTACAAGCTCGAGTTCGGCTCATTTGATATTTTACATGCTTGAGCCCGGCTCGGCTCGATTTGAGCCTAATATTTCAAGCTCGGCCTCGCCTCGTTTGATATTTTACAAGCTCGATCCCGGGTCGAGCTCGACTCGTTAATTACATAATCTTATATTTTCGTTATATCACTATATACATTAAAAGAGAGTCTCGATTAGCTAATAAATGTTTTCAAAACCTCCTTTATTACTATTAGATTAGAAAATTACATTACAATACCCCTAGATCTAACGGTCCTTAATCATCCACTAAAAAATTAGCTAATAAATCAATTTTACATACACTCCATTCCTAAAATACCCTCTTCAAATAATAATAAAAAACACGGGAGCTCTAAGAAAATTAGGGTTTTCAGTTACCAAATACGATACAAGAAAGACTACGAAATTGAACCCCAAAACCTCTCATCCTCTGATTGATAACTTCTTCATCTCTTAAAGTTCTTTTATTCATACTCAATAAATGATTAATTTAGGGTTTAGAGGTAGAATATGTATATCAATTAGATATGCCATTACCAAATGATGATTCTGTTGTTGATGTTGACATGCCCACCGCCGAAAACAATGTTGTCAAGGTACTACAAACCCAAATTGTTCTTTCAATTACGTTGATTCGTTCTTTATATTTGCATTAATATTTTTGTATCATGTGGTTATAATGATTCCATTATCCAAAGGGTTTTGATTTTTCTTAAAAAATCAAAGCGTTATGGTTTGATATCGCATTAAATTCTCGGTTTTAGGTACTTATATAATCTGTTATATGATTTTCAATACCAAGCACAACATTATATACTTTCCTGTTGTTTAAAAGTTCAAAATAAAGTTGATTTTGTCATAGGGTTGATATCATACAGAGGACATTACATCAAACAGGGGTATCACAGACTTATAGTATTATATATTAACGAAAAGCAATTGAAGATCGACCGGGCATTAGTTAAATCGGCCTAGATTATATTTAAGTTATCGTATGTTCAAAAAATTCGTTTGATTCTTCGGCTTTATAATTGAGTTTAAAAATTAATGTTAGATTAGTACCGTGTTTACGATTTTTCTTTGTTTCTAATCTAACAATAATCAGAGTATCTGGCTTGATATTTGAGTTCTAATTTGGATTCGGTGTGTTCTTCACTTGGAGTGGTTTTCATTTTTAAGTTTCTTGTGTGATTTATATATATTGTAAGTACTTGGTTAATTATTAGTTATAATTGATATCAATTTCCACCTATTTCAGCCAATTATGTACCCTTTTTGTGTTTAATATGATAAGTGGTAGGAGTTTTGAAAATAACTACTTCCACTACATCAAAAATAGAAATGTTTCACATTTATATGGCAAAGATGTAGTACTGATTAAATGTTTTATTTAGTTAATGTTGTCAGTTTCATGCATTTGTTAACTTTTATGATAAAATTTGCGAGTTCCATGACATATATATGTGAGGGGACAAAATGGCGAGTTGTTGAGGGTTCGTCTTAGCTATATTCAAACCTAACACTCCTATGATTTTTGCTTCAGCGTTTCGTTGTGTTTGTTCAAGAACATGGTGGAAAGGATTTGGGGAGCTTTGTGCTTTCGAACTTTGATGAAGCACGTAGTTTGTTAGTCCAGGTATGTTCATTTACCATTAAATGGGTCGATTTGGGTTATGCTTTATCTTTAACGGGTCAAGTGGTAAAAGAAAAGGTAGAAGGAAAATGGGTCAAAAAGATCACAAAAGTTTTTTCATCCTGCATGCAACCTGCTTAATACCTTTATATGAAAAACGTTGATTTGTATGTTGTATGTATGTTTTGAATGATAACACAACCTGCCTATAATGAGGCTAATTTGAAGATCCTAATTATGTTGTAATGGTTAATTGATCTATGTACACAGGTTACTGTTTCTTTGGCAGTTGCAGAAGCTGCTTTTGAATTTGAACTCAGGGATTTGCACTGGTTATTAACAACCTATAATTTTGGTTATAGTTTGTGCTCGGTTTTTGATGGTTGTTTATTAACTTTGTCGATATTATAGGAAGAATATATTGTTGAACCGAAAAGGTTCTGATACATTGCAGTTCATTGTTGATGGGAAGAAAGTTCATGTCAAAACATTTGGTTTGGTGGCATCGATAATCGATTTCACATTGTCTAGGATCAATACAGGTACTCATTTGTTGTTATAATTCGTGAGATTCATGTGATATGCTCTATTTAATATAAAAAACATTTCTTTTTTCTTTTTCTTTTTTTGCAGGTGAAGATATTCTTTTCCTTGATCTATCGTTGGACCAAGGACTCTTCAAAGGACAAAAAAGAGATAAACAGGTAATGGGAAATATAATTTACTGGATATCTGCTAACAAATGTTTCTTAATGTTTGCATTTTTTTTTTTTTTTTTGCAGTCGGAAACTTATAGGAAAATGAAAGAAGTTACAAAAGATTGTCGGGAGGCGAGGTATGATAACTAAGAATCTGTGTATAATTATGTCATCTATGGAATATGGTCGGGTTGGGTATGTTAAAATGGGTAATTTTTGGTTGAGTTGTAACGGGCCGAGTTATGGTTTACCTGAAACACTGGTTTGTCCCAATGTTATTAAAAATGAATATTGTAGATAAAAAATAATGAAATATGATTAGAAATTAGAAAGTATATTATACAATATTAATGACGATCTACTTTTTATAAGATTGATTTTTTTATTTTTTTAGCAAAAAACGGAATTTAAATTGATAGCAACATTTTCACTAAGCTGTTACCGATATCCTAAATCATAGTGTACGTTAATGTTTGTGATATTCAGTCTCGTGTTTATATTCGTGTATAATCCTCTTTTGAGCAATATTCGTCAAGAAAATGTTGATGTATACCTAGATAATATATACTATTCGTTAGCTAAATCTTGGATATATAAGTTGAAGGCTAGGTACATTGAGAATGATCTTCACTTTCAAAGACATGTAAGCTGTTGAGATATGTATGTTGTTGGCATATGTAAGCTATTGGCATATTGTTCAAAAACGTTTTATTTATCATACCTACAGTGGCGGAACTTGAACCTGGATACAGACAGGGCAAGTGTAAAAATTTAATAAATATTTCAAAGTCAGCAAACATTAAGGTTAGTCTTCCTTTTCGATCATATCTTGATACTGTGTTTGGTTAATTAGATGGTTTATACTTAAATAGAGATGTATATGTTTGAAATTTGTAGAATTCTTATTGGTTGTTATATGTTAAACAGATAAGAGATACATTTTCAATCAAATTTGAAAAATATGTTTCTTTTGTTTCATATAAGACATATAACAAAGTGAGTAATACATATAACTAAGAGATTTGACTCTTTTTGCTGCCCCATTTCTGCAGTTTAAGGGTATGTGATGGTAATTATGATGATGCCATGATAAGAGCATGGGAAGAATGGGACCAGGAGCATAATTCCGAAAATGATCATCCAAACGAGTTTTCTGAAAAGCAGGTTTCAAATTATAAAGATTTTTTTATTTACTATTTTAAAAGCTTTTTCTCGGTCCTACTGCTTTAAATCTAACAGTCCTATGATTTTTGCTTCAGCGTTTCGTTGTGTTTGTTTAAGAACATGGTGGAAAGGATTTGGAGAGCTTTGTGCTTTCGAGCTTTGATGAAGCACGTAGTTTGTTAGTCCAGGTATGTTCATTTACCATTAAATGGGTCGATTTGGGTTATGCTTTATCTTTAACGGGTCAAGTGGTAAAAGAAAAGGTAGAAAGAAAATGGGTCAAAAAGATCACAAAAGTTTTTTCATCCTGCATGCAACCTGCTTAATACCATTATATGAAAAATGTTGATTTGTATGTTCTATGTATGTTTTGAATGATAACACAACCTGCCCATAATTAGGCTAATTTGAAGATCCTAATTATGTTGTAATGGTTAATTGATCAATGTACACAGGTTATTGTTGCTATGGCAGTTTTGCAGAAGCTGCTTTTGAATTTGAACACAGGGATTTGCACTGGTTAGTAACAACCTATAATTTAGGTTATAGTTTGTGCTCGGGTTTTTGATGGCTGTTTATTAACTTTGTCGATATTATAGGGGGAATATATTGTTGAACCGAATAGGTTCTTGATAATGCTAAAAACGAACATATATTTCATAGCATTATCCTTCAAGAAAGACAAGCTTTTGGTTGCAATTGTTCTATTTACAAGTGATATTCGTTTAAATAATAAAATGTGAAGACAAAAGACAGATTCGACGATTTGAAGACGCAAATGACCAAAACGCTAAAAAGTACAAAGTACAATCCACGAGGTTCAATTTATAGATGAGAAACGTCTAAAAGTTACAAGAGTACGAGCCGCAAAATGCAAAGTACAAGATATTAAATAGTACGAAAGGACGTTTGAAAATCCGGAACCGGGACCAGAGTCAACTCTCAACGCGCGACGCAACGGAGCTAAAATGACAAGTCAACTATGCACATGAATATAATATAATATATAAATAATTCTTAAAATTATATATATATTATATTATATATTAAAAACCATCGGCAAAAAAGAAAACAAAAGTTTATGAGCTGTCCCAGGGGGCCATGCGATCGCATGGCCTGGAAGAAGCAATCTCATGCGATCGCATGAGCCAGAAAGTTGGGTCAGGTCCTATAAATAGCAAGTTTGCTCGACGAAAAATATACACATTATTCAATCTCTCACTCTCTATGATATATTTATATTTATATTTTATAATTTTAATTTTAATTTAAGTTTAATAATAATAAGGTTATAGTGGCGAATGTTTTAAGTGTGTAAGTCGAAATTCTGTCCGTGTAACGCTACGCTATTATTAATCATTGTAAGTTATGTTCAACCTTTTTAAATTAATGTCTCGTAGCTAAGTTATTATTATGCTTATTTAAGCCGAAATAATCGTGATGTTGGGCTAAATATTAAAGACGGGGTAATTGAGCTTTGTACCATAATTGGGGTTTGGACAAAAGAACGACACTTGTGGAAATTAGACTATGGGCTATTAATGGGCTTTATATTAACTAAATGATACCTCGTTAATTTAATATAAAGGTTACAATTTGTTGTATCTATATATAACCACATACGCTTAATCGGGTACGGTGGGCGGGATATCTATAAATACGAATTATCGTTCATTTTACCGGACACGGGGATGGATTAATAGTCAATGGACTCGTTGAAACAGGGGTGGATTACATTCAAGGGTAATTGGTGTAATTGTTAACAAAGTATTAAAACCTTGGACTACACGCAGTCGATAACCTGGTGTATTCATTAAACAAAGTATTAAGACCTTGTTACAGTTCGAATCCCCAATTAGTTGGAATATTTGACTTCGGGTATAAGGATAATTTGACGAGGACTCTTGCACTTTATATTTATGACTGATGGACTATTATGGACAAAACCGTATGGACATATCGAATAATCCAGGACAAAGGACAATTAACCTATGGTAATAAACTAAAATCAACACGTCGAACATCATGATTACGGAAGTTTAAATAAGCATAATTCATTTATTTTATATCTCATCGTACTTTTATTTACTGTTATTTTATTTATCGTACTTTTAATTATCGCAATTTTATTTACCGTCATTTTATTTATCGCACTTTAATTATTGTCATTTACTTTACGCTTTAAATTAAGTTATATTTATTTTTAATATTTTACATTAGGTTTTAACTGCGACTTAAGACATAAAATCGACAAACTGGTCATTAAACGGTAAAAACCCCCTTTTATAATAATAATATTACTTATTTATATATATATATATATATATATATATATATATATATATATATATATACAAATATAGTTTTTAAAAAAATATAGCGTTAAACTTAGCTAGTTCCCTGTGGACGAACCGGACTTACTAAAAACTACACTACTGTACGATTAGGTACACTGCCTATAAGTGTTGTAGCAAGGTTTAGGTATATCTAATCTATAAATAAATAAATAACCTGTGTAAAATTGTATCGTATTTAATAGTATTTCGTAGTAAAAATATAACTATTTCGTACACCTCTGCTTAAACATCATGTATTTTTGGCGCCGCTGCCGGGGACCCGAAAGCGAAACGCTATATAAAAAAAAGATTTTTATTAAGTCTTAATTTACTTTTGTAAAAATACGTTTTAAATATCAAAAATATAAAAACAAGAAAAAGAAAAATAAATAAATAAATATATATATATATATATATATTACTATATATTTTTACGTTTTTAAAATTAAAAAGTTTGTATTTTTTTTTTTAGTTACAAAAACTAATAGGTAGTTTTTAAAATATAAGTTTTTATTTATATTATATAAATATTTTATAAGTTAAAAACAAAGTAAAAAAAATAGTAAAAAAGGTAAAAGGGCCGAATACTGTAGCCGCCCATCAGCTGGCCTGGATCCACACCCCATGCGATCGCATGGCCCAGGAGCATAAAGCTCATGCGACCGCATGAGGGCTTCTGACACGTCTGAACCTGGTACTACACAACATTAATTACGGAGTATTATTAATTATTATTATTAATTAACCCTAATTAAGGTTTAATTAATTAATTAGTTTTTATTAATTAGTTTTAGTTTTATTAATTAATTTGTATATTAAGTTTTAATTAGTTTTATTATTTATAAAATTAATACTTTTATAAAATAAATAATATAAAAACAATATTTTTATAAAAATTGTGTTTTAAAAAAAAACTTTAAGTTTTATTTTTATATTTTGTATCTTTTTATTCGTAATTTGTATATTTATCGTTCGTAATTAGTTTTAAACTTAGTATTTTGCCGTAGTTTTTGTTATATTTCTAGTTTTTAGGCTTTGCCGTAAAATCCCTTAAGTGCTTTTTCTTTAGATTAAGATTTAGATGCTTTAGAATTTTGCGACGCCGTTTTAAAATTTTAGCACTTTTTAAGTTATTTCCGTTTTGGATATAGAATTCCTTTTAAGCTTTAATACCTTTAGACGTAAGTTTTAATTTTTAGTTTTTAGAATTCTAAGTTTCGACGCTTTTCTTTCTTATTTTTATTTTTTGACTGTTTGTTTTTCGATATTTGTTTTTCGACCTTTTATTTTTCGACATTTTTCGACGCACTCTTTTTCTTTCTTATTTCTCGACGCTCTAGTTTTTAGGACATAAAATTTTCTTTATTTTCTTCAAACTTCGACGAAAAATTATTTTAAGCGGTTAAATTGATAGACATCCAACATTTTCTGGTTCGTAGTAATAGTTGGATTTGTTAGTGGCGAGTTGTGAGCTTCCGATTTAAAGGGTCCTGGCTACCTGCTGCATCTATTGGCTATTCGAAACGTGGGCAAAATTAGAAAAGTCTATTAATTTGATAACTTATATAATTTTTATCTTTTATAACTAATAGGATATTCAGTGAATGCACCGAGCAAAACGTTCACCACCTTTCATACGTTCACCACGTGTAAATCGATCAAGACATCTAGCCAATATTGTCGCCATTGATTTTTCTTTAGAATCGTCATCCAGTAGACCAAGTACTTCAATTCAAATTTCTGATAATCCATTTTTTGAACCCGACCTCACAATTGAGAATCCGGAGGATATTCAGGGACAATTCAGAGATCCTAACCACTAATCATTCCTCCTGAACCACAAATCACTCATCCAGAGATTGTCAAGGAAGAAACCATTAAGTCAGAATCATCTAGTGATTCAGATTCAACAAATTCAATCATAGAAAATCTGGAACCTCTAAGTATGGAAGACCGAATGAGGGCTAAACGCACTGGCCAAGGTCATGCAATTACTCAACCAGACATTAATGCGCCAGATTATGAAATCAAAGGACAAATCCTACACATGGTAACTAATCAATGCCAATTTAGTGGTGCGCCGAAGGAAGATCCAAACGAATATCTTCGTACCTTTAATAGGATTTGTACTCTATTCAAGATCAGAGAAGTTGAGGATGAACAGATATATCTCATGTTATTTCCCTGGACTTTAAAGGGAGAAGCCAAAGATTGGTTAGAATCGTTATCTGAAGGGGCGATTGATACATGGGACGTTTTAGTTGAAAATTTTCTTAAACAATTCTTTCCGGCATCTAAAGCCGTGAGACTTCTAGGAGAAATTGTTACGTTCACGCAAAAGCCAAATGAAACTTTATATGAGGCGTGGACAAGATTTGGAAAGTTGTTAAGAGGATGTCCGCAACATGGTTTAGACACTTATCAAATAGTACAAATATTCTACCAAGGATGCGACATCACTACAAGAAAAGACATCGATATAGCAGCTGGTGGTTCCACTGAAGCTTACAAAATTATTGATAACACTGCTTCCCACTCACATGAGTGGCATCAAGAAAAAGATATCGTTAGATCATCTAAAGCGGCTAGAGCCGATTCTAGCCATGACTTTGATTCCATGTCTGAAAAGATAGATGCTTTCGAAAGACGAATGGAAAAGATGACTAAAGATATACATGCTATACGAATTAGTTGTGAGCAGTGTGGAGGACCACATTTGACAAAAAGATTGTCTCAGTATTGAACAAACAATGGAACAAAGAGAGAATGTTTCATATATGAACCAAAGGCCTGGAAATAATTATCAGAATAATTATCAACCGCCAAGACCAATCTACAATCAAAATCAGAATTATAACCGAAATGTTCCATACAACAACCAACAAGGTCCTAGCAATCAACAAGTATCTAGTAATACTTACAACCAGCAAAGACCTATTTTTCAAAATAAACCACCACAAACCGATGATAAAAAGCCAAATTTAGAAGATATGATGTCGAAGCTAGTTGAATCTCAAATGCAATTTTTCACATCTCAGAAACAAACGAATATATCCAAAATCTGGAACAAGAAGTAAGCAACCTAGCAAGGTTGATAGGTGAAAGAAAACCGGGAAGTCTACCTAGCGATACAAATGCTAACCCCTGGAATGAAACAGCTAAAGCCATTACCACAAGAAGTGGTATTACACTTAAACCACCTGAAATACCTGTAATTTCTGATGACTCTATTCCTACTACACAAGAACCACAATCTGAGCAAGAGAATGAAACAGAACCGGTAGTTGAAAAAGGTTAATGAAGATAATACAGTTAAGGCTAAACCTTATGTTAAACCATATCAACCACCACTTCCTTACCCGAATAAAATGAGAAAAGAAAGACTTGAAGCAGAGCAATCCAAATTCTTGGATATGTTTAAACAAATAAATGTAAATCTTCCTTTCATTGATGTGATTTCAGGAATGCCTAGATATGCTAAATTCTTGAAAGATCTAGTCACAAATAGAAAGAAAATGGAAGAACTTTCGGCTGTTACTATGAATGCTAATTGTTCTACAGTGCTGTTGAATAAGATACCAGAAAAATTATCAGATCCAGGAAGTTTCACAATTTCATGTTTTCTAGGTAGTCTTAGTTCAATAGAAGCATTGGCAGACTTAGGTGCTAGTATAAATTTAATGTCGTATTCATTATACGCTAAACTAGACCTTGGAGAATTGAAACCAACACGAATAAGCATACAACTAGCTGGTCGATCAGTAAAATATCCTAGAGGGATAATGGAAAACATGCTAGTTAAAGTTGGTACTTTAGTATTTCCAGTAGATTTTGTTATTCTGGACATGGAAGAAGATTCTCGAGTTCCTCTCATATTAGGAAGACCATTCTTAAATACGGCTAAAGCAATAATAGACGTGTTCGGTAAGAAATTGACCCTAAGTATAGAGGACGAGAGTGTTACCTTTTCTATTGATAGAGCCATGCAACAACTGCAATCTACAGATGATACATGTTATTACATTCAAACTATAGATTCACATGCAGAATTGTTAGAAGAATTTCCAGAATTACAAGGAACAGGAGAATGTTCTTTAGGGGAAGGAACTGAACCAATTGATGAAACTGAAATATTAGCCGCACTCATGGCTAATGAATATGAACCAACAACAGAAGAACTTCAAATGCTAAAAGAAGAAGACATATATCGATATAAATCATCGATAGAAGAACCACCGACATTAGAGTTAAAGCCACTTTCAAACCATTTTGGAATACGCTTATTTACATGGTGAATCTGAATTACCTATATTAATATCGTCTTCTCTTACAGAAAATGAAAAATCTCAACTCATTTCTGTGCTAAAAGCTCATAAACCAGCTATTGCATGGAAGATTCATGATATTAAAGGCATAAGTCCTTCGTATTGCACACATAAAATCCTTATGGAAGAAGGTCATAAAACGTATGTGCAATGTCAACGAAGACTAAATCCTAATATGTAAGATGTTGTTAAGAAAGAAATTATTAAACTGCTAGATGCAGGTTTAATTTATCCAATCTCTGATAGTCCATGGGTAAGCCCAGTTCAATACGTACCTAAGAAGGGTGGCATGACTGTCATCACAAATAAAAAAAATGTGCTTATTCCTACCGGGACTGTAACAGGATGGCGTGTTTGTATTGATTATAGAAAATTAAACGACGCCACCAGAAAAGATCACTTTCCCTTACCTTTCATTGATCAAATGTTGGAAAGGTTAGCCGGAAATAGTTACTATTGTTTTCTTGACGGTTTCTCCGGATACTTTTAAATTCCAATAGCACCCGAGGACCAAGAGAAAACCACATTCACGTGCCCTTATGGTACATTTGCTTATAAACGCATGCCATTTAGACTATGCAACGCCCCTGCAACCTTTCAAAAGTGCATGATGGCGATTTTTCACGACATGATAGAAGAATGCATGGAAGTTTTCATGGATGACTTTTCAGTCTTCAGTGATACATTTGAATCATGTCTAGTTAATCTTGAACGAATGCTTATTAGATGCGAACAATCAAATCTAGTACTTAATTGGGAGAAATGCCATTTCATGGTTAAAGAAGGCATCGTTCTCGGTCATAAAATTTTAAAGGAAGGAATTGAAGTGGATAGAGCTAAAGTAGATGTAATTGCTAAACTTCCACATCCTACCAATGTTAGAGGAGTTAGGAGTTTTCTAGGGCATGCCGGTTTTTACCGACGTTTCATAAAAGATTTTTCTAAAATTGCCACTTCTATGAATAAACTCCTAGAAAAGGATGATCCATTCATCTTTTCGGATGAATGCATCAAATCTTTTAATATTCTTAAAGAAAAACTCACTAATGCGCCGATCATGATAACTCCAAATTAGAATCTACCATTTGAACTCATGTGCGATGCAAGTGATTTTGCAATGGGAGCCGTTTTAGGACAAAGGATTGAAAAACAATTTCAACCTATTTATTACGCTAGTAAGACGTTACAAGGAGCACAAACGAATTACACAACTACTGAAAAAGAACTCCTTGCTATTGTCTTTGCTTTTGACAAATTTCGTTCATATCTCATTCTAGCTAAAACGGTGGTCTATACCGACCATTCTGCTCTTAGATACCTATTTTCGAAACAAGATGCCAAACCACGATTAATCTGTTGGATCTTACTCTTACAAGAGTTCGATATTGAAATCCGAGACAAAAAGGGAGCAGAAAATCTCGCCGCTGATCATCTTTCTCATCTTGAAAATCCTGAATTAGAAATTCTAAATGAATCGGCCATACAAGATAACTTTCCTGATGAATATCTATTGAAGATAGATTATAATGAAATTCCATGGTTTGCAGACTATGCAAACTACTTAGTATGTGGATTCCTTGAAAAAGGGTTGTCGTACCAAAAATGAAAGAAATTCTTTAGTGATATAAAACACTATTTCTGGGAAGATCCACATTTATTTAAAAGTTGTCCCGATGGAATAATACGCTGATGCATATTTGGAGATGAAGCTAGTCAAATCTTAAACCATTGTCACACAGGACCAACAAGAGGGTATTATAGGCCTCAACTCACAACAAGGAAAGTCTACGATGCTGGATTCTATTGGCCTACATTTTCAAAGACGCACACCTTCTTTGCAAATCCTGTGATGCTTGTCAAAGGGAAATAAGTCAACGTGATGAAATGCCACAAAATGTCATTCAAGTATGTGAAGTATTTGACTTTTGGGGTATTGACTTTATGGGTCCATTCCCAAAATCTCATAATAATCTCTACATACTCGTTGCCATTGATTATGTATCTAAATGTGCAGAAGCACAAGCTCTCTCGACTAACGATGCACGAGTTGTAGTCAACTTTTTAAAACGTCTTTTTGCAAGGTTCGGAACACCGAAAGCTTTAATAAGTGATCGGGGTACTAATTTTTGTAATAATCAACTTGAGAAAGTTCTCAAAAGATATGGAGTAACTCATAAAATCTCAACCGCTTATCATCCACAAACAAGTGGACAAGATGAAAATACCAAGCGAGCTTTAAAACGTATTCTAGAGAAAACCGTAGGATCAAATCCGAAGGAATGGTCCATGAAATTGGAGGATGCACTCTGGGCTTTTAGAACAGCTTACAAAACTCCAATTGGAACCACACCTTTTAAACTCGTTTACGGAAAAGCATGTCATCTTCCAGTAGAAATTGAGCACAAAGCATTTTGGGCTTTGAAGACATGTAAACTTGATTTACATGAAGCCGGACGTCTACGGTTAACTCAATTAAACGAATTAGAAGAATTAAGACATGAAGCATATGAAAATTCCTTAATCTATAAGGAAAGAACGAAGAAATGGCATGATAAAAGAATCAGAAGTTCAAAAGAATTTAAGGAAGGAGACAGAGTTCTTCTTTTCAATTCACGATTCAATCTATTTCCTGGAAAATTAAAATCAAGATGGTCTGGACCATTCATAGTCAAAAGAATTTTCCCATATGGAACAATAGAGTTGATAAATTCAAATGAGATTGAATTTAAAGTTAATGGTCACAGAGTTAAACATTACATACATGATCCAATAGAAGTTGACAATGAAGTCAATCATAATTTCACCACCCAAGAAAACCCTCATAATGAAAACATAAATATGTTATCAACAACATATGAAAAACCAAAATTGAAAGTCGGGAAAGCTTCAAATTGGAGTGATGAAGAAGAATTCCTATACAAACCTCCCATTCCAAGAAATGAAGAAAAATGTGAACAACAAGTTCAAGTAGAAGTGAAAGACCCAAGAAAAGATCACTTGGAAAAGGTTAACAAACCAACTCTACTTACTAAAGTAGGAGACCCAAGTGAATTTATCATTTCTTGCTTGCTTAACGATGGTGCTATGTATAATGGACTAGCAGATTTAGGAGCAAGTGCAAATGTTATGCCTCTTTCCTTATACAAAAGATTAGGTGTGGGTAAATTAAGACCAACCAAAATAGGTGTTCAATTATTTGATCAAACCATTAAACATCCGGTTGGAATAGCAAACAATTTACTTGTTAAAGTGGGAAGTTTGACCTTTGTTGCAAACTTCATAGTTATTAATATGAAGGAAGACCTTGATATTCCTCTAATTTTAGGTCGCCCATTTTTAGCAACCACCGAGGCATTCATTGATGTAAGAGAAGGTAGAATGACACTAAAGGATGGTGACAAATCGGTTACCTTTGTGAACTGAAAGTTTAGATCTCCACCAACCAAAACTGTTGAACCAATAAAAATGCCTAAGTGTGGGGAAGATAAAGAAACACCTAATGATAACCCGATAACAAAGAACCCCATTATTGATACGAAATTAGATGAACCCGTTTTCAACAGTTCAACGAAGAAACTTTATAAACGGATTCAAGATGCTAGGATTAAGGGGAACTTTAAGTTATGTAACTGATTAGTATCCAATTTGTCGCCTAAAGAAAAGGCAATGTTAGTTGAATTTGTGAAAGTTACAGAAGAAATCAACAATTGGCTTGAAGCAAAAGTCAGAGATATACAAGTTGTTGATAGTCCAATTGAAAACGAAGTTAATCACAATTTCGACACCACAGCTAACTAAGTGTGGGGAGAATCAAGTCTTTTTAAGGATATATATATTTCTGTTAGAGTTAGATTTTCTGTTTTCGTGTAGTTCTCGAGAATGGAATTCGAATGGTCTTTCCCTAGCAGACCCTAAAGAACTAGTCTTCTCCCTCCATTCTGAATTTTTATTTTTTTTAGGTTTTACGAGATGAAGAATTCCTTTGATCTGAACCATGGTCTACTACTACACGCTATGATTACTAAACGTAATAATAACATCTTCCCGAGTGAACTGGTATCATTCATAAGAGGCAAAATGGACGAAGTGAGAAAAGAACTCAGGAAAGATCATCATAAAACACATTTTGGTAAAGGAAAATCAAAATCCGCAACAAAAAGAAGAGCACGACACCTTGAAAGATGTCATAGATGCGGAAAATGGTCACACGAAGGTAAATGTTCGAACAATCAAACATATTCAAATACCGAATTTGTTACTCTATGCAGAGAAGGACCGTTCATATGTTTAGAAGAAAAGTTATTGAAGAATCGAGGTTACGCTTATGTAGCTATGGAAAACTAAATCACACGACTCTCCTATGAGTCAGCTAAAGCAGGTCTCTGAGAATTCTATCTCACAGGTAAGTATGTACAGTTTTTATTTGTTTTTATTTATTGCTTTTAACCTTTTGATAATAAACGCTGAATCGTTCGCTTTAAAGTATTAAATTGGTATTCAATAAAATTAGGTATGCGAAACCGAAATTATTGATATCATACAAAAATTTATTACATCACTGCGAAATTTACCGTTTATTCTTAAGGTATAAATATCTTTAATCAATCAACCCAAAATATTTCAAAAATTCATCAGGAGTAAAACTAGGTTATGGAACCGAAATTACTTTACCGAAAAGAGGGACGTATATTTTTGATAATATTTGATTGATTAAAGTGAGATAAAAGACCAAAAAGATTTTTTATTTTATCTTTACCATGTTTTTAAAATTAATATTATAAATTTTAAAATCAATATATTTAAGTTTGTAAATATTTTAAACTACTATTTTTAATATAAGTTTGTAAAATTAAAAATATTAATTATATTTAAATGAATTTTTAATTTTATGCATTTTAAATTTAAGTTTGGTGTGAATTTAAAAATAAAAATTTACTTTATTTCACTAAGTTAAAAATATGATTTTTAAAATTCGTCGTGAGTTAAAGACTAGGTCATTGAACCGAAATTGCTTTACCCAAGGGAGGGACGAGAAATTTTATTATCATTATTTTTAATTTTATTGATCTAAAGTATGCCAAAAACATCTAAAAACCCAAAAATCTTTACTTTTTAAAACAACGCTTTAAAATGACAAATTTTAAAATTTTGTCGAGGGACGGACTAGAACAACGATCCGAAACGACCTCGTCCTAAATAACAGGGAAAACAAAAATTTAAATTTATTTAATTTTTGTTTTATAAGTATAAGGTTTTTATAAAAAAAAAAAAAAAAAAAAAAAAAAAAAAAAAAAACCTGACCCCATGCGATCGCATGGGGTTTGAACTGTCAAGCCATGCGATCGCATGGAGCTAAAATCCTGGTCAGGAATATAAGTTCCAGCGAACTACTCTGTTTCTCTCACAAATAACACACACATACACGAACATATACACAAAAACACCCCTAAAATCACCAATTTTTCACCAAAATCAACCAAATTTCTCACAATAATCCGCTACAATCATGCCTTTCTTCAGATGGGGAAGCAAAAAGAAATATACCGAATCTGGCGGTGCATCATCATCCAGACAACCTGAAAACGAACCACAGCCAGAAATGCAATATGAGCCACAATATGAACCAGAACCTGAACAGGAACAACAACAAGAACAACAATATCATAATGATTAACACATACCATATTATGATCCACAACAAGAATATGTTAATGCCTACGTACAATTTACGATTCATCCAATAATAGAACACCCAACGATTCATGAAGAGCTGTTGCATCCCAATTTGAGATTTGATCGAAGTTGGAGAGATTACCCGACGTACCAAAGTAACAAATATAAACTGGTAACGAAAAATATGGAAGTACCGAGGGTAATCGATTGGGAGCCTTTGGAAAGGGTCCAACTAGCTAACTCAGTTAGGCAGCATCTAATCCAAAGGTATGGGAACTCTTCTTTTCCAGATTGAGAACGTTTATTTACCACTCGTAGGCCTGTATATAAAGAGTGGTGTGTTGAGCTTATGAGTACTATATCACTTGATACGGATGTAGTTAGGTTAGACGATAGGAATTTTCTTAGATTTTTACTTGGCCGTAGGATGTATAGGATGTCCATGCTGGACATGGCCAGGGCTTTACAGATTTACACTCCTTCTGAATTACTACTACCTGATTGTACAAATTTGATTTATCATGGTGAAAGGGTAGATAGGAATTTTGACGCGGACACCGTCTGGAGGCGTATGTCAAATTATAATGTTTTTACGCGGGGAGGAAGACACTCCTATTTAGATATTAACAAAGCAGAGCTTCGTATTATACATAGATTTTTAGCTAATTCGATTACACAAAGAGGTAACAACAAGGAGAAAATGACCTTACACGATTTATTTTACCTTAAGTGTATTCGAAACACTAGAAGCTTTGTTAATATCCCCTACTGTGTTGGTTTTTATCTGTCCAAAATGGTGGAAGGAATACAGGACGGGGGAATAATAGGAGGGGGTATTTTTGTTACTCTCATTGGAGAGTATTTAGGCGTAGATAGGGATCAAGGGGGTCCACTGATGGTGTGTAGGGAACAGGTTGAGACTTTAGGATTGCGGGTCTATCAGGGTACAAAGGTATTAAAGAGCAGACGCAATCAGGTAGTACCATATCAGGGCCCTCATCCACAGGTAGAGAGAGGTTCAGATGAGGAAATGGAGGAAGTGGATGACATTATGGATGTCATTAGGGAGGCTGTTACTGACGTTTACCAGCGTATAGATGAGGTAGAAATGACAAACGAGGCTAGAAATAGTCAGTACGAGCAGTGGCACGTCGAGAATATGTACGAGCATTCCAAGCAACGACAACATGATAGATGGCACTATCATCAGCATCAGATCATGAGCCAGCTATCACCTCAGGTACCAAATAACTACGTACCGACCCGACCTGCTTACTATACGCCACACCAGCCCGATATGCGACCACCATTTACTCTCTACGACCCCAACCAAGCCTATCAGTACACCTATAACCAACCGTGGTGTGATGACCCGGGAATTTCCGACCAAATTTAAATTTAATCTTTATATGATTTTGATACGATAAGCAAAGTCTGTTATGTTAAGTCTCAAAAAGTTTGAACTGTTTCATATATGCAATTACCCTTCAACTATTTCTGACGATTCACGAACAACTATTTGTAATATATAAATATATGCATATGTGTAATAACTTGAAAAACGTTTATAAATAATATATGATTTAGTTATAGGTATATAATTTACGAAGTAATTATATATAAGAATATGCCTTGGAAACGTTAACAAACTATTAAACGTATTATATATAGAAAAGTTAAAATAAGTATACTATAATAATTTATATTTATGTTTATATATTAAGTTGTTATATTATTATTAATACTTTACTATATTGTTATATAACATACAACTAGTACTACTTGTTTCTTGGATATGATCATCAACAACATTTAAGTCCTCACGCTAATGGATGTTAAGATATTTTAATAGGTAGGCTTGAATGGATATATATATTTTTGTTTTGCTTGATACAACACACCGCTATATAACATTACTTAATATTAATATTATTATCTTTTATATATATACATACATACTTTGCTTTTGTGTGGGGTTTGCACCAACTAGCAAAACATCATTCTCTATTATTATGTTATAGACTAATTACAACTTTGAAATTCCTGGTATAACGTATCACTTTTGTTTGATAACCATGACTTTTCCTTTTTATTCTTTTGTCCCAACACACTACACAAACCCACTATCTTATATCATTATATTATATATATTTTTGTTTTATTTTCACAAATCCGAACTTTAGCACCTGCACATACATGCATATGCTTTATGTCATAATCCAACTCACTATTATATTTTCAACTAAATCTTTTGCTATCCACCTTTTACTTTCTAAATTATATACTACCTACATATTCTATATGTAAATATGAGATATATGTGCAAGTAACCAACTAACCCACAACCATTATTCTCTGCAAATCATTATCCACCGACTTCAATATCCAAGAACAACTTTCACCTTCCACTATGATCCACTTCTCATCACCATCGTGATTCACCTCTAATTAGTCACCACCACTGTAACCCGCTCAAATCACCATCGGTTAACCTCACCACCTTCACCATGAAACAACCCTTGCACCTTCATCACTCTTGCTTCATTTCTCTACAATCCACCACTCTACAAACTGCAACTAAACCGAAGCCATCATCTATTTTTTTATCATCTTCAACAACTCGACAGCCCATTCAAATAACCATTTCTGCTGCGGTCTTGGGTCGCCACAAACAACCACCGTGAACCACCAAAATACACCTGCAATTGTTTCGTTGTTTTCCTATTCAATCCATAACAAACCTCAAAACGCCAGCACCATAATCCCCTAACCCTACTACTCGTAATCTGTTTTATTTAAAATTCATCATCACTATGTTTATACACTGTAATTGCTACATCGGTTATCTTTCTGATTCAGCTTAATCCAAGACCATAAAACCATTCTCAATCACTTTCAAACCTACCACCATCTACCTCCTTTAAACCTGCTGCATAATTCTGTTTTCAGTTTCAAACAATTAAAATCTACTTCAAACAATTAAGAACTAAAGTCAATTGAAAATTGTATCAATCAAATAGGAACGAGTTACAAGTTTTTAGTCAATCAAGTTGCTTTACGATCATAGGATAAATGATATACAGAAGAATTCATGTTGATTTCAACATCTGAAACCTATCAAATCTCAAATTAAATTCTCAAACCTAAGAAGAACTACCTGCTCCTGATCTTGTCGATTATAGTCATCGGCTGTTGTGTCAATCAACTTCACTTCAGCAACGGTTAATCGTTGCCTATTGATAATGGTTCCAATGATTCCTGCTCCAATTGATCATCACCGGTTCTTGATATAAAATCAATCGAATCCTCTGATTTATAAATAACCACAACATATCAAACAAATCAACTAAATCAAACTGATAATACTTTAAATCATTACCTTAAACTCCTTCACCTTCGGCCGTCATCACCATCGCCTCTATTAATAGCAAAAATCTGAGTTGTGGATTGTTCTTGGTCCTGACTTCCTTCACAGAATTTCTCGAGCACGGGCTAGGGAACAAATTCAATTGATCTTGTGATTTGATTTCTTTTTGAAATTGATCCGAAATGTTAGGGCAGCGTATGGATTTGGGGGAGATGAACCGAAACTATTTTGGTTAACCTGCTACTGTCGTTTTTCTTTCTTTCTCTGATTTCGATTTTGGCTTAAGTCAAGAATATAACAAGACAAGTCTTGGGCTTAATAAGTAATTGGGCTGTTTTGAGATCCATTTAGCTAATGGGTATTTAAATGAGTTGTAACTTGAATTATACTATTTTGGGCTTCTTAAAACGGGGTAAATAGTTTTGGATTACGAATTAATTCAGAGAAACCGAATTGGTGGAGTGGTTTGGGGTGTTATTGGGTTTGCGAGTGGTCAGGGGTTCGAACCTGGGCATAGACTGCTATTTCTTTTTAGGACACTTTCCTTTAAGGTAGTATTTTATTTATTATTATTATTACTATTATCATATTTATTATTATTATTATTGTTATAATTATTGATATTGTTGGTATTATTATAACTATTATACAATTAGTAAGTATCAATTATTATTATGATTATAGTTACAATTATTATTATTATCATTATTATTATTATTATTATTATTATTATTATTATTATTATTATTATTATTATTATTATTATTATTATGACAGTATTGATAACATGATTTTTATTATGATCATTTTAGTTAGTATTATGTAATATCACTAAATATTAATAGTATTATTATCATTAGTATTATTATTATTATTATTATTATTATTAACATTAATATAGGTATGATTATTATTATTATTATGAGTATGATTATTATTATTATTATTATTGTTATTACAAAAAAAAATGACACAAACTATAATTATTATCCTTTTTACTATTATTAATATTACTTTAGTATTATTGTAACTATTATTTTTACAAACAACGGATTTTTCATATAAAAATATATATAATAACCTTCACTTAAATATACAAATATTTTTTTTTTTTAAAAATATATAATAAAAATATAATAAAGTAAATAAGTTATTGATACAAAAATTACATCACTAATAATAATATATAATTTTGTTAGATTACGATTATACATTTTAATATATATACGAATGATATAGGTTCGTGAATCCGAGGCTAACCCTGCATTGTTCAGTTGTTCAAAATAGTCATATGTATTTTTACTACAAAATACATTAGGTGAGTTTCATTTGCCTTTTTACCCTTTATATTTTTGGACTGAGAATACATGCGCTGCTTTTATAAATGCTTTACGAAATAGACACAAGTAATCGAAACTACATTCTATGGTTGGATTATCTAATCGAATATGCCCTTTTTATTAAAGTCTGGTAATCTAAGAATTAGGGAACAGACACCCTAATTGACGCGAATCCTAAAGATAGATCTATCGGGCCCAACAAGCCCCATCCAAAATACCGGATGCTTTAGTACTTCAAAATTTATATCATGTCCGAAGGAGGATCCCGGAATGATGGGGATATTCTTAAATGCATATTGTTAATGTCGGTTACCAGGTGTTCAATCCATATGAATGATATTTTTGTCTCTATGCATGGGACGTATGTTTATGAGAAACGGAAATATGAAATCTTGTGGTCTATTAAAATTATGAAATGATTATTTATGTTAAACTAATGAACTCACCAACCTTTTGGTTGACACTTGAAAGCATGTTTATTCTCAGGTTTGAAAGAAATCTTCCGCTGTGCATTAGCTCATTTTAAGGATATTACTTGGAGTCATTCATGACATATATCAAAAGATGTTGCATTCGAGTCGTTGAAGTTCATTAGAGATTATTATTAAGTAAATGACGGATTAGGTCATTTATAGTTTGATATTATGAAATGGTATGCATACCTGTCAACTTTCGATGAAATGAAAGTTTGTCTTTTAAAAACGAATGCAATGTTTGTAAAATATATCATTTAGAGGTCAAGTACCTCGCGATGTAATCAACTATTATGAATCGTTTATAATCGATATGGACTTCGTCCAGATGGATTAGGACGGGGCGTTTCACGTGGAACCCGACCGACGACATAAACTGGAACCCCTATCCAGATTGATACAGTTCCCGTTGGTGATTTTTATCTTTTATTATTTTTATTTACTTATGTATAAAACATATAATATTGTGATACTTTTATGTAATTTTTAACATTTTTTTTATTTGTTACTAATATTTCATATTTATAATTTGAAAGTGGGATGTTAAGTCCTTTTTCAAATTACCATGCATGTTATTATTTGTATGTATGTATATTGTCAATTGTACACAACAGGGTAAAACAGCGAACTTTCAAAGACTGACATTAAGTTCAGCAAAAGCTACTAATTTTGACGATAAAACGAAAAACAAATGTGATGTAACAACAAGACGGAATGAACAAATGATGTGCACCATTTATCATTCAACAAACAAACGCCAATATGTTTGGAAACTTTGATAAAATTTAATCATTTTTCTACGCTAATCACCCTCAATAATTTAAATTGTACTAATTTCTTGCAAATGAGGGCATTGCAAGATCTTAAGTGTGGAAGGGGTTAAATTCTTTCAGATTTTTAAAATTTTAAATTTAAACACTTGGTTACCATTAAAAATACTAGTAACGCAGTAGTTGTATTAGAATCTAGTGCTCTCTGATAATAAAGAACAGCCCTAGTCTTATATACTGACTACCCAATTCTAGTAAAAATTTTCAAAATTTTCAAAAAAATGAACTCAAAATCATGTTTATATATATTTATGAACGATAAAACTAGGTGTTAACACCGAAATTATTGTTACCTCGGAAAGGACATAAATTGAGAAACAACTCAAAACGCTTGAATTCATTTAAAATGGAATAGAGGAAAATAAAAAGGCAAAGAAAGGAAAATAAAAGCCAAGTGTGGGAAAAATTTACCAAGTTGTTTAGAACATATATCACATATTTTTGTACAAATAATTGAAGATACTTTTGTTTTGGACAATTTTATCAGTTTTACCCAATTTCTTATAATATATTTAAAAAAAATGTGCCACTTAATTTAAAAGGAAATAAAGTCTTCCGAGAGAAAGACACGCGCTTCTTGATTTAGGTCAGGAAGTTGTCGTCCAGACCAGTTGTAGAGTCTACGAAAAACCTTGAAAAGTTTTCTCAAAAATCAGCTGGAAATCCACGGACCTCAGCATCAAACAGGGTCACCAAGTGGTCAGACTTATCCTAACCATGAGAGGATCTGTCTCGTACAATGGGGGGTACCGTGCAAATTACCTTATAAGACTAATGAATCAGATCCCCAGAAAGGATAATCTCCTTAAAGATCAAAAATCAGCTTTTAAGACTGATATTACTCAATCCTTGAGATTGACCTTACAGATTGAGAATTCAAACTCATGGAATTCGATGATATCTAAACTCGAGCTTGAACGAGAAAATATTTTGATCAAAATTACAAACCGATTTGTTTTCTGAAAACCCATTTTCAATGCGTTCATTACCATTGAACATAAAATCCTAGGAATTCACCTGGAATTCATTAGGTTACCTGAACCAAATCGGGTGTCAACCGTAAGAATGGTGGTTGCATAGCATGGTCGAAGATAGGACCTTGTGCCAGACCGAAAAATCATAGGGTGATCTTTATTATTGCTCCTACAAGGGATAGTAATTGTATCCGACACGATATAGACCATAATCAAAAGCATGTCACGGGACATTGCCTTAACAGTTGCTTATTTAACGCTTTCCTTTACAACCGAACGGTAGTTTACCGAAAGGTAATATACGGAGCAAGTATACTGGACGTGTTGCCTTCCTAATACAAGGTAAGCAAGTGGGTGACACAAAACAGCAAGTTTTGAGCTAAAATTTTCAAATCTGAAACCCACAAAACCCACAAAAACAATTTGCAAACATCGGTGAAGGGTTAGTCCGGAAAACTTATCTAGGGTAAAAGCTAGATTGAATTTTCAAAAGATCAAATGTTTTCATAAAGCTCCAATTTCCTAAAGGATCTAAATTTTTATAGTCATGTGGGACTGTAAACCACATCGTTATTACCATTGTTCATACCGCCGTATTAAAATCACTGATGTACAAAGTGTGAAGAATAAAGAAGTGATTCTAGTAAAGTTATATTCAAGTTCTATATTGCTTGAGGATAAGCAACGCTCAAGTGTGAGAATATTTGATAATGCTAAAAACGAACATATATTTCATAGCATTATCCTTCAAGAAAGACAAGCTTTTGGTTGCAATTGTTCTATTTACAAGTGATATTCGTTTAAATAATAAAAGGTGAAGACAAAAGACAGATTCGACGATTTGAAGACGCAAATGACCAAAACGCTAAAAAGTACAAAGTACAATCCACGAGGTTCAATTTATAGATGAGAAACGTCTAAAAGTTACAAGAGTACGAGCCGCAAAACGCAAAGTACAAGATATTAAATATTACGAAAGGACGTTTGAAAATCCGGAACCGGGACCAGAGTCAACTCTCAACGCGCGACGCAACGGAGCTAAAATGACAAGTCAACTATGCACATGAATATAATATAATATATAAATAATTCTTAAAATTATATATATATTATATTATATATTAAAAACCGTCGGCAAACAAGAAAACAAAAGTTTATGAGCTGTCCCAGGGGGCCATGCGATTGCATGGCCTGGAAGAAGCAATCTCATGCGATCGCATGAGCCAGAAAGTTGGGTCAGGTCCTATAAATAGCCAGTTTGCTACGAAAAATATACACATTATTCAATCTCTCACTCTCTATGATATATTTATATTTATATTTTATAATTTTAATTTTAATTTTAATTTAAGTTTAATAATAATAAGGTTATAGTGGCGAATGTTTTAAGTGTGTAAGTCGAAATTCTGTCCGTGTAACGCTACGCTATTATTAATCATTGTAAGTTATGTTCAACCTTTTTAAATTAATGTCTCATAGCTAAGTTATTATTATGCTTATTTAAGCCGAAATAATCATGATGTTGGGCTAAATATTAAAGATGGGGTAATTGGGCTTTGTACCATAAGTGGGGTTTGGACAAAAGAACGACACTTGTGGAAATTAGACTATGGGCTATTAATGAGCTTTATATTAACTAAACGATACCTCGTTAATTTAATATAAAGGTTACAATTTGACGTATCTATATATATAACCACATACGCTTAATCGGGTACGGTGGGCGGGATATCTATAAATACGAATTATCGTTCATTTTACTGGACACGGGGATGGATTAATAGTCAATGGACTCATTGAAACAGGGGTGGATTACATTCAAGGGTAATTGGTGTAATTGTTAACAAAGTATTAAAACCTTGGACTACACGCAGTCGATAACCTGGTGTATTCATTAAACAAAGTATTAAGACCTTGTTACAGTTCGAATCCCCAATTAGTTGGAATATTTGACTTCGGGTATAAGGATAATTTGACGAGGACTCTTGTACTTTATATTTATGACTGATGGACTATTATGGACAAAACCGTATGGACATATCGAATAATCCAGGACAAAAGACAATTAACCCATGGTAATAAACTAAAATCAACACGTCAAACATCATGATTACGGAAGTTTAAATAAGCATAATTCCTTTATTTTATCTCATCGTACTTTTATTTACTGTCATTTTATTTATCGTACTTTTAATTATCACAATTTTATTTACCGTCATTTTATTTATCGCACTTTAATTATTGTCATTTACTTTACGCTTTAAATTAAGTAATATTTATTTTTAATATTTTACATTAGGTTTTAACTGCGACTTAAGACATAAAATTGACAAACTGGTCATTAAACGGTAAAAACCCTCTTTTATAATAATAATATTACTTATTTATATATATATATATATATTTATACAAATATAGTTTTTAAAAAAATATAGCGTTAAACTTAGCTAGTTCCCTGTGGACGAACCGGACTTACTAAAAACTACAATACTGTACGATTAGGTACACTGCCTATAAGTGTTGTAGCAAGGTTTAGGTATATCCACTCTATAAATAAATAAATAACTTGTGTAAAATTGTATCGTATTTAATAGTATTTCGCAGTAAAAATATAACTATTTCGTACACCTCTGCTTAAACATCAGTTCTGATACATTGCAGTTCATTGTTGATGGGAAGAAATTTCATGTCAAAACATTTGGTTTCGTGGCATCAATAATTGATTTCACATTGGGAAGAAATTTCATGTCAAAACATTTAGTTATGTGGCATCGATAATTGATTTCACATTGTCTAGGATCAATACAGGTACTCATTCGTTGTTAATTTGTTATAATTCGTGAGATTCATGTGATATGCTCTATTTAATATAAAAAAACAATTCTTTTTTCTTTTGCAGGTGAAGATATTCTTTTCCTTGATCTATCGTTGGACCAAGGACTCTTCGAAGGATAAAAAGGAGATAAACAGGTAATGGGAAATATAATTTACTGGATATCAATTTTTTTTTCTTTTTTTTCAGTTGGAAACTTATAGGAAAATGAAAGAAGTTACAGAAGATTGTTAGGAGGCGAGGTATGATAACTAAAAATCGGTGTATAATTATATCATCTATGGAATATGGTCTGGTTGGGTATGTTAAAATGGGTCATTTTGGGTTATTAGTTGTAACGGGCCGAGTTATGGTTTACCTGAAACACCGGTTTGTCCCAATGTTTTCAAAAATGAATATTGTAGATCAAAAATAATGAAATATGATTAGAAACTAGAAAGTATATTATACAATATTAACGACGATCTACTTTCTACAAGATTGCTTTTTTTAAGTTTTTTTTTAGCAAGAATAAGCTCAAGGGCTTTACAGTAGACAAAATAGCCCACTTGAGCTAAAATAAAGCAATACATGGAACAATTACAAAATAAACAGAGGCCATAACAGAAGCCTTTAATCTAAAGGTAGGATGATATCGAGCCATTATCTCAAGTATCAGTATGCATTATTAAGGCCTTCAAAGGTATAAACTTCAGATTACCTTTTATGTTTTTTTAACCAGTATTGCCTACCTAATTCGTTTTGTATTCTAACAATCTCGGCAGGTAATTTCTAGCTGTTGTGATATTCGAATGACTTACTTTGATGGTGAACAATATTGGATATTGATAATCCTTTATCACTGCTAGTGCAATATAGTTCTTCTAAAAGGTTCATGATCGAGTAGTAGTACATCATTATAATCGAATATCAGTTTTGTTGTAGCAGAATCAATGTTACTTTATATTCATTGGCTTATGTGTATTTGATTAATTGGAAGAATGATTATGTAATATGCACCTATAGAAATTGTTAGTATGTATATTAAAGTTCTTTGTTGTAACGACCCGGATTTTTCCGATCGTTTTATACTTATGAGATTAATATTTACATAAAATAAACCTTACCAACATGATAAGCAATCCAAACTGTTGAGACTTATGTTTTTGAAAAGAGTTTCACACAACGTTTGACCGTCCAATTTGACCGATGATATCACGAACTATATAACACACGATAATTATACGATTATGTATATGTACATATCTATACATATTTAACATGATTTAAGGATGGTTTAACATTTCATTGTGAACTAACAACAATGAGTTATAAGTATACTTTGAGACCACAAACTTAAGTTTTCAAAACGATAACTATATGTAACGTTCTTTGATATATATACTTACAATCTATAATGTGTTGGTGATCTATGTCACCAATATGATTTAAGTGTAATGGGATTAATTTGTAACCAAAATAATCTTGATAAATATCAAACAAGTTTGGGGAAGTGTGGAGTGCACACTTGTTTGAACTTATCTTGATTATGACGGGGGTTCGGGGGCAGCGCCCCCGATAAACGGGGTCCAAGGGGTGGCAACCCCTGGCGGGGTCCAAGGGGCAGAGCCCCTGGCTGGGGTCGAGCTGTCTTAAAAATTTTTTTGGGCTAACATTGCTTTATTAAAAATGTCTTAAAATTTTATTTTGGCCCGGTTTGACCCAAAAATAAAAGCCCAGTTTTTGAGCCTCTTTTACAGTTATAAACCCGTCCATATTTGAATTCTTGTTCCGATTCCTCAAAATTTCTACAAGTATATCTAGGGTATATGTAACCGTATCATACCCAGCTTCTATACGTATTTACTATTGGTATATACCAACAATAAACTTCAATGATCAGCCACTAGACATGATGTTACATGTGGGAACCAGCCATTTAACCTCATGTGTGACTTTTGTGCAAGAAAACAAACTAAATCTCCTATATATCCATCCCATAATCATGCTATTTTGCACACACACACATACAATTTCATTTCCAATTTTCTTTCAAGTTAATTCACTCCCTAATCTCTCTTCATTTACCTACTCAAGAACGTATCAATATAGTCATCCGATTTCAAGGAGATTACTTCCAATCTTTCAATCCCATTCCACCACTCTTTTGATTCCAAGATTTTTCTTACCTTTTTCAGTAGCTTTGTCCAAGTAACTTGAGGTAGTAACCTTATTCATAACCTTATTCGATTCATATTTATATAGCTATCTTATTTTGTGTTGTAAAATTTTAACAACAAGAACATAGTTTGAGTGATTTCAAACTTGTTCGCAAACTAAATAGATCCTTCTAATTTGATTTTTAAAAACACTTCAAGACCTGTAATATATCATATTATGACAAAATCGGATTAATCATATCTTGGCTAATTAACATAATATTTAATATATATTTACTTATGATTTGATTTTATATATTTTAGGACCACCCGTAAACAACACGAGAAGATTAATCATAAGACCTCATGATTGTACGCAACACGTCATTTGACAACACGGTACTTTATGTACGTAACACGTCACTTGACAACATGGTACCATGGGTCGAGATTAATTCTGATCAATACGAATACGATGGGGTCTTTATTTATTTTATTTAAGCAACTAATTGTGGACCACTAACATCGGACTGCTAACTACAGACTAAGAAAATATTAAAAGTATTAAAAGTATATATATATATATATATATGTAACGATTACTTGAAAAGAAAATATGTTGATATATTATATATATGGTTAGGTTTGTGATATCAATCGGAGACCAAGTCGTGTTTATTACCTTCAAGGCAAAAGTGAGTATATAGTCCCACTTTTAAACTCTAAATATTTCGGGATGAGAATACATGCATTTTATGATTTACGTTATGGACACAAGTGATTAAAAATATATATTCTACGTTGAGTTGTACCACTGGCATACTTCCCTGTAGCTTGGTAACTATTATTTACATGAGGTATTGTAAATGCGAATCCTGTTGATAGATCTATCGGGCCTGACAACCCCAACCGGACTGGACGACCAGTATTCAACGGTTGCACAGTACTTCGTTTCGGTGACTACACTTGGTACGGTGTAGTAAGATTTCATAATAAAGGGAATATGCGACTTTGATTAAATGTTAAGTATGGTTATCAAGTGCTCAACAACTTAGAATATTTTTATTAAAACGTTTATATATGAAATCTTGTGGTCTATATTTATAACGCTGCCGGCATTAAACCTATATCTCACCAACTTTATGTTGACATTTTAAGCATGTTTATTCTCAGGTGATAACTAAAAGCTTCCGCTGCAACATGTTGAATTTAAGCAAGATCTTGAGTATGCATATTTGTGTCAAAAATAAAACTGCATATTGGAGGATTTGTAATGTAAAATATGTTGGAGGTCGTATTGTTATTATCACATGTAAAGTTTGTAAGTCTAAGATTATCGCTAAACGATAATCATTATTAAGTTGTTAAAACCTTGTATTTGTAATAAAAGCTATGGTTTGTATTGTAAAAACGAATGCAGTTTTTGAAGAATGTCGCATATAGAGGTCAATACCTCGCGATGAAATCATATGTTATTGTATTCGTCCTTATGGTTAAGGTCGGGTTATGACATTTGTTAAAGTTCAGTATAGTTAAGTTTTGATCGTTATTACGTTTGTGGTTTGATTTAATAATGCAAAAGCCAAATTTAGTTGTATTGCTCCTGGAATGGTGAATTATACTATTAGACCGGTTGTAGTGTTATATAACCGCTCTATATGTATTTTGAACTAGCGCCATCTACCAACGCAAACGGTCTTTATATGGTTATCAAGACCGGTTAGGGAACCGGTCTATATAAGATTTCTCAATTAGACATGTAAGATCTAGACGTGTTGAAAAACACGTCTAAATAGACTTTTTAGATTCTAAGGTTTATATTTTAAGGCTTAGGGTTTAGGGTTAGGGTATAGAGTTTTTAGGGTTTAGGTTAGGGTTTAGATTTAGGGTGTAAGATTTAGAGTTTTGGGTTTAGATTTATGGTTTAGGTTAGGGTTTAGGGTTTAGATTTAGGGTTTAGGGTTTACATTTTAGGATTTAGAGTTTAGGTTTAGGGTTTAGATTCTAGAGTGTAGGATTTTGGGTTTAGATTTAGGGTTATTGTAGGGTGTAGGGTTTAGGTTTACGTTTTAGTTTCTAGGGTTTAAGGTTTATATTTTAGGGCTTATGGTTAGGATTTAGAGTTTTGAGAGTTTAGGGTTTAGATTTAGGGTTTAGAGTTTAGGTTTAGGGTTTTAAGCTTAGATTTAGAGTTTAGGTTAGGGTTTTGATTTAGGGTTTAGGGTTTAGAGTTCAGGTTTAGGGTTTTAGGTTTAGATTTAGGGTTTAGGGTTTAGGTTAGATTTTAGGGTTTAGATTCTAGGGTGTAGGGTTTTGGGTTTAGATTTGGGGTTTAGGTTTTAGGTTTAAAGTTTAGATTCTACGGCTTAGGGTTTATATTTTAGGGCTTAGGGTTTAGTGTTTTTAGGGTTTATCTTAGGGTTTAGGATTTAAGGTTTAGGGTTTAGAATTAGGGTGTAGGGTTTAAAGTTTAGGTTTAGAGTTTTGGATTTAGATTTAGGGTTTAGGGTTTAGATTTAGGGTTTAGGGTTTAAATTTTAGGGTTTAGAGTTTAGGTTTAGGTTTAGGTTTAGGTTTTTGGGTTTAGATTTAGGGTTTAAGATTAGATTCTAGGGTTTAGATTTTGGGGCTTTGGGTTTATGGTTAGGGTTTAGATTTAGTTTTTAATTCAAAGGATTTAAAAGAGTTTAGGGTTTAAGGTGTAGGGTTTAGATTCAGGGTGTAAGGTTTAGATTTTATGGTTTAAATTATAGAGTTTAAGGTTTAGGTTAGGGTTACCTAATATTATCATATGAGATCTGTAATCTGTACATTGGTTTTGCTAATTAAATCTGTAATCTGTGATGTATTTTCACTATCATTTTAAGGTATGATTTAACTAATCTTAAACCATGTTGAATATTTAATGGGTTTTTAAAAGTAATGTAACCAGTACATGTAACCGATAGTTTGTGTTTGGTTCTACCTTCTACTAGCTTTTGCACAATTTTCATAACCTGTCCTAATCCATCTAAACGAAGTCCATATCGATTATAAACGATTTACAATAGTTGATTACATCGCGAGGTATTTGACCTCTATATGATACATTATACAAACATTGCATTCATTTTTAAAAGACAAACTTTCATTACATCGAAAGTTGACAGGCATGCATCCCATTTCATAATATATCAAACTATCAACGACTTAATAATAATCTTGATGAACTCAACGACTCGAATGCAACGTCTTTTGAAATATGTCATGAATGACTCCAAGTACTATCTCTAGAATGAGCTAATGCACAGCGGAAGATTTCTTTAATACCTGAGAATAAACATGCTTTCAAGTGTCAACCAAAAGGTTGGTGAGTTCATTAGTTTATCTTAATCATTCATTTCTATCATTTTAATAGACCACAATAATTTTATTTACAGTTATCATAAATATACGTCCCATGCATAGAGACAAAAATCATTCATATGGATTGAACACCTGGTAACCGTCATTAACAAGATGCATATAAGAATATCCCCTATCATTCCGGGACATCCATCGGACATGATATAAAACAACATCGAAGTACTAAAGCATCCGCTACAACGGATGGGGTTCGTTAGGCCCAATAGATCTATCTTTAGGATTCGCGTCAATTAGTAGACTGATTTACTAATTCTTAGGTTACCAAGTAAAAGAGGCATATTCGGCTTCGATCATTCAACCATATAATGTAGTTTCGATTACTTGTGTCTATTTCATAAAACATTTATAAAAGTGCATGTATTCTCAGTCCCAAAAATATATATTGCAAAACCATTTAAAAAGAGAGCAAATGAAACTCACAATGCAATATTTTGTAGTAAAAATATTCATACGACGATACTAAACAATGCAGGGTTAGCCTCGGATTCACGAACCTATATCATTTATATATATTAACACACATAGACTCGTAATCGAACTAATTTATATATCATTAGTGATATACTTGTTATCTTAATAACTTATATGTTTTGTTAATAATTTAATTAATATATTTATTTTATATGTTTTTAAATAACCAATTAATATTTATTATAACACTATTAATATAGTTTTTGTTAAATATATTCTTATATAACTAATTTTTTGTTGTAATAATAATAATATTATTAATAGTAGTATTGATAATGATAATAATAATATAGTTATAATATAATAATAATGATACTAGTAATAAAAATGATAATAATAATAATAATAATAATAATAATGTTAAACATAATAATATTAATGTTAAAATAATAATAATGATGATGATAATAAAATAATAATGATAAAAAGTAATGGTAATTCTAATAATAATAATAATAATAATAATAATAATAATAATAATAATAATAATAATAATAATAATAATAATAATAATAATAAAAATAATAATAATAATAATAATAATAATAATAATAATAATAATAATAATAATAATAATAATAATAATAATAATAATAATAATAATAATAATGATAGTTTTAAGGATAATAAAATAATAAATTTAGTAAAAATAATAATTTTAATAATAATAATAATAACGATAATTTTAAAATGATAATAATAATAAAAATAATAATTCTAGTAATGACACTTATTTTGATAATAATAATAATAATAATAATTGTAGTAATAATAAAAGTAATAACAAAATGATAATGATAATGATAATAATAATCCGAATCATGTTAATAATAATAATAGTATACTAGTAATACCCATAATAGTAATTCTTTTAATTATTCTACTAAACATATTACTAATATTAGTAATAATAACCATTAACAATAACAATAACTAATAATAATAATAATAATAATAATAACATCAAAAATAATAATAATAATAATAATAATAATAATAATAATAATAATAATAATAATAATAATAATAATAATAATAATAATAATAATAATAATAATAACAACAATAAGAATGATGACTACCTCACAATAATAAGCTCCAAAAATAAAATGCCTTTGCCCGGGCTCGAACCCGAGACCTCACGCCAACCCGAAAACACACACAAACCAGCTGAGCTAGCCTGTTATCTGATTATATAGCGAACCCAAATATTTTTAACCCGTGTTTCTGTTATCTCCCACTTCTTCAACTGAATAACTAGTCGACCAGTGAACAACCAAAATTCAAAACAACTGGTTTAAGATTTGAATTAGGATGTGGAATTGGAACGGAAACAATCTTCTAGGATAATTTCGATCAATAGTCGCGAGAAAAAAAATAAACAGCAATAGCAGGTTTCGCGAAGAACATAAGAACTCAAACATTGATTATGAATTTAGGACAGTTTCAGATAATAATTACTACACAAATTATGTAGAAAATCCTTCCTAAAACCTTCGGAGATTATCAATTACAACAGGAACATCATCTAAATTACGAATTTGAATTATTAAGAAACAGTTGACTTTTTGTTTACAAACTTTGACTTCGAAATTCATAATCATTCGAAGGAATTAGAAGTTAAAAACTTACAGATAGATCGACATGATGATTCCTAACACATCTGTGTTTTTGAATCTTGATGATTAATTGGAAGTTGGGTTATTGATGGGAGCAAGTTGTGAACCGAGATATCGAGTTATTTCTTAAGTTTTTGTATAATTCATCAGATAATAACTGAGTAATTATAATGGATAATGACAGTGAATAATCGCATCCTTTCCTCCATAATATGAACCTGATCGATTGTTATATATTGGTAGTTGGGTTCACAGATAAGCAGGAAGCAGAAGAAGAAAACAAATAACAGATTGAGATGTATATACGCGTTTTGATTTATATTTACATATTATATATATTAAAAATTAAAAATAATATTAATATTAATAATATTAATAGTATTAATAATAATAATAGTAATTAATAGTAATTAAATTAATAATAACAATAATAATAATATTTATTATTAATAATAATTATTAATAATAGTGATAATAATGATATTAACAATAATATTATAACAAATTAATATTAATACATAATTATTAGAAATGAAGTATTATAAATCTATATTATTTTGATCTTAATCCTGGTAAAACTATTTATAAAGAGTTCGTTACTTACTTGTTTTTAGTTCCAAATAAGATATACAGGGTATTAAAATCCAAACTATTAAAGTAATTGCTTTTTAAATAAACGTATCATCTACATAATCCTTCAACATTCAATGATTACAATCATTATATTCGAACCCATTTATTTAATATGCCAGATATAAATATGTTTCAATAATATTTCTTATTACGACGATAAATATATATATATATATATATATATATATATATATATATATATATATATATATATATATATATATATATATATATATATATATATATATATATATATATATATATATTCATATTGATTACAGATAAGTCCATAAAATTGTACGTGTAATTATATTTGATATACTTTTTATATATATACAGATACGTTTTAATAACAAGTTTTATTATATCGTAAAATGTGTTTGTACTAAATCGAAATAACTATAGTTCTCTAAAACTAATTATATTCATATCTTTTTATCGAAATGTTATAATAATACAGGTTTATTATTTCGAAGAATTTTTTCATATATTTGAACAAAATCGAATAAATATATTTTGGTTTTCCAGAATTTGTTATATTCAAAATTATTCTTTAAAAGGTTCCATCTATATCGTAAAACATTTTCAATATTAACTTACGAGACAATTATTGTAAATCATGCATTGAAAATTAAGCAGGAATCTCCACTAACTTTTGTCTAACTCTCGTTAATTGACATCTTGTTCTCACTTGTAAATCACTTTACCATTTTCCGAATGTTGTTAAAAAAATTAGATTTCTTAAATCACAGTGGACCTCACAACAGAGACTCGTAATCATAATACAATGTATCTGATAATTTAATCATTTAATATTATCTTTCAATTTCGTTGATAAATATATTAAACATATATTGAAATAATTACGTTCATGTAAAATATTATACATCTAATACTTTGTTAACGTTTTTAGTTAATATAACTATATATTATATATACATATCTATATACACATAATTGTTCGTGAATCGTCGAGCACGGTCAAAGGGTAATCAATTATATGAATATAATTCCAAAACTTTTTGAGACTCAACACTACAGACTTTGCTTATCGTATCGAAATCATATAAAGATTAAGTTTAAATTTAGTCAGAAATTCCCGGGTCATCACAGTACCTACCCTTTAAAGAAATTTTGTCCTGAAATTTGAGTGAGGTGGTCATGGCTAACAATAAAAATGTTTTCATGACCAATATGAGTTGATAATTAGAGGTTTATCATCATTGAATAATAATGATAAAATAATTCGATTATTCTAAGAATACGAATGAAGCTATGGCAAAAGAGTGAATTGAAGAAAATAAGATTTTCCTTAGCTTTTGACGTAAACAGGGTTGAATTCTGGAATTCAAGGGATTTATAGAAAATCTTCGAAATCAAAAAGATTTGATTCTTCGGTGAGTAAGGAATTTAAGATCTCTATAATTAAATACGGTGATCTGCCTCGATTACTCTGTCTGATATTTTCATTATAAATTAAGCTCTTCCGTTCCATTATTCTCACCATTTCTATACTTTCTTTCTTAGTTCATACATCCAAAAGATTGTGAAAATGCTTAATCTAGTTCTAATCCTTGATATTTTCCTAATTATCATTTCTATCATCCTTCTTTTCAATCTTCCATCAGAAAAATTCTATTATTACTTTGGGGTGATACTATTCTTAATTCTACCGTGTCTTTATATTGCTATTCGTATTAATATCCACAGTTTGTAACCTCCGTGTTGCTATTGGGCTTTATATTTTCTCTTATATTTTGGAGCTCTTTGCCTTTTTATTCTCCTCTTGACCTCTAGTAAAGCGAGTAATGGTCCAGAATTCGTAAGTATGGAGTTTCGAATGAACTTAATGTTCTAAACGAGAAAGAACGTAATAGCACGATTTGATTTGTCAAATTACCAGAATCACTGAGAATAGAACTATCAAGAATATATTTTCTTGATATGTTCAGAAGTTAATCAGAATGAAAGAGTTATGTAACATGACACATGATGACGTTATAATCTGTGAATCATCATGTTCCATTTAAAAACTCAGCATGACTTACTGTAATATAATCACGTTGATTAAGTGTCATTATATTATACTAACTCATGCATCAGTTCTCAACATTACTTCAATAATGTAATGACCCGGACTTTTTCGATCGATCTATACTTATAAGATTAATATTTACATAAATTAAACCTTACCAACATGATAAGCAACCCAAATTGTTGAGACTTATGTTTTTGAAAAGAGATTTACACAACGTTTGACCGTCTAGTTTGACCGATGATATCACGAACTATATAACATATGATAATTATACGTTTGTGTATATATATATGTATATATACATATTTAACATGATCTAAGGATGTTTTAATATCTCATTTTGTATTAATAACAATAAGTTATAAGTATATTTTGAAACTACTAACTTAAGTTTTCAAAACGATAACTTTAAGTAACGTTTTTTTGATATAAATACTTATAACCTATAATGTTTATACATATATCGTATATGTAATGTATTTAATCACTTTTTAAGGACTTAAATACATAAAACAATATAAGTATATTCACAAAAGATAACTATATTTGAATCCTCGTTCCGTTTTCACAAGATTTCTATACGTATATTTAGAGTATATGTACTCGTATCATACCTAGCTTCTATACGTATTTACTATTGGTATATACACATCAAATCACCACCAACCAGCCCTTGTTCATGCCTTATGTATAAGGTAACTCTCTTGTTCATGCCTTAAGTATAAGGTAATTACTTTTGTATGATAGTATGACTAATTACACAAAATTACAACATAAATTTTGTCCATGATCTTCATCATTCACGCCACCATCACCACCATATATACTCCATCCATTTTCAATTTTGCTACATCATTTTGCTAGTTAGGAACACACTTTCAAGAGCCTTAAAACCCTTAAACATCTCAGCCCACAACCATGAAGATCTAGCTTCAAAAACATCACTTAATCACCATAAGAAAACCCTTACAAAAACACTTCAAGAATCCTTCCAAGAACACAAGTTTACTTCCAATCTTTCATCCAACTCTACCACTCTTTTGATTCTAGGTTTTTACTTCTCTTTTACAGCAACCTTGTCCAAGTAACTTGAGGTAGTAACTTTGTTCATAACCTTATTCGATTCATATATATATAGTTATCTTATTTTATGGTATAAAATTTTAACAACAAGAACATAGTTTGAATGTTTTCAAATTTGTTTGCAAACTAAATAGATCCTTCTAACTTAACTTTTAAAATACTTCAAGACCTGTAATATATCATAAGGATATGCTAACTTAACAAGGTAAAACTTGGTTTTTCAAAGAACACCTTAAAAACTGAATTTACGTCGTCGGAGTACAACCGGGGGCTGTTTTGGGTTGGATAATTAAAAACCATCTTGAACTTTGAATTGGAGGCTTATTTTCTGGAAAATTGATATTTACTATGAATATGTTAACACATAAAAATTTCATGATTTAACTCAAAGTATAAGTATTTTTAGAAAAATAATCATTTAAGGTTGTTTACATGAAGGAAAATGATCAACTTCATAAGTTTCACCAAAGTTTGACCTATGACCTGTGATTTCGAATACAAACTAAGGTATTTACAGTTCATATTCTTAAAGAAAGACTCGATCCAAGGAAGTGGCAAGTTGAACCAACGAAAACGGAGTTGTAACGAAGAAACTATGACTAAAACAAGATCGGATATCCAAAACTAGTTTAGCCACGAAAATAATTGGAGAAAAATTAAATAAATTACATCTTTCTAAAATAACATGATATTTTATATATATGTACTCATAATTTAATTTTATATATTTCAGGATCACCCATAAACTATACGAGAAGATTAATCATAAGATCCCATGATTGTACGCAATACGTCTTCTTGACAATATAGGTACCATGGGTCAAGATTAATCCCGACCAATACAAATACGATGGGGGTTTTATTTATTTCGATGGGGGTTTTATTTATTTCGATGGGGGTTTTATTTATTTCGATGGGGGTTTTATTTATTTATTGAACACCTAAATATGAACCATTAAAATTGAATTGCTAACTACGGACTAAGAAGACATTAAAAGTATTATAAGTATGTATACGTGACGATTGTTTAAAATGAAAATATATTGATATATTATATATGGATAGGTTCGTGATATCAACCGGAGACCAAGTCAAAATATATATATCTTCAAGGCAAAAGTGAGTATATAGTCCCACTTTTAAACTCTAAATATTTCGGGATGAGAATACATGTATTTTATGTTTTACGATATGGACACAAGTAACTGAAAAATATATTCTACGTTGAGTTGTACCACTGGCATACTTCCCTGTAGCTTGGTAACTACTATTTACAGTGGTATTGTAAACGCGAATCCTGTTGATAGATCTATCGGGCCTGACAACCCCAACCGGACTGGACGACCAGTATTCAACGGTTGCACAGTACTTCGTTTCGTGACTACACTTGGTACGGTGTAGTAAGATTTCATAATAAAGGGAATATGCGACGTGATTAAATGTTAAGTATGGTTACCAAGTGCTCAACCACTTAGAATATTTTTATTAAAATATTTATATATGAAATCTTGTGGTCTATATATATATATATTGCTGCCGGCATTAAACCTATATCTCACCAACTTTATGTTGACGTTTTAAGCATGTTTATTCTCAGGTGATAACTAAAAGCTTCCGCTGCAACATGTTGAATTTAAGCAAGATCTTGAGTATGCATATTTGTGTCAAAAATAAAACTGCATATCGGAGGATTTGTAATGTAAAATATGTTGGAGGTCGTATTGTTATTATCACATGTAAAGTTTGTAAGTCTAAGATTATCGCTAAACGATAATCCTTATTAAGTTGTTTAAACCTTGTATTTGTAATAAAAGCTATGGTTTGTATTGTAAAAACAAATGCAGTTTTTGAAAAATGTCGCATATAGAGGTCAATACCTCGCGATGAAATCATATGTTATTGTATTCGTCCTTATGGTTAAGGTCGGGTTATGACATGTGGTATCAGAGCGGTGGTCTTAGCGAACCAGGTTTGCATTAGTGTGTCTAACTGATAAGTCGTTAGGATACATTAGTAAGTCTGGACTTTGACCGGGTCTGATTTAAAAACCATTGCTTATCATTGTTGGTTAAAATTTATATGTAAATATTATGTAGTACTAATGGGTTAGTTGTTGTGTGATAGATGTCGGGCTCAAAACTTGTTATCACATTCAGCGACTCCGAACCAGAATCTTCAGATGGTGTTCCAGTCATTAACCTATCCGATGACGAAAATAATATCTTTGGGGAAGACTCACAAATTCTGGATGAACCGACTATAGAGAACCCGGAAAGTGAACCCGAGGAGGAAAGTGAACCCGAGGAGGAAAGTGAACCCGAGGAAGAAATACAGGAAATTACAAAAGACAAGTTCGAACTAGGAAAGAAACGAAAGGCTAATGAATTAGAAAATTCAAATCCCGAGTTTAGTGAGGATGATGTGGCACCAACTCCACTAGACACTACCACCCCTATTCCCGCTATTCCTATTCGTTCTATCCCGGCATCCAGTTCTTCAGCCCCACAGCCAAAATATAGGGAGACACCGCCAAAATATAGGCAGACAGCCAGGATAAGCGTTAAGCGATTCTTTGAACCTAAACGTCCTAGAAAATAGACCAAACGATGCGCTGCCGTATTAAACCATGGGATCATATAATGTTTTGTATAATATTATTAGTGTGGTTTGCTTAATGTTCGATGTAAGATAAGCATATGTAAAATAGTGAAGTATGAAATGCAATAATTTTCCATGGTTAAGTATTATTTAGATGGTAGTAATTGGTTCTGTACTAAGCTATTAAGTATGGACATTAACGGGTAGGTACTACCCTAGATATAATTATAAAACGCTAATAAGAAGAAAAGGCTTTTATAATAATACCTGGTTCATATTATTAATAAGCTATAATGTACTGTAAATATACACTACATCTATAATATTCCATGTGAATAATTATTTTCTTTTCATTCTTATAGAAGAATATGGCGCGATTGAATCGAATGACGGAACAAGAAGTCGAGGAATTCATCAACCAGCGAGTGAACGACAGAATGTTATGGGTCGAGGCTGCAAGAGCTGCTGCAGTTAACCCAAATCCTCGTGTAGGATGCACCTACAAAACTTTTCAAGCTTGCAAGCCCTCATCATTCAGTGGAACAGAAGGACCGATCAGTTTAACCCGGTGGATAGAAAAGATGGAGACTGTGTTTAAAATCAGTGATTGTGTTGAAAAGGACATGACCAAGTATGCATCGTGCACTTTACAAGATAGTGCACTCACGTGGTGGAAAAATTATGTGAAGGCTGTAGGAGGAGATGTAGCTTATGATACTCCATGGGAAGAATTCAAAATAATGTTAATCAACGAGTATTGTCCAAGGAACGAGGTTAGGAAGTTGGAAGATGAATTACGAAGCCTGAAGGTTGTTGGTACTGAAATCACCAACTACAATCAGCGATTCATGGAATTAGTTTTGCTATGTCCTGAATTGGTTCCAACCGAAGAACGGAAGATTGAAATGTACAAAGATGGTTTGCCCAAAAAGGTCAAGGCAAATGTTACAGCATCGAAACCTAAGACAATTCATGAAGCTATAACCATGGCAAACGAGCTAATGGATCAGGTCATCATGGATAAGAAAGTATCCAATACTGATGTGAAGGTATCAGGTAACAAAAGAAAGTGGAATGGAAATTATGATCGAGGTAACCAACAACAATCTTTTAAGAAACAAGAAATCACGCAAGGTGCGGGTAGTGGTTTAAGCTTTGGTTACAAAGGACAAAATCCTTTATGTAACCGATGCCACAAACATCACTCTGGCTACTGTAATGTGGTATGCAACAAATGTAATCGAAAGGGTCATCTTGCTGAAGATTGTAGGGCTCTCGTTACAAATACAAATGGTACCAAGACTCCTGCTGAAATGTCCCGTTCTTATTTATTAAAAACGTTCCATATTAATTGATTTCGTTGCGAGGTTTTGACCTCTATATGAGACGTTTTTCAAAGACTGCATTCATTTTAAAACAAACCATAACCTTTATTTCATCAATAAAGGTTTAAAAAGCTTTACGTAGATTATCAAATAATGATAATCTAAAATATCCTGTTTACACACGACCATTACATAATGGTTTACAATACAAATATGTTACAACAAAATAAGTTTCTTGAATGCAGTTTTTACACAATATCATACAAGCATGGACTCCAAATCTCGTCCTTATTTAAGTATGCGACAGCGGAAGCTCTTAATAATCACCTGAGAATAAACATGCTTAAAACGTCAACAAAAATGTTGGTGAGTTATAGGTTTAACCTATATATATCAAATCATAATAATAGACCACAAGATTTCATATTTCAATACACATCCCATACATAGAGATAAAAAATCATTCATATGGTGAACACCTGGTAACCGACATTAACAAGATGCATATATAAGAATATCCCCATCATTCCGGGACACCCTTCGGATATGATATAAATTTCGAAGTACTAAAGCATCCGGTACTTTGGATGGGGCTTGTTGGGCCCAATAGATCTATCTTTAGGATTCGCGTCAATTAGGGTGTCTGTTCCCTAATTCTTAGATTACCAGACTTAATAAAAAGGGGCATATTCGATTTCGATAATTCAACCATAGAATGTAGTTTCACGTACTTGTGTCTATTTTGTAAATCATTTATAAACCTGCATGTATTCTCATCCCAAAAATATTAGATTTTAAAAGTGGGACTATAACTCACTTTCACAGATTTTTACTTCGTCGGGAAGTAAGACTTGGCCACTGTTGATTCACGAACCTATAACAATATATACATATATATTAAAGTATGTTCAAAATATATTTACAACACTTTTAATATATTTTGATGTTTTAAGTTTATTAAGTCAGCTGTCCTCGTTAGTAACCTATAACTAGTTGTCCACAGTTAGATGTACAGAAATAAATCGATAAATATTATCTTGAATCAATCCACGACCCAATGTATACGTATCTCAGTATTGATCACAACTCAAACTATATATATTTTGGAATCAACCTCAACCCTGTATAGCTAACTCCAACATTCACATATAGAGTGTCTATGGTTGTTCCGAAATATATATAGATGTGTCGACATGATAGGTCGAAACATTGTATACGTGTCTATGGTATCTCAAGATTACATAATATACAATACAAGTTGATTAAGTTATGGTTGGAATAGATTTGTTACCAATTTTCACGTAGCTAAAATGAGAAAAATTATCCAATCTTGTTTTACCCATAACTTCTTCATTTTAAATCCGTTTTGAGTGAATCAAATTGCTATGATTTCATATTGAACTCTATTTTATGAATCTAAACAGAAAAAGTATAGGTTTATAGTCGGAAAAATAAGTTACAAGTCGTTTTTGTAAAGGTAGTCATTTCAGTCGAAAGAACGACGTCTAGATGACCATTTTAGAAAACATACTTCCACTTTGAGTTTAACCATAATTTTTGGATATAGTTTCATGTTCATAATAAAAATCATTTTCTCAGAATAACAACTTTTAAATCAAAGTTTATCATAGTTTTTAATTAACTAACCCAAAACAGCCCGCGGTGTTACTACGACGGCGTAAATCCGGTTTTACGGTGTTTTTCGTGTTTCCAGGTTTTAAATCATTAAGTTAGCATATCATATAGATATAGAACATGTGTTTAGTTGATTTTAAAAGTCAAGTTAGAAGGATTAACTTTTGTTTGCGAACAAGTTTAGAATTAACTAAACTATGTTCTAGTGATCACAAGTTTAAACCTTCGAATAAGATAGCTTTATATGTATGAATCGAATGATGTTATGAACATCATTACTACCTTAATTTCCTTGGATAAACCTACTGGAAAAGAGAAAAATGGATCTAGCTTCAATGGATCCTTGGATGGCTCGAAGTTCTTGAAGCAGAATCATGACACGAAAACAAGTTCAAGTAAGATCATCACTTGAAATAAGATTGTTATAGTTATAGAAATTGAACCAAAGTTTGAATATGATTATTACCTTGTATTAAAATGATAACCTACTGTAAGAAACAAAGATTTCTTGAGGTTGGATGATCACCTTACAAGATTGGAAGTGAGCTAGCAAACTTGAAAGTATTCTTGATTTTATGAAACTAGAACTTTTGGAATTTATGAAGAACACTTAGAACTTGAAGATAGAACTTGAGAGAGATCAATTAGATGAAGAAAATTGAAGAATTAAAGTGTTTGTAGGTGTTTTTGGTCGTTGGTGTATGGATTAGATATAAAGGATATGTAATTTTGTTTTCATGTAAATAAGTCATGAATGATTACTCATATTTTTGTAATTTTATGAGATATTTCATGCTAGTTGCCAAATGATGGTTCCCACATGTGTTAGGTGACTCACATGGGCTGCTAAGAGCTGATCATTGGAGTGTATATACCAATAGTACATACATCTAAAAGCTGTGTATTGTACGAGTACGAATACGGGTGCATACGAGTAGAATTGTTGATGAAACTGAACGAGGATGTAATTGTAAGCATTTTTGTTAAGTAGAAGTATTTTGATAAGTGTATTGAAGTCTTTCAAAAGTGTATAAATACATATTAAAACACTACATGTATATACATTTTAACTGAGTCGTTAAGTCATCGTTAGTCGTTACATGTAAATGTTGTTTTGAAACCTTTAGGTTAACGATCTTGTTAAATGTTGTTAACCCAATGTTTATAATATCAAAAGAGATTTTAAATTATTATATTATCATGATATTATGATGTACAAATATCTCTTAATATGATATATATACATTAAATGTCGTTACAACGATAATCGTTACATATATGTCTCGTTTCAAAATCATTAAGTTAGTAGTCTTGTTTTTACATATGTAGTTCATTGTTAATATACTTAATGATATGTTTACTTATCATAATATCATGTTAACTATATATATAACCATATATATGTCATCATATAGTTTTACAAGTTTTAACGTTCGTGAATCACCGGTCAACTTGGGTAGTCAATTGTCTATATGAAACCTATTTCAATTAATCAAGTCTTAACAAGTTTGATTGCTTAATATGTTGGAAACATTTAATCATGTAAATATCAATCTCAATTAATATATATAAACATGGAAAAGTTCGGGTCAATACAGTACCTACCCGTTAAATAAATTTCGTCCCGAAATTTTAAGCTGTTGAAGGTGTTGACGAATCTTCTGGAAATAGATGCGGGTATTTCTTCTTCATCTGATCTTCACGCTCCCAGGTGAACTCGGGTCCTCTACGAGCATTCCATCGAACCTTAACAATTGGTATCTTGTTTTGCTTAAGTCTTTTAACCTCACGATCCATTATTTCGACGGGTTCTTCGATGAATTGAAGTTTTTCGTTGATTTGGATTTCATCTAACGGAATAGTGAGATCTTCTTTAGCAAAACATTTCTTTAAATTCGAGACGTGGAAAGTGTTATGTACAGCCGCGAGTTGTTGAGGTAACTCTAGTCGGTAAGCTACTGGTCCGACACGATCAATAATCTTGAATGGTCCAATATACCTTGGATTTAATTTCCCTCGTTTACCAAATCGAACAACGCCTTTCCAAGGTGCAACTTTAAGCATGACCATCTCTCCAATTTCAAATTCTATATCTTTTCTTTTAATGTCAGCGTAGCTCTTTTGTCGACTTTGGGCGGTTTTCAACCGTTGTTGAATTTGGATGATCTTCTCGGTAGTTTCTTGTATAATCTCCGGACCCGTAATCTGTCTATTCCCCACTTCACTCCAACAAATCGGAGACCTGCACTTTCTACCATAAAGTGCTTCAAACGGCGCCATCTCAATGCTTGAATGGTAGCTGTTGTTGTAGGAAAATTCTGCTAACGGTAGATGTCGATCCCAACTGTTTCCGAAATCAATAACACATGCTCGTAGCATGTCTTCAAGAGTTTGTATCGTCCTTTCGCTCTGCCCATCAGTTTGTGGATGATAGGCAGTACTCATGTCTAGACGAGTTCCTAATGCTTGCTGTAATGTCTGCCAGAATCTTGAAATAAATCTGCCATCCCTATCAGAGATAATAGAGATTGGTATTCCATGTCTGGAGACGACTTCCTTCAAATACAGTCGTGCTAACTTCTCCATCTTGTCATCTTCTCTTATTGGTAGGAAGTGTGCTGATTTGGTGAGACGATCAACTATTACCCAAATAGTATCAAAACCACTTGCAGTCCTTGGCAATTTAGTGATGAAATCCATGGTAATGTTTTCCCATTTCCATTCCGGGATTTCGGGTTGTTGAAGTAGACCTGATGGTTTCTGATGCTCAGCTTTGACCTTAGAACACGTCAAACATTCTCCTACGTATTTAGCAACATCGGCTTTCATACCCGGCCACCAAAAATGTTTCTTGAGATCCTTGTACATCTTCCCCGTTCCAGGATGTATTGAGTATCTGGTTTTATGAGCTTCTCTAAGTACCATTTCTCTCATATCTCCAAATTTTGGTACCCAAATCCTTTCAGCCCTATACCGGGTTCCGTCTTCCCGAATATTAAGATGCTTCTCCGATCCTTTGGGTATTTCATCCTTTAAATTTCCCTCTTTTAAAACTCCTTGTTGCGCCTCCTTTATTTGAGTAGTAATGTTATTATGAATCATTATATTCATAGATTTTACTCGAATGGGTTCTCTGTCCTTCCTGTTCAGGGCATCGGCTACCACATTTGCCTTCCCCGGGTGGTAACGAATCTCAAAGTCGTAATCATTCAATAATTCAATCCACCTACGCTGCCTCATATTCAGTTGTTTCTGATTAAATATGTGTTGAAGACTTTTGTGGTCGGTATATATAATACTTTTGACCCCATATAAGTAGTGCCTCCAAGTCTTTAATGCAAAAACAACCGCGCCTAATTCCAAATCATGCGTCGTATAATTTTGTTCGTGAATCTTCAATTGTCTAGACGCATAAGCAATCACCTTCGTTCGTTGCATTAATACACAACCGAGACCTTGCTTTGATGCATCACAATAAATCACAAAATCATCATTCCCTTCAGGCAATGACAATATGGGTGCCGTAGTTAGCTTTTTCTTCAATAACTGAAACGCTTTCTCTTGTTCATCATTCCATTCAAATTTCTTCCCTTTATGCGTTAATGCAGTCAAGGGTTTTGCTATTCTGGAAAAGTCTTGGATGAACCTTCTGTAGTAACCAGCTAGTCCTAAAAACTGGCGTATGTGTTTCGGAGTTTTCGGGGTTTCCCACTTTTCAACAGTTTCTATCTTTGCCGGATCCACCTTAATACCTTCTTTGTTCACTATGTGACCGAGGAATTGAACTTCTTCCAACCAAAATGCACACTTTGAAAACTTAGCGTACAATTCTTCCTTCCTCAATACTTCTAACACCTTTCTCAAATGTTCACCGTGTTCTTGGTCATTCTTTGAGTAAATAAGTATGTCATCAATGAAAACAATGACAAACTTGTCAAGGTATGGTCCACACACTCGGTTCATAAGGTCCATGAACACAGCTGGTGCATTAGTTAAACCAAACGGCATGACCATAAACTCGTAATGACCGTAACGTGTTCTGAAAGCAGTCTTTGGAATATCATCTTCTTTCACCCGCATTTGATGATACCTGGAACGTAAGTCAATCTTTGAATAAACAGACGAGCCTTGTAGTTGATCAAATAAGTCGTCGATTCTCGGTAGTGGGTAGCGATTCTTGATGGTAAGTTTGTTCAACTCTCGGTAGTCGATACACAACCTGAATGTACCATCTTTCTTCTTGACAAACAAAACAGGAGCTCCCCAAGGTGATGTGCTTGGTCGAATGAAACCACGCTCTAAAAGTTCTTGTAATTGGCTTTGCAGTTATTTCATCTCACTGGGTGCGAGTCTGTAAGGAGCACGAGCTATTGGTGCAGCTCCTGGTACAAGATCTATTTGAAATTCAACGGATCGATGTGGGGGTAATCCCGGTAATTCTTTCAGAAATACATCGGGAAATTCTTTTGCGACGGGAACATCATTGATGCTCTTTTCTTCAGTTTGTACTTTCTCGACGTGTGCTAGAACAGCATAGCAACCTTTTCTTATTAGTTTTTGTGCCTTCAAATTACTAATAAGATGTAGCTTCGTGTTGCCCTTTTCTCCGTACACCATTAAGGGTTTTCCTTTTTCTCGTATAATGCGAATTGCATTTTTGTAACAAACGATCTCTGCTTTCACTTCTTTCAACCAGTCCATACCGATTATCACATCAAAACTCCCTAACTCTACTGGTATCAAATCAATCTTAAATGTTTCGCTAACCAGTTTAATTTCTCGATTTCGACATATATTATCTGCTGAAATTAATTTACCATTTGCTAATTCGAGTAAAAATTTACTATCCAAAGGCGTCAATGGACAACTTAATTTAGCACAAAAATCTCTACTCATATAGCTTCTATCCGCACCCGAATCAAATAAAACGTAAGCAGATTTATTGTCAATAAGAAACGTACCCGTAACAAGCTCCGGGTCTTCCTGTGCCTCTACCGCATTAATATTGAAAACTCTTCCACGGCCTTGTCCATTCGTGTTCTCCTGGTTCGGGCAATTTCTAATAATGTGGCCTGGTTTTCCACATTTATAACAAACTACATTGGCATAACTTGCTCCGACACTACTTGCTCCGCCATTACTCATTCCGACACCATTTGTTCCTTTCGTTCTATTAACCCCTGGTCCGTAGACCTCACACTTCGCCGCGCTATGACCATTTCTTTTACACTTGTTGCAAAATTTGGTGCAGAACCCCGAGTGATTCTTTTCACACCTTTGGCATAGCTGCTTCTGATTGTTGTTGTTGTTGCGGTTATTATTGTTGTTGGGATGATTGTTGTAGTTGCTGTTGTTGTTGTTGTTGTTGTTGTTGGGCCGTTTGTTGTAGTTGCGATTGATGTTGCGATTGTTGGGATAATTGTTGCGATTATTGTTGTAATTGCTGTTGTTGTTGTATTGGTGATTCTTATCACCGTTTTCCTCCCACTTTCTTTTGACTTGCTTCACATTGGCCTCTTCAGCAGTCTGTTCTTTAATTCTTTCTTCAATCTGGTTCACTAGTTTGTGAGCCATTCTACATGCCTGTTGTATGGAGGCGGGCTCGTGTGAACTTATATCTTCTTGGATTCTTTCCGGTAATCCTTTCACAAACGCGTCGATCTTCTCTTCCTCATCTTCGAATGCTCCCGGACACAATAGGCACAATTCTGTGAATCGTCTTTCGTACGTGGTAATATCAAATCCTTGGGTTCGTAACCCTCTAAGTTCTGTCTTGAGCTTATTGACCTCGGTTCTGGGACGGTACTTCTCGTTCATCAAGTGCTTGAATGCTGACCACGGTAGTGCGTACGCATCATCTTGTCCCACTTGCTCTAGATAGGTATTCCACCATGTTAACGCAGAACCTGTGAAGGTATGCGTAGCGTACTTCACTTTGTCCTCTTCAGTACACTTACTTATGGCAAACACCGATTCAACCTTCTCGGTCCACCGTTTCAATCCGATCGGTCCTTCGGTTCCATCAAATTCCAAAGGTTTGCAGGCAGTGAATTCTTTGTAGGTGCATCCTACACGATTTCCTGTACTGCTAGATCCAAGGTTATTGTTAGTATGTAGCGCAGCCTGTACTGCGGCTATGTTTGAAGCTAGAAAAGTACGGAATTCCTCTTCATTCATATTCACGGTGTGTCGAGTAGTCGGTGCCATTTCCTTCAAAATAGTTAAATGGAACAAGTTAATCATACAGAATATTAAGAGTAGTTAATAGTATTTCGTAGCATAATATGAACTCATTTATAAAAGCTTTTTCTTCATATTAGCATTTTATAAGTTTAAATTCGGGTAGTACCTACCCGTTAAGTTCATACTTAGTAGCTAATATACAATTCAACTACTACAATTCTATATGAAAAACTGATTGTAATAATATTTCGCGTTCAAACTTTTATACAATATTTTACAAACTTACAATACCGCTTATTTTACATAAAGCATGAAATATAGCACACAATAACTTTGATACAAGATAGTTCTGAAGACAATTCTAGCTAGTACACAAGTCGTTCGGCAAAGGCAATAAAGACACGTAATTCATACGTCCAGAAACAAGTCATGCATTCTGGTTTTACTAGGACTACTTCCCATCCTTGGTCTTGTGCAACATAACCGTTATGACCGTTGATAAGACAGCGTGTTGTAACGTCATCAAAGGGACGAGGGTTACGTAATGTCCAACAGTCCCGTAATAATCTAAAAACCTCATTTCTTACCCCAATTACCGACTCCGTCACTTGTGGAAACGTTTTGTTTAATAGTTGTAGCCCGATGTTCTTGTTCTCACTTTGGTGAGAAGCGAACATTACTAATCCGTAAGCATAACATGCTTCTTTATGTTGCATGTTAGCCGCTTTTTCTAAATCACGAAGTCCAATATTCGGATATATTGAGTCAAAATAATTTCTTAACCCGTTGCGTAAAATAGCATTTGGGTTCCCCGCAATATATGCGTCAAAGTAAACACATCGTAACTTATGGGTTTCCCAATGTGATATCCCCCATCTTTCAAACGAAAGTCTCTTATAAATCAAGACATTCTTGGAACGTTCTTCGAATGTCTTACAAACTGATCTCGCCTTAAATAGTTGTGCCGAAGAATTCTGGCCGACTCTAGACAAGATTTCATCAATCATGTCTCCGGGTAGGTCTCTTAAAATATTGGGTTGTCTATCCATTTTGTGTTTTTAAACTGTAAAATAGACAAGAGTTAGTTTCATAAAAAAAATACTTATTAATACAAGCAATTTTTACATATATCATAAAGCATAAGAACACTATATTACATATATTACACCACACGAATACAACTATCTTATTCCGACTCGCTCGTTTCTTCTTCTTCGGTTTTGGTTCGTTTTGCCAAGTTTCTAGGGATATATGATGTTCCCCTAATACGAGCCGTCGTTGTCCACATTGGTTTAGAAAAACCTGGTGGTTTAGAGGTTCCCGGGTCATTGTTACAACTTAAGGACTTCGGGGGTTGACGATACATATAAAGTTCATCGGGGTTGGAATTAGATATCTCTATTTTTATGCCCTTTCCCTTATTATTTTCTTTTGCCTTTTTAAATTCAGTTGGGGTAATTTCTATAACATCATCGGAATTCTCGTCGGAATCCGATTCATCGGAGAATTGGTAATCCTCCCAATATTTTGCTTCCTTGGCGGAAACACCATTGACCATAATTAACTTTGGTCGGTTGGTTGAGGATTTTCTTTTACTTAACCGTTTTATTATTTCCCCCACCGGTTCTATTTCTTCATCCGGTTCCGATTCTTCTTCCGGTTCCGATTCTTCTTCCGGTTCCGACTCTTCTTCCGGTTCCTCTTCGGGAATTTGTGAATCAGTCCACAAATCATTCCAATTTACATTTGACTCTTCATTATTATTAGGTGAGTCAATGGGACTTGTTCTAGAGGTAGACATCTATCACATAATATCAAACACGTTAAGAGATTAATATATCACATAATATTCATATGTTAAAAATATATAGTTTCCAACAAAATTTGTTAAGCAATCATTTTTCAAGTAAACACGGTCGAAGTCCAGACTCACTAATGCATCCTAACAAACTAGATAAGACACACTAATGCAAAATTCTGGTTCTCTAAGACCATCGCTCTGATACCAACTGAAATGTCCCGTTCTTATTGATTAAAAACGTTCCATATTAATTGATTTCGTTGCGAGGTTTTGACCTCTATATGAGACGTTTTTCAAAGACTGCATTCATTTTAAAACAAACCATAACCTTTATTTCATCAATAAAGGTTTAAAAAGCTTTACGTAGATTATCAAATAATGATAATCTAAAATATCCTGTTTACACACGACCATTACATAATGGTTTACAATACAAATATGTTACAACAAAATAAGTTTCTTGAATGCAGTTTTTACACAATATCATACAAGCATGGACTCCAAATCTCGTCCTTATTTAAGTATGCGACAGCGGAAGCTCTTAATAATCACCTGAGAATAAACATGCTTAAAACGTCAACAAAAATGTTGGTGAGTTATAGGTTTAACCTATATATATCAAATCATAATAATAGACCACAAGATTTCATATTTCAATACACATCCCATACATAGAGATAAAAAATCATTCATATGGTGAACACCTGGTAACCGACATTAACAAGATGCATATATAAGAATATCCCCATCATTCCGGGACACCCTTCGGATATGATATAAATTTCGAAGTACTAAAGCATCCGGTACTTTGGATGGGGCTTGTTGGGCCCAATAGATCTATCTTTAGGATTCGCGTCAATTAGGGTGTCTGTTCCCTAATTCTTAGATTACCAGACTTAATAAAAAGGGGCATATTCGATTTCGATAATTCAACCATAGAATGTAGTTTCACGTACTTGTGTCTATTTTTTAAATCATTTATAAACCTGCATGTATTCTCATCCCAAAAATATTAGATTTTAAAAGTGGGACTATAACTCACTTTCACAGATTTTTACTTCGTCGGGAAGTAAGACTTGGCCACTGTTGATTCACGAACCTATAACAATATATACATATATATTAAAGTATGTTCAAAATATATTTACAACACTTTTAATATATTTTGATGTTTTAAGTTTATTAAGTCAGCTGTCCTCGTTAGTAACCTATAACTAGTTGTCCACATTTAGATGTACAGAAATAAATCGATAAATATTATCTTGAATCAATCCACGACCCAATGTATACGTATCTCAGTATTGATCACAACTCAAACTATATATATTTTGGAATCAACCTCAACCCTGTATAGCTAACTCCAACATTCACATATAGAGTGTCTATGGTTGTTCCGAAATATATATAGATGTGTCGACATGATAGGTCGAAACATTGTATACGTGTCTATGGTATCTCAAGATTACATAATATACAATACAAGTTGATTAAGTTATGGTTGGAATAGATTTGTTACCAATTTTCACGTAGCTAAAATGAGAAAAATTATCCAATCTTGTTTTACCCATAACTTCTTCATTTTAAATCCGTTTTGAGTGAATCAAATTGCTATGATTTCATATTGAACTCTATTTTATGAATCTAAACAGAAAAAGTATAGGTTTATAGTCGGAAAAATAAGTTACAAGTCGTTTTTGTAAAGGTAGTCATTTCAGTCGAAAGAACGACGTCTAGATGACCATTTTAGAAAACATACTTCCACTTTGAGTTTAACCATAATTTTTGGATATAGTTTCATGTTCATAATAAAAATCATTTTCTCAGAATAACAACTTTTAAATCAAAGTTTATCATAGTTTTTAATTAACTAACCCAAAACAGCCCGCGGTGTTACTACGACGGCGTAAATCCGGTTTTACGGTGTTTTTCGTGTTTCCAGGTTTTAAATCATTAAGTTAGCATATCATATAGATATAGAACATGTGTTTAGTTGATTTTAAAAGTCAAGTTAGAAGGATTAACTTTTGTTTGCGAACAAGTTTAGAATTAACTAAACTATGTTCTAGTGATCACAAGTTTAAACCTTCGAATAAGATAGCTTTATATGTATGAATTGAATGATGTTATGAACATCATTACTACCTTAATTTCCTTGGATAAACCTACTGGAAAAGAGAAAAATGGATCTAGCTTCAATGGATCCTTGGATGGCTCGAAGTTCTTGAAGCAGAATCATGACACGAAAACAAGTTCAAGTAAGATCATCACTTGAAATAAGATTGTTATAGTTATAGAAATTGAACCAAAGTTTGAATATGATTATTACCTTGTATTAAAATGATAACCTACTGTAAGAAACAAAGATTTCTTGAGGTTGGATGATCACCTTACAAGATTGGAAGTGAGCTAGCAAACTTGAAAGTATTCTTGATTTTATGAAACTAGAACTTTTGGAATTTATGAAGAACACTTAGAACTTGAAGATAGAACTTGAGAGAGATCAATTAGATGAAGAAAATTGAAGAATGAAAGTGTTTGTAGGTGTTTTTGGTCGTTGGTGTATGGATTAGATATAAAGGATATGTAATTTTGTTTTCATGTAAATAAGTCATGAATGATTACTCATATTTTTGTAATTTTATGAGATATTTCATGCTAGTTGCCAAATGATGGTTCCCACATGTGTTAGGTGACTCACATGGGCTGCTAAAAGCTGATCATTGGAGTGTATATACCAATAGTACATACATCTAAAAGCTGTGTATTGTACGAGTACGAATACGGGTGCATACGAGTAGAATTGTTGATGAAACTGAACGAGGATGTAATTGTAAGCATTTTTGTTAAGTAGAAGTATTTTGATAAGTGTATTGAAGTCTTTCAAAAGTGTATAAATACATATTAAAACACTACATGTATATACATTTTAACTGAGTCGTTAAGTCATCGTTAGTCGTTACATGTAAATGTTGTTTTGAAACCTTTAGGTTAACGATCTTGTTAAATGTTGTTAACCCAATGTTTATAATATCAAAAGAGATTTTAAATTATTATATTATCATGATATTATGATGTACAAATATCTCTTAATATGATATATATACATTAAATGTCGTTACAACGATAATCGTTACATATATGTCTCGTTTCAAAATCATTAAGTTAGTAGTCTTGTTTTTACATATGTAGTTCATTGTTAATATACTTAATGATATGTTTACTTATCATAATATCATGTTAACTATATATATAACCATATATATGTCATCATATAGTTTTACAAGTTTTAACGTTCGTGAATCACCGGTCAACTTGGGTAGTCAATTGTCTATATGAAACCTATTTCAATTAATCAAGTCTTAACAAGTTTGATTGCTTAATATGTTGGAAACATTTAATCATGTAAATATCAATCTCAATTAATATATATAAACATGGAAAAGTTCGGGTCACTACACCTGCCACCAATGCAAATAGAACTGCTTTGGCTACCATTACTTGTTATGGGTGTGGAAAACAAGGTCACTATAAGAGCCAGTGCCCGAATCCTGAGAAGAATATCGGACCTGCACGTGGGAGAGCATTTATTATTAATGCTAGAGAGGCATGTGAAGACCCGGAGCTTGTTACGGGTACGTTTACCATTAATAACTTATCAGCATCTATTATATTTGATACTGGTGCCGATAGAAGTTACGTGTGTAGAAATTTTTACACTAAATTGAATTGTTCATTATTACCTCTAGATGCTAAGTACATGATTGAGTTAGCTAATGGTAAACTAATTAAAGCCGATAAAATTTGTCGTGATTGTAAAATAAATTTAGCCGGAGAAACGTTTAAAATTGACTTGATACCCGTAGAATTAGGAAGTTTTGATGTAATAGTCGGCATGGACTGGATGTCCAAAGTAGGAGCTGAAGTTGTGTGTGCCAAGAAGGCAATTCGCATTCCTTGTAAGGATAAAATGCCGGTGATGATTTATGGAGAGAAGGGTAACTCAAAGCTAAAACTCATTAGCTGTTTGAAAGCCAAGAAGTGTTTAGAAAAGGGATGTTATGCTATTCTAGCACATGTTAATAAAGTCGAAAAGAAAGAAAAAGAGAAGTGCATCAACGACGTGCCTGTGGCAAGAGATTTTCCTGAAGTTTTTCCGGAAGAGTTGCCGGGATTACCTCCATTTAGATCTGTAGAATTTCAAATAGATTTAGTACCAGGAGCTGCACCAGTTGCCCGTGCTCCATATAGACTTGCACCGTCTGAGTTAAAAGAACTTCAGAGTCAGTTAAAAGAATTACTGGATCGTGGATTCATACGACCAAGTACTTCACCGTGGGGAGCTCCGATTCTATTTGTTAAAAAGAAAGATGGATCTTTTAGGATGTGTATAGATTATCGTGAATTAAATAAGTTAACTATCAAAAATCGGTATCCACTACCGAGAATTGACGACTTATTTGATCAACTCCAAGGATCATGTGTGTACTCGAAAATTGACCTAAGATCGGGCTATCATCAATTACGCGTCAAAGAAGAAGATATACCGAAAACTGCTTTTCGGACACGTTACGGTCATTACGAATTTTTGGTCATGCCATTTGGATTGACGAATGCGCCAGCTGTATTCATGGACCTCATGAATCGAGTTTGTAGTCCATATTTAGATAAGTTTGTTATTGTTTTCATTGATGATATTCTTATCTATTCCAAGAGTGAGCAAGAGCATGAGCAGCATTTAAGGTTAATATTAGAGTTGTTGAGAAAAGAACAGCTATACGCTAAATTTTCTAAGTGTGCTTTCTGGTTGAAAGAAGTGCAATTTCTTGGTCACGTTGTTAGTAGCAAAGGAATTCAGGTTGATCCAGCTAAAATTGAGGCCATTGAAAAATGGGAGACTCCTAAAACACCAATGCAGATACGCCAATTTTTGGGTTTAGCCGGTTATTATAGAAGGTTTATTCAAGATTTTTCCCGAATAGCTAAGCCGTTGACAGCATTAACGCAAAAAGGGAAGAAATACGAATGGACCTCGGAGCAGGAGAACGCATTTCAATTACTGAAGAAGAAGTTAACTACGGCGCCTATTTTATCGTTACCTGAAGGGAACGATGATTTTGAAATATATTGTGACGCTTCGCGACAAGGTTTTGGTTGTGTTCTTATGCAACGAAAGAAAGTTATTGCATACGCATCCCGACAATTGAAGATTCACGAGCGAAATTATACGACGCATGATCTAGAACTGGGAGCAGTCGTGTTTGTGTTGAAGATATGGAGACACTACTTATATGGGGTTAGATGCACTGTGTTTACTGATCATAAAAGTCTTCAACATATTTTCGATCAGAAACAGCTGAACATGAGGCAACGTAGGTGGGTCGAGCTGATAAACGACTACGATTGTGAGATTCGCTATCATCCCGGGAAAGCGAATGTAGTGGCCGACGCTTTAAGCAGAAAGGAATGAGAACCAATTCGAGTACGAGCAATGAACATAAAAATTCGCATGAATCTCAACTCACAAATCAAAGAGGCTCAACGAGAAGCTCTTACTAAAGAAAACATAGGAAATGAAATAATGAAGAAGTATGGGAAACAACTCATTATGCGGGAAGATGGAATTCGATATTTTGCAAACCGTATTTGGGTACCAAAGTTGGGTGGATTAAGGAAGTTAATATTGAATGAGGCACATAAGACAAGATACTCGATTCATCCTGGAGTTGGAAAGATGTATCAAGATCTTAAGACGCATTATTGGTGGCCTAATTTGAAGACAGACGTTGCAACATATGTTGGGGAATGTTTAACTTGTTCCAAAGTCAAAGCAGAACACCAGAAGCCGTCAGGATTACTTCAACAACCAGAAATCCCAGAATGGAAATGGGATGGTATTACCATGGATTTCATCACAAAATTACCTAAGACTGCCTGGGGTTATGACACCATTTGGGTAATAGTTGATCGTCTCACCAAATCTGCACATTTCTTGCCTATAAAGAAAACGGATAGAATGGAGAAACTATTACGATTATACATAAAGGAAATTGTTTCAAGGCATGGAATACCTATTTCCATTATATCCGATCGTGATAGTAGATTTACATCAAAGTTCTGGCAATCACTACAGGAGGCCCTAGGAACTCGTTTGGATATGAGTACCGCATATCATCCGCAAACTGACGGGCAGAGTGAAAGAACAATTCAGACTCTTGAAGACATGCTTAGGGCATGTGTGATCGATTTTGGAAACGGATGGGATAAATATCTACCATTAGCAGAATTCTCGTATAATAATAGTTATCATGCGAGCATTAAAGCTGCACCATTCGAAGCACTGTATGGAAGGAAGTGTAGATCCCCTATCTATTGGAACGAAGTAGGAGATCGACAATTAACTGGACCCGAGATCATCCATGAAACTACTGAGAAGATAGTGCAAATCAAGGAGAAATTGAAAACAACCCGTAGTCGCCAAAAGAGCTACGCCGATGTCCGAAGGAAACCATTAGAGTTTCAGATCGGTGACATGGTTATGTTAAAGGTGTCACCTTGGAAAGGTGTAATACGTTTTGGAAAAAGGGGTAAACTAAACCCAAGGTATGTAGGCCCGTTCAAAATTATCGAACGCATCGGACCGGTAGCTTATCGACTCGAGTTACCGCAACAACTCTCCGGAGTACATAATACATTTCACGTCTCGAACCTTAAAAAGTTTCTTGCAAAGGAAGACCTCACCATTCCTCTTGAAGAAATTCAAGTTGACGAGAAACTACAATTCATAGAAGAACCAATCGAGATCATGGACCGTGAAGTTAAACGGCTCAAGCAGAGCAACCCGATGGTTAAAGTTCGTTGGAATGCACGAAGAGGTCCCGAGTTTACTTGGGAGCGAGAGGATCAAATGAAACAAAAATACCCGCATTTGTTTCCCGATGACGCAAAATAGGTACGATTTTAAAATTTCGGGACGAAATTTATTTAACGGGTAGGTACTGTAATGACCCGGACTTTTTCGATCGATCTATACTTATAAGATTAATATTTACATAAATTAAACCTTACCAACATGGTAAGCAACCCAAATTGTTGAGACTTATTTTTTTGAAAAGAGATTTACACAACGTTTGACCGTCTAGTTTGACCGATGATATCACGAACTATATAACATATGATAATTATACGTTTGTGTATATATATGTATATATACATATTTAACATGATCTAAGGATGTTTTAATATCTCATTTTGTATTAATAACAATAAGTTATAAGTATATTTTGAAACTACTAACTTAAGTTTTCAAAACGATAACTTTAAGTAACGTTTTTTTGATATAAATACTTATAACCTATAATGTTTATACATATATCGTATATGTAATGTATTTAATCACTTTTTAAGGACTTAAATACATAAAACAATATAAGTATATTCACAAAAGATAACTATATTTGAATCCTCGTTCCGTTTTCACAAGATTTCTATACGTATATTTAGAGTATATGTACTCGTATCATACCTAGCTTCTATACGTATTTACTATTGGTATATACACATCAAATCACCACCAACCAGCCCTTGTTCATGCCTTATGTATAAGGTAACTCTCTTGTTCATGCCTTAAGTATAAGGTAATTACTTTTGTATGATAGTATGACTAATTACACAAAATTACAACATAAATTTTGTCCATGATCTTCATCATTCACGCCACCATCACCACCATATATACTCCATCCATTTTCAATTTTGCTACATCATTTTGCTAGTTAGGAACACACTTTCAAGAGCCTTAAAACCCTTAACCATCTCAGCCCACAACCATGAAGATCTAGCTTCAAAAACATCACTTAATCACCATAAGAAAACCCTTACAAAAACACTTCAAGAATCCTTCCAAGAACACAAGTTTACTTCCAATCTTTCATCCAACTCCACCACTCTTTTGATTCTAGGTTTTTACTTCTCTTTTACAGCAACCTTGTCCAAGTAACTTGAGGTAGTAACTTTGTTCATAACCTTATTCGATTCATATATATATAGTTATCTTATTTTATGGTATAAAATTTTAACAACAAGAACATAGTTTGAATGTTTTCAAACTTGTTTGCAAACTAAATAGATCCTTCTAACTTAACTTTTAAAATACTTCAAGACCTGTAATATATCATAAGGATATGCTAACTTAACAAGGTAAAACTTGGTTTTTCAAAGAACACCTTAAAAACTGAATTTACGTCGTCGGAGTACAACCGGGGGCTGTTTTGGGTTGGATAATTAAAAACCATCTTGAACTTTGAATTGGAGGCTTATTTTCTGGAAAATTGATATTTACTATGAATATGTTAACACATAAAAATTTCATGATTTAACTCAAAGTATAAGTATTTTTAGAAAAATAATCATTTAAGGTTGTTTACATGATGGAAAATGATCAACTTCATAAGTTTCACCAAAGTTTGACCTATGACCTGTGATTTCGAATACAAACTAAGGTATTTACAGTTCATATTCTTAAAGAAGGACTCGATCCAAGGAAGTGGCAAGTTGAACCAACGAAAACGGAGTTGTAACGAAGAAACTATGACTAAAACAAGATCGGATATCCAAAACTAGTTTAGCCACGAAAATAATTGGAGAAAAATTAAATAAATCACATCTTTCTAAAATAACATGATATTTTATATATATGTACTCATAATTTAATTTTATATATTTCAGGATCACCCATAAACTATACGAGAAGATTAATCATAAGATCCCATGATTGTACGCAATACGTCTTCTTGACAATATAGGTACCATGGGTCAAGATTAATCCCGACCAATACAAATACGATGGGGGTTTTATTTATTTCGATGGGGGTTTTATTTATTTCGATGGGGGTTTTATTTATTTATTAAACACCTAAATATGAACCATTAAAATTGAATTGCTAACTACGGACTAAGAAGACATTAAAAGTATTATAAGTATGTATACGTGACGATTGTTTAAAATGAAAATATATTGATATATTATATATGGATAGGTTCGTGATATCAACCGGAGACCAAGTCAAAATATATATATCTTCAAGGCAAAAGTGAGTATATAGTCCCACTTTTAAACTCTAAATATTTCGGGATGAGAATACATGTATTTTATGTTTTACGATATGGACACAAGTAACTGAAAAATATATTCTACGTTGAGTTGTACCACTGGCATACTTCCCTGTAGCTTGGTAACTACTATTTACAGCGGTATTGTAAACGTGAATCCTGTTGATAGATCTATCGGGCCTGACAACCCCAACCGGACTGGACGACCAGTATTCAACGGTTGCACAGTACTTCGTTTCGTGACTACACTTGGTACGGTGTAGTAAGATTTCATAATAAAGGGAATATGCGACGTGATTAAATGTTAAGTATGGTTACCAAGTGCTCAACCACTTAGAATATTTTTATTAAAATGTTTATATATGAAATCTTGTGGTCTATATATATATATATTGCTGCCGGCATTAAACCTATATCTCACCAACTTTATGTTGACGTTTTAAGCATGTTTATTCTCAGGTGATAACTAAAAGCTTCCGCTGCAACATGTTGAATTTAAGCAAGATCTTGAGTATGCATATTTGTGTCAAAAATAAAACTGCATATCGGAGGATTTGTAATGTAAAATATGTTGGAGGTCGTATTGTTATTATCACATGTAAAGTTTGTAAGTCTAAGATTATCGCTAAACGATAATCCTTATTAAGTTGTTTAAACCTTGTATTTGTAATAAAAGCTATGGTTTGTATTGTAAAAACAAATGCAGTTTTTGAAAAATGTCGCATATAGAGGTCAATACCTCGCGATGAAATCATATGTTATTGTATTCGTCCTTATGGTTAAGGTCGGGTTATGACAAATAACATTCATATTTTAAGCTCGAAAGTTTACAGAATATAGAAACTAACAGTTTCTATATGATGTAACACTGATAGCACGAAGAGATTAAGGATTTCAGATAAGAATAGTTATAAAAATATCTTCAGAAATATGGAGGACATTTATAACGAAAGATACGATGATATCTTGGAATTTCTAATATCGAAGGATGGTGAATAAAATTTTTCCGCGAGAGTTTGGAGTCAGAAGCAAGGTATTTGCTAAAGATTTCATCAGAAATAGAATCATCAGAATTCTTAATGTACAAGTTTAGTCCTTGTGATTTGTTCAGAGACTCCTTCATAGTTTGCTGAATCAGTTTTTTAGTTTCAAACTTTTTCTGAGCTTTGCCAACATACAATACTTTATCATCAATTTTCGGCTGTTGAGGTAGTTTACAGTTTCTGTTGCTTCATTCAACTTTTCAAAATTTAGAGCATTAATTTCGCAGACTGGGTGCTTTTCAGAATTTCAGAATGAAAGATCATAGTTCTAAGAGATAAATGTTATATGGATATATATATAACTGTTGATGTGGAAACGTTACGAGACTCACAATACAGATTTGTTGATTCCTGATAATTGGTATGGCAATTCTTGTTGCAAGATGCGGATGAGTACATGACAGGGTTTTAATGAGCGAATATAATAGTTCTTCAGAGTGACTTATGTTAATGAGTAATGAATTTGCTGGTAAGTTTACTGCTATTGTGGTGGAATATAAAAGGTTCCCCGATTACGATGACGAAAGGCAGACTTATATATCAAGGCTATAATAAGACTAATCCAAATGAAAGTCGAAGTTGACTTGCTGGAGCTGTGACAAAATTTGATAATTTGGAAAGAGATTGCAAAGTTATTTTCGGTAATAACAACGTTAAAGGAATTAGCACAGCTATATGTGAAACGTTTACTCAGTTTTCGAGAGTTTTTCAGGTGCATAACTATATGTATCAATCTTTTCTTCTATAGGTATAGTGCGGTTGGTTCATCCTTTCGATTGAGGTGTTTTCAAGAATCATGAAAGGTTTGAACACAGATTGTAATCGTCAAGATATAAATGAGGTTTAAGATGAGATCAAATGGCAAACTTGAAGAATTATTTAGTTTCATATCTTATAATCAGTATTTTAATTCATTTTAATTGTCCAAATATTATTCGTCCACAGTCGATAGTCCACAGTTAACAGTCCAATCATTCATATATAGTTTAATATATAATATTCGAATTAATTAATACGTATCGTGACCCGTATATATGTCTCAGACTCGATCACAACTCAAAGTATATATATTATTGTAGAATCAACCTCAACCCTGTATAGCTAACTCAAACATTACTGCATATAGAGTGTCTATGGTTATTCCAAATAATATATATATATGCGTCTATATTGAAAGGACCCGTTCATATACATTATAAACAATTCTCAATAGTTGATTACATCGCGAGGTATTTGACCTCTATATGATACATTTTTCAGACATTGCATTCGTCTTTAAAAGATAAACTCTCTTTAAATCGACAATTGACAGGCATGCATACCATTTCATAATATCCAACTATAAATGACCTAATCTGTCATTTACTTAATAATAATCTCTATTGAACTCAACGACTTGAATGCAACGTCTTTGAAATATGCCATGAATGACTCCGAGTAATATCTTTAAATTGAGCTAATGCACAGCGGAAAATTTCTTTAATACCTGATAATAAACATGCTTTAAAGTGTTAACCAAAAGGTTGGTGAGTTCATTAGTTTATCATAATCATTCATTTTCATCATTTTAATAGATCACAAGAATTTCATTTCCAGTTCTCATAAATATACGTCCCATGCATAGAGACAAAAATCATTCATATGGTGAACACCTGGTAACCGACATTAACAAGATGCATATAAGAATATCCCTTATCATCCTGGGAAATCCTTCGGACATGATAAAAACAAATTCGAAGTACTAAATCATCCGGTACTTTGGATGGGGTTCGTTAGGCCCAATAGATCTATCTTTAGGATTCGCGTCAATTAGTAGATCGGTTTACTAATTCTTAGGTTACCAAGCAAAAAGGGGCATATTCGGCTTCGATCATTCAACCATATAATGTAGTTTCGATTACTTGTGTCTATTTCGTAAAACATTTATAAAAGCAGCGCATGTATTCTCAGTCCCAAAATATATATATTGCAAAAGCATTTAAAAAGGGAGTAATGAAACTTACCTATTGTATTTCGTAGTAAAAATACATACAGCTTCATTGAACAAGTGCAAGGTTGGCCTCGGATTCACGAATCTAAATTAATTATATATATTTATATGTTGGTTAATATTTGTCTAACAATTAGGTCAGGTCATAGTATACCACAATCCTAATGCTCGAGACTAATAAGCAAAAGTCAACAAAAGTCAATTTGACTCAAAATGATTTCCAAAATTTATACATGATTATAATATATTGTAAATATCGTCGTTTTATATTTTTAAATATTTTTAAAAGATTTATTAGAGTAAATAATATAATTCATTTATTAATAAATAAAATTTTATATTAAAATTTATATATATTAAGTATTAAAATTTATAGAGTTCATTTAATATCATAAAGATAATATGATAGGTATTATTAAAGTAATTTATTACACGTAGTAAAATATGTTTGTATCACCTATTTATTTGATAAAATAATATCTATAATAATAGTTGTAAAAGTTGTATTATTTTGTAATAATAATTATTATTATAAAAATATCAATATTTATAATTACTAAGATGACATTATGATAAAACGATAATTCTAATTATGATAACTTTAATATTTACGATAATTTTTAATATTATTTTTAAAATAATAATTCTATTTAAAATGATAATAATAATGATATTTTATAGTAACAATGACATTTCTATTAAAATGATAATTTTTGTTAAAATGATAGTTTTAATACTAACGATACTTTTAATAATAATAGTAATAATAAAAATAATAAGAACGATAATTTTATCTAAATCAATATCTTATAATATTTTAATTTCATCATGATACTCTTACTCATTATTTCCTAATCGTTTCGTTTAATAGTTTTTAATCGTCTTTTATATCGTGTTCATAATAATGATAATAATAGTAATCAAAATAATTAGGTGTTACTAATATTAGTTTTAATTACAATAATACTAATAATGATAATTACTATGACATTATTAACGATAATACTAATAATTATTTTAATGATAATATAATAATAATAATAACAATAACAATAACCATTTAAATAATGATATATATATTAATAATGATAATAATAATAATAATAATGATGATGATAATAATAATAATAATAATAATAATAATAATAATAATAATTAGATAATAATAATAATAATACTAATTATAACTTTAACGATAATTAGGATAGTAATAATAATAAAAATAACAATTTTTAATGATAAATCCTTTTATTGATAAAGAAGATAATAATAATAATAATAATAATAATAATAATAATAATAATAATAATAATAATAATAATAATAATAATAATAATAATAATAATAATAATAATAATAATAATAATAATAAGATAAAACTAGAACGACGATAATAACGACGATAATAATAATACAAAAATTCGATTGACTATAACTTCAAATCCGTTCATCGAAACCATTCGATATCTAAAGGAAAAGTTCTTAATTTTTCGCTAGCTTTCCAACGACATGCATATCTTATACCTTATCTCAACTGCATATATAACTAATTCAGGATTCAACATAACCTAACTAAAGGCAATATCAAAAGTACAAACATGCATAATCCTATATACTCGAGCACTAGTCAGGGATACACTATTAGTATGTAAAAGTTAAATTATGAGTACTCACGTATCAATATTGAGATTCAATATTGCAGGAAAAGTACGCAGACGCAACGGAGATGATAAATACTAGTTTGACTCACGAGCAATACTCTCAAACCATACCCATAACCTCCATAGCTATAACCCATAATTTCCTTAGCTCTATCCCGCTCGAAAAATAATCTTGAAATCACTCGGATAGCACTCCGTCGTAATATTTTATGTATACTAATAATATCTTGAAATAATACGGAGTAAATATATATATATGTAAATCGATTGAGAGAGTTTAGAGAAAAATATTTTCAAGTTTCTATGAAATAATAAAACCTATTGAGTTCTATTTATAATAGATTTTTAAATTATTTAAAGTGAATTATTAAAGTGAATTATTAAAGTATGAATTATTAAAGTGAATTATTAAAGTATGAATTATTAAAGTGAATTATTAAAGTATGAATTATTAAAGTGAATTATTAAAGTATGAATTATTAAAGTGAATTATTAAAGTTAAAGTAAAGTAAAAATAAAGTAAAGGTAAAGTTTAAGTATAGTAAAAGTATAAAACTATGTATGTATAATACGTGTATAAATATATATAATATTAATTTAAATCGTTATATATATTTAATAAAATAAAATATAAATATCGTTATCTTTATCATACTGGTTAAGTAATGAGTTGTCAAAAGTGGTTCTAGATATTTATAAAAGTTATATATGTTTTAATAATAAAGTTCTTTTTAAACTGAAAACATTTTTGTACGTTTGAAACTAAATCAAATAAATATGATAATTTTGTTTTCCAAAACTAAATATATTTAAGAATCATTTTGTTTAAAGGTTAAAATAATGGAAATCATTATATCATAAAACGTTTTAGAAAAGTAGAATCATATATATTCATAATAGGTTTCAAGTTTTTTTTTTTAAATTACAGTCTGTTGGTGAAGCATGGGATAAAGTTTAAAGATTAAATAAACGTATGAAATCATCTTAATGAAAAATGTCGAGTTACTTAACTTGTCGATATCCAACATCTAAGTTATTTACACTCCACGTTCTTACTTATAAATCACTTTACCATTTTTCGAATGTTGTTAAAAAGAATAGATTTCTTAAATCACAGTGGACCTCATAACATAGACCCGTAATCATATCACAATGTATCTGATAAATCAATCATTTGATATTATCTTCTAATTCCATCGATAAATATATTGAAACAAATACGTTCATGTACAGTATTATACGTTTAATACTTTATTAATATTCTTAAGTTATAATATATATATATACATATTAATTTATATATAACGGTTCGTGAATCGTCGGAATTTGGTCGAGGTTATAATGAATGTAAGAACACAATTTAAAATTCTTGAGATTTAACTTAACAAACTTTGCTTATCGTGCCGGAATAATATAAAGATTAAAGTTTAAATTTGGTCGGAAATTTCCGGGTTGTCACAGTACCTACCCGTTAAAGAAGTTTCGTCCCGAAATTTGACCGTGGTCATCATGACTAATCATAAAAAAAATTTCATGACGAATATAGGTCGATAAATAGAGTTTTATCTTTATTGAGTAATATGGATAAAATAATTTGATTACGCGAAGAGTATTAGTGAAACTATCGCAAAAGAGTAAAATGAGGTAGGTAAAGTTTCGTCATATCTTATGACATAGACAGGTTGATTTCCGAAGTTCAAGAGATTTGGAGAAAATCTTAGTAATAAGATTTGATTAAGGAAATTAGGATCCACTTTAAATGCGATCATCCATTTTGATTGCTCTGTCGGAGATTTTCCTATAAATCCACCTCCTTCGTTTCCTTACAACTCACACCTTCTATTCTTTGGCCCTCAACTCATATTTTAAAGCATTTATCAACATGCTTCATCTAGTTTTGCTTCTTGATATATTCCTAACCTTCATATCGGTCATTCTTCTTTTTCATCTACCACCAGAAGAATCTATTTACTTCTACTATACACTTGGTTTTAAAGTGTTTTTAGTTCTCCCGTGTCTTTATATTGCTATATGTATTGATATATACGGTTTATAATTTCTGGGTGGTTGTTGGGTTTTATATCTTCTCTTATATTTCGATGTCCCTGCTTCTGTCTCCCATAATCATTGTCATCTCCAGTTAATGCTTTCTTTTATTTGCTGCGATTTATACCCCAATTTCTGTTTCGGAGCTTTGTCCTTTCGTTTCTTCTTCTTGCGATTAAGCACCGCTTGTAATGGTCCAGAATTCGCAGATATGTATTTCGGAATGAACATTGTTAATGTTCTAGGAAAGAAATTGTAATGGCACGATTTTGACTTGTCAAATTACCAGAATACTTCAGAAAAAGGCCGAATCATCAAGAAATATTTTCTTGATATTTTAGAGGTTAAATAGAATACAAGAGTCGTATAACATGGCACATGATGATGTTATGATCTGTGAATCATCACGTTCCATTTAGAAACTCATCATGACTTACTGTAATATAATCACGTTGATCAAGTGTCATTATATTATACTAATTCATGCTTCAGTTCCCAACACTACTTTAAAAATATTCTTATTTTAAACTCGAAGGTTTCAGAATTTAGAAACTAAAATAGTTTCTTTTATGATGTAACACAGATAACGCGATAAGATAAATGATTTCAGATAAGAATAATGATGGAAATATCTTCAGAAATATGGAGGATATTTATAATGAAAGATACGATGATATTTTATAATTTCTAATATCAGAGGATGATGAAGGGTATTGTTTGCAGTGGTTTAGAGTCAGGAGCAAGGTATTCGTTAACGACTTCAGCAGATACTGAATCATTTGGATTCTTTGAAGGCAAGTTCAGTCTTTGTGATTTATCCACAGCCTCCTTCATACTTTGCTCAATCCGTTTCCCAGTTCCAAAACTTCTCTTTTTCTGAGCTTGCCAATACACTATCCTTTATCATCAAACTTTTGACTATTACGATTGTCTAAAGTTTCTGGTGCTTCATTCAGCTTTTCGAGAACTAGTTCGCAGTTTAGGATGTTTTTCAGAAACTTCACATTCAAAGTATATATGTCCAGGAGATAGATGTTATATATACACATATAACTGTTGGCATAGACATGCTGCGAGATTTCAAAGTACTGATTGCTAATTCCCGCTGATTCGTATGGCAATTCTCGTTACAAGATGCAGATGAGTAAATGATGGGGTTTCAATGAATAACTATAATGACTTTTTGGTGAGACTAAAGTCAAAGGGTAATGAAATTGTTGGTACATCTGCTGATAATGTGGTGGAATGTAAGAGGTTCCCCGGTAACGATGGTGTATATCTCAAGGTTATAATAAGGTTAGTCTGACTGAAAAGTTGAAGTTGACTTGTTGGAGCTGTGACAAAATTTGCTGTTTTGAAATGAAATGGCAAGGTTATTTTTGCTAATAAATGCCAAAGGATTTGACGCGGATACGTGTTAAATTATGACTTTAGTTTCGAGAGCTTTTCAGGTATATAACTGTGGGTAATATGTGGTTGGATCATCATCTCGATTGCTCATTATTTGAAGTGTCTTCAAGAATTTTGAAGGGTTGAACACAGATTGTAATCGTTAATATACATGTGATGTTCTAGCACAGTATTGACGTCAAAGTATAACTAAAAAAATGTAAGGATTTAAGAGTGATGATTTTGTTTATACCTTGAGTTGAATTCTGAGATTTCAAAATCATAATATGTAATTAGATTTTGAATGAGTATGGTTGTTTTGATTTCTATAAAAGAATGTATATTGTTGTAAAAGTAGGGAGTATAATGGATGATTTGCTGAATCAGATTCGAAGAATGTACCATATTAATTGTGAATATATATATACATATATATATATATATATATATATATATATATATCCCTCGGGTATTACCTACCCGTTAAAAAAAAATTCGCAATTAATATTTTGTACAAAAGAATTTTATTACAGTCTTTATGAAAATATATATGTATATATTCTCTTCAGATGTAACATAGATTTTAACGAGTTAATACTAAATTAAACTCATTCGATTTACGGTTGGAACTAGAATTGAATAATCCCTTGAAGGCTTTAGAGATTACATAAGTATTTCTTCAATAATATTGAAATTATAAATCAATACTTCGTTATTTGTTGAGGCGTGATGTTGGTTTTCGTTAAATTCTTGTGAACTTCGCAAAGTACGAATGATGTTATCTGAAAAGTTTCGGGTACATCGATGATGAATGTGTAAAATCAAATATATACTTGATTTATTATGAATTAGAATTTGTTGAATTGAGACATAGATTGTAGTTAATGATGGTTAAGTTGCGGGCGAAGGACGTACATTATTGCATATTTATAATATGAATTAACCGAGTAGTTAAGATTCACACACAATAGCTTAGCACGGAAAGATTTATTTTTATTTCAAAATATATATATATATATATATATATATATATATATATATATATATATATATATATATATATATATATATATATATATATATATATATAATATACATATAATTTCTTCAGAGGGAATGAGTTAATTCTTCATAACTCGTTGATACAATATACGCGTTATTGATTCGTAATGATGTCCACAGTGACTCTTGAACAGACAGAATTTGTGATGTTATAGGTGTTATTGACTCTGATGCTGACTGCACTTGACGAAGCTGGTGACGCTGACGGTACTGATGATGCTGTTGGTAAAACAAGTTTAGCTTGTTAACCACACACCATTTTTTTCAGGGTTTCTACTCTTCCTTCTATCATTTTGGTTCGCTTAACTGATTTATGGTTAGGGCTAGATTAGATAATCTCTAAGACTTTAGAGATTACATAATCGTCGCGGAATGTTTCTCCAATGAAGTTATGAATTAATACTTCGTCAGTTATTGTTGTTGGTACTTATTGGTATCCATGGTGCGTATGACGTTGATGCTCATGGCACAGATTATGAAGTTGATGTTTATGACGCGGTTGTGGTTGGAGGTGGTAATGGTACTGTTGGCGTTGATGATGGTGGTACTGGTTATGCTGCTGGTGTTGCTGCTGGTGTTTGTAATCTTTGCACCATATTCTCCAAAGCCACTATCTGAGCGCGAAGCTCGTTGACTTCTTCTATTACACCGGGGTGATTGTTGGTTCGGACGAGCGGATAAATAAAATCTAGAATTTGATGTAGTATATAATCATGATGAGATACTCTGGAAATGAGAGAGAAAATGGTGTTTCGGATTGGTTCCCCGGTAAGTGCTTCAGGTTCTTCATCAAGAGGGCAATGTGATGGATGGAAAGGATCGCCTTCTTCTTATCTCCAATGATTGAGGAGGCTACGAACCCATCCCCAATTCATCCAAAATAGATGATGGCTGATTGTTTGATCCATTCCAGTCACACTGCTTTCGGAGCTTGAGTGGGATTCCATATCAGAATTCGAGAGACTTGAACTAATAACGACTTCTATTTCGTTCGATTGAATAAAGGATTTTTTTCGATATGAAATGATTTTTCAGCTATCGGGTGGTATTCTAATTACATAGAATATCTATATATATAGCGCAAAAGATTTCGTAGATTACGGAGGAATTTACGGGATATGTCAGGCAAAGTTTACAGTAACAGATATGCTAAGATATGAATTTTGTCTATACACTGTTCATGCAATCAATGCAGTAAGACGTGTCTAGACTAAGAATGATAAGCAGGCAATTTTTGACAAAAATGATAAGCAAAACTTTTGACAATGCAGACACGGTCAAAGTCCAGACTCACTAATGCATCCTAACGACTATCAGTTAGACACACTAATGCAGACCTGGTTCACTAAGACCACCGCTCTGATACCAACTTAAAGGACCCGTTCATATACATTATAAACGATTCTCAATAGTTGATTACATCGCGAGGTATTTGACCTCTATATGATACATTTTTTAGACATTACATTCGTTTTTAAAAGATAAACTCTCTTTACATCGACAATTGACAGGCATGCATACCATTTCATAATATCCAACTATAAATGACCTAATCTGTCATTTACTTAATAATAATCTCTATTGAACTCAATGACTTGAATGCAACGTCTTTGAAATATGCCATGAATGACTCCGAGTAATATCTTTAAATTGAGCTAATGCACAGCGGAAAATTTCTTTAATACCTGATAATAAACATGCTTTAAAGTGTCAACCAAAAGGTTGGTGAGTTCATTAGTTTATCATAATCATTCATTTTCATTATTTTAATAGACCACAAGAATTTCATTTTCAGTTCTCATAAATATACGTCCCATGCATAGAGACAAAAATCATTCATATGGTGAACACCTGGTAACCGACATTAACAAGATGCATATAAGAATATCCCCTATCATCCCGGGAAATCCTTCAGACATGATAAAAATGAATTCGAAGTACTAAAGCATCCGGTACTTTGGATGGGGTTCGTTAGGCCCAATAGATCTATCTTTAGGATTCGCGTTAATTAGTAGATTTGTTTACTAATTCTTAGGTTACCAAGCAAAAAGGGGCATATTCGGCTTCGATCATTCAACCATATAATGTAGTTTCGATTACTTGTGTCTATTTCGTAAAACATTTATAAAAGCAGCGCATGTATTCTCAGTCCCAAAAATATATATTGCAAAAGCATTTAAAAAGGGAGTAATGAAACTTACCAATTGTATTTCGTAGTAAAAATATATATAGCTTCATTGAACAAGTGCAAGGTTGGCCTCGTGTAACATCCCATTTATTTAAGGTATCATTTTATGTAATTTTATTATTAAGAAATTGAATGGTATGATGTATTTTAATTAGATGGACAAAAGTTAAGTTTATTGGTTAAGTTAAGGAGGACTAATGGTGCAAAGTTAGAATTAAGGACCTTCCTAACTATAGATGTGATGGGGAGGGTAGAAAGTGCAAATAGGCCAAAGTTAATTTAAATAAAAGGAATTAAAATGCTGGAAAATGGGGATTATTCACAAAATTACACAGAATACTCTTCTGTATATGTATGTGTCGACATTGAGGGAGAAGGAAGAAGGAGAGCCATAAATTGATCAAATTGTGCACATGCAAGTTCAAATTGGTGAAACCTATGATGTTCTAAGCACACTAGCAAGCCTTAATCCTTCTTATTTCTCTTCTTGTGCACAAATTAGGGTTCTTGAACTCTAGAAAACAAGGTATGAATTTTATGTCTAAGTTTTGCTCATGTTGTGTGATAATGATGAGTTTTATGATTTAGAAGTTGCTATTTGTTGAATTGTGCACATTGGTATGAGTTAGAATGAAATTGCTTATGATTTTGTAAGTAGATACATGTACAAACTTGCATTAAGAATTTATGGGATGAATATGGTGAAGTTAATGATATTATAGTGCAAATTCTAGTCATGCACACCAAGTGTTTGATAAAATGTCTCAATGAGGTGTTTATGTGTTTTAGTTAGTAATTTTGAAGAAGGATGTTCTTGTTTGAGTTATTGTTATTATTGTAAGTTATGGAATTTGATTAAGTGATAACTTAAGGGTGTTAGTAATGAAATTGGATTTTATGCACATTTGTTGAATAATGAAAGGATTGAAGGAAAATTGCATGTTATGGTTAAAAGAGATGAACTAGAGATTTGCGTGATTAAGGAAAATGATGTTGGATTGGTAATGTTATGATATTAGAAAAGATGAAATCAAAGATTATGTGTGTATTTGTTCTAGTGTATTTGATGTGATTAGGGAGTTAAGTAAATGTGTAAATGAATGGATGTGTTAAAAGCTTGTGAAAGTTGTGACTTTTGAATTAGTTGTGTTATTAATGAGATTAGCTCATGTTTAGGTGCTAATCAAGGTAAGGGAGCTTCAAGTGACCAAGGAACTTCGTTTAATCAAGGTGAGTTATATGGGAGTAATATGGGCGGGTCAAGGGTGATCATAGAATCCATGATCACAAGTTATGTAATAGAAATTATTATAAATTGTTCTATGTTTTGAGCTTAACTATGCAGGAGTACTTATGGTTGTTTTTGGATACGATACATGGTAACAAGGGTGACTTAATGCTCCCGGATTGCATCCGTGCAAGAGGGTGGCGATTAAGTCCACTAGTTAAACGCTTAGACTCTACGTCTATGTTAATGTGTAAAGCTTAGACTATGTGTCTATGTTAAGATGTAAAGCTTAGACTTTGTGTCTATGTTAAGATGTAAAGCTTAGACTTTGTGTCTATGTTAAGATGTAAAGCTTAGACTTTGTGTTTATGTTAAGGTGTAAAGCTTAGACTTTGTGTCTATGTTAAGGTGTAAAGCTTAGACTTTGTGTCTATGTCTATATTACGTAATGAGCTTGGATTCATATCCATGTTATGAGTAAGCTTGGACGACGTCCATATAACGTGTTAGTTTGAATTTACACATATGATAATGTTTTAAGGTTGAAATATGTATATGTATGTATCAAGAATTGGCTATGACTAGGAGGCAAGTTGATCAAGTTCGAATTACGAAATCAACCTTCGGGTTGGAAGGTTATGGTTGTGTTTACGATTATGTTTATGTTTTAAGTTTAAGATACGCACTTACCATTAACTCACTAAGCGTATTGCTTACCCCGCTATGTTGTTAATGTTGCTAGGTTCTTATGCTTTGCGAAGGTTTGGGGACAACAAGGTTGTAGGAGAACATTCGGCATTTATCAAGTGGTATGCAAGTCTCTTAATTAAATCTAGCTTTATGATAACCGCTTATTAACGCCAAGGGTCAAGTATGTAATAAGATAAAAGATGTTTAAATTATGTTTTGAAACTAAGTGCTAAATTCGGTATTTTGGGTCAAAAGAGACACGTTTATATTGGGCGACGGGTCGTGCGCGACCAAGCAATAGTTGTGTTTCTTAACGATGAATGTAAGTCTTAGAGGTTTAGCTTGTTTATGTATTTTGTTGTCGAAATGTTTTGAGAAATGATGAAATGTTAAAATGTGTAGAAATTGGTTTATGTAAAATGTTGTAGGTCAGGCCCTGGGCCCGTGATATGTCGCGCCGCGGCCAGAGGCTCCGCGCCGCGGAAATGGCCTAAAGTTGGAAGCAGAAACTATGTTAAGAAGTGTAATATTTCCTGTGTTGTGTCGCGCCGCGACAAGGCAAGCCGCGCCGCGGCATAAGCCTTGTCCGGGGCAGTGACTTTGTTTTTCAAAAAAAAAAAAAAAAAAAAAAAAATTTATCGTATTAAGGCGTTAAAGGTTGGTATCAGAGCTATGGTTTAAGAGACTTGAATAATCCACCGTAGGGTTATCTAGGCTTAAACCAACACTAAGTTTTAAATAAGCGGTTTGTGACTTGCATGATAGATAATGTTTAAAGTATTATGCCATGTTCTTTAAGATTGTGTAGGATGCTAGAACTTAGAAGAAGGGAATGATAAGAATGAATATGAGTTATACAGGAGTTTGTTTGAATTTTCGAGAGAACCACGCATTTATGATGTGATGTACGAGAGTGGTTTGGTACACCCGGATTGCATCCGTGCAAGAGGGTGATGATCAAACCCACTAGGTAATGAAGCTTGGATCCATGTTAATGATGATGAGCTTGGACTTGTGTCCATGTTAATGATGATGAGCTTGGACTTGTGTCCATGTTAATGATGATGAGCTTGGACTTGTGTCCATGTTAAAGATGATGAGCTTGGACTTGTGTCCATGTTAATGATGATGAGCTTGGACTTGTGTCCATGTTAATGATGATGAGCTTGGACTTGTGTCCATGTTAATGATGATGAGCTTGGACTTGTGTCCATGTTAATGATGATGAGCTTGGACTTGTGTCCATGTTAATGATGATGAGCTTGGACTTGTGTCCATGTTAATGATGATGAGCTTGGACTTGTGTCCATGTTAATGATGATGAGCTTGGACTTGTGTCCATGTTAATGATGATGAGCTTGGACTTGTGTCCATGTTAATGATGATGAGCTTGGACTTGTGTCCATGTTAATGATGATGAGCTTGGACTTGTGTCCATGTTAATGATGATGAGCTTGGACTTGTGTCCATGTTAATGATGATGAGCTTGGACTTGTGTCCATGTTAAAGATGATGAGCTTGGACTTGTGTCCATGTTAATGATGATGAGCTTGGACTTGCGTCCATGGTAAAGTTAATGAGCTTGGGCTTGCGTCCATGGTATTTTCAGTAAGATTGAACCTACGTCCATGCTGACCTTGATGAGTTTAGACTTTATTGATAAGGAATTGTGTCTAGCTTAGGCACAATCTTGGGTCATCCCTAGTAAGTCGTGACTATGGTGGGTTATGACCGGAAATCTATACAAGAAAGAAACCTACGGGTTGACAGGTTACGTTTTGGTTACGATTATGCTAATGCTAAGAGTGCCCTTGGGTTTTTATAACTATAAGTTCTATATTGGATGATGTAAGTTGCAAATTTGAGATGAACAAACCCATGAATAGAAACGGTTACGTAAGTAGTTGTCAAAGGTATAATGAATGTACCCTTAAGTTGTGATGACTAAAGACGATGACATGGAAAACGAGAAAAGCGTGAAAGTGGTCCGAGTAATACTAAAGTATGAGAGGAATATGAACTCAATGACCCGAACCCGATCTAGAATAAAAGAAGGGTAAAGGAGTCACGCGATGTGTGGTAGGTACCTTCCCTTACACCTACACATGTTTTGTATGACCTCCTACAGTAACGCGTATGGGCCTTAACCATTAATTGGAAAGGAAATGAAACCATATAGTTGTGACTATAGCAAGTAAATGATTATTTCGTTCCCGTGGAGTGGGGTTAATGTGTTACAATGGAAATGTGTAGAAATGAACCTTCAAGTAAAGAGATCATCTTTGGTCCTGAAAGAAGAGGGAAATGAGATAGATAGGATTGAACCGTTTGTAAAGTCTTGTAAATACTTGGAACTTCATAGCGTTAAGACTACTCAAATGCAAGAAGAACAAGATAGAATGTAAGAAGCTTGAAAATGAATGGTTTTCTTATTTCGAAAAAGAAGAGATTTGGTACATGGAATGATAGTAATGTGATGTAAGAATTAGTAGACAGTTAAGAGAATTAATTAAGCATGGGGAGTAAAATTTTGCATGAGAATGAGCAATCCAATTATCATGATACTTAAGAATTGGTTGCAAGTAAGTAGGAAGATGTGCATGATGTACGATGTTTTAAAATAAAGACTAAGTGTATATGCGAACGTACGTTTTCGATGCTTAATGATGAAATTGAGTAGAGAAATGAAAGAGATATGAGAGACGAGAATATTATTAATGTTATGGCAATGAATTACGAAAATGGAAGGAGGCGTCTTTGAAAAGTCGCAAGAGATTAATTTGAAGAGAATTCATGAGAATAGGCATTGAAATGAGCTCTAGATGAAGAGATACGTATTTAGGGCTACAATTGCGTAGTAGCGATGAGTCTTGTGACACGTTCTGGTTGAGTATTGAAAAAGAAACAAGTTCAGCCATTCATTAACAGGAAAATAGGATGTAGAGACTGATGATGAAAATGAAAATAGCGTACGTTTGATCTATAATCACGATTAGATGATATTGAAGGCTTGTTCAAGTAATTAAATGAATTTTATAAGCAAAAGAATTTATTGGGATTTACATGAGGTATGTCGGATTCCTCGATTCTAGTTAATGTGGTTAAGAGGAAAAGAGGTTAAGTGAAGATACATGAATGAAGGGAGTCATCAGAATGGAAGATTGGTCATGGTGATAATATGATCATTGACTTTATTTGAGTTAGACGAAGGTTGAAATAATGGTAACTCCCTAGACTTTAGTAGAAATATTTTACGAAGAAAGAACCTATGGACGATTCGAAGGAATGCAAGTTTATATGAAAATGATATGTCGGGAGTTAATGCGGACATTAGTATAGGTTCGCGAATAGAGATTAAGAGATTCTAGGAGATTTTTATATTTAAGCAAATGAGTCGTATAAGATGTGATTTTATGAAGAGACTTGAAAGATGAGTTGTTACAAGCGTAAAATTGGCGAAAGATGTAATTTAATTAAGAAGAGAAATGTACTTATGGAATGTAATGTGCAAGTATATGGAAGGCTTATGACATGGAATAATGGTGAGCATAAAAAGGGATAAGTCTTTTATTTGTTTAATACTAAAAACGATTTGAGTTGATGATGCGAATAATCTATGTTGATGGCATGAGTTGTCGACACGAAAAGCACGTAAGGAAGTGAAATCTATGTAAATTGGTAAAATTAGGAGAAGCTAGTGAGGAATTTAGAAGGATAACATGTTTTAATGCCCTGAAAGAAGAGAATTAAGATGCAAGAATATGGTATAACGAGAAAATTTCTGGAAAAGAAATATTGATTTGTTTGGTATTAAGGACTAGTTCGCGGTTATGAGGATTGTTATCAGTAAAGATTGTGATATAGAGGCCTAATAGTACATGAAAAGAGACAGAAAGTGGATAAATTGAAGTATCCAATGAAAAGTACATGAAGAAAGAGTACTTAAGGTATGAAATTTAAGAGATAGGGTGACAGAGAATAATGAATGTATGCCTAAAGAACACCTAGTGTGTGATTGATGGAGAAAAATGCACAAAATTTTACAAGAAATTACCAACGTTAGAAGGAGATTAAGTAAAAGCTAAGTACTTTGGTCAACGAATTTGAAAGAGGTTAGTGAACGAAGTTTTAAGATTATGAGAACAAAGGTATAAATGTTAACAAGTTAGATGTAGAGCCTTAATAGATTCCGGGAGGCTCTTGATTATTTGAAGCTTTATACAAGGAAGAAGAGAATTGGTCTCAACGAGTTATGAAGTATGTGCAAGGACTAGTGAAGGTTCAAGTGTAGTTCATAAGGTTTTTGAAATCACCAAGAAATATAAAAGAATGTTCGTGAGGACACGAACAATCCAACGGGGGGAGAGTTGTAACATCCCATTTATTTAAGGTATCATTTTATGTAATTTTATTATTAAGAAATTGAATGGTATGATGTATTTTAATTAGATGGACAAAAGTTAAGTTTATTGGTTAAGTTAAGGAGGACTAATGGTGCAAAGTTAGAATTAAGGACCTTCCTAACTATAGATGTGATGGGGAGGGTAGAAAGTGCAAATAGGCCAAAGTTAATTTAAATAAAAGCAATTAAAATGCTGGAAAATGGGGATTATTCACAAAATTACACAGAATACTCTTCTGTATATGTATGTGTCGACATTGAGGGAGAAGGAAGAAGGAGAGCCATAAATTGATCAAATTGTGCACATGCAAGTTCAAATTGGTGAAACCTATGATGTTCTAAGCACACTAGCAAGCCTTAATCCTTCTTATTTCTCTTCTTGTGCACAAATTAGGGTTCTTGAACTCTAGAAAACAAGGTATGAATTTTATGTCTAAGTTTTGCTCATGTTGTGTGATAATGATGAGTTTTATGATTTAGAAGTTGCTATTTGTTGAATTGTGCACATTGGTATGAGTTAGAATGAAATTGCTTATGATTTTGTAAGTAGATACATGTACAAACTTGCATTAAGAATTTATGGGATGAATATGGTGAAGTTAATGATATTATAGTGCAAATTCTAGTCATGCACACCAAGTGTTTGATAAAATGTCTCAATGAGGTGTTTATGTGTTTTAGTTAGTAATTTTGAAGAAGGATGTTCTTGTTTGAGTTATTGTTATTATTGTAAGTTATGGAATTTGATTAAGTGATAACTTAAGGGTGTTAGTAATGAAATTGGATTTTATGCACATTTGTTGAATAATGAAAGGATTGAAGGAAAATTGCATGTTATGGTTAAAAGAGATGAACTAGAGATTTGCGTGATTAAGGAAAATGATGTTGGATTGGTAATGTTATGATATTAGAAAAGATGAAATCAAAGATTATGTGTGTATTTGTTCTAGTGTATTTGATGTGATTAGGGAGTTAAGTAAATGTGTAAATGAATGGATGTGTTAAAAGCTTGTGAAAGTTGTGACTTTTGAATTAGTTGTGTTATTAATGAGATTAGCTCATGTTTAGGTGCTAATCAAGGTAAGGGAGCTTCAAGTGACCAAGGAACTTCGTTTAATCAAGGTGAGTTATATGGGAGTAATATGGGCGGGTCAAGGGTGATCATAGAATCCATGATCACAAGTTATGTAATAGAAATTATTATAAATTGTTCTATGTTTTGAGCTTAACTATGCAGGAGTACTTATGGTTGTTTTTGGATACGATACATGGTAACAAGGGTGACTTAATGCTCCCGGATTGCATCCGTGCAAGAGGGTGGCGATTAAGTCCACTAGTTAAACGCTTAGACTCTACGTCTATGTTAATGTGTAAAGCTTAGACTATGTGTCTATGTTAAGATGTAAAGCTTAGACTTTGTGTCTATGTTAAGATGTAAAGCTTAGACTTTGTGTCTATGTTAAGATGTAAAGCTTAGACTTTGTGTTTATGTTAAGGTGTAAAGCTTAGACTTTGTGTCTATGTTAAGGTGTAAAGCTTAGACTTTGTGTCTATGTCTATATTACGTAATGAGCTTGGATTCATATCCATGTTATGAGTAAGCTTGGACGACGTCCATATAACGTGTTAGTTTGAATTTACACATATGATAATGTTTTAAGGTTGAAATATGTATATGTATGTATCAAGAATTGGCTATGACTAGGAGGCAAGTTGATCAAGTTCGAATTACGAAATCAACCTTCGGGTTGGAAGGTTATGGTTGTGTTTACGATTATGTTTATGTTTTAAGTTTAAGATACGCACTTACCATTAACTCACTAAGCGTATTGCTTACCCCGCTATGTTGTTAATGTTGCTAGGTTCTTATGCTTTGCGAAGGTTTGGGGACAACAAGGTTGTAGGAGAACATTCGGCATTTATCAAGTGGTATGCAAGTCTCTTAATTAAATCTAGCTTTATGATAACCGCTTATTAACGCCAATGGTCAAGTATGTAATAAGACAAAAGATGTTTAAATTATGTTTTGAAACTAAGTGCTAAATTCGGTATTTTGGGTCAAAAGAGACACGTTTATATTGGGCGACGGGTCGTGCGCGACCAAGCAATAGTTGTGTTTCTTAACGATGAATGTAAGTCTTAGAGGTTTAGCTTGTTTATGTATTTTGTTGTCGAAATGTTTTGAGAAATGATGAAATGTTAAAATGTGTAGAAATTGGTTTATGTAAAATGTTGTAGGTCAGGCCCTGGGCCCGTGATATGTCGCGCCGCGGCCAGAGGCTCCGCGCCGCGGAAATGGCCTAAAGTTGGAAGCAGAAACTATGTTAAGAAGTGTAATATTTCCTGTGTTGTGTCGCGCCGCGACAAGGCAAGCCGCGCCGCGGCATAAGCCTTGTCCGGGGCAGTGACTTTGTTTTTCAAAAAAAAAAAAAAAAAAAAAAAATTATCGTATTAAGGCGTTAAACCTCGGATTCACGAACCTAAATTAATTATATATATTTATATGTTGGTCAATATTTGTCTAACAATTAGGTCAGGTCATAGTGTACCACAATCCTAATGCTCGAGACTAATAAGCAAAAGTCAACAAAAGTCAATTTGACTCAAAATGATTTCCAAAATTTATACATGATTATAATATATTGTAAATATCGTCATTTTATATTTTTAAATATTTTTAAAAGATTTATTAGAGTAAATAATATAATTCATTTATTAATAAATAAAATTTTATATTAAAATTTATATAATAAAATATACTTTTATATATATTAAGTAATAAAATTTATAGAGTTCATTTAATATCATAAAGATAATATGATAGGTATTATTAAAGTAATTTATTACACGTAGTAAAATATGTTTGTATCACCTATTTATTTGATAAAATAATATCTATAATAATAGTTAGTAAAAGTTGTATTATTTTGTAATAATAATTATTATTATAAAAATATCAATATTTATAATTACTAAGATGACATTATGATAAAACGATAATTCTAATTATGATAACTTTAATATTTACGATATTTTTTAATATTATTTTAAAAATAATAATTCTATTTAAAATGATAATAATAATGATATTTTATAGTAACAATGACATTTCTATTAAAATGATAATTTTTGTTAAAATGATAGTTTTAATACTAACGATACTTTTAATAATAATAGTAATAATAAAAATAATAAGAACGATAATTTTATCTAAATCAATATCTTATAATATTTTAATTTCATCATGATACTCTTACTCATTATTTGCTAATCGTTTCGTTTAATAGTTTTTAATCATCTTTTATATCGTGTTCATAATAATGATAATAATAGTAATCAAAATAATTAAGTGTTACTAATATTAGTTTTAATTACATTAATACTAATAATGATAATTACTATGACATTATTAACGATAATACTAATAATTATTTTAATGATAATATAATAATAATAATAATAATAATAACAATAACCATTTAAATAATGATATATATATTAATAATGATAATAATAATAATGATAATAATAATAATAATAATAATAATAATAATAATATAATAATAATAATAATAATAATAATAATAATAATAATAATAATAATAATAATAATAATAATTAGATAATAATAATAATACTAATTATAACTTTAAAGATAATTAGGATAGTAATAATAATAAAAATAACAATTTTTAATGATAAATCCTTTTATTGATAAAGATAATAATAATAATAATAATAATAATAATAATAATAATAATAATAATAATAATAATAAGATAAAACTTGAACGACGATAATAACGACGATAATAATAATCATTTTTAATAATAATACAAAAATTCGATTGACTATAACTTCTAATCCGTTCATCGAAACCATTCGATATCTAAAGGAAAAGTTGTTAATTTTTCGTTAGCTTTCCAACGACATGCATATCTTATACCTTATCTCAACCGCATATATAACTAATTCAGGATTCAACATAACCTAACTAAAGGCAATATCAAAAGTACAAACATGCATAATCCTATATACTCGAGCACTAGTCAGGGATACACTATTAGTATGTAAAAGTTAAATTATGAGTACTCACGTATCAATATTGAGATTCAATATTGCAGGAAAAGTACGTAGACGCAACGGAGATGATAAACACTAGTTTGACTCACGAGCAATACTCCCGAACCATACCCATAACCTCCATAGCTATAACCCATAATTTCCTTAGCTCTATCCCGCTCGAAAAATAATCTCGAAATCACTCGGATAGCACTCCGTCGTAATATTTTATGTATACTAATAATATCTTGAAATAATACGGAGTAAATATATATATGTAAATCGATTGAGAGAGTTTAGAGAAAAATATTTTCAAGTTTCTATGAAATAATGAAACTATTGAGTTCTATTTATAATAGATTTTTGAATTATTTAAAGTGAATTATTAAAGTATGAATTATTAAAGTGAATTATTAAAGTATGAATTATTAAAGTGAATTATTAAAGTATGAATTATTAAAGTGAATTATTAAAGTATGAATTATTAAAGTGAATTATTAAAGTTAAACTAAAGTAAAAATAAAGTAAAGGTAAAGTTTAAGTATAGTAAAAGTATAAAACTATGTATGTATAATACGCGTATAAATATATATAATATTAATTTAAATCGTTATATATATTTAATAAAATAAAATATAAATATCGTTATCTTTATCATACTTGTTAAGTAATGAGTTGTCAAAAGTGGTTCTAGATATTTATAAAAGTTATATATGTTTTAATAATAAAGTTCTTTTTAAACTGAAAACGTTTTTGTACGTTTGAAACTAAATCAAATAAATATGATAATTTTATTTTCCATAACTAAATATATTTAAGAATCACTTTATTTAAAGGTTAAAATAATGGAAATCGTTATATCATAAAACGTTTTAGAAAAGTAGAATCATATATATTCATAATAGGTTTCAAGTTTTTTTTTTAAATTACAGTCTGTTGGTGAAGCATGGGATAAAGATTAAAGGTTAAATAAACGTATGAAATTATCTTAATAAAAAATGTCGAGTTACTTAACTTGTCGATATCCAACATCTAAGTTATTTACACTCCACGTTCTTACTTATAAATCACTTTACCATTTTCCGAATGTTGTTAAAAAGAATATATTTCTTAAATCACAGTGGACCTCATAACATAGACCTGTAATCATATCACAATGTATCTGATAAATCAATCATTTGATATTATCCTCTAATTCCATCGATAAACATATTGAAACAAATACGTTCATGTACAGTATTATACGTTTAATACTTTATTAATATTCTCAAGTTATAATATATATATATATATATATATATATATATATATATATATATATATATATATATATATATATATATGTATATATATATATATATACATATATATACATATTTATTTATATATAACGGTTCGTGAATCGTCGGAATTTGGTCGAGGTTATAATGAATGTATGAACGCAATTTAAAATTCTTGAGATTTAACTTAACAAACTTTGCTTATCGTGCCGGAATAATATAAAGATTAAAGTTTAAATTTGGTCGGAAATTTTCGGGTTGTCACAGATATGATATGTCAAAACCTTGTATACATGTCCCGATATTTAAAGTGCGTAAAATAAATAACAGAAATTAAATGACGATAAATAAAATTACGAGAATATAAATTGCGATAATTAAATTGCGATAAATAAAATGTAATACGGAATTAATCAGTTAGCTAGGAACAGTTAGCGTGGATTCTTATCAAAATTTCCCATAGTTAATTTGTTTGTTTCTAACAAATTTTATTTTGTCAAATGTTTTCTTCATTATGCCACTTGTTAGATTCTGATAGGTCAAAATCCAAATATGAAATTGAATGAAAATGATTATTCTGTGGTGAACGGATACGTATATTGGTGATTGTAAGTTGGATAGTAAATGACTGTTGAATCAGATTTGAAAGAATGTACAGTGTAACTTATTAACGTGAAATCTAAATATTCCTCAGGTATTACCTACCCGTTAAAATATTTTCACCATTAACAGTTTGTACAAAAGAAATTTTAATTACAATCTTTATGAAAACAAATATACATATGTATTTTCTTCAGATGTAATTATGGATTTAATGAGTCAATTTGATATTAAACTCATTTGATTTTTGGTTTGAGCTAGAATAAATAATCTCTAAAACTTTTAGAAACCACATATTCTTCGCAGAATATTTTTTCAATGAAGTTATGAATTAATACTTCATCGTTCATTGTTGTTGGTACTTCTTGGTATCTATGGTGCGTATGACGTTGATGTTCGTGTGACAGATTGTGAAGTTGAGGTTTGCGATGCGGTTGTTGTTGGTGGTGGTAATGGTACTGCTGACGTTGGTGATGGTGGTACTGGTTATGCTGCTGCTGCTGCTGCTGGTGTTTGTAACCTTTGCACCATATTCTCCAAAACTACTACCCGAGCGCGAAGCTCGTTGACTTCTTCTATTACACCGGGGTGATTGTCGGTTCGGACGAGTGGATAAATATGATCTAGAATTTGGTATAGTATACAATCTTGATGAGATACTCTGGAAATGAGAGAGAAAATGGTGTTTCGGACAGGTTCGCCGGTAAGTGCTTCAGGTTTCTTGCCAAGAGGGCAATGTGGTGGATGAAAAGGATCACCTTCTTCTTGTCTCCAATGATTGAGGAGGCTACGAACCCAGCCCCAATTCATCCAGAATAGATGATGGCTAATCGGTTGATCCATTCCGGTTACACTGCTTTCGGAGCTCGAGTGAAAATCCATATCGGAATAATTATCGGAATCCGACGAACTTGAACTGGTTGCGGAATTCATCTTGCACGGTTAGGTAAAGGATTTTATGATATGATTTTCGGATATCGGATGATATTCTAATCACATAGAATATCTATGTATAGTACAAAAGATCCCGTAGATTACGGAGGAAATTAAGGAAACGTGTCAGATAAAGTCTACAGTAACAGATACGCTAAGATCTGAATTTTTGTCTCTACACTATTCATGCAATCAATATAATAAGAAGTGTCTAGACTAAGAATGATAAGCAGGTAATTTTCTAAGGATGATAAGTAGATGATTTTCGACACGAAATGATAAGCAAAACTTTTGACATGCAGACACGTTCGAAGTCCAGACTCACTAATGCATCTTAACAACTATCAGTTAGACACACTAATGCAAGACCTGGTTCGCTAAGATCACCGCTCTGATACCAACTTTCATAACCCGTCCTAATCCATCTGAACGAAGTCCATATCGATTATAAATGATTCACAATAGTTGATTACATCGCGAGGTATTTGACCTCTATATGATACATTATACAAACATTGCATTCATTTTTAAAAGACAAACTTTCATTACATCGAAAGTTGACAGGCATGCATCCCATTTCATAATATATCAAACTATCAACGACTTAATAATAATCTTGATGAACTCAACGACTCGAATGCAACGTCTTTTGAAATACGTCATGAATGACTCCAAGTACTATCTCTAGAATGAGCTAATGCACAGCGAAAGATTTCTTTAATACCTGAGAATAAACATGCTTTCAAGTGTCAACCAAAAGGTTGGTGAGTTCATTAGTTTATCATAATCATTCATTTCCATCATTTTAATAGACCACAAGAATTTCATTTCCAGTTCTCATAAATATACGTCCCATGCATAGAGACAAAAATCATTCATATGGATTGAACACCTGGTAACCGACATTAACAAGATGCATATAAGAATATCCCCTATTATTCCGGGACATCTATCGGACATGATATAAAACAACATCGAAGTACTAAAGCATCCGCTACAACGGATGGGGTTTGTTAGGCCCAATAGATCTATCTTTAGGATTCGCGTCAATTAGTAGACTGGTTTACTAATTCTTAGGTTACCAAGTAAAAGGGGCATATTCGGCTTTGATCATTCAACCATATAATGTAGTTTCGATTACTTGTGTCTATTTCGTAAAACATTTATAAAAGCGCATGTATTCTCAGTCCCAAAAATATATATTGCAAAACCATTTAAAAAGAGAGCAAATGAAACTCACAATGCAATATTTTGTAGTAAAAATATTCATACGACGATACTAAACAATGCAGGGTTGGCCTCGGATTCACGAACCTATATCATTTATATATATTAACACACATAGACTCGTAATCGAATTAATTTATATATCATTAGTGATATACTTTTTATCTTAATAAATTATATGTTTTGTTAAGAATTTAATTAATATATTTATTTTATATGTTTTTAAATAACCAATTAATATTTATTATAACACTATTAATATAGTTTTTGTTAAATATATTCTTATATAACTAATTTTTTGTTGTAATAATAATAATATTATTAATAGTAGTATTGATAATGATAATAATAATATAGCTATAATATAATAATAATGATACTAGTAATAAAAATGATAATAATAATAATAATAATAATAATGTTAAACATAATAATATTAATGTTAAAATAATAATAATGATAATGATAATAAAATAATAATGATAAAAAGTAATGGTAATTCTAATAATAATAATAATAATAATAATAATAATAATAATAATAATAATAATAATAATAATAATAATAATAATAATAATAATAATAATAGTTTTAAGGATAATAAAATAATAAATTTAGTAAAAATAATAATTTTAATAATAATAATAATAACGATAATTTTAAAATGATAATAATAATAAAAATAATAATTCTAGTAATGACACTTATTTTGATAATAATAATAATAATAATTGTAGTAATAATAAAAGTAATAACAAAATGATAATGATAATAATAATCCGAATCATGTTAATAATAATAATAGTTATACTAGTAATACCCATAATAGTAATTCTTTTAATTATTCTATTAAACATATTACTAATATTAGTAATAATAACCATTAACAATAACAATAACTAATAATAATAATAATAATAATAATAATAATAATAACATCAAAAATAATAATAATAATGATAATAACAATAAGAATGATGACTACCTCACAATAATAAGCTCCAAAAATAAAATCCTTTGCCCGGGCTCGAACCCGAGACCTCACGCCAACCCGAAAACACACACAAACCAGCTGAGCTAGCCTGTTATCTGATTATATAGCGAACCCAAATATTTTTAACCCGTGTTTCTGTTATCTCCTACTTCTTCAACTGAATAACTAGTCGACCAGTGAACAACCAAAATTCATAACAGCTGGTTTAAGATTTGAATTAGGATGTGGAATTGGAACGGAAACAATCTTCTGGGATAATTTCGATCAATAGTCGCGAGAAGAAAAAAAATAAACAGCAATAGCAGGTTTCGCGAAGAACATAAGAACTCAAACATTGATTATGAATTTAGGACAGTTTCAGATAATAATTACTACATAAATTATGTAGAAAATCCTTCCTAAAACCTTCGAAGATTATCAATTACAACAGGAACATCATCTAAATTATGAATTTGAATTATTAAGAAACAGTTGACTTTTTGTTTACAAACTTTGACTTCGAAATTCATAATCATTCGAAGGAATTAGAAGTTAAAAACTTACAGATAGATCGACATGATGATTCCTAACACATCTGTGTTTTTGAATCTTGATGATTAATTCGAAGTTGGGTTATTGATGGGAGCAAGTTGTGAACCGAGATATCGAGTTATTTCTTAAGTTTTTATATAATTCATCAGATAATAACTGAGTAATTATAATGGATAATGACAGTGAATAATCGCATCCTTTCCTCCATAATATGAACCTGATCGATTGTTATATATTGGTAGTAGGGTTCACGGATAAGCAGGAAGCAGAAGAAGAAAACAAATAACAGATTGAGATGTATATACGCGTTTTGATTTATATTTACATATTATATATATTAAAAATTAAAAATAATAATATTAATAATATTAATAATAATAATACTAATTAATAGTAATTAAATTAATAATAACAATAATAACAATAATAATAATAACAATAATAATAATTATTATTAATAATAGTGTTAATAATGATATTAACAATAATATTATAACAAATTAATATTAATACATAATTATTAGAAATGAAGTATTATAAATATATATTATTTTGATCTTAATCCTGGTAAAACTATTTATAAAGAGTTCGTTACTTACTTGTTTTTAGTTCCAAATAAGATATACAGGGTATTAAAATCCAAACTATTAAAGTAATTGCTTTTAAAATAAACGTATCATCTACATAATCCTTCAACATTCAATTATTACAATCATTATATTCGAACCCATTTATTTAATATGCCATATATAAAAATGTTTCAATAATATTTCTTATTACGACGATATATATATATATATATATATATATATATATATATATATACATATATATATATATATATATATATATATATATATATATATATATATATATATATATTCATATTGATTACAGATAATTAATAAAATTGTACGTGTAATTATATTTGATATACTTTTTTTATATATACAGATACGTTTTAATAACAAGTTTTATTATATCGTAAAACGTGTTTGTACTAAATCAAAATAACTATAGTTCTCTAAAACTAATTATATTCATATCTTTTTATCGAAATGTTATAATAATACAGGTCTATTATTTCAAAGAACGTTTTCATATATTTGAACTAAATCGAATAAATATATTTTGGTTTTCCAGAATTTGTTACATTCAAAATTATTCTTTAAAAGGTTCCATCTATATCGTAAAACGTTTTCAATATTAACTTACGAGGCAATTATTGTAAATCATGCATTGAAAATTAAGCAGGGATCTCCACTAACTTTTGTCTAACTCTCGTTCTTGTTCTCACTTGTAAATCACTTTACCATTTTTCGAATGTTGTTAAAAAAATTAGATTTCTTAAATCACAGTGGACCTCACAACAGAGACTCGTAATCATAATACAATGTATCTGATAATTCAATCATTTAATATTATCTTTCAATTCTATTGATAAATATATTAAACATATATTGAAACAATTACGTTCATGTAAAATATTATACATCTAATACTTTGTTAACGTTTTTAGTTAATATAACTATATATTATATATACATATCTATATACACATAATTGTTCGTGAATCGTCGAGCACAGTCAAAGGGTAATCAATTATATGAATATAATTCTAAAACTTTTTGAGACTCAACACCACAGACTTTGCTTATCATATCGAAATAATATAAAGATTAAGTTTAAATTTAGTCGAAAATTCCCGGGTCATCACAACAATAACTTTATCATCTGAACATTACCACGAACAATTAACTTAGTAGTCACGATGGCGCGTGAATGTGACTAATATATGATTCACGTTAATTGTATTCAATATGAGCTATTGGGTATTGTTGACGCTTATTGTCGTGTAAAAAATTATACAGTAATTCATAACAAATAGCTCTGTCTCTACAACTATATCATTTCAAACATCACAAATTATTTGATGCACATAATTGAATTTAGTTACTTGTATTGAAAGAAGCAATGGGTTGGTGAATTGATACATGACAGGAGTTTTGAATGAAACGAATTCATTAACCAATTTTGGATCCGCTTCCGATCAAAGAACTTGTTCAAGTTTTGATGTTAACGGAAGCATGTATAAACTCAACACCTTCCAAATACAATATAATATGATATTAATAAATGATTTCAACTTTCAAAAATCCCGCGAAATCGCGGTTCTTTAACAAGTTATTTAATATTTCATATATATTGTTTAGGTTATATTTTCGTTACTATTATTCTTTTAAATATTATAGATATAGATATAACTAGATCCGGATCGGCCCGCGCGATGCGGCGGGGCCTTCGGGTTGTATATTCATATATAATGTAACGTTATTTGTTTCCAGAGTTAAAACGCGTTGATACGGGTGTGTTTGGATACATGTGGATAGTACATAGTATACCTAATGTCCTACGCGTTTAACGCCGAGAAAATCGCGTAAAAAGGGGGGACGGAACCATCGATATGATGTAGTTAGTTTGGGTTGTTTATTATCAGTGTATATATATCATATATGTGTACGCAAAATTATTTCGAATTGAACGTTGACGCCGGGAAAATTTAACTCATGACGGGCGGTAAGATACGAAACGTTAAAAATTTGAGTGGAGTTTATTTAAGTTTTTTCATAAAATATTAATGTTACGGTTTTTACCCCTGAAAAATTGATATGTTTAACAATGTTTGGGAGAGAGTTTTGTAATTTTAGGGCTTGATGTCGTTTGAGATATGTGGGGAGTCAAAAACGACCAAAAATCCCACTGTTTTTAGTATTATAGGGTGAATAGTAATTATTACTCCGTATAAAATTATGTATTATGTTATTAAAAAGTAATATTTTGTTTACATAAATGAAAAGCTCGTTTAAGCTTTCGAGCTTCCTCGAGCTCGAAAAGCTCAAGTTTGGATTCGTTTACTAAACGAGCTTCAAAATATGTTCAAGCTCGGACTCATTTAGGCTCGACTCAAATTGAGCTTTTACGAGTCGAGCTCGAGTAGCTCGGCTCACTTACACCTCTAGATTTAAGATAGATTGAATGTCAATCGTGCTCTTATATTCAAGGTAATTTGACTAAATTTATTTTAGAAGTGATTGAAATTAATAAATGATTAGTGAGTTTAATGATATATAATTGTTATTTTTTTAAAAAGAATAATTATTTTTTAACATATATAAATATTATAGTTAAAATTTATTTTAGAATAGAGGCTGTATTATTTACATTTTTCATAAGATAGATCCAATAATAATAATAATAATAATAATAAAAAGGAGTATAAAGTTTATGAATAAAGATGAAAATGATATTTGATTTTTTCACCTTTCGTACTTAGTATTTTATTAAATATTTATTAGCAACTGCTTTTGAGGTTATCGTTTTCGACAACCTTTAGGGTTATTGTTAATGTGTAAAAAAATATTGTATAATTTAATAACTGTTATTATAAATTCAATATATAACCGTTATTTACAACAACTTTATATAAATTATCGATAACCCTAAGGATTATCATTAGATAAATCCTTTTTATTAAAGATTCTTCTTTTTCAATAAGAATAAATTTGGTTGACTTGACCGCGACTTGATCACTATGTTACACTTTCTTATAAAAATCTATCTTACCCTTTTTTTGCAAAAAAGAAAACATAGAACGTGTATAATTAAGACATTTTTATCAAACGATGAAAGAACCTATCAAAAAAATACAATGAAGCTCGGGCAAGCCTCGCGATCAAAAAAGTGGAACCTAACATCCTAAACAACCCATAATAACGTTTATCTAACTGCAAGCCAAGCCACCAATACAACACAATCAAACACAAAAAGACCAAACGTAACACCCAATACTACAAGGTTATACAAAAATCAATTCAATTCATCCACCAAAACAAGATTACAACAAAATAAACAAGTTATCAAAAGACCACGACACCAAAGGATACCACATCACAAATCGGCACGAGAAGACTTCAAACCCCTCAAATCTGGCATAAGAACCATACCCTCGACCTTATCCCTACAAAAACCAAAAAACTATCTTGTGTAAATGCTACAGTAATATAACAGATAGATGGGCTGGGTTGGGTTGGTCTGAGCCGGGCCGGACTGGGCTTAAATAAAGAAAAAAAATATAAGACGCAAGTACTTTTTCCCACAAATCGAGACTCGGAATGAGTAGTGACCCGCATGCGGATCCCGAAAAGACACCCCCTGTCGGTACCCAAATCCAATCCCATTTGAGTGTTTTCCACTCACGTTGATTGCTCACCTCATTTTACAATTGATTACGCAATACCAATTTCACTACATTTCTTTTCAGTTTTACAATTCAACTTGATTCTTGAAGAAAACAGCTTCAATCAAGATGCTGATCTGCTAACAACCCACATGGGTACTGTTTCAATGTAATTGGTAACTACTTTTAGTATTTGTTTATTCATTTAAATCTTGAAACATTTCAATTCAGTTCATGCCCACCAACTGTTTGTTTTTATTCCCCTGTATTGATTTAGTTATAAAGTTTAGATCTTTTTGATGGGTTTCAAGAAAATTGGTTTGCCAATAGCTAGATTTGGTAGACAAGCAAAAAGATCATATGGGTTTTGTATAAAGTTTGCATCAGTAGCAATTTTGGGTTTGTGTTTTGTTTTTGTTTGGTATATGTTTTCACCATCAGCTTCTTCTGTAAGTTATCAAAGAAGTACATTTGGTGAAATTGCTGAACCTGTTTCAGATAAAGGGCAGTTAAAACAGAGCAAATCTACGGTTGTTGATTCGATAAAGAACGAACCAGATTTGAATTTAGGTAAGGTGGATGATATGAAAAGGGTTAATGGGTCATTAGGGTTAGATCCTGTAAATAGAGATAATAAAGGTCCTAAGAAAAAAGAAAAAGGTGTGAAAGAGGATAAACAAGTGGTTGAAAACCGATCTGATGATTCGGAATCGGAGGTCGAAAACGGGAAAGAAAACAAAGTGGAAGGCGAGATTGAAGAGGGGAAAGAAGAAGGAGAAAATGTGGTGGATGGCGATTTAATTCGTACAGAAGATGATGTGGATCAGTTAAATGAGAATGTTGAAAGTAGGAAAAGGCAAAAGTTTAAAGGTCCATTGTTTGATCCTAAGGCTGAGTATAGTTGGAAAATGTGTAGTACAAGAAGTAAGCATAATTATATTCCGTGTATTGACATTGAAGTCGCTTCGAAACGATTACAAAGTTACCGGCATCATGAGAGGAGTTGTCCTAAGAATCCGTTAATGTGCCTTGTTCCCCTTCCGCATGAGGGATACGAAACACCTGTCAGCTGGCCCTACAGTAAAGAGAAGGTATATATACGCAATATACATATATGGTCGTAATCTAACTAAATGATTTGTTTTCTTATTAGTAATGATATAAATTATAAACTAGTTCAAGAATCATTGCAGATATGGTATAAGAATGTAGCACATCCAAAACTAGCTCAATACGTTAAAACGCACAATTGGGTAGTGCAATCTGATGAGTATCTGACGTTCCCACAAAATCAATCCGAACTCACAGGCGGAATTGCACATTATCTTGAATCGATTGAAGAAGTAAGTACTTTAAATCTTTTCTCTATGTTGTAATCGGTTGAAATGTATTAAACTTTTCTAACGACAGCTCCTTAGGACTGTCGTTAAGGTGCAAAAAAAGACTTCTACTTTTTAATAACCCATGTAAAAGTCAATATTAACCTCTTTGTACAACACGTTAATGTACCTTAACAACAGCACAGTCAGAAACATTCAAATGTATTTTATGTTTTTTTTTGGGTATTGACTGAATTGATAGACAGTACCAGACATTGAATGGGGGAGAAATATTCGTACAATATTGGACATTGGATGTATAGATTCAAGTTTCGGAGCATATCTTTTTGACAAGAACGTATATACACTTACGCTAGGATTGAAAGATGATCTTGTGGATTTAGCACAAGTTACCCTTGAACGTGGTTATCCTGTCGTAGTTAGCCCGTTCGGAACTCGAAGGCTTCCGTTTCCCAGTGGTACCTTTGATACCATTCATTGCGGAGAATGTCAAGTTCATTGGCAATCTGATGGTTTGTTTGCGTTTATTATATAATTTTCTATATATCTTTACTACCACGATCAAGTTATTCTTGTATCTTGTTAGTTAGTTAGTTTGTTGTGTTTTGTTATACTTTCAGGTGGTAAACTGCTTATAGAGGTGAATAGAATTTTAAGACCAAGTGGTTATTTGATCATATCCAGTAAACGTGATAGTATTGAAGATGATGAAGGTTTGGTCTTTTTTTATTCTTTTAAATGTACTCTTCAATTGCATATTGTTCTTCATATTCTTCTTATTATCGATATTGATCTTTCCAGCCATGTCGAAGCTGACAGCATCACTTGGATGGAATGTATTGGCTCATAAAACTGATGATGTCAGCGATATCGGTATTAGAATTTACCAGAAACCAGAATCGAATGAAATATATGCTTTAAGAAGGAAGAAGGTTCCTCCCATGTGCAAAGAAAATGAGAATCCAGATGCTGCTTGGTACGCATTTTATATGTTAATAAAACGTGTTTCTTGGTCTTTCCGACCCGACCCGACCCAACCTGAACTGTCTAGTGATTTTAAGTTTTAGTTATAAAAGGTGTTGACTTCTATGGATCAGGTATGTTCCGATAAAATCATGCTTGCATCCGATTCCGTCTGCTATTGAAGACAGAGGGACCGAGTGGCCCGAGGAATGGCCCAAGAGGCTTCAGACGTTTCCTGATTGGATGAACAGTAGAGATAAGTTGGTTGCAGACACCGAACATTGGAAAGCGATTGTTGATAAGTCATACCTAAACGGATTGGGAATCAATTGGTCAACTATTCGGAATGTTATGGACATGCATGCAATATTCGGAAGGTATGAATTAATATTGTGGTTTTATCATATATCCTTCTATTAACATCCAAAATCACATATTTATCCGACTAAAGGTGATAATATCATATATGAGTATATGACCACCTTAACCTATAAAATCACGTATTTACCCACTTACAGTGACTCTCATATGAAGTTATCCTATTTATTATGAAAAAATCAAACGATCCTATTTGACTTATTGAATAAACCATATTCAATTTCAGCCCAATAAGTTGTATTCAAACATGGTCTTATGTTATTTTGGCCATTAATGACAGAGATGCTTATGAATTTTGTATTGACAAGTACATCAAACTATATTATTGATCCAGGAAGTTATAATCATCATATATAGTTTCGAGAAATCTTGGATCGGAGAGAAGAAAAATGGCGGGATATATTGGCCCATTTGAAAAAACGCCATAATGATCATTTTCAATATTCTTTAGGTTTTATTTATTATTTATTATTAGGATTAAGTGAATGAATGGATATATGTAATGAGTTTAATTAATTAAAATGGGCTAATATGATATTATACCTTTTAAGTGGGTAAATATGTGAGTTTAGAGGATAAATTTGTTGGGTTTTGTTATTTAAGATGGGCTTATATGATATTATCATCCTTAGTTGGGTAAATATGTGATTTTGGATGTTAATAGGGGGAAATATGATAAAATCCCATTAATATTAGTAAGGTTGTGTTTGATCTACGTTTTGGAACCCGTTTACAATTTAAAGTTGAAATAATCAAGTGGTCAATTACAGTTTCGCAGCTGCACTTGTGGATCAGAAGGTTTGGGTCATGAATGTGGTTCCTGTGTATGCACCCGACACACTTCCCATAATCTTCGAACGTGGCCTTGTTGGAATATATCATGATTGGTGCGAATCATTTGGTACTTATCCAAGATCCTATGACCTTTTACATGCTGATCATCTCTTTTCGAGGCTTAAAAACAGGTTCATTTCGATTTATTTTATCTTTTTATAGTATTCTTGTAAACCATCTATTGTTATATTTCACCATAGTTTAAAATCTTGAATATGATGCATTCGTTATGAACACACATGTATACTCCACATCTGTATGGTCTATTAGTAACTATATGTCCCAAAACCAAGGTTGCAAAACTCGCTACTCGGGATTACCCGAATCCCGGTCGGGACATTGAAGGAATTAATCGGCAACTCGAGGATTATTCGGATTGGACTTTTTATACATTAATTAATAAATAAATTATGTGTAAATATAGAAGAAATCAATAAACACAAACTTTAACTTAATTGTCTAAAAACATAAACATAATCGTTTATTTGTTCAAAAACTCTAAAATTTTAGTTTAAACTCATATTAAAATGTTGACTAGTTTTGACTCATTCCGATTAATTTAATGGATTTTGGAAAATCGGATTGGTCTGTTCTTAAAAAGGAGTAATCGAGGATTAGTCGGGGTTTTTTTTTTAAAACACTACCTGAAACATAAGCTCACTTATAAGTAACTAGGATTGAATTTCCCAATTATACATATTGTCTCTTATGACGTAAAAATTATCGTTTGCAGATGTAAGAAAGCAGCAAGCATAGTGGTTGAGATGGATCGAATATTACGACCTGGTGGTTGGGCTATCATACGTGACAAGGCACCGATACTAAAATCGTTAGAAGAAATCTTTAAAAGTTTACATTGGGATATTCGAATGACATTTGTTCAGAACAAGGAGGGTATTTTATGTGTTCAAAAGACGATATGGCGACCGTGAAGATAAAAGTTTTGTGTTGCAAATACTGCAGATTATGGCCGAGTCGCTTGTGCATTACACACAAAGAGATTACTGGTTTTGAGCTAACTTTTGATTGTTGAGTTAAATTTTGTTTTTATGAAATAGTAGTTATAGAGATGTGTAAATCAATGACGGTTTTCTTATGAAATTAACAAATTTGTACTTGGTAAAAAGTTTGGGGAAGAACAAGAAACCTCATTGTAACATGTGCAGGTGAAATTTTTTGTATTATTATTTTTATTTATTTTTACTAGTATTTAGTATTTTATTTGTGAATGATTGGGGAGCTTGGATTATAATCTAGAGATAATGATCTGTCTAAAGTCTAAACTACTTATTGCTGTTAATTTTAAGTCCAAGTTCTTGTATCTAGTAGAATTTTATTATTATTATTAGGGTTTTACGTATATATTTAGAGGCCCAGCCAAATTTAGGGTGTGTTCGGAAAAACTAGCCGGAGCTGGAGCTTATGGGCTAGAGCTGGAGCTGGAGCTTATGGTAGCTGGAGCTTATTATTTTTTATAAGTGTTTGGTAAACTAGCTGGAGCTTATTTTCCAGTTCATAAGCTCTACTTTTTTTCATAAGCTACTAGAAGTAGCTTATTTTTCTAGAGCTTATGATTTTCATAAGCTCTACTTTTTATGTCTACCAAACAATGCTTATTACTTGGAGCTTATTAAAATCATAAGCTCAAGCTCCCATAAGCTCTCATAAGCTCTTGCGCCAAACACACCCTTAGTAAAATGTTTTTGTAGGCCACTCGTATTTCAAAATTATCTTGTAGGTCACTCAATTTTACAGTTTGTCAAATATATACCAAGTACGCTTATAAACTAATCAAAAATCAAAAAGTTGTACGAAAGACCTAAATAACCATTTAATTATTGATTAATATTATTTATATTATTATAGTTTTGTACTACTAGTACATGAGTATTCATTATCAATTTTTCGGAAAAGAGAACTAAGCAAGGATACATGCAATAAGCAACTTGGTTCAAACATACATAAGTGAAGCTAACAAAACACAAAACAAACAAACCAAATCAAACTTGAGCCGAGATGCTAATTACCAAAGACTAAATCACCTCAACGAAACAATGAGGGAACTACATCAAAAGGACAACGAAAATTGGTTCGTAAGGGCCATTTTTGGCACTTGCATAAAGTATCATGCATGGCTAATTGGCTATGGAGGCCAACATGGCAACATTACGGGTCGATCAGATCAACTTGAGTCACGTTCTATATTTTTTATGAGTTTTGCTAACGTATGATTTAGTTGCATATCCTAAAGTGCATTTAATAAATTCGAAATTTCCTTAAATATCATTTAATATATAATTAAATCTAATATTTATCATTTTATGCGTGAAATAATTGAAAATTCTAGCATTTAAGAAAATTACGAGGTTATTAAATGTATCTTAACGTATATCATGCGCTATGAGTACTCAAAAAGATCGACCGTTCACTTTTATATCATTAATCATATCTAAAAGTATGGTTGTCCCTATAACTAACATCTGAAGATGATTATCTTATTTGTAAAATATCGGTGCCGAAAGTTGTTCGTTAATGAGGGGCGATTGTATGACTTGGATACTTTTAACGTTCGCTATTGAGAAGAATGATCAACGTAAACTTTTAAGTAAACGATAGACGATATGTGTAGTTTTCAAAAGTTACGTACAACTTGTGTACTTAAAACCATTGTGATGATTATCGTGTGCAAATCAATAAATCCGCAAAATTTTCAAAAGATATGGACGATCGATGTAAATTAATGAAAATCACAAGGATGACCGTGACTCATTAATACATCAATATCAGCAATCGCAAGAATTTTATGAGAGTCATCCTCGAATGGACTTTCCGAATGACCATACCGAGAAATTCTACTATACTCCTTGCAATTATTGTTGTTGATCTTGTAGAGCCTACCCAAAGCTTCAGAATGGATTGTAACTATATTTCTATGAGAAACTCTATTACAACCACTATTCCTATTAGTAAGCTGAATCTTTGTAATTTATTTAAAGATGGATATAATTGATTTAGTTTCATGAAAAGCAAGTCTTTTATAGTTTACACAAAAAAGTTAATGGTGTACAAATTAAATGTAAATGTAACAATGCAATAACGTGTTGCCGTGATCTAGATATTGACGAGGATTAGTTTGGTTATAACACAAAAGATGAGGGGGTTGGCTGTAACGATTCCAATATCAAAATGTTGCAACTTGCAAGTAGTGGTCATGTTATTTCCATTGGGGTGGTTTGGAATTAATTAAAAAGGCAATATCAAAATCAAATAGTACAAGTCTTAATTATTTAGAAAAATCAATGAATGCTACGTGTGAAAGTCGGGCCGGTTCACTTTTTTGATATTACATAATGCTTCATATTTGTTCTTGACCTCACTTAAAAGTTAAAAGTCTCTCAAGAAATAAATATATAGTGATAATTGTTCTGTTAAAATAAATAAATAAATAAAAATGCATATAAAAAGAATCTTATAAATCCCTTATACAATATCTTCTGAACAGTTAAAATGATTCACTTCGATAACTCCACAGATGAATGGGACCAAAAGATATCTTACTTGTTTGGTCACTGTCTTTGTTTCTCTTATTGATAATTAAACTGAACTTTTTAAGGCTCTAAAACCTTTCAACCTTAAAAAATCATGCCCGATGTATATGTGGATAAGATTTCTAGTCACATAACCTAACAATATTGTCTTTATTTCCCTTTTAGCACAACATATAAATTGGTTCAACAAATTTGTGGCAAAAGGTTGATAAATTTGGACCATGTAGTATTTGCTTGAGCTCGTTTGGACTCTAGTTGTATTGGTTGTATGAGTTGATCTTTGGATCTGTTAATAATGTTATCATTATTTTGTCAAAAACAAAAAAAAAGGTTGATAAATTTGTTTTACGACATAACTGGTTCAATAAACTTGTTTTACGAAGTAATTATAATTATAAATTGTCCGATGTATATGCATTATTGTAATAACTGTTTCATCATTGTCTTGATCTTCTTGTTTACTTTATTTACAAGTAGAGATGGCAATAGATTTAAAAAAATCCGAGATCCGAAGGTATTCGCGCCAGTGATGGGCGGATAATTTAAAAAAAAAATTACCCGCGGGTGGCGATGCATGTAATTTTGTACCCGCTGACGGGTCGAGGGTGGGTGATAGATGTAATAGATCCGATGTGAGTAAAATCCGATCCGAAAATCCGTAATACTCGTTTGAATAATCCATGGATATACTCGTTCTAAATGGGTGAAAATCGCCAACTTGCATAAATGGCCAATATGTAATAAGTTACTCTGTATGAGTTTCTACATTCGTTATATCATTTTCGTATCGAACTTTTTAGTAACTAGAGCATCTCACAACTACACATTACATGTATTATATAATCAAAGCATGATGTTGTTTGTTTCGCTTATTAGACTATCTTAATAAATCTAACTTTTACCTATCACTTTAGTAATTCGTCAACCTACGATATGATTTGCTTTAGCAACTAAATTTTGATTGTTAATTTTAAACATTGTAGCTTCGCATATATTAGCAAAAAAAAATATAATTAATATATGTTTTCTCATTTTATTATATCATAAACTTATATATATGATTGGATGGTATTTTTCATGTCACTTTGAATTATGTAATGATATTTATTTTTTATTTTTGAATACTTTTAATGATATTTATTTTTTATTTTTGAATACTTTAGTTTACATGTACCTTATGAATAAGATCCGCGGGTAAACCCGCAACCCGCGAATATCCTTGGCACGGACATGGATCTAAAAATAAATCCGTTAATCAAGATCCGCGGGCTAATGGATCATTAAAAAATCCGCGAGTGCGCGTAATGGATGTAGCGAATCCGCGTCCACGGCCCGCGGGTGTCATCCCTGTTTACAAGCATTTATAGCAATTATCACTCAAAATACACACAACAAAAACAATTTAGGATTAAATAACAATGATAGCATTATCCATGTAACCAAACATTGTAGATTAAATAACAATTTCCAAGCTACCCTTTGACAAAATAATTGAAATACAAACTTCTAGCAGCTCTTTCTGGGCTTGCTTTTTCTCCTACTTCTTCTATTAGCTGTAGTAGGAGGAGATGATACTTCTTTTGATTCTTTTTTGACCAATTCATCATTTGACTTTTCTTTCTTTGACTTCGCCTTTGACTCCATTTCTTCTTGCAATTCTTGATGTTTTTCTTCCTCTAATTCATCTTCATAATTATCTTCTTCACTTTTTTCCACTATTTTTCTAGGTCTACCTCTTTTCCTTGGAGTAAGTTGTGGTTGTACGTGCTGCTGTTCCACTTGTACATCAGCAATCACTGATGATGATTCTGCTATGGCTATGGATAACTCCTTTGTTTTCATTATTATCTTCTTTTTTCCCATCTCTCCAAACCCCTCAAATCTTTTTCACCATCAAAAGGAAACCCACTAAAAAGATTTAATCTTTTTTGCTTTTCATAAATATTTTGTCAATCTTTATGCAAAAAAATCAATACCCATTAGACACTTCTAAAAAAAAAAAAAAAATACAAAATATATTAAAAATATATATATGAAGAAGAGAATAAACTGAAGACCAGTTAAAGGAAATTAGCTATTGAATCCATGCAAACGATGAGAACTTGGCAAAAAGTAAAAAGATGAAAGATGAGGTGGAAATGAGGTTGAAAGACAGTGTGTTGATAAGTGGAGATAATGAGAAGACTACTACTATTACTATACTCCTACTCTACCTTTGTCTTGGCTTTTTTTTATTTTTTTTACACTATTTTATATTTGTGCTTTTGTACAGTTCTTGTTATAATTCAGTAGGCTTATAACTACTTTTAATGGTTATAAGAACAAAGAGAGAAAAATAGAGAAGAAGGAGAGAAGAAATATTGATATTGATATTTCAAGAGAAATGGTGCACCTTAAATGGCTACCATACATGTCTATTTATAGCATAAAATATTACTATGCAAGAAATATAATAATAATAAAATTAACATCCAATCTAGATATTTTATAACACTCCCCCTTGGATGACAATTTTATTAGAGAATAACTAGTACTGCCTCGTTAAAAACCTTGCTAAAGAAAACCCATTGGGATAAAACTTTAGCTAAGGGAAAAAGAGTGCAGCATAGAGTTGACTCCCCCTCAAGTAGGCAACGTCTGAGTTGTTACATCTTCTGAACATGCCTCATGTCAATATTATGAACGTGTGTTCTGAAAATAGCAGTTGGCAGTGCTTTGGTATAAAGATCAGCAGAGTTGTTGATTGAACGTATCTCATTTTAATCTGGTTGTCTTTTACGATATCTTGAATATATGAGAAAAATCTGAGGTTTTCATCTGAAACTGTATCATCTAAATCTTTTATGTACAAGTTTGGCCCTCGTGATTTGTCTACAGTCTCCTTCATGGTTTGTTCAAACCGTTGTTTCAGTTCCTATTCTCTTTCAGTCTTTTTCTGAGCCTTACCAATATACCATTCTTTTCCATCAAACTTATGACCGTTAAGACCGTTTATAGCTTTAGCGCCTCGTCAGCATTTATATTTTGTTCTGTCATTTTTGATACTCTTCTTTCATTTGTATTATGTAAGCTGTATTATCTTCATAGATAGTTGTTACGCTTTTATAGCGTTCTAGTCCACAAGAATCAATAATGATTTGTATCATTGATCTTAACTAAAATCATTCCCGAGTAGCTTCATGTAATGCAATCACTTCGTCATGATCTGATTATGTTGCAACAAGTGTTTATTTTAAGAACGCCATGATTTTTGTGGTACCTCCATTTAGGAATACATATCGAGTTTGAGATTTATCTTTATGAGGATTTGATGAATGACCTGCATATACATAATCAACCAAATCTTGTTTTGAAACGTTAGAATAAAATAATTTTAAATTAGCAGTTTCTCAAGGGTATCAAAATATGTGTTTATCCCATTCCAATGTCTTTTTGTAAGGGCTGAGTTGAACCTTATCAACAAATTAACTGCAAAAAAATGTCAGGTCTTGTACAATTTGTAAGATACATAACAGTCCCAATTGCACTAATATATGGAACTTCTGATCCGTTAATATCTTCATGATCTTCACGGGGATGAAATGGATCAGTGTCAATATTGAGTGATCTAACAACCAATTGGCTTTATCTTTAAAAAAAAATGTTTTAAAATCTTTTCAGTATAAGTTGTTTGATGTACAAGTAGACCATTAGGCATATGCTCAATTTTCAATCCAAGGTAATACTTGGTTTTTTCAAGATTTTTTATTTCAAAATAATTCTTTAGAAGTTGAATGATTTCATAGATTTCTTTATTTGTTCATATGATGTTAAGAACATTGACATAACCATTTGTATAAACCCATTTAGAAATCTTTGTGATTTAATGGAATATATTCCCTTGGGTTTTACATTAGATGCTTATGATACCTTAACCCTTTAGGTATATTCATATATATCACTATTAAGTGATCCATACAGATAAGTAGTAACAACATTCATGATATGCATTTAAATAACTACCAGGTTGATTAAGTGTCTAATAAGTAATTGTATCCATTACAGGAGGATAAGTTTTCCTCCTAATTCATTTCTGGTCTTTGTGGAAAATATTGAGTTACAAGTCTAGTTTTGCCTTGTAACTTCATTTGCACATTTCTTTTCGGATAAAAATTCATTTGTATCCCATACGTTTCACATCTTTAAAAGTGATAACGATTGATCCGAAAACTTTTCTTTTATTGAGCGATTCTAATTCAGCTCGTATTGCTCCTTTCCATTGAGCTCAATCATGTCCATTTTGTATATTCAATGACAGATTTTAGTTCCAGATCATCATCTTTATTCATGATGTCATTGTAACATTATATGAAAATATCTCATAGAGATTTTAATTTCATTTCGGTTCCATAATATTGCATAGTTTATCGCAATTTTAGTATTTACATTTATCAATATCCTCTGCAGAAGGAATATTGATTTGTGGTTCTTCTTGAACACTTTCTTTTACCTCATTATCAGCTGATTTTCTTTTTCGAGGATTTTTATCTTCGGAATCAATTGATCTTCCACGTTTGATGCGTGGCAAAGACTCAACAGTGACATTATTGCCAGCTTTTGGAATTTCAGTTCGAGCTGGAGCATTTATCGCTGGTATATATGATTTAGTCACTTTTTTTATATCTGTAAATGCATAAAGTAATTAATTTGCAAGTTCTTGTATATGCATTATTTTTGAACTTTCGTTTCACATTCTTTTGTGCGAGTTCAATATACCTTAATTGATGTTCACATCATGAAGCATCATTTTATTTTTTATTTTTTTTTCTCCCCCTAATCTAGGGAACAATGTTTTATTAAAATGACAATCAGCAAAACGTGCTGTAAAAACATCACCCATCATGGGTTCAATATATCTTATGATTGAAGATGTTTTATATCCAAAATATATTGCCATCTTTCTTTGAAGAACCATTTTATTGTGTTGTGGTGATACAATTTGAACATACACTGCACAACCAATGTTCTAAGGTGGAAAATATTTGGCTCTTGGCCAAAATGAAGTAGTAAGTGAAAATATTTATGACTTCCACATGGTATAATGCGAATTAATGTCGCAGCATGTAAATTTACATGTCCACATATAAATATTGAGGTGCTGTTTGTTTTTTAAGATGTTTTTGTCTGAAGGTCTGCGGACCACATCTGTAGAGAAGATGTGGTCTGAAGGTCTGTATATAGAGTACTGAAAACTGTTTGTTTTTACATCTGCAAAATAACTTAATTCTGTCTCCAGATTATATGAGTTTACGTTTATTTTGCCAAAATAAGAAAATAAATAAATAAAATTCACTATTAACACAAACATTTACATGTATACTAGTAATATAATTAGGTGATCCGTAAATAAAAATATAGCATTCGAAGCATATTATATAGTTTATCTAAAAAGAATATACTGTAATTTTTTTTGACAAGGTTATTAGTTTTACACGTATATTACATATCATCCACTTGTATGTCTTTAGTTAATACATTGGTTCTTCCACCACAAGTTCCAATTCTCATTCTTGCAATATGCCAATATCTAAATATATTTATCCCTCTTTTTGTATCTTCTCCGTATATCGTTATAAATCATCTCAGTCCTTCACCATATATCTTGATTTCTTCATGTTCTTCACTTGTCAAAATCAAAATTAAAATCAGGACTTCTTTATATTTGATAAACACCTTATTTAACATTTATCTTGCCCTTTGTAATGTTCTGGCCGATAACTTTTACCATAAAAAAAGATGGTTAAACTGAGATGGTTACATCATTATAATAAGTCAAAAGGAACTGATCAGCAAAAGAAAATTATCGATTTATTGCTGCCGCAGGTCGTGTCGTTGAAGGTTATTCCGCCGGAGGTGGTGCCGCCAGAGGTGGTCCGCCGATGAAAGTGGGTAGGTTGGTGGGAAGGGTTGGAAGAGACGGGTAAAAAGTTGAAAGATAATTGCATAGGGTGAAGCTGATTATAATGTCTGTAGAAGTTAGAAGCAGTATTTGAGAGCTTCAAATTAGAAGACATTTGAAGATGTTTTTTTGTCTTATGTCTTCAAGAAAACAAACCATCTGCAATAGAAATGTCTGCCCGCCCGCAGACATAAGCTATAATAAGGTCTTCAATATGAAAAACAAACACCACCTGAGAGTTTTGTACTCATTATCAATTGTCTAGTTATTAGCTGCAAGCGTTTATCTATTGATTCAGCTAAACCAATTTTGTGTATGCACATGAGCAACTGGATGTTCAACAACAATCCCTGTAGATATATAATGATCATTAAATGCTTGGGATGTTAACTCACCGGTATTATCAAGTCTCATCCTTTTAATGGTGTAATCAGAATAATGTGTTCTCAATTTAATAATTTGTGCAAGAAACTTTGCAAATGCCATATTACGGCTTGATAACATACAAATATGAGACCATCCGCTAGATGCGTCTATTAGAACCATGAAATATCAAAATGGTTCACATGATGGATGAATTGGTTCATATATCTTACCTTGAATTCTTTCAAAAAACATTTGTGATTCTTTTTCACAATATACTTTTCATTAATAATCATATGTGCTTTCCATTAATCAACATATGTGTTTTTTTTTTCATAAATCACCATATGTGCTTTTTCATTATATATCATTTTCACCATATACGCTTTTAATCATATGCGCTGTGTTTTTCACCATATGCGCTTTTAATCATATGCGATTTTCATCATATGCGTTGTGCTTTTCATCATATTCGCTTTTTATCATATGCGCTTATCATATGCGATGCGCTTTTTATCATATGCGCTTTTTTATGTGAATAGTAAATTAATTAATTTCGTTTTACTATTCATATGAATTAATTTAGATTTACTATTTTGTTAATTGAGTAATATATATATATATACATCATATACTTGTGACTCCGAAGGCTCAAATGAATTTGACCATATAGTTATACGTTGTACCTTGCACATTAATTTTCAGTAGAAGCTTTAGATGCATATTATTTTCAGTAGAAGCTTTAGATGCACTTTTTTTTTAATCACCAAATACCACAAACACTTTGTTTGCGTTTGTTCATAGTCATCAATGAAAACCATTTTCTTTAATTTTATTTTATACAATAAAATTAATGCATCATTATTCTTTTCAAAAACAATAATCTATTGTTATTGTTCACTTGTGCCATGTTTAACAACAAAAGTCAACAACCTCTGTCTTGTTTGTTGTGGCAACCAAAAACAACCTTTGCTTTTGTTACCGAGAATCCAAAACCAAAAAACAATTAATTTTTAATTAATCTTTTATCAAAACCATAAATGATTTTATTGATCTACGTTGATATGGCCATAAAGAATTGACGGCTGACCTACTTTTGTAAGTGTATTTCGGCTATCATCCCGAAAACGCACAACGACCTTTTTTTTTTTATGAACTATTTGTTTCATATCTAGCTTAGGCAATTATTGTGAACATTTGGTCCCTATAAGAGCATTTATTTTTTAGACTTTTAGTTGATTTGTACTTGTCACAATTAGGGATAGCACCCGCGGGTCGTGGATGCGGATCCATTGGATCCATCACCCGTACCCGTGGATTTTTTTTAATAGACATCCAATTGAACCCTTGTTCGTTGAAACAATTTGACTATATTTTTACTCCCCATTATTAAACGGGCCATTTTGATGCACACTCTTAAAAAAATAATTTGTTTTTTTTTTTAAGTTTTATTATTCAACCTCCTTTTTTTTCAACGGTCACGTTTTTAACAAAACATTTGACAAGTTTGGAAAAAGTTTTTTTTTTTTTAACATAAACAAATCTACTCCGTACTTTAATTTGAGAAGTAACCGAGTAATAATTAACGACTGTTGTTCCATAAAAAAACTTTTTTTTTTACGTTACCCGTAAATTATAAAAAAAAACTTTTTGTTTAAAAAGAACTTTCTACTGAGTTAAATGCATCATGTTAGTAATTTAGTATTTTGCACATATCGAAATCCTTGATTTACTCATGCATGTCTCAAAATATACGAGTAATTATTTTGCTGTCACGAATAGAACTAGGTAACATATCCTACACTTTCGCATATAACTAAACATCTATCTTGGTTCCAAAGTTAGATTTAATTATCACATAATTTAATAATACTAATAAATTATACATGTTAAAATAGAAATTACGGAGTAACTAATGTTTCGATTATCTTTTTCTACTATTACTTCTATATTACCCTTTTTAATTTTTGTTGACTCGGTGAACAGTACTTTTGTCTTTCTGAACTCGTAACTTTCTTTTGAGATTCAACTACTTTCTTAGTGTTAGGTTGACAAGATTATTAGTGAGAGGTTATTGGTGAGACACGTATTTACATAACACCCACCTGTATGTTTACTCTTTATCTTTTTCATTGGTTCATTCTCTGTATCTAAAATCACCCACTTCCTTACATACCAATATTTCTTCATGTACTTGGTATCTAAAATCAAAATCACGAATTCTTTTTTTTTTTATGGAAACACCTTATTTTAGCCGTTTTGAAAGTGGATATTTAAAGTTACTAGACCACATGTTCCTTCACTGAAAGTGGGTAGTTGGGTTAGTAGCCTACGTGCTGCTTTTCCCATTTTTTTAACTGGTAAAAAAAAAATTATATGGAGTAAAATAATCAGGATCCATAAAACAAACAAACCCTTACCTACCATTCATCTTTGAAGCTTACTTTCTGGAGCAGACACCATAAACGATCAACCAAAATAAGAAATTATACATAAATAATAAATTTTAAGAATAAACATTAGTATGCATGAAATAAATAATGATTAATTGCATAAGTAATCATAAATGTTAGATAACATATAAAGATCCCATCGTATTCGTATTGATCGGAATTAATCTCGACCCATGGTACCGTGTTGTCAAATGACTTGTTGCGTACATAAAGTACCGTGTTGTCAAATGACGTGTTGCGTACAATCATGAGGTCTTATTAACATAAATATAAATGTTAGTGAAGTTAATAAGAGTTAGATTACAGAAAATATAATTCAGGTGGTATAACCGACCATATATAACTTAAATAACATAAATATAAATGTTAGTGAAGTTAGTAAAAGTTAGATTACAGAAATATAATTCAGGTGGTATAACCGACCATATATAACTTAAATAACATAAATATAAATGTTAGTAGTCCAAAATTTGATATATTCGAGTCTGAAAATTATTAATAATTTCATACCTTGATTAGTGATTCGTGATCGTTTGAGATATCTTTTAATTACACTAAGCTCTTCGTGCTGATAACGTGTTATAATTCAGTAGGCTTATAACTACCTTTAATGGTTATAAGAACAAAGAGAGAAAAAGAGAGAAGAAGGAGAGAAGAAATATTGATATTGATATTTCAAGAGAAATGGTGCACCTTAAATGGCTACCATACATGTCTATTTATAGCATAAAATATTACTATGCAAGAAATATAATAATAATAAAATTAACATCCAATCTAGATATTTTATAACAGTTCTGATAATATTAGTCCTCAAATCTATATTTTTCATATTGGTGTTGAACCTCTAACATGTATGTATTTTCATTTCAAGTCCCTTACATTGATACCCGTTTTGTCCAATTATGGGTGCCAACAAGACCGATTAATGTCGTAGTTTTTGTAGAGACCCGTCCTAATCTATCCGGACAAAGTCCATATCGATTACAAATGATTCACAACAGTTGATTACATCGCGAGGTAATTGACCTCTATATGATAAATTTTACAAACATTGCATTCGTTTTTAAAAGACAAACTTTCGTTACATCGACAGTTGACAGGCATGTAAAGCATTTCATAATATATCCAAATATAATTGACTTAATAATAATCTTGATGAACTCAACGACTCGAATGCAACATCTTCTGAAATATGTCATGAATGACTCCAAGTAATATCTCTAATATGAGCAAATGCACAGCGGAAGATTTCTTTCGTACCTGAGAATAAACATGCTTTAAAGTGTCAACCAAAAGGTTGGTGAGTTCATTAGTTTATCATAAAGAATCATTTCATAATTTTAATAGACCACAAGATTTCATACTTCCATTTCTCATAATCATACGTCCCATGCATAGAGACAAAAATATCATTCATATGGATTGAACACCTGGTAACCGACATTCACAATATGCATATAAGAATATCCCCATCATTCCGGGATCCTCCTTCGGACATGATATAAATTTCGAAGTACTAAAGCATCCGGTACTTTGGATGGGGCTTGTTGGGCCCGATAGATCTATCTTTAGGATTCGCGTCAATTAGGGTGTCTGTTCCCTAATTCTTAGATTACCAGACTTAATAAAAAGGGGCATATTCGATTTCGATCATTCAACCATATAATGTAGTTTCGATTACTTGTGTCTATTTCGTAAAACATTTATAAAAACAGTGCATGTATTCTCAGTCCCAAAAATATATATTGAAAAAGCATTTAAAAAGGGATTAATGAAACTCACCTAATGTATTTTGTAGTAAAAATACATATGACGACATTGAACCAGTGTAGGGTTGGCCTCGGATTCACGAACCTATATTATTCATATATTTATTAAAACATATACTTGTAATCGAACAAGTTTAGATATTATTATTAATTATTATTTCAGTAATTTGTATGTTTCATTGGTAACTATATTAACTATATTTATTTTATATACTTTAGAAAAATAATTAGTATTTATTATGAAAATATTAATGTTATGCGATATGTTTTAAATATATTCTTATATAGTTATTTATTTGGTATAATAATATCAATAATAATGAATAAAAATTTGTATCTTTTTATGTTAATAATAATAATACTAAAAGTAATTAGATTTCGTAACGATATTGCTATTAATAGTTTTGATAATAATACTAGTAATGAAAGTAATGTTAGTAATAATAATAATTTTAAATGAAAAGATAATAATGATAAGATAAAAATGTTAGTTTTCATAAAATAATATTTTAAATAATAATGGTACTTTTAATAAAAGTGTTGATTCTAATAGAATTTTAATAGTCATATTAATGATAATACTATATATTTTAATAATAATAATAATGATAATAATATTAATTATACTAGTAATCTTATTTCTAATATTGATAATAATAGTAATTACCTAATAACAATCAATATTAAACCATAATAATAATAATAATAATAATAATAATAATAATAATAATAATAATAATAATAATAATAATAATAATAATAATAATAATAATAATAATAATAATAATAATAATAACAATAAATAAAAGAAAATAATGAAATAAAAAATAATAAGAGTTTTTGTAATAACTACCTCAAAGGAGTAGCTCATAAAAAAAATGCCCAAATCCAGATTTGAACCTGCAACCTCCCGATAACATCCTTAACTGTTTCTCTGTTGCTTACTTTCTGTTTTAATGTACACTCTTAAATTTATTATCTTTTAATTTCGGCCCAATAAATGAGCTTAGTTCTTGGTCCAATAAACTAATCATGGCCCAACATATTTCTGGTTCTTTTTCTAATAAAAAAAAATGGCACAGGGATTGAACCCATGACCTCATGCTAACTCATCAACACTCTATACCACTCCTCCGTTCCAATTTTTCTGATTTATATCAACAACTAATTAGATATAACCCTTTCCTTTCCTTTTCTATTCTTTCTGCGTAAAAAAAAAATATAGGTACATCACCTTCTTTTAAAAGTCTACGACCCAACCACATATCCAGTTGAGGTTTTGTAAAAAAAAAAAAAACTATATAGAATAATGGAAACAGTTATAGAGTGGTGTATAAAAAAAAATTATGAAACAAGTGGGTAATTGATTACCCTATTTCGGTCAAAAGCATAAAGTAGTTCCACTCATTTTTTTTTTAAATTTTAAACGAAGCAAGAGGGTGGAGCAAAATGGGTTGACACTTTAGTCTTTACAAAAAAAAAAAAAAAAAAAAAAAAATTTAATACTAATCTAAATCACGCATGCTCTCCCCACCAATTCATCACTCATTATAACTCAAATAAAAAAAATAAAAATGATGTTCCTACAACAACATGGTCGGCCAATGTGAAAAAGAAACAAAAAAAAAATTTACGTGTACCACTCAAGGAAAAATATAATGGTTGTTTTTACACTCCTTTATGTCGCAAAAAAAAATTATAAATATTGGTGGTTCTCTGGGTCTCGGTTAAGAGACAACAAAAAAATAATGATCAAGTGGCGGTTTGGGTAATTCACAAATGAAACGAAAAGCCAGTAAGCATCAATAAGGGTTTCTTGAAGGGAATAGTTGTTCGTATGGTTCTTGCATCGATGGTGAACTAAAAAGATGGCGACGGTGGTGATATTAAGGTGATCTTGGTGGTTGAAGATGGATTCACGTTGGCAACAGGAAACGATATTGTAGATTGATGGTCGTTGGTTGTTTAAGGTGGTTCAAAGGTGAAGGTAATCGATGGTAAAAGAAAAATGGTGGCGGAAAGTGGAAACACAAGATGATGATCGTGGTGTTTGAACAGAACAAGAGCAAGTATGGTGATGTTGAGTTAAATGGATTTCGATTTGGTGAGGGTCATGAAAGTGATCTATGGTTGTTTGTGATCAAGGTGGTGGTGATGTTCTTTGGAAGTTTTAATTTAATTTTTCTGTTTTCTCAATCGACTCTCTTTAACAGAGATAATATCATGTAGTTAATTGATTGTTGTAGTCACTAGTTGGGTTGTCTTCTAGTAAAATTGAAGTTGACAGAATATCTAACCAACAGGAAATATTCGTTCAGGGATTTATCAAAGAAACGTTCAATTAGCTAAATTCCACAAATTTGTACAAATTGAAAATGATGGGTAACAGATTAGAGGTAGAAACAAATTTTGGAAATAGTTTGATCGTGAATTCAAAAGGAAATCGTACTGATTCCTTTATTATTTATACTTTATATAATTAAATTATTTTTAATAAATATATATACAATTAATAATAATAATAATATTAATAATAATAATAATCTTAATAATAACTAAAATCTTAATCATAATTTTGACTATTAATTATAATAATATCGATATTACTAATAACAATAATATTGGCAATTAAATGTATCAACTATCATATATATCTATATTATATGTATCTAATAATAATACTGATTTTAATGAAAATAATAACATTGATATAACAACTATATTTTTAACTCGTAATTATATTTAATATCGTAATATTACAAGTTGTTAATCATCTTTACTAATTATATATTATATAATAACATACCTTGGATATTTATTATTTATCAATTTTATATATTACAATATATATATATATATATATATATATATATATATATATATATAATATTACCTATGTATACAAATATATATATATTTATATATTTATTTAATAACATCTTATTTATTTTGGTACATTGCCCTATCTATTTAATTCAAATGATTAATTGGTATTATACTAATTCAAATTATTATATATACTTTTGTTTATATATGTACATATACACATTTATATACATTTAGTTATTTACAAACAATTGTTCGTGAATCGTCGAGAATAGTCAAAGGGTAATTGATTACATAAATATAGATTTCAAGATTTTTTTTTTTTAAGACTCAATATTACAGATTTTTCTTATCGTGTCGGAAACAGATAAATATTAAAGTTTAATTTTGATCGGAAATTTCCGGGTCATCACAGTACCTACCCGTTAAAGAAATTTCGTCTCGAAATTTGAGTGTGGTTGTCATGGTTAACAATAAGAATGTCTTCATGACGAATATGAGTTGATAAATAGAGTTTTATCATCATTAAGTAATATGGATAAAACAATTTGATTATTCGAAGAGCACGAGTGAAGCTATTCACAAAAGAATGAAATGAGAAACAAAGATTTGTTTTCAACTTTTGACGTAGTCAGGTTTGAATTTAGAAAATAAGGCGCGTCTTAACTTTTGACAGTGCCTTGGTTGAATTCCGGAATTCAAGGGATTTAAAGAAAATCTTGAAGATCTATAAGATCTGATTCTTCGGGATTTATGGAAATTAAGAACTCTTTAATTAAATACGGTGATCTGCCCCGATTACTACGTCTGATATTTTCTTTATAAATTTACCTTTTCCGTTCCATTTATTTTCACCACTTCTATACTCAATTCTCAAATTCAAAAGATTTATGAAAATGCTTAATCCAGTTCTGATCCTTGTCCTTATCCTGATTATCGCAACCACCATTCTCTTTTTCCAACTTCCACCGGAGGAATCCGTTTATTTCTACTATGCTTTAGGGATTATTGTATTTATAATCCTCCCGTGTCTTTATATTGCTATATGCACTAATATCCACGGTTTTGTAATTTCGGTGTGGTTGTTGGGCTTTACATTTTGTCTTATATTTTGGAGCTCTTTGCCTTTTTATTATCTTCCCGGCTTCTAGTAAAGCGAGTAACGGTCCAGAATTCGTAAGTATGGAATTTCGAATAAACATCGTGTTCTAAATAAGAACTAATGTATCAGCACGATTTGATTTATCAAATTACCATAATCACTGAGAATAGAACTATTAAGAAAATACTTTCTTGATATGTTCAGAAGTTAAGCATAATGAAAGAGTTATGTAACATGGCACGTGATGACGTTAGGATCTGTGAATCATCACGTCCAATTAGAAACTCAGCATGACTTACTTTAACATAATCACGTTGATCAAGTGTCATTATATTATACTAACTCATGCATCAGTTCCCAACATTACTTCAATAACATTCATATTTTAAGCTTGAAAGTTTACAGAATATAGAAACTAACAGTTTCTATATGATGTAATACTGATAGCACGAAGAGATTAATGATTTCAGATAAGATTAGTTATGAAAATATATTCAAAAATATCGAGGATATTTATAATGAAAGATACGATAATATCTCAAAATATCTAAGATCAGAGGATGATAGAAACTATTGTCCGTAAGGGTTTAGAGTAAGGAGTAAGATATTCACTAAAGACTTTAGCAGACATTGAATCATTTGGATTCTTTGAAATCAAACTTATTCTTTTTGATTTGTCCACGGCTTTCTTCATAGTTTCGCATAATCTATTTTTCGGTATAAAATTTTCTCTTGAATGTTTCCAATATAATGATACACAGGAAGCACGAAGAGGTATATAATTTCGAACGAGAATATTTATGAAAATATCCTCAGAAATATCGAAGATATTGATGATGATATCTTGGAATTTCTATGTTCGATGGTTGATGGAGGAAGATTTTCCGCAAGATTTTAACATGACCTCGGAGCAAGATATTCTCTAAAGATTTCAACGGATCCAGAATTATCTGGATTCTTTGAATATAGGGTATGGTCATTGTATTTTTCCTTGGTCTCCTTCATGGTTAACTCTATCCGTTTTCCCGTTCCAACGTTTCTGAGCTTTTCCAACATATTATTCTTTATCAGCAAACTTTCGACGACTAAAGTCATTTACGGTTGCCTACAGTTTCTGCTGCTTCATTCAGCTTTTTCAACATTCAGAGTATTGATTTGTAGATTGAGTGCTTTTCAGAATTTCATAATAAGAGGCCATAATTCTAAAAGATAAATGTCATACATATAACTGTTGATGTAGATATGCTGTGAGTTTTCAAAGTACTGGTTGCTAATTCCTGGTAATTGGTATGGCAGTTCTCGTTACAAGATACGGATGAGTATATGATAGGGTTTCAATGAATAAATATAATGATTTGTCAGAGAGGTTTAAGCCAAGAAGTAACGAGGTTACTGGTATGTCTGCTGGTAATATGGTGGAATATAAAAGAATTCTCTGGTATCAAAAGGGTAATCGTATATATCAGGATTATAGTAAGGCTACTTCGAATGAAAAGTCGAAGTTGACTTGCTGGAGCTGTGACAAAATTGGCTACTTTGAAAAGGGATCGCAAAATTATTTTTGCTAATTAATGCCAAAGAATCTAATGCGGCTACGTGTTAAACTTTTACTCAGTTACCGAGAGTTTCTCAGGTGTATAACTATATGCATAAATCTTTCCTTCCGTAGATAAAGTGCGGTTGATTCATCCTATCGATTGAGGTGTCTTCAAGAATCATGAAAGGTTTGAACGCAGATTGTAATCGTCAAGATACAAATGAGGTTTAAGATGAAATCAAGTGGCAAACTTGAAGAATTATTTAGTTTCATATGTTATAATTAATATTTTAATTCATTTTAATTGTCCAATGTTGATAGCCCACAGTTAGCAGTGTACAAATAATAATTCATATATAAGTTACTATATAATATTCGAATTAATTAATACGTATCGTGACCCGTATACGTCTCAGACTCGATCACAACTCAAACTATATATATTATTGTAGAATCAACCTCAACCCTGTATAGAGAACTCGATCATTACTGCATATAGAGTGTCTACGGTGATTCCAAATAATATATATAGATGCGTCGATATAATATGTCAAAACCTTGTATACGTGTCCCGATATTTAAAGTGCGTGAAATAAATAACAGAAAATTAAATAACGATAAATAAAGTGCGTAAGTAAATAACAGAAATTTAATGATAATAAATAAAATTGCGAGAATGTAAATTGCAATAATATAAATTGCGATAAACAAAATGTAATATGGAATTAACAGTTAGCTAGGAACAGTTAGCTAGGATTTTGTTAGCGTGGTTCCTTAACAAAATTTACTCATGGTTAATTTGTTTGTTTCTAACAAATTTTATTTTTTTGTCCAATGTTTTCTTCATTATGCCACTTGTTGGATTTTGATAAGTTAAAATCCAAATACGAAATTGAATGAAAATGGTTATTTTGTGATGAACGGATTCGTATAGCTGTGGTTGCAAGTAGGATAGTAAATGACTGTTGAATCAAATTCGAAGAACGTACAATATAACTTATTAATGTGAAATTTTAAATATTCCTCGGGTATTACCTACCCGTTAAAATATTTTCACCATTAACAGTTTGTACAAGAGAATTTTTTTTTTTTTTTTAATTACAATCTTTATGAAAACATATATACATATATATTTTCTTCAGATGTATTTATGGATTTAATAAGTTAACATGATATTAAACTCATTTGCTTTTCGGTTGGAACTAGAATAAATAATCTCTAAAACTTTAGAGATTACATATTCGTCATGTCGAACGAAGATAAATGAGGTAGAACGATACGTAGAACGAAGATAATACTCAAAGTACAGATGATGATATTGAAGTATGGATCGTTGATGGTACTGGTGCTGTTATTGATGGTACTGTTGATGTCGGTGATGTTGCTGAAGCTGGTACATTTTGCACCATATTCTCCGAATTGATTACTCGAGCGTGAAGCTCGTTGACTTCTTCCCTTATTCCAAAATGATTATCGGTTGGAACGAGCGGATGAATAAGGTTGAGAATTTTGGATATCATATAATCCTGACGAGATATCCTGAAAATGAGAGTGAATATAGTGTATCGAAGTGGTTCACCCGTAAGTGCTTCAGGTTCTCCGCCAAGAGATAAATTCGGTTGGTGGAAGGGATCGCCTTCTTCACATTTCCATTGATTAAATCGACTACAAACCCATCAGATGAATTGAGAATGGCTGATTGATTGATTCATTCTGGAGACACCGCTTTCGGAGCTTAGGTGAATATCCATGTCGGAATAGCTGTCGGAATAACTATCGGAATAGCTATCGAAATCTGAGGGACTCGAACTGGTTGAGGGATTCATCTCGTACGATCAGATGAAGGATTTTTGATAAGAAATAGATTCTAGGATATATATTAGTACCTTGCAATACATAATTTACATATGCATATATAATACTAAAATCCCATAAGTTACGGAGGAATCTACGGAAGCTGTCAGGCAAGGATAACAATAACATATACGTTAAGATATGAATTAGAAGATACGCTAAGATACGAATTCGCAGATACGCTAAGATATGAATTGTCTATACACTATTTATGCAGTCAATGCAGTAAAACGTGTCTAGACTAATAATAATAAGCAGGTAATTTACTAAGGATGATAAGCAAATGATTTTTGACAAAAATGATAAGCAAAACTTTTGACATGTAGACACGGTCGAAGTCCAGACTCACTAAAGCAACCTAACAACTTATCAGTTAGACACACTAATGCAGACCTGGTTCGCTAAGACCACCGCTCTGATACCAACTGTAGAGACCCGTCCTAATCTATCCGGACAAAGTCCATATCGATTACAAATGATTCAAAACAGTTGATTACATCGCGAGGTAATTGACCTCTATATGATAAATTTTACAAACATTGCATTCGTTTTTAAAAGACAAACTTTCGTTACATCGACAGTTGACAGGCATGTAAAGCATTTCATAATATATCCAAATATAATTGACTTAATAATAATCTTGATGAACTCAACGACTCGAATGCAACATCTTTTGAAATATGTCATGAATGACTCCAAGTAATATCTCTAATATGAGCAAATGCACAGCGGAAGATTTCTTTCGTACCTGAGAATAAACATGCTTTAAAGTGTCAACCAAAAGGTTGGTGAGTTCATTAGTTTATCATAAAGAATCATTTCATAATTTTAATAGACCACAAGATTTCATACTTCCATTTCTCATAATCATACGTCCCATGCATAGAGACAAAAATATCATTCATATGGATTGAACACCTGGTAACCGACATTCACAATATGCATATAAGAATATCCCCATCATTCCGGGATCCTCCTTCGGACATGATATAAATTTTGAAGTACTAAAGCATCCGGTACTTTGGATGGGGCTTGTTGGGCCCGATAGATCTATCTTTAGAATTCGCGTCAATTAGGGTGTCTGTTCCCTAATTCTTAGATTACCAGACTTAATAAAAAGGGGCATATTCGATTTCGATCATTCAACCATATAATGTAGTTTCGATTACTTGTGTCTATTTCGTAAAACATTTATAAAAACAGTGCATGTATTCTCAGTCCCAAAAATATATATTGAAAAAGCATTTAAAAAGGGATTAATGAAACTCACCTAATGTATTTTGTAGTAAAAATACATATGACGACATTGAACCAGTGTAGGGTTGGCCTCGGATTCACGAACCTATATTATTCATATATTTATTAAAACATATACTTGTAATCGAACAAGTTTAGATATTATTATTAATTGTTATTTCAGTAATTTGTATGTTTCATTGGTAACTATATTAACTATATTTATTTTATATACTTTAGATAAATAATTAGTATTTATTATGAAAATATTAATGTTATGCGATATGTTTTAAATATATTCTTATATAGTTATTTATTTGGTATAATAATATCAATAATAATGAATAAAAATTTGTATCTTTTTATGTTAATAATAATAATACTAAAAGTAATTAGATTTCGTAACGATATTGCTATTAATAGTTTTGATAATAATACTAGTAATGAAAGTAATGTTAGTAATAATAATAATTTTAAATGAAAAGATAATAATGATAAGATAAAAATGTTAGTTTTCATAAAATAATATTTTAAATAATAATGGTACTTTTAATAAAAGTGTTGATTCTAATAGAATTTTAATAGTCATATTAATGATAATACTATATATTTTAATAATAATAATAATAATGATAATAATATTAATTATACTAGTAATCTTATTTCTAATATTGATAATAATAGTAATTACCTAATAACAATCAATATTAAACCATAATAATAATAATAATAATAATAATAATAATAATAATAATAATAATAATAATAATAATAACAATAAATAAAAGAAAATAATGAAATAAAAAATAATAAGAGTTTTTGTAATAACTACCTCAAAGGAGTAGCTCATAAAAAAAATGCCCAAATCCAGATTTGAACCTGCAACCTCCCGCTAACCCGATAACATCCTTAACTGTTTCTCCGTTGCTTACTTTCTGTTTTAATGTACACTCTTAAATTTATTATCTTTTAATTTCGGCCCAATAAATGAGCTTAGTTCTTGGTCCAATAAACTAATCATGGCCCAACATATTTCAGGTTCTTTTTCTAATAAAAAAAAATGGCACAGGGATTGAACCCATGACCTCATGCTAACTCATCAACACTCTATACCACTCCTCCGTTCAAATTTTTCTGATTTATATCAACAACTAATTAGATATAACCCTTTCCTTTCCTTTTCTATTCTTTCTGCGAAAAAAAAAAATATAGGTACATCACCTTCTTTTAAAAGTCTACGACCCAACCACATATCCAGTTGAGGTTTTGTAAAAAAAAAAAAAAAACTATATAGAATAATGGAAACAGTTATAGAGTGGTGTATAAAAAAAAATTATGAAACAAGTGGGTAATTGATTACCCTATTTCGGTCGAAAGCATAAAGTAGTTCCACTCATTTTTTATTTTTTTTTAATTTTAAACGAAGCAAGAGGGTGGAGCAAAATGGGTTGACACTTTAGTCTTTAAAAAAAAAAAAAAAAAAAAATTAATACTAATCTAAATCACGCATGCTCTCCCCACCAATTCATCACTCATTATAACTCAAATAAAAAAAATAAAAATGATGTTCCTACAACAACATGGTCGGCCAATGTGAAAAAGAAAAAAAAAAAAAATTTACGTGTACCACTCAAGGAAAAATATAATGGTTGTTTTTGCACTCCTTTATGTCGTAAAAAAAAATTATAAATATTGGTGGTTCTCTGGGTCTCGGTTAAGAGACAACAAAAAAATAATGATCAAGTGGCGGTTTGGGTAATTCACAAATGAAACGAAAAGCCAGTAAGCAACAATAAGGGTTTCTTGAAGGGAATAGTTGTTCGTGTGGTTCTTGCATCGATGGTGAACTAAAAAGATGGCGACGGTGGTGATATTAAGGTGATCTTGGTGGTTGAAGATGGATTCACGTTGGCAACAGGAAACGATATTGTAGATTGATGGTCGTTAGTTGTTTAAGGTGGTTCGAAGGTGAAGGTAATCGATGGTAAAAGAAAAATGGTGGCGGAAAGTGGAAACACAAGATGATGATCGTGGTGTTTGAACAGAACAAGAGCAAGTATGGTGATGTTGAGTTAAATGGATTTCGATTTGGTGAGGGTCATGAAAGTGATCTATGGTTGTTTGTGATCAAGGTGGTGGTGATGTTCTTTGGAAGTTTTAATTTAATTTTTCTGTTTTCTCAATCGACTCTCTTTAACAGAGATAATATCATGTAGTTAATTGATTGTTGTAGTCACTAGTTGGGTTGTCTTCTAGTAAAATTGAAGTTGACAGAATATCTAACCAACAGGAAATATTCGTTCAGGGATTTATCAAAGAAACGTTCAATTAGCTAAATTCCACAAATTTGTACGAATTGAAAATGATGGGTAACAGATTAGAGGTAGAAACAAATTTTGGAAATAGTTTGATCGTGAATTCAAAAGGAAATCGTACTGATTCCTTTATTATTTATACTTTATATAATTAAATTATTTTTAATAAATATATATACAATTAATAATAATAATAATATTAATAATAATAATAATCTTAATAATAACTAAAATCTTAATCATAATTTTGACTATTAATTATAATAATATCGATATTACTAATAACAATAATATTGGCAATTAAATGTATCAACTATCATATATATCTATATTATATGTATCTAATAATAATACTGATTTTAATGAAAATAATAACATTGATATAACAACTATATTTTTAACTCGTAATTATATTTAATATCGTAATATTACAAGTTGTTAATCATCTTTACTAATTATATATTATATAATAACATACCTTGGATATTTATTATTTATCAATTTTATATATTACAATATATATATATATATATATATATATATATAATATTACCTATGTATACAAATATATATATATTTATATATTTATTTAATAACATCTTATTTATTTTGGTACATTGCCCTATCTATTTAATTCAAATGATTAATTGGTATTATACTAATTCAAATTATTATATATACTTTTGTTTATATATGTACATATACACATTTATATACATTTAGTTATTTACAAACAATTGTTCGTGAATCGTCGAGAATAGTCAAAGGGTAATTGATTACATAAATATAGATTTCAAGATTTTTTTTTTTTTAAAAGACTCAATATTACAGATTTTTCTTATCGTGTCGGAAACAGATAAATATTAAAGTTTAATTTTGATCGGAAATTTCCGGGTCATCACAGTTTTTGGTGCTGTGAGCATGGGACTTATTTTTTCCAAAGGTAATTGCCCTAAGTAATAGCATAATGGAATTGAATTTGGATTTCACTAGAGATTTTCGAGTCATAACCAACAAGCTATCCCTGGGCGTGGGACTTATTATAGACAATAAATTTAATTATATTGTTGACGATATTAATTGGAGACGAGTAACTTTTAGGTTTATATCATTATTTCTTAAGACCCACTTTAACGGTGCGTGCTCAAGCATGTGTTGCACCAACACGCCGGCAAACACGCCGTAGCGCGGCGTGTTGGGAGGAGATGGTCGAGGCGTGCTTCAAGTTAACACAGGAGTTTTATGAGCGTGTTTGAGAAATGTGTACGTATATACACGGATATATTGCAACGGCTCTCATTTTGTTTCTTCTATATATACAGATACACACATACATATATTCACACAACACAAACATATATGCATATACACCTCTACATATAATCAAAACACAATGAATTCGAACAAACTTTCTCTTGACGTTCACTACTGGGGCCGAGCTGAGTACGACTGAAAATCGTACGTAGACGGGGAAAAAAATAATTTGAAGATGTTGACGTTTTCGATATTGAAGATTGGATGAAGCTGTCCAAGTTTCTCCAAAAAGAAACACCTTACGTATTTACGCAAATTGTGTATTTCGACGAAGAGCATCAATCGTTGATGTTTCTGTTTATGAATGAGCAATGGGATGCGCAAAAAGAGCGAGCCAGGACACGACCATGTCGAATTGTCTTGTATCTTGTAAACATGGGCGTTACTCCGGTTAATCGGAAGCCCTCCGATTCGAGTAGCCTTGAAGAAGGTTACGTGAGTTAGGATTTTATTTATTAGTTTATGACTTTTATTTTTCGTATCGTCTATCGTATGGTCTTTATTATGTAATCGTATCGTTTTTATTAATGTAATCGTATCGTTTTTATTTAATTTTAATCGTATCGTTTTTATTTTAATCGTATTTGTTTTCTTTTTAATTAATAAAATAATAGTATAAAGTAATTAATAAATCAATAAAATTGAAAGAAAAATGAAAAAGAAATAAAAAATACCCCTAACACGCCACTCAGCACGTCACCCATTACCCAGCAGTCTGGCAGCACGCTCATCAAGCACCCCACCCCACCCCACCCAGCAACACGCCTATCATCCCTTTCAGGGATAAAGATGGTTTAAAGATGTTGAGACCGCTTTAAGTTTAAACAATCTGATACAAGAGTCTCAATTGTAGTTTCAAATTGTTTTTTTTTTTTTTTTTGGACATCCGTTTGAAATCACCTATGAAGGACTAAACCGCTCACGCGTTCATCTCTCATAGTTTCAATTGTTTGTTTTAACTAGTTTGTCTTTGTGCAAGATATTGGGATGTAACTGAATATAGTTTCAATAGATGTATGGGTCGTAAGATCTGTCAATCAGAATGTCGGGTATTAATGTATTACAAGACTATTAGATCATTATTATCTAGTTTAATTAAATTTATCGTTGTTTTACGTAAGAAAGAAAGAAAGAAAAAAATAAGTTTTATAATTTTGTTCTGATATCATAATAACAAATGGATTTTAGAATTATGTGGTATTAAGTATTATGGCATGGGTATAGGACGGGGGCATTGGTAATACACTATATTTGCTTGAGAGTAATTTTGCCTCAAGTTGACAATTTTTTTTTTTTTTTTTTTTTTGAACAGCCAAATTTTATAAACTACTCACTCTAGAAAGAAACTAGAAGAGCAACCACAAAAAACTTACAATGGCTTCCAAAGCCAATCATTCTTAGAAATATTACATTTGCTTCTATATCTAATCCAATTAAACGAGAAATTACATATAGAATCAAAAAGATCTGCTTTCTTCATCTTGTTCTCACCAAAGATCACATTGTTCCTGTACCTCCACATAATCCACAAATAAGCAGCCATAATAATGAACATATGGTCCTTCACTCTTGCCGTAAAATTCCAATTGTTTAACCAAGCCAAACCTTGATTCCAAGAGCAAAAGTGAGGCATATCTGCATTAGTCCAAAGTTGCACTCTGGACCACACTTGAGATGCGATCGGACATTCAAACAAGACGTGCTCCGTTGATTCGACGCTGAATCCGCATGAAGGACAATCAATGTGCATAATTTCCAAGCCCTTTTTAGACAGATTGAGACGAGATGGAAGTTTATTCAACTCCACCCTCCACATAAAAATATTAACTTTGCGAGGAAGGGTGTTAATCCAACGAGTAGAATGGCCATTCGAAGGTAACAACATATTGTCTATCATCATTCTCCCATCTTTAACTAAATAACAGCTTTGTTTCGAGATAGTGCAAGCCCACGAATCCATTTGATCCCCCAACACGAAAGAATCGATAACCAACTTTAAATCTTGCAAAAGAGCCTGATGACGACAAGAAGTTAACTCCCGAGACCAGTCCCAAACCCAAACCCCATTGATGAACCTGTCTGCAATAGTACAATCACCATTCATATCAAGAGAAAAAATACGACCAAACCTGGAAGCAAGCGAGCAATCACCAATCCAAATATCTTTCCAAAATTTAGTGTTTGCGCCATTTCCCACCTTTCTCTTGAAGACATTATTGAGAATTATATTTTGAGTATGTAGATCAGACCAAGAAGAAGTGATGGAACCCCATGTACCACGCCTATTATGTCTGATCTGAGCGCCCGAATTCTCATCACCATGAATTACCTTGATAACTTTCACCCATAACGCCTTGCTGTCGGTCAACAATCGCCACCTCCATTTCAACAATAAAGCCAAGTTGAAAGCTTTTAAGCTCCCCACATTAAGGCCACCTTTAGAATATGGAGCTAGAACTTGTTGCCAATTAATCCACGTCATCTTTCGCCCTTCTTCACCACCTCCCCAAAAAAATCTAGAACGTAAACTCTCCAATTTTTTAAGAACACCAACTGGGCATTTATATAATGAAAAAAAATAAATGCCCAAACTACCTAAATGAGCGTTAGACGTCCTCCCATAGATAACAAGTTACCTTTCCATCTGGATAACTTTTTAACAAATCGATCTTCCAACACCTTCCAGTTTTTCACTAACTTCATGTTGGCACCAAGAGGAAGCCCTAAATAATTAAGTGGAAAAGCACCAGCCATACAACCTGTTTGAGTAGCCATGATGCCTAATTCCACTTCCATAACACCCACACCATAAACCTTGGACTTATCTATGTTAATCTTCAATCCAGAAATATCATGAAACAAAGAGAACAACCTTATAATGTTCTCCATGTCCAAAGAATTCCATTCTGAAACAATCATAACGTCATCGGCGTAGAATAAATGAGACACGATAACCTCCGAATTAGCTATTCGAGCTCCCTGGATCAGACCTGAAGAAACATACTCATGCAATAAAATGTTTAGACCCTCAAGTTGACAATTTGATTTTTGTTGTATGCCTTGATTTTCGACCCGCTTTACAAGTCGAATAATCTTTAGGGCGACTAATCGTTTTGCGGACAGCCCGAATAATTTGCTTCTCTAACGCTTAAACGGAACCTTAAAATTGTGAGCAGATGATCCATATATAACACTTTTAGTTATGATCCATATATAACACTTTTAGTTGTTGAAAAATTAGGTAGTGTAAATTTCCGAACAAACTTATGACTAAAATATGCGGTTGTCAATTGTTCTAACTTCCATTTTGGCCTAAATATTTAAAAATGGGTAAGGTTGCTTTGCTCTGGGTGTAAATAGTCAATTAGTCCAGCGTGGATCTATTAATTGGGAATCATTTTGGTTGGCCATGATCAACATACCATACATAATTACATAATTAGTTGTTAAAGCAAAAAATCGGATTGACACATGAATGAATATATTTAAGAAAAAGAATGTGCTTAACACATATAAGGAGATAACCTCTACTGTCCGTCCTACACATTGACTACGTACTTCTTCAAGACAGTTTCACAAGTTCGGGAATGATAAACACTCCGTAGAAGTAATCTCATATGACTTTCAACTAATTTCTCCACATTATTGGTAGTTAAACTTATTTTCACAATCTTGTTCGATGATCATAAGATATCCTTTCATTTGTTTTTATTCATCCATATAAACCTTTTAGACACCTGTTCGTTCGACTATAATTATCATTATATTACTACGTATATTATTTAATGAAAATTCAAGTGGATAGAAAAAAATGAAGTGAATAGAATATTATTTAATCGGAAAAGATTGTTTCTTCGCATACTAAAGAACGTGTTTACACTCCTTATGGATTTTTATAATCGTAAGATTTAGTCCTCGTAAATCGTAATACAAATATCTACCAAGTATTCAGAAAAGTTTATGGTAGAAACATTGAGAATGTTTCAGCTACGATTCATATATTACTCTAACTAAATATGCCACAACACTTTCTATACATCCATACAACAGTGATAGTTACCACGCAGACTAATCGGCGTTTTTAGGCACTAGAGCAACACCCGCCTCAGATACCTACCATGTCATTAAACATCTTGAACCGGCCAACTTTGAGTCGTTTATGGTCACTCTTTACACCAAACTAGACAAGGAGACGGGCAACATCAAATATATGATTCTCATAAGCACTGCATATTTTCAATCTTCTACACAGATACCATCTTCAAAACAGGCGTAAAGTTTTAAAGTTACTCTAAATAGATCATTGTAACGTTCAGGTTTGAATTACGTTTTCGACTACTAAAACAAGTACCCTCAAGGAAGTTTATATGTTGGAGACCCAAGTGGAATCGAACCACTATCCTCCCATAAATAATTTTACGGGCGCTCTTACCACTTGAGCTAATGGATCTATATGTCAATGGTAAGAGTCAAGACTAAAGAACCCAATGTCTGATTACCTACAGTATCCAATTGTTTTCACATACAATTAGAGTTGCAACTTATTTCTATTACGCAAACCCCACATCATTACCATGCTGTGCGACTCTCACCGCATACAGCTCACAAGACTCCTACATTCATCCTGAGCCTTTTCTTCAATCTCTCCATTCCAATCAAACTGTGTGTTCTTCAAGCGCTATGAAATGGTTGGGGGTCGGACTAGAAGCGGCAGAATCGTGAGTTTTGAAACACGTGGGAACGAAAATACTTGCATCATGACTCTAGAAAACCAAATTTTTAATTTAGGAGAAAATACTTGAATTAGGACACTAGATAACGTAATTTTCAATTTAGATGGGGAAAAAAAAAAAACCACTACCACCAGTTCATGTACCTAGTCGGGTTATTTTTGGTGTTTTTCGAGTTCGGTTCAGATCAAAGTTCGGGTTTTTTCAGCTTTTCCATTACATGCAAAACCCTAATATTCAAAACCCTAAAAAACGAGGGTCAATTAGACTTTAAAAATATTATTAATTTAAAATTTTATTTCGAATCTCAATGGTCATGATTTCTCAATGGTCATGATTTTACTTGAACAATACTGGTTCGTTCAGGCAAAAGGAAGGTAGCCTTATTGTCTGAATTTAAGAACTCCCCTATAAAAAGGTCACGATTTATATATGGATAGCAAAAAATGACATTAACATCGTATATACGTGTGCAAAATACGATAGCAGCATTGATTTATTTAAAATCTAAAACCGACTTCAATTGAGCTAGCTACATGTGACGCATCAACGTTTAACAAATTACCTTGCAAATTACTAGAAGGCATCCCAAAAACGCCTGCAAAATACGAACTAACACCCCAACCTCATCAAAATCAAATCAATATAATACTCTTAATAAATATTAATATATGTAAAAATAATACTAGTAATATTAACAAATTACCTTGCAAATTACTAGAAGGCATCCCAAAAACGCCTGCAAAATACGAACTAACACCCCAACCTCATCAAAATCAAATCAATATAATATATAATACTCTTAATAAATATTAATATGTAAAAATAATACTAGTAATATGTAAGCCAAAGTGGTGACAACGAGTACATGAAGTGAAACTGAAAAATCATTTCACATGTATTACGATAAAAGCTAGTCCGTGTATATATACTTAATTTGTTAATAAGTTTCAACGATCCTCCAAAACGATGGATTCACAGATTAAATTGTAGAATATCAAACCCACGACCATCATGTACTAGAAATAAAAAGCCCATCACCCCCTACTGTGAACATGCGAGTATCGAGAAACAAAAACGGTATCAGCATCATTCATCTCGAGCTACATACATTTCGTATTTATGAGAGAAATTAGGGAATTCATCATGCTGTCCATCCACCGCTCCAAGTCAAAATCAACAATACTAGTACGAATTCAACTTAAAATTTTCAACTAGTTCTACCATGACCAACTTAAACAAGGGAACATAGGACACGAGCCTGCTTTAACCAAAACGCAGGGCTAGCTAAAATGTACAATTAATAATATTACAACAATCGACGACGCGGAAACGTTCATCAAATACACCGCTAACATGTGATATAAAACAATATGATGAATATAAACACTAGAAGAAACAAGAAAGTGTATGAACAAACTATATACTCGTTTTAGAGCTACTTGATTAATACAGTAATTAACAATTAACAATTAAAAATAATAATTAATAATAGAAAGTAGTAAACAGAAATCAGCCTGTACAATAACTAAAACTAAGATAATACTGTAGCATGCTTTTTAAATAGTACCCGTTAAGTTCGGCATCATAATTGTAGTCGAATAAAATGAGAAGACGTAAAAACTAAATTAGCTTTGGAATAATTTGTAGCGATATAATAAATTAGCTTTGGAATAAATGATTGTGTACCTCAAATCATGGGGTAAGAATGGCACCGGTATTTCCTGACGAGACTGATTGAATTTGTTACGTACTATTTGCTGTATGGATGATTTTATTAGCAATAATCACAAAATCATTTTTTTTTATAAATCATTTTTTTTTATGTCGTTCTTCAATCATTTTGGCGCGAATTAAACAGATAAGGTAAAGAGGCAAAGAAGAAGAAACACAGGCACACACGGAATGGAAGGAGAGCCGGCCAACAAACACCGTACCATCTCCTTCCATCCAAAACACAAAACGCAATTTTTTCATTGACTATTTTTGACCTGCCATACAAGCGCACCTGATATGGCAAAGGCCAGACTCACAACATCACAAGCAAGACCACAACCAGATCTTACAAACTAACCTCACCTATCCACGCACAGCTTCAATATCTCAACTATGAGTACATGTTATAGTTACATCATGAACCTATAACAATCATTCACAGCCTTATTCAAACTTCCGATCCATAAACCAATTGAAGATCCGAATTACTACCATTCGTCAGTTGTGGCCACAGATCTTTTCTCTTCCGTCAAAATCAACCGATAACATCAAATCCAGTGATCTGAAGAACAATTGAAATAATAAACAGTAATTAATTAATCGAATCAACGCAGACACAAAATAGAAAAAGTAAATTGACAGTTATGATCTAATAAGCCAAACAGATACCGCGAAAATTTGTATTAACGAACCTGTATAGGTACCGCGAAAATTTGTATTAACGAACCTGTATAGGTGAATCGAGATCGAGGGATCCAAATCTCGAATAAAAGGGTCAATCGGCATCAATTGTTGAATTGAATCGAATCGGATCAAATCGGTAGGCAAAACGTAGATCGAAGAACGATGAACGAGAATATGCTAATTTGATCACCTGAAACTGCGAAAGAAAAAGATCTGAAGATAACATGGCGAAGAAGTTCGGGCATAAAAAAAGGGATGGAGGAATAAAGGTAAAGAAGATAGGTTGTGATTTAGGGTTATTTATTGACCTTTTGGAATGATCCAACGACTGTGATGGAGCACAAGTTGAGGGATGGACGGTTGGATTTTAATGAGAGCCAGTGGATTATTCTCGATTTTGGGTCGGTTTGTGCTGGCATACGTGGGCGGTTGTGGTTCTTTCAACGCAACCATGTGAAACGTAGTTGGACTTTTATGCCCCTGTACCGGATCTTTTTCCATTTAATTAACGTCACGTGTTCAAAGTTGAAACCTTCTACTCCGTATATTTTATTTATTTTTATTTATTTTATTTTCATAAAAAAAAATGCATACATTTTTTTAAACCTGGATATTCTAACTATTTTTTTAACTGACCAAGTCCAGGGCGATTACACGCTTTGCGAGTAACCCGGAGTTATTGCAGACGAACCTCCGTGACCATGAAGGAGAATCACTAGTTTCAAACATAGTAGTAGTAGATTAAACATTAAAACGGTTACGAAAATCAATAAATATAATCAATACATAACTAGTTTCAAACATAATCAATACATGCAACGACATAAGTAACCTTCAAAATTGGTCCTACCAAAAGTGAGGAAAAATCCGTTTAAAAGGAAAGTAAACAATCTAACTTTAAAAAAAAAAAAAAAAAAAAAAAAACTAATAACCCACTACATTAAATAACAAAAATCAAACGACAAACGATCGGAAGAACATCAATCGTTACCACAACAAATGAATAAATAACCAACAAACCCCCCATCGACCCACCATAGAAGCTGCAAGGACCACCACTGAAAAACATCACAAACCTTCGAGAATACTCCAAGACAAAAGCCCCTAAGTGAGAGAAAGTCGCAAATGTCATCACAACCCTGAACAAACAAGAAAGAAAACCTAAATAGAAACTTCGGCCAATGAGCCAACGGCCGAAAAACCACCAATCTACCCCTTTACCAGATAATGGAGCTCTGATCAACATAAAAAAAAACTCGCGTATAGCCTGATGCAACAAACCATAAAACCTAAAAGGTAATCGTCGCCTGATTAAAGAAAGGAAATAAGGTGAAAGCCATAATCTCCGGCTAGACGGAACTTTTTTTTTTTTTTTTTTTTTTTTTTTGAAGAAGCAAACACACCGATGCAACGAGAACACCTATATCCACAAAGAAGGCGCACTAGATATCGGAGATCTGGGCGACAGAGACAATCCAGTGAGAACTAAGGACACGAAAACCACCAGAACGGAAGTAGAATACATATGGGATACGACCAAAAGGGATAAACAAGAATCGACAAAACTCTAGAAATCCGAACTCGTTGTACCTTCTATTACGAGAAGACCACGAGAAAGAAAAGATGGTCAGAGACTAATCATTATGACGAATAAAGAAAAGAAACGTCTAAACCACTAGCGAGATGCCGATGGCTGGGATAGGAGATCTGCACATGCAACAACACAAATGAGGAAGATAAAAAAAATGATGATGACGGCGTTGAATATAAAAACTAGATCTAGGATTTTAAATTTTTTTTTTTTTTAGAAATAGAAAAAAGGAATGAGGTTGAAGAAAACTTTAAGGAGCGACAAACAGTCTTAAGTATCATATTTTATATACTCTAATTTATATATATCATCTATTTTATACATATTTTGTAAACACTTTTACGGCGATATGTTGTCCATTTAAACTAAAATATATTCCGTTTCTATGAACATTTAACGCAATTTGTATTTGAAATGGTTTATATGTGTTTAAAGGTGATAAGTTAAAATTTGATGCTAATTTGGTGTTAAAATGAATTAAAGTAGAAAGATAAAGGAAGCATAAAGAAAAGTCAAATCAAGTTGCTAATCGGCCAGATTTCAAAGAGTTTCCAAACGAGTTAAAACAACCGTCGGCTAACCATTAGCCGCCGGCTAGCAAGAGAAAATAGCTCCTGGCTAAATTATAGTCGTCGGCTATGATGATGAAGATTTTGGTTTCGCTTGAAGAGTTGAAGATCATGACAACTGTTGAGTACCCTACAGAATTAAGGAGTTAATTATGACAAAACACAATAATAAACACTAGTTGTAATGTGCAGGCCAGCATAAGTTTAATCATCTATAAGCAACATTGTATGTTGTGTTTAAGTGTCCAGTACGTGTAATGTCTTTACTATCAGCACAAGCTAATTTAAGATTGAAGGTATCTTCATGACCAGCATAGGATGTATGCAGAACCAGCACGAGGATCTAATGAAGAACCATTAATTGAAGAACCAGTAGAGGCTGAAGCAGCACACAACACTTAGACAAATCATGCTCCATTACAAGAAGTATGGCTTCGAAGGGTATTGTTGGGGCACAATACTTGATAAGCTCTCGCAGAACCAGGCTAATGTTCATGACCATAACGAACATAACTATGAGGACTTGATATTGTCAGGGAGAGTGTTGTGTGATGCATATCTCGCCTACACAAACGGCAAACGAGTTCAAAGACATCGCCCTCTACTCAGTAGACTAAGTACGTTTTCATAAGCAAAAGTTCAACGGGTAACACCTACTAATCGTGTGCAAGATTCAACAATTGAAATTTAATCGGAAGATTGTTTTTTATGAGGCGATCTCCATTCATGAGGGGTGATGTGTGCAGGGTAGTGTACGAAATAGTTATATTTTTATTACGAAATATTATTAAATACGATACAATTTTACACAAGTTATTTATTTATTTATAGAGTGGATATACCTAAGCCTTGCTACAACACTTATAGGCAGTGTACCTAATCGTACAGTAGTGTAGTTTTTAGTAAGTCTGGTTCGTCCACAGGGAACTAGCCAAGTTTAACGCTATATTTTTTTTAAAACTATATTTGTGTAAATATATAAATATACAAATAATATTATTATTATAAAAAGGGGGTTTTTACCGTTTAATGACCGATTTATCGATTTTAATACTTAAGTCGCAATTAAAACCTAATGTAAAATAATAAAAACAACTCAATTTAAAGCGTAAAGTAAATGACGATAATTAAAATGCAATAATTTAAAGTGCGATAAATAAAATGACGACAAATAAAACTGCGATAATTAAAAAGTACGATAATTAAAAGTGCGATAAATAAAATGACAGTAAATAAAAGTGCGATGAAATATGAAATAAAGGAATTATGCTTATTTAAACTTCCGTAATCATGATGTTTGACGTGTTGATTTTAGTTTATTACAATGGGTTAATTGTCCTTTGTCCTGGATTATTCGATATGTTCATCTGGTTTTTATCTATAACAGTCCATCAGTCATAAATATAAAGTGCGAGTGTCATCGTCAAATTATCCTTATATCTGAAGTCAAATATTCCAACTAATTGGGGACTTAAACTGTAATAAGGTTTTAATACTTTATTATCAATTATTCCAAGTGTCCTTGCATGTAATCCACCCCTGTTTTAATGAGTCCATTGACTATTAATTCATTCCCGTGTCCGGTTAAATGAACGATTATTAGTACTTTTAAATATCCCGCCCATCGTGTCCGATCGAGTGTATATGGTTATTTATAATTACGTCCAATTGTAAATCTTTATATTAAATTAACGAACTATCATTCAATTAAACAAATATAAAGTTCATTAATAGCCTATAGTCCAATTTCTACAAGTGTCGATCTTTTGTCCAAACCTCAATTATGGTACAATTATAGATGGATATTTATATATATATATCTGTGAGAGAGATTGATAAAGGATGGATATTTTTCGTGTAGAATTCGTCGCCTTTTATAGATGTGGCCAGCATTTCAGGGCCATGCGATCGCACGGGCTTCCTTTGCATTTGCCATGCGATCGCATGGAGTCTAGGGACAGCTCACATAACTTTTGTTTTCTTGTTTGCCGACGGTTTTAATATATAATATAATATATATATAATTTTAAGAATTAATTATAAATTTATATATTATATTATATTCATGTGCATAGTTGACTTGTAATTTTTAGTCCGTTGCATCGCGTGTTGAGAGTTGACTCTGGTCCCGGTTCCGGATTTTCGAACGTCCTTGCGTACTATTTAATATCTTGTACTTTGCGTTTCGCGGCTCGTACTCTTGTAATTTTTAGACGTTTCTCATCAATAATTTGAACCACTTTAATTGTACTTTGTACTTTTTAGCTTTTTGGTCGTTTGCATCTTCAAATCGTCGAATCTGTCTTTTGTCTTCACCTTTTATTATTTAAACGAATATCACTTGTAGATAGAACAATTGCAACTAAAAGCTTGTCTTTCTTGAGGGATAATGCTATGAAATATATGTTCGTTTTTAGCATTATCAAATATTCCCACACTTGAGCGTTGCTTGTCCTCAAGCAATATAGTCTTGAAATAAAAATACAAGAATCACTTCTTTATTCTTCACACTTTGTACATCAGTGATTTCGATTTGGCAGTATGAACAATGATAGTAACGTTGTGGTTTACAGTCCCACATGACTATGAAAATTTAGATCCTTTAGGAAATTAGATCTTTATGAAAACATTTGATCTTTTGAAAATTCAATCTAGCTTTTACCCTAGATAAGTTTTTCGGAATAACCCTTCACCGGTGTTTGCGAAATTGTTTTTGTGGGTTTTGTGGGTTTTAGATTTGAAAATTTTAGCTTAAAACTTATGGTTTTGTGTCACCCACTTGCTAACCTTGTATTGGGAAAGCAACACGTCCAGAATACTTGCTCCGTATATTACCTTTCGGTAAACTACCGTCCGATTGTAAAGGAAAGCGTTGAACAAGCAACTGTTAAGGCAATGTTCCATGACATGCTCTTGATTATGGTTTGTAACGTGTCGGATGCAATTACTATCCTTGGTAGGAGCAATAGTAAAGATCACCCTATAGTTTTTCGGTCTGGCACAAGGTCTTGTCTTTGACCGTGCTATGCAACCACCGTTCTTACGGTTGACACCCGATTTGGTTCAGGTGATCTAATGAATTCTGGTGAATTCTTAGGATTTTACGTTCAATGGTAATGAACGCATTGAAAATTGGTTTTCAGAAAACAAATCGGTTTGTAATTTTGATCAAAATATTTTCTCGTTCAAGCTCGAGTTTAGATATCATTGAATTCTATGAGTTTGTAATTCTCAATCTTTAAAAGTTAATCTCAAGAATTGAGTAATATCAGGTTTAAAAGCTGATTTTTGATCTTTAAGGAGATTATCCTTTCTGGGGATCTGATTCATTAGTCTTATAAGCTAATTTGCACGGTGCCCCCCATTGTACGAGACAGATCCTCTCATGGTTAGGATAAGTCTGACCACTTGGTGACCCTGTTTGATGCTGAGGTCCGTGGATTTTCAGCTGATTTTCGAGAAAACTTTTCAAAGTTTTTCGTAGACTCTACAACTGGTCTGGACGACAACTTCCTGACCTAAATCAAGAAGCGCATGTCTTTTTCTCGAAAGACTTTACTTCCTTTTAAATTTCATTTATATTACAATAAACTGGGTAAAACTGATTAATATTGTCCAAAACAAAAGTATCTTTAATTATTTGTACAAAAATATGTGATATATGTTCTAAATAACTTGGTAAATTTTTTCCCACACTTGGCTTTTATTTTCCTTTCTTTGCCTTTTTATTTTCCTCTATTCCATTTTAAATGAATTCTAACATTTTGGGTTGTTTCTCAATTTATGTCCTTTACGAGGTAACAATAATTTCGGTGTTAACACCTAGTTTTATCGTTCATAAATATGTATAAACATGATTTTGAGTTCATTTAGTTGAAAATTTTAAATTTTTTTACTAGAATTGGGTAGTTAGTATATAAGACTAGGGCTGTTCTTTATTATCAGAGAGCACTGGATTCTAATACAACTACTGCGTTACTAGTATTTTTAATGGTAACCAAGTGTTTAAATTAAAATTTTAAAAATCCGAAAGAATTTAACCCCTTCCCACACTTAAGATCTTACAATGCCCTCATTTGCAAGAAATCAGTAACAATTTAAATTATTGAGGGTGATTAGCGTAGAAAAATGATTAAATTTTACCAAAGTTTCCAAACATTTTGGCCTTTGTTTGTTGAATGATAAATGGTGCACATCATTTGTTCATTCCGTCTTGTTGTTACATCACATTTGTTTTTCGTTTTGTCGTCAAAATTAGTAGCTTTTGCTGAACTTAATGCCAGTCTTTGAAAGTTCGCTGTTTTACCCTGTTGTGTACAATTGACAATATACATACATACAAATAATAACATGCATGGTAATTTGAAATGGGACTTAACATCTCACTTTCAAATCAAATATGAAATATTAGTAACAAAATAAAAAAATGTTAAAAAATTACATAAAAGTATCACAATATTATATGTTTTAAACATAAGTAAATAAAAATAATAAAAGATTAAAATCACCAGCGGGAACTGTATCAATCTGGATAGGGGTTCCAGTTCATGTCGTCGGTCGAGTTCCACGGTTGGTTATAGATGTACTGATAGGCTTGGTTGGGGTCGTAGAGAGTAAATGGTGGTCGCATATCGGGCTGGTGTGGCGGATAGTAAGCAGGTCGGGTCGGTACGTAGTTATTTGGTACCTGAGATGATAGCTGGCTCATGATCTGATGCTGATGATAGTGCCATATATCATGCTGTCGTTGCCTGGAATGCTCGTACACATTCTCGGCGTGCCACTGCTCGTACTGACTATGTCTAGCCTCGTTTGTCATTTCTACATCATCTATATGCTGGTAAACGTCAGTAACAGCCTCCCTAATGACATCCCTAATGTCATCCGCTTCCTCCATTTCCTCATCTGAACCTCTCTCTACCTGTGGATGACGACCCTCATATGGTACTGCCTGATTACGTCTGCTCTTTAATACCTTTGCACCCTGATAGACCCGCAATCCTAAAGTCTCAACCTGTTCTCTACATACCATCAGTGGACCCCCTTGATCCCTATCTACACCTAAATACTCTCCAATGAGAGTAACAAAAATACCTCCTCCTATTATTCCCCCGTCTTGTATTCCTTCCACCATTTTGGACAGATAAAAACCAACACAGTAGGGGATATTAACAAAACTTCTAGTGTTTCGAATACACTTAAGGTAAAATAAATCGTGTTGAGTCACTTTCTCCTTGTTGTTACCTCTTTGTGTAATCGAATTAGCTAAAAATCTATGTATAATACGAAGCTCTGCTTTGTTAATATCTAAATAGGAGTGTCTTCCTCTCCGCGTAAAAATATTATAATTTGACATACGCCTCCAGACGGCGTCAGCGTCAAAATTCCTATCTACCCTTTCACCATGATAAATCAAATTTGTACAATTAGGTAGTAGTAATTCGCCAGGAGTGTAAATCTGTAAAGCCCTGGCCATGTCCAGCATGGACATCCTATACATCCTACGGCCAAGTAAAAAATCTAAGAAAATTCCTATCGTCTAACTTAACTACATCTGCATCAAGTGATATAGTACTCATAAGCTCAACACACCACTCTTTATATACAGGACTACGAATGGTGAATAAACGTTCCCAATCGGGAAAAGAAGAGTTCTCATACCTTTTGATCAGATACTGCCTAACTGAGTTAGCTAGTTGGACCCTTTCCAAAGGCTCCCAATCGATTACCCTCGGTACTTCTACATTTTTCGGTACCAATTTAAATTTGTTACTTTGGTATGTCGGGTAATCTCTCCAGATTCGATCAAATCTCAAATTGGGATGCAACTGTTCTTCATGAATCGTTGGGTGTTCTATTATTGGATGAATCGGAAATTGTACGTAGGTATTAACATATTCTTGTTGCGGATCATAATACGGTATGTGTTGATCATTATGATATTGTTGTTCCTGTTGTTACTCCGGTTCGTGATATTGCATCTCTGGCTGTGGTTCCGGAGCAGGTTGCCTAGATGATGATGATGCACCATCGGTATCGGTATTTCTCTGCAAAACACATTAAACACAAAATTTGTGCATCCAAATATGAATTAGTGTTAGCAAAATAACAAATTAAAACAATTACAATAACATGTTCAACCATAATTAAACTTATACACATTTTCACAATTTTAACAATTCTATACTTTTTCAAATAAGCATATATGAAAATGTTTACAAAGTTCATAAGTATTCAACTCAAATAACATGTTAAAATAACCATTACTAGCAATTAAACAAGTTTCAAATGGCATTTACATCAATTTAATCAAGTTCATGAATTTTAGACTTAAAAAGTCCACTTTAATTCTCAAAAATCATGTTTAGGATCAAAGTTTGGATCATTTAGCTACCTAAACATGTTACACTACTTAATTTAGCAATAATTTATGACAAAAATCGGCCATAACCTATTTATATCAAAAAGCCCCAAATTGCTCAAGAACACAAACCCTAGATTTCTAAATTTTTTGAAGTTTTTGGCTTCAAATCATGACAAATAGCATCAATCTAGGTTATACATGCATAATATACTAACAATTTAACTCTAATTACACTAGAAATTAACAGAATCAAATTAGGTAAAATTTAGCTCAAGAACACTAAAATTCAAATTTAAAGAGTTTTAGGGGTGAAATCTTTACCTTCCTGCCTCCCCATCTGAATATAGGCATGATTATAGCGGATTATTGTGAGAAATTTGGTTGATTTTGGTGAAAAAATGGCAAATTTTTGGGTGATTTTTGGGAGAGTTTCGTATGAATGTGTGTGTATTTGTGAAGTCAGAACGGCGAGTTGCTTTTTTTTTTATCCTAGCCAGTTTTTGGCCTCCATGCGATCGCATGGATTTCCAGCACAAACCCCATGCAATCGCATGGGGTTATTTCCTTTTTTTTTAAACCTTTAACTAATAAAACATAAATTAATAGATTTTAAAAATTTGTTTCTTTTAAGAATGAGGGCGTTTCGGATCGTTGTCCCAATCCGTCTCTCGGCAAAATTTTAAAATTTGTCACTTTTTAAGCGTCGTTTTAAAAGCAAAGATTTTAGGATTTTTAATGTTTTTGGCATACTTTAATTCAATAAGATTAAAAATAATGATAACAAAATTTCTCGTCCCTCCCTTGGGTAAAGTAATTTCGGTTCAACGACCTAGTCTTCAACTCACGACGAATTTTAAATATTAAATTTTTAACTTAATGAAATAAAGTAAATTTTTGTTTTTAAATTCACACCAAATTTATGTGACGACCCGAAAATTTCCGACCAAATTTAAACTTAATCTTTATATGATTTCGATACGATAAGCAAAATCTATAATGTTGAGTCTCGAAAATTTTGGAACTATGTATTACCTTTGACCAGTTTCGACGATTCACGAACCATTAATTGTAAATAAATATGTGTGTATATATATATACAAATGGTAAATGAAAATATAATTTGAAATATTATATGTTGTTGCTATTAAAATTTAATTATCTAAAATAAAATAAAAATAGAATATTATAATAATTATTATTTACAACATAACTATATATAAATAAAGTATAGTAAAAATAAATATTAAAGGATTGTAATACTCGTTTGATGTTCCGATTGATATTAAGCAAACTAAATTCAAACTTATATGATTTTAAAATAAACGGTGATCCGAAAATGAGTTCTATAAATTATAGACTTATTAAAAATGTATTTAGGAGCTGTTTGTTAAATTTTAGAACTTTTTATATTTTACTCAGAATTGAGAGGGACAGTTGATGTAATTTTTATTTAATAAGTTAATGATTGAATTTTATACCATAATGACCAAAATAAATAAATATAGTTAAATTTAAAAATATGGAATTTTTCCGAATACTTTTATCCGCCATTAATTTATCAACGGAGCACGATATAGCACTCCATTAAAACTGTCGATACAAAAGGACATATGTTTAGGCTGCTACCTTATTTGACATGTTTCCTTTTTCTTTCTTTTGCATTATTAATTAAAAATCAATGTTTTGCTTTTCATTACTTTAACTAATCTATAGATATAGAATTGATACGGATAAAAACAACATCTTACACATCACCCACTAGTATTTTCATATTACTAACTTTTTGTTACAAGTTAATATCAAACCAACAAAACACCAAATTCTTCACTGCGCATAAATTGAAAAGAATTCCTACTATTTCTTAATTTTTTTTATTTGCTTTTGACAACCACCCACATATCATATGCATACATATATAGTTTTGCAGATTATATTTATAGAGAGATAGTTAGAGTACATAGAAGATAACAAGTGGGCGGCTAAGAATTTTAAAGTATAATATGTTACTATTATTGCACGTTTTCTTTAACTTCAATTTATTTGATTATTATTTTATTTATATACATATATGTGCAAGCGGATTCAACAACCATTACACACTCAACTATGTTTGATATTTTTTTTCCTCTCCTGTTTTATTGTTTTAGTTCGAACACCACCACTGAAGAATCATCACAACCCGGTCACCATCACAACATACAACCACCACTTAACACCCAAAAACCATCCTGCTGTCCGAAAACAACCATATTGATCAACCTCCATATCCATGTAATCGTCACTCTCTCTATTTAGGTATCTATCTCCCTCTCTTCTTGTTGGAACCACACACCACCAACACTTTCGAAACTTTTGTAATTCGGTTAACATCACTACCTATGCACCACCATAACCACCTTCTGTTACTATATGTTGCTGCTTGGATAGTTTCTGTTTCGTTTGTTAAACACCCCCATAAAACTGTTCACCTGCTGCTATTATGAATGTCCTGTTTCAACAACAAACCAATGTCACCATGTTCGTTCACTTACTGTTACTTTTCTGTTGAAAAGCACCGAACGCCAACCATCACCTTTATCATTATATATTTTTTCTTCGTTAACTGTTTCTACTCCAATTGAACCCAAACTCCATTTGTTAATGCTACAACTGTCCTACTATTACAACCGCTGTTCGTTCATTTTGTTTCTGGGTTAGAATAAAACACCACATCAACACAACTAATGAACTGATAATGCTAAAAACGAACATATATTTCATAGCATTATTCCTCAAGAAAGACAAGCTTTTAGTTGCAATTGTTCTATTTACAAGTGATATTCGTTTAAATAATAAAAGGTGAAGACAAAAGACAGATTCGACGAATTGAAGACGCAAACGACCAAAAAGCTCAAAAGTACAAAAGACAATCAAAGAGGTTCCAATTATTGATAAGAAACGTCTCGAAATTACAAGAGTACAAGATTCAAAACGCAAAGTACAAAATATAAAATTGTACGCAAGGACGTTCGAAAATCCGGAACCGGGACCAGAGTCAACTCTCAACGCTCGACGCAACGGACTAAAAATTACAAGTTAACTATGTATATAAATATAATATAATATATAATTAATTATATATATATTATAAACCGTCGGTAAACAAAGAGCCAAACTCCTCTGAGCTGTAAAAGCAAACTCCGCGACTAGCGGAGTTTGAAGGCCAAAATGGCCGCGAGTCGCGGAGCCCCCAGTTTTGAAACTCCCTATAAAGCAAACCGAAATCTGATCATTTTCATCATCTTTTTTTCTCCTCATTCATACGATATATTTATATTTATAATTTATATTTTAATTTTAATTTTAATTATAATTCTAATAATAAGGGTATGTTAGCGAATATTGTAAGGGTGTAAGTCGAAATTCTGTCCGTGTAACGCTACGCTATTTTTAATCATTGTAAGTTATGTTCAACCTTTTTACATTAATGTCTCGTAGCTAAGTTATTATTATGCTTATTTAAAACGAAATAATCATGATGTTGGGCTAATTACTAAAATTGGGTAATTGGGCTTTGTACCATAATTGGGGTTTGGACAAAAGAACGACACTTGTGGAAATTAGACTATGGGCTATTAATGGGCTTTATATTTGTTTAACTAAATGATAGTTTGTTAATGTTAATATAAAGATTTACAATTGGGCGTCCTTATAAATTACCATATACACTCGATCGGACACGATGGGCGGGGTATTTATATGTACGAATAATCGTTCATTTAACCGGACACGGGAATGGATTAATAGCCACTAGAATAATTAAAACAGGGGTGGAATTACATTCAAGGGTAATTGGTGTAATTGTTAACAAAGTAGTAAAACCTTGGTTTACAAGCAGTCGATAACCTGGTGTATTCAATAAACAAAGTATTAAAACCTTGTTACAATTCGAATCCCCAATTAGTTGGAATATTTAACTTCGGGTATAAGGATAATTTGACGAGGACACTCGCATTTTATATTTATGACTGATGGACTGTTATGGACAAAAACCAGACGGACATATTAAATAATCCAGGACAAAGGACAATTAACCCATGGGCATAAAACTAAAATCAACACGTCAAACATCATGATTACAGAAGTTTAAATAAGCATAATTCTTTTATTTCATATTTAATTTCCTTTATTTTATATTTAATTGCACTTCTAATTATCGCATTTTTATTTATTGTTATTTAATCGCACTTTTAATTATCGTACTTTTTAATTATCGCAATTTTATTTTATCGCACTTTTATTGCAATTTCATTATCGTTATTTATTTTACGCTTTAAATTAAGTCTTTTATTTATTTAATATTTTACATTAGGTTTTAACTGCGACTAAAGTTTTAAAATCGACAAACCGGTCATTAAACGGTAAAAACCCCCCTTTATAATAATAATATTACTTATATATATATTTGTATTTTTATAAAAGTAAACTAATATAGCGTTGAGCTTTGTTTAAAAAAAATTCCCTGTGGAACGAACCGGACTTACTAAAAACTACACTACTGTACGATTAGGTACACTGCCTATAAGTGTTGTAGCAAGGTTTAAGTATATCCATTCTATAAATAAATAAATATCTTGTGTAAAATTGTATCGTATTTAATAGTGTTTCGTTGTAAAATTTAATAGTATTATATACCACTCCGCTACCGCATCAAGTATTTTTGGCGCCGCTGCCGGGGAACTATCTTAAACGCCGGAAGCGCAACGCTAATATATAAAATAAAAAAAAACGTTTTAAATATTTGAAAATATAAAAAGAAAAACAAAAATATAAGTATTTTTTTAAGATTTTGTTAAATATTTAAGTTTTATAAGTTTCTTTATTTTTATTTTAGTTTATAAAAATATAAGTTTTATTTAAATATCTTTTATTTATATAAAAACAGAAAACAGAAAAAAAAAAATAAAGAAAAAACGCGTCGAATTTGAAACCTGTCAGTTGAAATTTGAAACCCCGCGAGTCGCGGGGTTTGATGTTTTGAGTACCGCAAGTCGCGGAGATTATCTGACAGGTGACAAAACCCTAAATTAGCATTAATTACGGGTGATTAATTATTATTATTATTATTATTAACCCTAGTTTTTATAATTAGTTTTAATTTTAGTTTTACTTTTTATTTATTTTATATTTTGTTTAATTAGTTTAATTAAATTGTAAAATTAGTAGTTTTATTAAATAAATAATATAAAAATAATATTTTTATAAAAATTGTAATTTTTACAACTTTTTGTATATTTTTATATTTTGTCCCTTTTTAATCGTTGTAGCGTAATATTTGTATTTTTTCGCTCATATTTAATTTTAAACTTAGTTTTTGCCATAGTCATTTTTACTCCTAGATTTTTAGGCTTTGCCGTAGAATTCCTTAAGTGCTTTTTCTTTAGACTAAGATTTAGGTACTTTAGAATTTTGCGACGCCTTTTTAAGTTTTAGTTTCTTTTTAAGTTATTTCCATTTGGGATTTAGTTTTTCCTGTAAGCTTTAATATTTTTAGACACCTTTTACTATGTATCAATTATCATTCCAATTAGTAATCTCAATTTGCGATTATAATTTTAAGTTAGTTGTAGTAATATGGTTAGGTTAGTCAAGAATTTTTAAGTTTTATAAGTTTCTTTTATTTTTTCGTCACCTTTTATTTTTCAACCATTTTTCTTTTTCGACCTTTTTCGACGAACTCTTTTTCTTTCTTATTTCTCGCTATTCTAGTTTTTAGGACACAGATTTTTATTCTACTTCTTATCTAAATTTCTTAAAATTACGAAAATTTATTTTAAGTGGTTAAATTAATAGACATCAAAATTTTCTGGTTCGTAGTAATAGTTGGATTTGTACGTGGACCGGGTTATTGGAGCCAAACAGTACTCAATTATATTGAGACCAAACGAATCCTGCCCCTCTGCTGCATCTTTTGGCTATTCGAAACGTGGGCAAAATCAGAAAAGTCTATTGATTGGATAACTTATTATAATTTTTCTTTCCTTTTTAAAACTAATAGGATATTCAGTGAATGCACCGAGCAAGACGTTCACCACCTTTTGTACGTTCACCACCTGTAACTAGATCAAGACATTTAGCAAATATAACCGCCGTTGATTTTTCTTTAGAATCGTCATCCAGTAGACCAAGTACTTCAGTTCAAATTTCCGATAATCCATTTTTTGAACCCGACCTCACAATTGAGAATCCGAAAAATATTCAGGAACGGTTCGTAGATCCTGAACCATTAAACTTTCCTCCGGAGCCACCAATCATTCAAACAGAGATTGTTGAGGAACGAACCATTAAATCAGAATCATCTAGTGATACCGATTCAACAAATTCAATTATGGAGAATCTGGAACCTTTAAGTATGGAAGACCGAATGAGAGCTAAACGCACTGGCCAAGGTCACGCAATTACTCATCCAGTCATTAATGCGCCAGATTATGAAATCAAAGGACAAATTCTACACATGGTGACTAATCAATGCCAATTTAGTGGTGCGCCGAAGGAAGATCCAAATGAACATCTACGTACCTTTAATAGGATCTGCACACTATTTAAAATCCGAGAAGTGGAGGATGAACAGATATATCTCATGTTATTTCCCTGGACTTTAAAGGGAGAAGCCAAAGATTGGTTGGAATCGTTACCTGAAGGGGCGATTGATACATGGGATGTTTTAGTTGACAAATTTCTTAAACAATTCTTTCCTGCATCTAAAGCCGTAAGACTTCAAGCAGAAATTGTTACGTTCACACAAAAACCGAATGAAACTCTATATGAGGCATGGACAAGATATGGAAAGTTGTTAAGAGGATGTCCGCAACATGGTTTAGACACCTGTCAAATAGTACAAATATTCTACCAAGGATGCGACATCACTACAAGAAAAGACATAGATATAGCAGCTGGTGGTTCTATTATGAAGAAAACCGAAACTGATGCTTACAAAATTATTGATAACACTGCTTCCCACTCACATGAGTGGCACCAAGAAAAAGACATCGTTAGATCATCTAAAGCAGCTAGAGCCGATTCTAGCCATGACTTAGATTCCATTTCCGCAAAGATAGATGCTGTGGAGAGACGAATGGAAAAGATGACTAAAGATATTCACTCAATACGAATTAGTTGTGAGCAGTGTGGAGGACCACATTTGACAAAAGATTGTCTCAGTATTGAATTAACAATGGAACAAAGAGAGAATATTTCATACATAAACCAAAGGCCTGGAAATAATTATCAGAATAATTATCAACCGCCAAGACCGATTTACAATCAAAACCAGAATTATAACAGAAATATTCCATACAACAACCAACAAGGTCCTAGCAATCAACAAGTATCCAATAATACTTATAATCAGCAAAGACCTAATTTTCAAAACAAACCACCACAACAAACCGATGATAAAAAGCCGAATTTAGAAGATATGATGACGAAGCTAGTTGAAACTCAAACGCAGTTTTTCACATCTCAAAAACAAACTAATGAACAAAATGCTCAAGCATTTAGAAATCAACAAGCTTCTATTCAAAATCTGGAACAAGAAGTGAGTAACCTAGCAAGGTTAATAGGTGAAAGAAAACCGGGAAGTCTACCTAGTGATACAAATGCTAACCCCCGGAGTGAAACAGCTAAAGCTATTACCACAAGAAGTGGTACAACACTTAAACCACCTGAAATACCTGTAACTTCTGATGAAGCCATTCCTACTCCACAAGAACCACAACCTGATCAAGATAAGGAAAAAGAACCGGTAGTTGAAAAGGTTAATAAAGATAACACAGTTAAGGATAAACCTTATGTTAAACCATATCAACCACCACTTCCTTACCCGAGCAAAATGAAGAAAGAGAAACTTGAAGCCGAGCAATCCAAATTCTTGGATATGTTTAAACAGATAAATGTAAATCTTCCTTTCATTGATGTGATTTCAGGAATGCCTAGATATGCTAAATTCTTGAAAGATCTAATTTCAAATAGAAAGAAAATGGAAGAACTCTCGGCTGTTACTATGAATGCTAATTGTTCAGCAGTGCTGTTGAATAAGATACCAGAAAAATTATCTGATCCAGGAAGTTTCACAATTCCATGTTTTCTGGGTAGTCTTAGTTCAATAGAAGCATTGGCAGACTTAGGTGCTAGTATAAATCTAATGCCGTATTCACTATACACTAAACTAGACCTTGGAGAATTGAAACCAACCAGAATAAGCATACAACTAGCCGATAGATCAATAAAATATCCTAGAGGGATAATGGAGAACATGCTAGTTAAAGTTGGTACTTTAGTATTTCCAGTAGATTTTGTTGTTCTGGACATGGAAGAAGATTCTCAAGTTCCTCTCATATTAGGAAGACCATTCTTAAACACGGCTAAAGCAATGATAGACGTGTTCGGTAAGAAACTGACCCTAAGTATAGAGGATGAGAGTGTTACCTTTTAAGTTGATAGAGCAATGCAACAACCACAATCTGCAGATGATACATGTTATTATATTCAAACTATAGATGCACATGCAGAATTATTAGAAGAATTTCCAGAATTACAAGGAACAGGAGAATGTTCTTTAGGAGAAGGTAATGAACCAATTGATGAAGCTGAAATGTTAGCTACACTTATAGCTAATAGATATGAACCAACAACAGAAGAAATTCAAATGCTAAAAGAAAAAGACAGATATCGATACAAATCATCGATAGAAGAACCTCCGAAATTAGAGTTAAAGCCACTTCCAAACCATTTGGAATACGCTTATTTACATGGTGAATCTGAATTACCTGTAATAATATCGTCTTCTCTTACTGAAAATGAGAAATCACAACTCATTTCTGTGTTGAAAGCTCATAAACCAGCCATTGCATGGAAGATTCATGATATTAAAGGAATAAGTCCTTCGTATTGCACACATAAAATTTTTATGGAAGAAGGTCATAAAACGTATGTGCAACGCCAACGAAGACTAAATCCTAATATGCAAGATGTAGTTAAGAAAGAGATTATTAAACTGCTAGATGCAGGTTTAATTTATCCAATCTCTGATAGTCCATGGGTAAGCCCAGTTCAATGCGTACCTAAGAAGGGTGGCATGACTGTCATTACAAATGAGAAAAATGAGCTTATTCCTACTAGGACTGTAACAGGATGGCGTGTGTGTATTGATTATAGAAAATTAAATGACGCCACCAGAAAAGATCACTTTCCCTTACCTTTCATAGATCAAATGTTGGAAAGATTAGCCGGAAATAGTTACTATTGTTTTCTAGATGGATTTTCCGGATATTTTCAAATTCCAATAGCACCCGAAGATCAAGAGAAAACCACATTCACGTGCCCTTATGGTACTTTTGCTTACAAACGCATGCCATTTGGACTTTGTAACGCCCCTGCAACCTTTCAAAGGTGTATGATGGCGATTTTTCACGACATGATAGAAGAATGCATGGAAGTATTCATGGATGACTTTTCAGTCTTCGGTGATACATTTAAATCATGTCTAGTTAATCTGGAACGAATGCTAATTAGATGCGAAAAATCAAATCTAGTACATAATTGGGAGAAATGCCATTTCATGGTTAAAGAAGGCATCGTTCTTGGACATAAAATTTCAAAAGAAGGAATTGAAGTGGATATAGCTAAAGTAGATGTAATTGCTAAACTTCCACATCCCACCAATGTTAGAGGAGTTAGGAGTTTTCTAGGGCATGCTGGTTTTTACCGACGTTTCATAAAAGATTTTTCAAAAATTGCCACTCCTATGAATAAACTCCTAGAAAAGGATGCTCTATTCATCTTTTCAGATGAGTGTATCAAATCTTTTAATATTCTTAAAGAGAAACTCACTAATGCGCCGATCATGATAACACCAAATTGGAATCTACCATTTGAACTAATGTGCGATGCAAGTGATTTTGCAATGGGAGCCGTTTTAGGACAAAGGATTGAAAAACGATTTCAACCTATATATTATGCTAGTAAGACGTTACAAGGAGCACAAACGAACTATACAACTACTGAAAAAGAACTCCTTGCTATTGTGTTTGCTTTTGACAAATTTCGATCATATCTCGTTCTAGCAAAAACGGTGGTCTATACCGACCATTCTGCTCTTAGATACCTATTTTCAAAACAAGATGTTAAACCAAGATTAATCCGTTGGATCTTACTCTTACAAGAGTTTGATATTGAAATTCGAGATAAAAAAGGAGCAGAAAATCTCGCCGCTGATCATCTTTCTCGTCTTGAAAATCCTGAGTTAGAAGTTCTAAATGAATCGGCCATACAAGACAACTTTCCTGATGAATATCTATTGAAGATAGATTATAATGAAATCCCATGGTTTGCAGACTATGCAAACTACTTAGTTTGTGGATTCCTTGAAAAAGGATTATCGTACCAAAGACGAAAGAAATTATTCAGTGATATAAAACACTATTTCTGGGAAGATCCACATCTGTTTAAAAGTTGTCCCGATGGAATAATACGCCGATGTGTATTTGGAGATGAAGCTAGTAAAATTGTAAACCATTGTCACACAGGACCAACAGGAGGGCATTATGGGCCTTAACTAACAGCAAGAAAAGTTTATGATGCTGGATTCTATTGGCCAACAATTTACAAAGACGCACACCTTCTTTGCAAATCCTGTGATGCATGTCAAAGGGCCGGAAAAATAAGTCAACGTGATGAAATGCCACAAAATGTCATCCAAGTATGTGAAGTATTTGACATTTGGGGTATTGACTTTATGGGTCCATTTCCAAAATCTCATAATAATCTATATATACTCGTAGCCATTGATTATGTATCTAAATGGGCGGAAGCACAAGCTCTCCCAACTAACGATGCACGAGTTGTAGTCAACTTTTTAAAACATCTTTTTGCAAGGTTTGGAACACCGAAAGCTTTAATAAGTGATCGGGGTACTCATTTCTGTAATAATCAACTTAAGAAAGTTCTTAAAAGATATGGAGTAACTCATAAAATCTCCACCGCATATCATCCACAAACAAGTGGACAAGTTGAAAATACCAACCGAGCTTTAAAACGTATTCTAGAGAAAACCGTAGGATCAAATCCGAAGGAATGGTCCATTAAATTGGAGGATGCACTCTGGGCTTTTAGAATAGCCTACAAAACTCCAATTGGAACCACACCTTTTAGACTTGTTTATGGAAAAGCATGTCATCTTCCAGTAGAAATTGAACACAAAGCATTTTGGGCTTTGAAGACATGTAATCTTGATTTACATGAAGCCGGACGTCTACGATTAAGTCAACTAAATGAATTAGAAGAATTAAGACATGAAGCATACGAAAATTCGTTAATCTATAAAGAAAGAACGAAGAAATGGCATGATAAAAGAATCAGAAGTTCAAAAGAATTTAAAGAAGGAGACAGAGTTCTTCTTTTCAATTCACGATTCAAGCTATTTCCTGTAAAATTGAAATCAAGATGGTCTGGACCATTCATAGTCAAAAGAGTTTTCCCATACGGAACGATAGAATTAATAAATTCAAATGGGATTGAATTTAAAGTTAATGGTCACAGAGTTAAACATTACATACATGGTCCGATGGAAGTCGACAACGAAGTTAATCACAATTTCGACACCACATCTAACTAAGTGTGGGGAGAATCAAGTCTTTAAAGGATAATATGTATTTCTGTCAGAGTTAGATTGTCTGTTTTCGTGTAGTTCTCGAAAATAGAACCCGAATGGTCTTTCCCTAGCAGACCCTAAAGAACTAGTCTTCTCCCCCCATTCTGAATTTTTATTTTTTTTAGGTTTTTACAAAATGAAGACTGCCTGTGAACTAAACCATGGTCTAATGCTACACGCTTTGATCACTAAAAGAAATAATGACATACTACCAAGTGAAATAGTATCAGTAATCAGAGAAAGAATGGACGGAGTTAGAAAAGAATCCAGATGCGAAGATAATAAGTTACAATTTGGTAAAGGAAAATCAAAATCCGCAGCAAAAAGAAGAGCACGACACCTAGAACGATGTCACAAATGCGGAAAATGGTCACATGGAGGTAAATGTTCAAATAATCAAACCTATTCAAATACCGAATTTGTTACTTTATGCAGAGACGGACCGTTCATATGTTTAGAAGAAAAGACACTGAATGCTCGAGGTTACGCCTATGTAGCCATGGAAAACCAATTAAACCGACTATCTTATGAATGGGATAGATCATATAACTAAGAAATCTATTTCACAGGTATGTCTGTACAGTTTTTATTTTTATTTTTATTTTTAACCTTTTGATAATAAACGCTAATTTGTTCGCTAAAAAGTATTAAATTGGTATTGAATAAAATTAGGTTTGGCGACCGAAATTATTGATATCATTCAAAAATTTATTACATCACTGCGAAATTTAACGTTTATTCTTAAGGTATAAATATCTTTAATCAATCAACCCAGAATATTTCAAAAATTTGTCATGAGTTAAATTAGGTCTTGGAACCGAAATTACTTTACCGAAAAGAGGGGCGCATATTTTTGATAATATTTGATTGATTAAAGTGGGATAAAAAGACAAAAAGATTTTTAATTTTATTTTTACCATGTTTTTAAAATTAATATTTAAATTTTAAATTAATATTGTAAACTTTGTAAAAAAAAATATATATTTAAAATTGTAAATATTTGAAAAAATTAATATAAGTTTGGTATGAATTTATAAATTTTTAAATTAAGATTGGTGTGAACTTTTAATTTTTAAAATATGAATTTTTAATTTTATGCATTTCAAATTTTAAGTTTGGTGTGAATTTTTAATATTAATTTTGAATTTTATATTTAAGTTGTGTGAATTTAAAAACAAAAATTTACTTTATCTCATTAAGTTAAAAATATGATTTTTAAAATTCGTCGTAAGTTGAAGACTAGGTCTTTGAACCGAAATTGCTTTACCCGAGAGAGGGACGAGAACTTTTATTATCATTATTTTTAATCTCATTGAATTAAAGTATGCCAAAAACATTAAAAAAACCCAAAAATCTTAGCTTTTAAAACAATCGCTACAAAAAGACAAATTTTAAAATTTTGTAGAGGGACGGACTAGGACATCGATCCGAAACGACCTCGTCCTAAATAACAAAGGAAACGAAATTTTAAAATTAAGTACTTAATTGTTTTATAAGTTAATGATTATAAAAAAAAAAAAAAAATTATCAAACTCCGCGACTCGCGGAGTTTGAAGGGTTATTCACCGCGAGTCGCGGAGATATCGGATATCAGAAAAAAAAAATAAAGAGCTGCAACAGCTCAGTTTCACACACCACAAACAAAAAAACAGCTGCGAAAACCCACGAAAAAACCCGAAAAAACCCCCCAAAATCACAATTTTTAACCGTTAATCACCAAATCTTTTACTAAAATCATGTTGAGAAGGATGCTATCTAGGAATTACTCAAGAAAAACGGTAAATTTCTACACCTAAACATCATTTAATCCGAAATTAGTGTTCTTGAGCAATTTTTTCCCCAATTTGATTTTGATGCTTTTAGTGTAATTAGGCTTAAATTGTTTATGTATTATGCTTGTATAACCTAGATTGATGCTATTTAACATGATTAGAAGCCTTAAACTTCAAATTTTGAATAATCTAGGGTTTGTGTTCTTGAGCAAATTTGGGGCTTTTTGATATAAACAGGTTATGGCCGATTTTTGTCATGAATTGTTGCTAAATTAAGTAGTGTAACATGTCTAGGTAGTTAAATGATCCAAACTTTGAGCCTAAACATGATTTTGAGAATTAAAGTGGACTTTTTCAAGTCTAAAATTCATGAACTTGATTTTTGAAAGATAATGCCATTTAAGACTTGTTTAATTGCTAGTAATGATTATTTTGACATGTTATGATTATGAACTTGGCAAACATTTTCGTATATGCTTATTTGAAAAAGTGTAGATTTGATGAAAATATGAAAATAAGCTTAAGTTTGATATAAATTGATAATGTCATTGTAATTATTTTGATTGATGATTTTGCTGACACTAATGCATATTTGTATGCACAAAATTTGTGTTTGATGTGTTTTGCAGACTGAAAGGGGTGAATCTTCATCCCAAGCCCGCAATGCTCCTGCTGAGAATGCGGAACAACAGGAGGTGGATAACTATTACAAGCAGGATATACCTCATCCAGTCATGACCTTTTCCGATATGCACTTGGAAGAGTTGCACCCGAACCTGAGATTTGACAGACTTTGGATAGATTATCCAAAATATCAAAGGGGTTTGCATACTCTTCATTCTAAGGTTGTTGAGGTACCGAGGGTCATAGAATGGGGACCCTTAGAAGCTGTAGAATTGGCCGGGCCAATTAGGGAATTACTTGTACAGAGGTATGGTAATTCTTCTTTTAATGACTGGGTACGTTTATTCACCATGCGTAGACCTGTATATAAAGTATGGTGTGAAGAATTGTTATGTAGTATAGAGTTGAATGATCGGGTAGCTAGTTTAACCGATCGTTCTTTTATTAGATTTTTGTTAGGCGGTTCGATGCGCCACATGTCTTTACTGGACATGGCTCAGGCTTTACGTATATATACGCCTGAGGAGTTAGCGTCTGCCGATTGTAGAGGATTAATACTAAACGGTAGAAAGATAGATGAAAATTTTGATACACACGGTGTGTGGAGTCAAATGACAAGCCATCACCGTTTCAAAGGGGGAAATTACTCTTATTTGGATATAGATAGAGCCGAATTAAGAGTGATTCATAGGTTTTTAGCTAATTCGATTACACAAAGGGGTAAAAACAAGGAAAAAGTAAATGAACAGGATTTGTTTTACCATATGTGTATTCGAGACCCACAAAGCGCTGTAAGTATACCATATTGTGTGGGTTATTATTTATCAGCTATGGTTCGGGGGATGAGACCGCATAGCATAATAGGAGGTGGTATTTTTATTACTTTGATTGGTGAATATCTCGGTGTGGATATAAGTCGGGGGGGATTATTAGTAGAAGAACCGGAACCCCGCGATACTATAGGTTTAAATGTATACCATGGTGCGAAAGTTTTGAAGAGGCGAAATAACGCCGCAGTACGATACCATGGTAGACATCCACAGGTGGAGAGAAACCAACAACAAGGTAATGTAGGAGGGGGGAATGAGATGCAAGAAATGCAAAGGTTTATAGCTTCTCAGGAATACGAAAATGCTAGACAGAGAGCATTTGAAGATTGGCAAGTTCATCAGAACCAAATCATAGCTCATTGCCAACATATAGGTAGAAACTATATTCCTACACCGAAACCCATCTTCCCTCCCTGGTCTATAGAGATGCAGCCACCATATCCTACGTATAACCCTGCCGAAGCATTCTATAGCACCTATGGTTATGCCTGGAACCCCTATTGGTACCAGTATCATCCCTAGTATACTTAGTTTTATTTATTTTATAATTTGTAATTATTGATACGTTTAATACTTTTGTTAATATTGTAATCATTTTTATAATTATCTAACTTTTATTCTTAGATTTTAATAATTTTTGAATGTGGGGTAATATACCAAACTTCAAAAATATGTATATATGTTTGCAGTTTATCTTATGTACACAACAGGGTAAAACAACGCATTTTCAAAGACTGGCATTAAGTTCAGCAAAAGCAACTAATTTTGACGACAGGATGCAAAATATATGTGAAATAACAACAAGACGGAATGAACAAATGATGTGCAACATTTATCATTCAGCAAACAAACGCCAATATATTTGGAAACTTTGGTAAAATTTAATCATTTTCACACAAATCACCCTCAATAATTTAAATTGTTACTGATTTCTTGCAAATGAGGGCATTGCAAGATCTTAAGTGTGGGAAGGGGTTAAATTCGTTCGGATTTTAAAAATTTTTACTTTATACACTTGGTTACCATTAAAAATACTAGTAAAGCAGTAGTTGTATTAGAATCTAGTGCTCTCTGATAATAAAGAACAGCCCTGGTCTTATATACTGACTACCCAATTCTAGTAAAATTTTTCAAAATTTTCAATTAAATGAACTAAAAATCATGTTTATACATATTTATGAACGATAAAACTAGGTTTTAACACCGAAATTATTGTTACCTCAAAAAGGACATAAATTGAGAAACAAACCAAAATGTTAAAATTCATTTAAAATGGAATAGAGGACGATAAAAAGGAAAATAAAAGCCAAGTGTGGGAAAATTTACCAAGTTATCTTAAACATATGTCACATATATCTGTAACAAATAACTGAAAATACTTTTGCTTTGGACTAAACTAAACTGTTTTACCCGATGAAAGAAAAGAAGAGATGGATCTACACGATGAATCAATTCCATCATTAAAAGGAAGTAAAGTCTTCCGAAAAAGACACGCGCTTCTTAATTTAGGTCATGAAGTTATCGTCCAGACCAGCTGTAGGTTGACGAAAAATCTAGAAAAGTCATTACTAAAATCAGCAGGAAATCCACGAACCTCAGCATTAAACAGGGTCGCCAAGTGGTCAGATTTATCCTAACCATGAGAAGGATTTATCTCGTACAATGGGGGGGCACCATGCAAATTAGCTGGATAAGACTAATGAATCAGATCCCCAGAAAGGATAATCTCCTTAAAGATTAAAAATCAGCTTTTAAGACTGATATTACTCAATCCTTGAGATTGACCTTAAAGATTGAGAATTCAAACTCATGGAATTCAATGATATCTAAACTCGAGCTTGAACGAGAAAATATTTTGATCAAAATTACAAACCGATTTGTTTTCTGAAAACCCTATTTTCAATGCGTTCATTACCATTGAACGTAAAATCCTAGGAATTCACCTGGAATTCATTAGGTCACCTGAACTAAATCGGGTGTCAACCGTAAGAACGGTGGTTGCATAGCATGGTCAAAGACAGGACCTTGTGCCATACCGAAAAATTATAAGGGTGAGCTTTACTATTGCTCCTACCAAGGATAGTAATTGCGTCCGACACGTTATAGACCATAATTAAAAGTATGTCAGGGGACATTGCCTTAACAGTTGCTTGTTCAACGCTTTCCTTTACAACCGGACGGTAGTTTACCGAAAGGTAATATACGGGACAAGTAAACTGGATGTGTTGCTTTCCAAATACAAGGTTAGCAAGTGGGTGACACAAAACCATAAGTTTTGAGCTAAAATTTTCAAATCTGAAACCCACCAAACCCACAAAAATATTTTGCAAACACCGGTAAAGGGTTATTCCGGAAAACTTATCTAGGGTAAAAACTAGATTTAATTTTCAAAAGATCAAATGTTTTCATAAAGATCCAATTTCCTTAATGGATCTAAATTTTTATAGTCATGTGGGACTGTAAACCATATCGTTACTACCATTGTTTATACCGTCGTATAGGAAATCACTGATGTACAAAGTGTGAAGAATAAAGAAGTGATTCTAGTATTTCAAGACGATATTGCTTGAGGACAAGCAACGCTCAAGTGTGGGAATATTTGATAATGCTAAAAACGAACATATATTTCATAGCATTATTCCTCAAGAAAGACAAGCTTTTAGTTGCAATTGTTCTATTTACAAGTGATATTCGTTTAAATAATAAAAGGTGAAGACAAAAGACAGATTCGACGAATTGAAGACGCAAACGACCAAAAAGCTCAAAAGTACAAAAGACAATCAAAGAGGTTCTAATTATTGATAAGAAACGTCTCGAAATTACAAGAGTACAAGATTCAAAACGCAAAGTACAAAATATAAAATTGTACGCAAGGACGTTCGAAAATCCGGAACCGGGACCAGAGTCAACTCTCAACGCTCGACGCAACGGACTAAAAATTACAAGTTAATTATGTATATAAATATAATATAATATATAATTAATTATATTAATTATATATATATTATAAACCGTCGGTAAACAAAGAGCCAAACTCCTCTGAGCTGTAAAAGCAAACTCCGCGACTCGCGGAGTTTGAAGGCTAAAATGGCCGCGAGTCACGGAGCCCCCAGTTTTGAAACTCCCTATAAAGCAAACCGAAATCTGATCATTTTCATCATCTTTTTTTCTCCTCATTCATACGATATATTTATATTTATAATTTATATTTTAATTTTAATTTTAATTATAATTCTAATAATAAGGGTATGTTAGCGAATGTTGTAAGGGTGTAAGTCGAAATTCTGTCCGTGTAACGCTACGCTATTTTTAATCATTGTAAGTTATGTTCAACCTTTTTACATTAATGTCTCGTAGCTAAGTTATTATTATGCTTATTTAAAACGAAGTAATCATGATGTTGGGCTAATTACTAAAATTGGGTAATTGGGCTTTGTACCATAATTGGGGTTTGGACAAAAGAACGACACTTGTAGAAATTAGACTATGGGCTATTAATGAGCTTTATATTTGTTTAACTAAATGATAGTTTGTTAATGTTAATATAAAGATTTACAATTGGGCTTCCTTATAAATTACCATATACACTCGATCGGACACGATGGGCGGGGTATTTATATGTACGAATAATCGTTCATTTAACCGGACACGGGAATGGATTAATAGCCACTAGAATAATTAAAATAGGGGTGGAATTACATTCAAGGGTAATTGGTGTAATTGTTAACAAAGTAGTAAAACCTTGGTTTACACGCAGTCGATAACCTGGTGTATTCATTAAACAAAGTATTAAAACCTTGTTACAATTCGAATCCCCAATTAGTTGGAATATTTAACTTCGGGTATAAGGATAATTTGACGAGGACACTCGCATTTTATATTTATGACTGATGGACTGTTATGGACAAAAACCAGACGGACATATTAAATAATCCAGGACAAAGGACAATTAACCCATGGGCATAAAACTAAAATCAACACGTCAAACATCATGATTACGGAAGTTTAAATAAGCATAATTCTTTTATTTCATATTTAATTTCCTTTATTTTATATTTAATTGCACTTCTAATTATCGCACTTTTATTTATTGTTATTTAATCGCACTTTTAATTATCGTACTTTTTAATTATCGCAATTTTATTTTATCGCACTTTTATTGCAATTTCATTATCGTTATTTATTTTACGCTTTAAATTAAGTCTTTTATTTATTTAATATTTTACATTAGGTTTTAACTGCGACTAAAGTTTTAAAATCGACAAACCGGTCATTAAACGGTAAAAACCCCCTTTATAATAATAATATTACTTATATATATATTTGTATTTTTATAAAAGTAAACTAATATAGCGTTGAGCTTTGTTTAAAAAAGATTCCCTGTGGAACGAACCGGACTTACTAAAAACTACACTACTGTACGATTAGGTACACTGCCTATAAGTGTTGTAGCAAGGTTTAAGTATATCCATTCTATAAATAAATAAATATCTTGCGTAAAATTGTATCGTATTTAATAGTGTTTCGTTGTAAAATTTAATAGTATTATATACCACTCCGCTACCGCATCAAGTATTTTTGGCGCCGCTGCCGGGGAACTATCTTAAACGCCGGAAGCGCAACGCTAATATAAAAAAAAAAAAAACGTTTTAAATATTCGAAAATATAAAAAGAAAAACAAAAATATAAGTATTTTTTTAAGATTTTGTTAAATATTTAAGTTTTATAAGTTTCTTTATTTTTATTTTAGTTTATAAAAATATAAGTTTTATTTAAATATCTTTTATTTATATAAAAACAGAAAACAGAAAAAAAAAAAAAAAAAAAAACGCGTCGAATTTGAAACCTGTCAGTTGAAATTTGAAACCCCGCGAGTCGCGGGGTTTGATGTTTTGAGTACCGCAAGTCTCGGAGATTATCTGACAGGCGACAAAACCCTAAATTAGCATTAATTACGGGTGATTAATTATTATTATTATTATTAACCCTAGTTTTTATAATTAGTTTTAATTTTAGTTTTACTTTTTATTTATTTTATATTTTGTTTAATTAGTTTAATTAAATTGTAAAATTAGTAGTTTTATTAAATAAATAATATAAAAATAATATTTTTATAAAAATTGTAATTTTTACAACTTTTTGTATATTTTTATATTTTGTCCCTTTTTAATCGTTGTAGCGTAATATTTGTATTTTTTCGCTCATATTTAATTTTAAACTTAGTTTTTGCCATAGTCATTTTTACTCCTAGATTTTTAGGCTTTGCCGTAGAATTCCTTAAGTGCTTTTTCTTTAGACTAAGATTTAGGTACTTTAGAATTTTGCGACGCCTTTTTAAGTTTTAGTTTCTTTTTAAGTTATTTCCATTTGGGATTTAGTTTTTTCCTGTAAGCTTTAATATTTTTAGACACCTTTTACTATGTATCAATTATCATTCCAATTAGTAATCTCAATTTGCGATTATAATTTTAAGTTAGTTGTAGTAATAAGGTTAGATTAGTCAAGAATTTTTAAGTTTTATAAGTTTCTTTTATTTTTTCGTCACCTTTTATTTTTCAACCATTTTTCTTTTTCGACCTTTTTCGATGAACTCTTTTTCTTTCTTATTTCTCGCTATTCTAGTTTTTAGGACATAGATTTTTATTCTACTTCTTATCTAAATTTCTTAAAATTACGAAAATTTATTTTAAGTGGTTAAATTAATAGACATCAAAATTTTCTGGTTCGTAGTAATAGTTGGATTTGTACGTGGACCGGGTTATTGGAGCCAAACAGTACTCAATTATATTGAGACCAAACGAATCCTGCCCCTCTGCTGCATCTTTTGGCTATTCGAAACGTGGGCAAAATCAGAAAAGTCTATTGATTGGATAACTTATTATAATTTTTCTTTCCTTTTTAAAACTAATAGGATATTCAGTGAATGCACCGAGCAAGACGTTCACCACCTTTTGTACGTTCACCACCTGTAACTAGATCAAGACATTTAGCAAATATAACCGCCGTTGATTTTTCTTTAGAATCGTCATCCAGTAGACCAAGTACTTCAGTTCAAATTTCCGATAATCCATTTTTTGAACCCGACCTCACAATTGAGAATCCGGAAAATATTCAGGAACGGTTCGTAGATCCTGAACCATTAAACTTTCCTCCGGAGCCACCAATCATTCAAACAGAGATTGTTGAGGAACGAACCATTAAATCAGAATCATCTAGTGATACCGATTCAACAAATTCAATTATGGAGAATCTGGAACCTTTAAGTATGGAAGACCGAATGAGAGCTAAACGCACTGGCTAAGGTCACGCAATTACTCATCCAGACATTAATGCGCCAGATTATGAAATCAAAGGACAAATTCTACACATGGTGACTAATCAATGCCAATTTAGTGGTGCGCCGAAGGAAGATCCAAATGAACATCTACGTACCTTTAATAGGATCTGCACACTATTTAAAATCCGAGAAGTGGAGGATGAACAGATATATCTCATGTTATTTCCCTGGACTTTAAAGGGAGAAGCCAAAGATTGGTTGGAATCGTTACCTGAAGGGGCGATTGATACATGGGATGTTTTAGTTGACAAATTTCTTAAACAATTCTTTCCTGCATCTAAAGTCGTAAGACTTCAAGCAGAAATTGTTACGTTCACACAAAAATCGAATGAAACTCTATATGAGGCATGGACAAGATATGGAAAGTTGTTAAGAGGATGTCCGCAACATGGTTTAGACACCTGTCAAATAGTATAAATATTCTACCAAGGATGCGACATCACTACAAGAAAAGACATAGATATAGTAGCTGGTGGTTCTATTATGAAGAAAACCGAAACTGATGCTTACAAAATTATTGATAACACTGCTTCCCACTCACATGAGTGGCACCAAGAAAAAGACATCGTTAGATCATCTAAAGCAGCTAGAGCCGATTCTAGCCATGACTTAGATTCCATTTCCGCAAAGATAGATGCTGTGGAGAGACGAATGGAAAAGATGACTAAAGATATTCACTCAATACGAATTAGTTGTGAGCAGTGTGGAGGACCACATTTGACAAAAGATTGTCTCAGTATTGAATTAACAATGGAACAAAGAGAGAATATTTCATACATAAACCAAAGGCCTGGAAATAATTATCAGAATAATTATCAACCGCCAAGACCGATTTACAATCAAAACTAGAATTATAACAGAAATATTCCATACAACAACCAACAAGGTCCTAGCAATCAACAAGTATCCAATAATACTTATAATCAGCAAAGACCTAATTTTCAAAACAAACCACCACAACAAACCGATGATAAAAAGCCGAATTTAGAAGATATGATGACGAAGCTAGTTGAAAATCAAACGCAGTTTTTCACATCTCAAAAACAAACTAATGAACAAAATGCTCAAGCATTTAGAAATCAACAAGCTTCTATTCAAAATCTGGAACAAGAAGTGAGTAACCTAGCAAGGTTAATAGGTGAAAGAAAACCGGGAAGTCTACCTAGTGATACAAATGCTAACCCCCGGAGTGAAACAGCTAAAGCTATTACCACAAGAAGTGGTACAACACTTAAACCACCTGAAATACCTGTAACTTCTGATGAAGCCATTCCTACTCCACAAGAACCACAACCTGATCAAGATAAGGAAAAAGAACCGGTAGTTAAAAAGGTTAATAAAGATAACACAGTTAAGGATAAACCTTATGTTAAACCATATCAACCACCACTTCCTTACCCGAGCAAAATGAAGAAAGAGAAACTTGAAGCCGAGCAATCTAAATTCTTGAATATGTTTAAACAGATAAATGTAAATCTTCCTTTCATTGATGTGATTTCAGGAATGCCTAGATATGCTAAATTCTTGAAAGATCTAATTTCAAATAGAAAGAAAATGGAAGAACTCTCGGCTGTTACTATGAATGCTAATTGTTCAGCAGTGCTGTTGAATAAGATACCAGAAAAATTATCTGATCCAGGAAGTTTCACAATTCCATGTTTTCTGGGTAGTCTTAGTTCAATAGAAGCATTGGCAGACTTAGGTGCTAGTATAAATCTAATGCCGTATTCACTATACACTAAACTAGACCTTGGAGAATTGAAACCAACCAGAATAAGCATACAACTAGCCGATAGATCAATAAAATATCCTAGAGGGATAATGGAGAACATGCTAGTTAAAGTTGGTACTTTAGTATTTCCAGTAGATTTTGTTGTTCTGGACATGGAAGAAGATTCTCAAGTTCCTCTCATATTAGGAAGACCATTCATAAACACGGCTAAAGCAATGATAGACGTGTTCGGTAAGAAACTGACCCTAAGTATAGAGGATGAGAGTGTTACCTTTTCAGTTGATAGAGCAATGCAACAACCACAATCTGCAGATGATACATGTTATTATATTCAAACTATAGATGCACATGCAGAATTATTAGAAGAATTTCCAGAATTACAAGGAACAGGAGAATGTTCTTTAGGAGAAGGTAATGAACCAATTGATGAAGCTGAAATGTTAGCTACACTTATAGCTAATAGATATGAACCAACAACAGAAGAAATTCAAATGCTAAAAGAAGAAGACAGATATCGATACAAATCATCGATAGAAGAACCTCCGAAATTAGAGTTAAAGCCACTTCCAAACCATTTGGAATACGCTTATTTACATGGTGAATCTGAATTACCTGTAATAATATCGTCTTCTCTTACTGAAAATGAGAAATCACAACTCATTTCTGTGTTGAAAGCTCATAAACCAGCCATTGCATGGAAGATTCATGATATTAAAGGAATAAGTCCTTCGTATTGCACACATAAAATCTTTATGGAAGAAGGTCATAAAACGTATGTGCAACGCCAACGAAGACTAAATCCTAATATGCAAGATGTAGTTAAGAAAGAGATTATTAAACTGCTAGATGCAGGTTTAATTTATCCAATCTCTGATAGTCCATGGGTAAGCCCAGTTCAATGCGTACCTAAGAAGGGTGGCATGACTGTCATTACAAATGAGAAAAATGAGCTTATTCCTACTAGGACTGTAACAGGATGGCGTGTGTGTATTGATTATAGAAAATTAAATGACACCACCAGAAAAGATCACTTTCCCTTACCTTTCATAGATCAAATGTTGGAAAGATTAGCCGGAAATAGTTACTATTGTTTTCTAGATGGATTTTTCGGATATTTTCAAATTCCAATAGCACCCGAAGATCAAGAGAAAACCACATTCACGTGCCCTTATGGTACTTTTGCTTACAAACGCATGCCATTTGGACTTTGTAATGCCCCTGCAACCTTTCAAAGGTGTATGATGGCGATTTTTCACGACATGATAGAAGAATGCATGGAAGTATTCATGGATGACTTTTCAGTCTTCGGTGATTCATTTAAATCATGTCTAGTTAATCTGGAACGAATGCTAATTAGATGCGAAAAATCAAATCTAGTACTTAATTGGGAGAAATGCCATTTCATGGTTAAAGAAGGCATCGTTCTTGGACATAAAATTTCAAAAGAAGGAATTGAAGTGGATAGAGCTAAAGTAGATGTAATTGCTAAACTTCCACATCCCACCAATGTTAGAGGAGTTAGGAGTTTTCTAGGGCATGCCGGTTTTTACCGACGTTTCATAAAAGATTTTTCAAAAATTGCCACTCCTATGAATAAACTCCTAGAAAAGGATGCTCCATTCATCTTTTCAGATGAGTGTATCAAATCTTTTAATATTCTTAAAGAGAAACTCACTAATGCGCCGATCATGATAACACCAAATTGGAATCTACCATTTGAACTAATGTGCGATGCAAGTGATTTTGCAATGGGAGCCGTTTTAGGACAAAGGATTGAAAAACGATTTCAACCTATATATTATGCTAGTAAGACGTTACAAGGAGCACAAATGAACTATACAACTACTGAAAAAGAACTCCTTGCTATTGTCTTTGCTTTTGACAAATTTCGATCATATCTCGTTCTAGCAAAAACGGTGGTCTATACTGACCATTCTGCTCTTAGATACCTATTTTCAAAACAAGATGTTAAACCAAGATTAATCCGTTGGATCTTACTCTTACAAGAGTTTGATATTGAAATCCGAGATAAAAAAGGAGCAGAAAATCTCGCCGCTGATCATCTTTCTCGTCTTGAAAATCCTGAGTTAGAAGTTCTAAATGAATCGGCCATACAAGACAACTTTCCTGATGAATATCTATTGAAGATAGATTATAATGAAATCCCATGGTTTGCAGACTATGCAAACTACTTAGTTTGTGGATTCCTTGAAAAAGGATTATCGTACCAAAGACGAAAGAAATTCTTCAGTGATATAAAACACTATTTCTGGGAAGATCCACATCTGTTTAAAAGTTGTCCCGATGGAATAATACGCCGATGTGTATTTGGAGATGAAGCTAGTAAAATTGTAAACCATTGTCACACAGGACCAACAGGAGGGCATTATGGGCCTCAACTAACAGCAAGAAAAGTTTATGATGCTGGATTCTATTGGCCAACAATTTACAAAGACGCACACCTTCTTTGCAAATCCTGTGATGCATGTCAAAGGGCCGGAAAAATAAGTCAACGTGATGAAATGACACAAAATGTCATCCAAGTATGTGAAGTATTTGACATTTGGGGTATTGACTTTATGGGTCCATTTCCAAAATCTCATAATAATCTATATATACTCGTAGCCATTGATTATGTATCTAAATGGGCGGAAGCACAAGCTCTCCCAACTAACGATGCACGAGTTGTAGTCAACTTTTTAAAACATCTTTTTGCAAGGTTTGGAACACCGAAAGCTTTAATAAGTGATCGGGGTACTCATTTCTGTAATAATCAACTTGAGAAAGTTCTTAAAAGATATGGAGTAACTCATAAAATCTCCACCGCATATCATCCACAAACAAGTGGACAAGTTGAAAATACCAACCGAGCTTTAAAACGTATTCTAGAGAAAACCGTAGGATCAAATCCGAAGAAATGGTCCATTAAATTAGAGGATGCACTCTGGGCTTTTAGAACAGCCTACAAAACTCCAATTGGAACCACACCTTTTAGACTTGTTTATGGAAAAGCATGTCATCTTCCAGTAGAAATTGAACACAAAGCATTTTGGGCTTTGAAGACATGTAATCTTGATTTACATGAAGCCGGACGTCTACGATTAAGTCAACTAAACGAATTAGAAGAATTAAGACATGAAGCATACGAAAATTCGTTAATCTATAAAGAAAGAACGAAGAAATGGCATGATAAAAGAATCAGAAGTTCAAAAGAATTTAAAGAAGGAGACAGAGTTCTTCTTTTCAATTCACGATTCAAGCTATTTCCTGGAAAATTGAAATCAAGATGGTCTGGACCATTCATAGTCAAAAGAGTTTTCCCATACGGAACGATAGAATTAATAAATTCAAATGGGATTGAATTTAAAGTTAATGGTCACAGAGTTAAACATTACATACATGGTCCGATGGAAGTCGACAACGAAGTTAATCACAATTTCGACACCACAGCTAACTAAGTGTGGGGAGAATCAAGTCTTTAAAGGATAATATGTATTTCTGTTAGAGTTAGATTGTCTGTTTTCGTGTAGTTCTCGAAAATAGAACCCGAATGGTCTTTCCCTAGCAGACCCTAAAGAACTAGTCTTCTCCCCCCATTCTGAATTTTTATTTTTTTTAGGTTTTTACAAAATGAAGACTGCCTGTGAACTAAACCATGGTCTAATGCTACACGCTTTGATCACTAAAAGAAATAATGACATACTACCAAGTGAAATAGTATCAGTAATCAGAGAAAGAATGGACGGAGTTAGAAAAGAATCCAGATGCGAAGATAATAAGTTACAATTTGGTAAAGGAAAATCAAAATCCACAGCAAAAAGAAGAGCACGACACCTAGAACGATGTCACAAATGCGGAAAATGGTCACATGGAGGTAAATGTTCAAATAATCAAACCTATTCAAATACAGAATTTGTTACTTTATGCAGAGACGGACCGTTCATATGTTTAGAAGAAAAGACACTGAATGCTCGAGGTTACGCCTATGTAGCCATGGAAAACCAATTAAACCGACTATCTTATGAATGGGATAGATCATATAACTAAGAAATCTATTTCACAGGTATGTCTGTACAGTTTTTATTTTTATTTTTATTTTTAACCTTTTGATAATAAACGCTAATTTGTTCGCTAAAAAGTATTAAATTGGTATTGAATAAAATTAGGTTTGGCGACCGAAATTATTGATATCATTCAAAAATTTATTACATCACTGCGAAATTTAACGTTTATTCTTAAGGTACGACAACCCTTTTTCAAGGAATCCACATACTAAATAGTTTGCATAGTCTGCAAACCATGGAATTTCATTATAATCGATCTTCAATAGATATTCATCAGGAAAGTTATCTTGTATAGCCGATTCATTTAGAACTTCTAATTCAGAATTCTCAAGACGAGAAAGATGACCAGCGGCGAGATTCTCTGCTCCCTTTTTATCTCGGATCTCAATATCGAACTCTTGTAAGAGAAAGATCCAACGGATTAATCGTGGTTTGGCATATTGTTTCAAAAATAAGTATCAAAGAGCAGAATGGTCGGTATAAATCACCGTTTTAGCTAGAACTAGATATGAACGAAATTTATCAAAAGCAAAGACAATAGCAAGGAGTTCTTTTTCAGTAGTTGTGTAATTCATTTGTGCTCCTTGTAATGTCTTACTAGCATAATAAATAGGTTGAAATCGTTTTTCAATCCTTTGTCCTAAAACGGCTCCCATTGCAAAATCACTTGCATCGCACATGAGTTCAAATAGTAGATTCCAATTTGGAGTTATCATGATCGGCGCATTAGTGAGTTTTTCTTTAAGAATATTAAAAGATTTGATGCATTTATCCGAAAAGATGAATGGAGCATCCTTTTCTAGGAGTTTATTCATAGGAGTGGCAATTTTAGAAAAATCTTTTATGAAACGTCGGTAAAAACCGGCATGCCCTAGAAAACTCCTAACTCCTCTAACATTAGTGGGATATGGAAATTTAGCAATTACATCTACTTTAGCTCTATCCACCTCAATTCCTTCCTTTGAGATTTTATGACCAAGAACGATGCCTTCTCTAATCATGAAATGGCATTTCTCCCAATTAAGAACTATATTTGATTGTTCGCATCTAATAAGCATTCGTCCAAGATTAACTAGACATGTTTCAAAAGTATCACCGAAGACTGAAAAGTCATCCATGAAAACTTTCATGCATTCTTCTATCATGTCGTGAAAAATTGCCATCATGCACCTTTGAAAGGTTGCAGGGGCGTTGCAAAATCCAAATGGCATGCGTTTGTAAGCAAAAGTACCATAAGGGCACGTGAACGTGGTTTTATCTTGGTCCTCGGGTGCTATTGGAATTTGAAAATATCCGGAGAAACCGTCAAGAAAACAATAGTAACTGTTTCTGGCTAATCTTTCTAACATTTGATCAATGAAAGGTAAGGGAAAGTGATCTTTTCTGGTGGCGTCATTTAATTTTCTATAATCAATACAAACACGGCATCCTGTTACAGTCCTAGTAGGAATAAGCTCATTTTTTTCATTTGTGATGACAGTCATGCCACCCTTCTTAGGTACGCATTGAACTGGGCTTACCCATGGACTATCAGAGATTGGATAAATTAAACATGCGTCTAGCAGTTTAATAATTTCTTTCTTAACAACATCTTGCATATTAGGATTTAGTCTTCGTTGGTGTTGCACATAGGTTTTATGACCTTCTTCCATAAGGATTTTATGTGTGCAATACGAAGGACTTATGCCTTTAATGTCATGAATCTTCCATGCAATAGCTGGTTTATGAGCTTTTAGCACAGAAATGAGTTGAGATTTTTCATTTTCAGTAAGAGAAGACGATATTATTACAGGTAATTCAGATTCACCATGTAAATAAGCGTATTCCAAATGATTTGGAAGTGGCTTTAACTCTAATTTTGGTGGTTCTTCTATCGATGATTTGTATCGATATCTGTCTTTGTCATAACCCGTCCTTAACCGTAAGAACGTGTTAGATAACGTATGATTTCATTGCGAGGTATTGACCTCTATATGCGACATTTTTAAAAGAAAAACTGCATATATTATACATTACAAACCATGATTCTTATTTTTGATACAAGCTCTGGACGAAATAAAGATGATTATCGTTTAGCGATAATCTTCGACTTACAAACTTTACAAATGATGATAACAACACGATTTCTAGCATATTTTACAACACAAGTTCTTGGATATGCAGTCTTATTTTTGACACAAATATGCGTACGCAAGATCCTGCTCAAATTCAACATAATGCAGCGGAAGCTTTTAGAAATCACCTGAGAATAGACATGTTTTAAAACGTCAACATAAAGTTGGTGAGATATAGGTTTAATGCCGGCAGAAATATATATATATAGACCACAAGATTTCATATATAAACGTTTTAATAAAAATATTCTAAGTGGTTGAGCACTTGGTAACCATACTTAACATTTAATCACGTCGCATATTCCCTTTATTATGAAATCTTACTACACCGTACCAAGTGTAGTCACAAAACGAAGTACTGTGCAACCGTTGAATACTGGTCGTCCAGTCGGGTTGGGGTTGTCAGGCCCGATAGATCTATCAACAGGATTCGCGTTTACAATACCGCTGTAAATAACAGTTACCAAGCTACAGGGAAGTATGCCAGTGGTACAACTCAACGTAGAATATATTTTTCAGTTACTTGTGTCCATATTGTAAAACATAAAATACATGTATTCTCATCCCGAAATATTTAGAGTTTAAAAGTGGGACTATATACTCACTTTCGTCTTGAAGATATATATATATAATTTGACTTGGTCTCCGGTTGATATCACGAACCTATCCATATATAATATATCAATACCTTTTCTTTTTAAACAAACGTCACATATATATACTTGTTATACTTTTAATACTTTGAATAATTCCTTAGTCCGTAGTTAGCAGTTCGTTGTTAGTAATTCAATTTTAATGGTTCATTTTTAGATGTTTAATATACCCGCAATGAAATAAATAAAACCCCCATCGTATATGTATTGGTCGAGATTAATCTTGACCCACGGTACCGGTGTTGTCAAATGACGTGTTGCGTACGTAAAGTACCGGTGTTGTCAAATGACGTGTTGCGTACAAACATGGGATCTTATGATTAATCTTCTCGTAATGTTTACGGGTGATCCTGAACCATATAAAATTGAATTATAAGTACATATATATAAAATATCATGTTATCTTAGAAATATGTGATTTTATTTAATTTTTCCCAATTAATCCCGAAGTTAAACAAGTCTTGGATAACCAATTTTGTTTCGGTCATAGTTTCTTCGTTACAAATCCGTTTTCGTTGATTCAACTTGCCATATCCTTGGATCGAGTTCCTCTTTAAGACTATGAACTGTAAATACCTTAGTTTGTATTCAAAATCACACGGCATAGGTGAAACTTTAGTGAAACCTATGAAGTTAAACATTTTCCTTTATTTAAACAACCTTAAATGATTATTTTTCTAAAAATACTTATACTTTGAATTAAATCATGAAATTTTTATGTGTTATCATATTCATAGTAAAAATTATTTTTCCAGAAAATAAACCTCCAATTCAAAGTTTAGGATGGTTTTTAATTATCCAACCCAAAACAGCCCCCGGTTGCACTCCGACGTCGTAAAAACAGTTTTTAAGGTGTTCTTTGAAAAACCAAGTTATACCTTGTTAAATTAGAATATATTTATGATATATTACAGGTCTTGAAGTATTTTAAAAGTTAAGTTAGAAGGATCTATTTAGTTTGCAAACAAGTTTGAAAACATTCAAACTATGTTCTTGTTGTTAAAATTTTATACCACAAAATAAGATAGCTATATATATATGAATCGAATAAGGTTATGAACATAGTTACTACCTCAAGTTCCTTGGACAAGATTGCTGTAAAATAGGAGTAAGAAGCTAGAATCAAAAGGGTGATGGAAGTGGATGAAAGATTGGAAGTAAGTTTGTGTTCTTGGAAGGATTTCTTGAAGTGTTTTTGTATGGTTTTCTTATGGTGTTTAAGTAAGGTTTTTATGGCTAGATCTTTAAGGTTTCTTGCTGGATTGTTATGGAGTTCAAAGGTTAAGAAAGAGTCTGTGTTTAGCTTAAGAAATTTGAAGTTAAAATGAATGAAAATGATGATACATATATACTACATAAAAACGTGTTTCATAAGGATACATGGACAAAATTTTAGTTTGTATTTTTGTAATTAGTCTTACAATCATTCAAAAGCAATTACCTTATACCTAGGGTAGTAACAAGGGCTGGTTAGGTGGTGATTTGATGTGTATATACCAATAGTAAATACGTATAGAAGCTAGGTATGATACGAGTACAAATACTCTAGGTATACGTATAGAAATTTTGTGAAAAATGGAATGAGGATTCAAATATAGCTATCTTTTGTGAATACACTTATATGATTTTATGTATTTAAGTCTTTAAAAGTGATTAAATACATTACTTATACGATATATGTATAAACATTATATGTTATAAGTATTTATGTCAAATAACGTTACGTATGGTTATCGTTTTGAAAACTTAAGTTAGTAGTTTCAAAATATACTTATAACTTATTGTTATTAATACAAAATAAGATATTAAAACATTCTTAGATCATGTTAAATGTGTATATATACATATATATACACAAACGTATAATTATCATATATTGTACAGTTCGTGATATCATCGGTCAAACTAGACGGTCAAACGTTGTGTAAAACTCTTTTCGAAAACATAAGTCTCAACAATTTGGATTGCTTATCATGTTGGTAAGGTTTAATTTATGTCAATATTAATCTTATAAGTATAGAGCGATCGAAAAAGTGCGGGTCGTTACATTACCTCCCCGTTAAATAAATTTCGTCCCGAAATTTTAAAATTGTACCTATTTTGCGTCATCGAGAAACAAGTGTGGATACTTTTGTTTCATCTGATCCTCTCGTTCCCAAGTAAACTCAGGACCTCTTCGAGCATTCCAACGAACCTTAACGATCGGTATGTTGCTCTGCTTGAGTTGTTTAACTTCACGGTCCATGATTTCGATTGGTTCTTCGATGAATTATAGTTTCTCATCGACATGGATTTCTTCAAGAGGAATGGTGAGATCTTCCTTTGCAAGACACTTCTTAAGGTTCGAGACGTGAAATGTATTATGTACTCCGGCGAGTTGTTGCGGTAACTCGAGTCGATAAGCTACCGGTCCAATGCGTTCGATGATCTTGAACGGGCCTACATATCTTGGGTTTAGTTTACCCCTTTTTCCGAAGCGTATTACACCTTTCCATGGTGACACCTTTAACATAACCAGGTCACCGATCTGAAACTCTAATGGTTTCCTTCGGACATCGGCGTAGCTCTTTTGGCGACTACGGGCTGTTTTCAATCTCTCCTTAATTTGTACTATCTTCTCAGTCGTTTCGTGTATGATCTCGGGACCAGTTAATTGTCGATCTCCTACTTCATTCCAACAAATAGGAGATCTACACTTCCTTCCATACAGTGCTTCGAATGGCGCAGCTCCAATGCTCGCATGATAACTATTATTATACGAGAATTCTGCTAACGGTAAATACTTATCCCATCCGTTTCCAAAATCGATCACACATGCCCTGAGCATATCTTCAAGAGTCTGAATTGTTCTTTCACTCTGCCCGTCCGTTTGCGGATGATATGCGGTACTCATATCTAAACGAGTTCCTAGTGCCTCCTGTAGTGCTTGCCAGAACTTTGAGGTAAATCTACTATCACGATCAGATATAATGGAAATAGGTATTCCATGCCTTGAAACAACTTCCTTTATATACAATCGTAATAGTTTCTCCATTCTATCCGTTTCCTTTATAGGCAAGAAATGTGCAGACTTGGTGAGACGATCAACAATCACCCAAATGGTGTCGTAACCCCAGGCAGTCTTTGGTAACTTCGTGATGAAATCCATGGTAATACCATCCCATTTCCATTCTGAGATTTCTGGTTGTTGAAGTAATCCTGACGGCTTTTGGTGTTCTGCTTTGACCTTGGAACAAGTTAAACACTCCCCAACATATGTTGCTACGTCTGTCTTTAAATTAGGCCACCAATAACGTGTCTTAAGATCTTGATACATCTTTCCAACTCCAGGATGTATCGAGTATCTTGTCTTATGTGCCTCATTCAATATCAACTTCCTTAATCCACCCAACTTCGGTACCCAAATACGATTTGCAAAATATCGAATTCCGTCTTCCCGTATAACGAGTTGCTTCTCATACTTCTTCATTATTTCATTTCTTATGTTTTCTTTATTGAGTGCTTCTTGTTGAACTTCTTTGATTTGTGAGTTGAGATTCATGCGAATTTTTATGTTCATTGCTCGAACTCGGACTGGTTCTCGTTCCTTTCTGCTTAGAGCATCGGCCACTACGTTCGCTTTCCCGGGATGATAACGAATTTCACAATCATAGTCATTTATTAACTCAACCCACCTACGTTGCCTCATGTTCAGCTGTTTTTGATCGAAAATATGTTGAAGGCTTTTATAATCAGTAAACACAGTGCATTTAACCCCATACAAGTAGTGTCTCCATATCTTCAATGCAAACACGACTGCTCCCAGTTCTAGATCATGCGTCGTATAATTCCGCTCGTGAATCTTTAATTGTCGGGATGCGTATGCAATAACTTTCTTCCGTTGCATAAGAACGCAACCAAAACCTTGTCGCGAAGCGTCACAATATATTTCAAAATCATCGTTCCCTTCTGATAACGATAAAATAGGCGCCGTAGTCAACTTCTTTTTCAGTAATTGAAATGCACTCTCCTGCTCAGAGGTCCATTCATATTTCTTCCCTTTTTGCGTTAACGCTGTCAAAGGCTTAGCTATTCGGGAAAAATCTTGAATAAACCTTCTATAATAACCGGCTAAACCCAAAAATTGGCGTATCTGCGTTGGTGTCTTAGGAGTCTCCCATTTTTCAATGCCTTCAATTTTTGCTGGATCAACCTGAATTCCTTTGCTACTAACAACGTGGCCAAGAAATTGCACTTCTTTCAACCAGAAAGCACATTTAGAAAATTTAGCATATAGCTGTTCTTTTCTCAACAACTCTAATATCAACCTTAAATGCTGTTCATGCTCTTGCTCACTCTTGGAATAGATAAGAATATCATCAATGAAAACGATAACAAACTTATCTAAATATGGACTACAAACTCGATTCATGAGGTCCATGAATACAGCTGGCGCATTCGTCAATCCAAACGGCATGACCAAAAATTCGTAATGACCATAACGTGTCCGAAAAGCAGTTTTCAGAATGTCCTCTTCTTTGACACGTAATTGATGATAACCCGATCTTAGGTCGATTTTCGAATAAACACATGATCCTTGCAGTTGATCAAATAAGTCATCAATTCTCGGTAGTGGATACCGATTCTTGATAGTTAACTTATTTAATTCACGATAATCTATACACATCCTAAAAGATCCATCTTTCTTCTTAACAAACAAAATTGGAGCTCCCCACGGTGAAGTGCTTGGTCGTATGAATCCACGGTCTAGTAATTCTTTTAACTGACTTTGAAGTTCTTTTAATTCGGACGGTGCAAGTCTATATGGAGCACGAGCCACTGGTGCAGCTCCTGGTACTAAATCTATTTGAAATTCTACAGATCTAAATGGAGGTAATCCCGGCAACTCTTCCGGAAAAACTTCAGGAAAATCTCTTGCCACAGGCACATCGTTGATGCACTTCTATTTTTCTTTCTTTTCGACTTTATTAACATGTGCTAGAATAGCATAACATCCCTTTTCTAAACACTTCTTGGCTTTCAAACAGCTAATGAGTTTTAGCTTTGAATTACCCTTCTCTCCATAAATCATCACCGGCATTTTATCCTTACTAGGAATGCGAATTGCCTTCTTGGCACACACAACTTCAGCTCCTACTTTGGACATCCAGTCCATGCCACTATTACATCAAAACTTCCTAATTCTACGGGTATCAAATCAATCTTAAATGTTTCTCCGGCTAAATTTATTTTACAATCACGGCAAATTTTATCGGCTTTAATTAGTTTACCATTAGCTAACTCAATCATGTACTTAGCATCTAGAGGTAATGATGAATAATTCAATTTAGTGTAAAAATTTCTACACACGTAACTTCTATCGGCACCAGTATCAAATATAATAGATGCTGATAAGTTATTAATGGTAAACGTACCCGTAACAAGCTCCGGGTCTTCACATGCCTCTCTAGCATTAATAATAAATGCTCTCCCACGTGCAGGTCCGATATTCTTCTCAGGATTCGGGCACTGGCTCTTATAGTGACCTTGTTTTCCACACCCATAACAAGTAATGGTAGCCAAAGCAGTTCTATTTGCATTGGTGGCAGGAGTCTTGGTACCATTTGTATTTGTAACGAGAGCCCTACAATCTTCAGCAAGATGACACTTTCGATTATATTTGTTGCATACCACATTACAGTAGCCAGAGTGATGTTTGTGGCATCGGTTGCATAAAGGATTTTGTCCTTTATAACCAAAGCTTAAACCACTACCCGCACCTTGCGTGATTTCTTGTTTCTTAAAAGATTGTTGTTGGTTACCTCGATCATAATTTCCATTCCACTTTCTTTTGTTACCTGATACCTTCACATCAGTATTGGATACTTTCTTATCCATGATGACCCGATCCATTAGCTCGTTTGCCATGGTTATAGCTTCATGAATTGTCTTAGGTTTCGATGCTGTAACATTTGCCTTGACCTTTTTGGGCAAACCATCTTTGTACATTTCAATCTTCCGTTCTTCGGTTGGAACCAATTCAGGACATAGCAAAACTAATTCCATGAATCGCTGATTGTAGTTGGTGATTTCAGTACCAATAACCTTCAGACTTCGTAATTCATCTTCCAACTTCCTAACCTCATTCCTTGGACAATATTCGTTGATTAACATTGTTTTGAATTCTTCCCATGGAGTATCATAAGCTACATCTCCTCCTACAGCCTTCACAAAATTTTTCCACCACGTGAGTGCACTATCTTGTAAAGTGCACGATGCATACTTGGTCATGTCCTTTTCAACACAACCACTGATTTTAAACACAGTCTCCATCTTTTCTATCCACCGGGTTAAACTGATCGGTCCTTCCGTTCCACTGAATGATGAGGGCTTGCAAGCTTGAAAAGTCTTGTAGGTGCATCCTACACGAGGATTTGGGTTAACTGAAGGAGCTCTTGCAGCTTCGACCCATAACATTCTGTCGTTCACTCGCTGGTTGATGAATTCCTCGACTTCTTGTTCCGTCATTCGATTCAATCGCGCTATTTCCTAATGAAAGAAAATAATTATTCACATGGAATATTATAGATGTAGTGTATATTTACAGTACATTATAGCTTATTAATAATATGAACCAGGTATTATTATAAAAGCCTTTTCTTCTTATTAGCGTTTTATAATTATATCTAGGGTAGTACCTACCCGTTAATGTCCATACTTAATAGCTTAGTACAGAACCAATTACTACCATCTAAATATTACTTAGCCATGGAAAATTATTGCATTTCATACTTCACTATTTTACATATGCTTATCTTACATCGAACATTAAGCAAACCACACTAATAATATTATACAAAACATTATATGATCCCATGGTTTAATACGGCAGCGCATCGTTTGGTCTATTTTCTAGGACGTTTAGGTTCAAAGAATCGCTTAACGCTTATCCTGGCTGTCTGCCTATATTTTGGCTGTGGGGCTGAAGAACTAGATGCCGGGATAGAAAGAATAGGAATAGCGGGAATAGGGGTGGTAGTGTCTAGTGGAGTTGGTGCCACATCATCCTTACTAAACTCGGGATTTGAATTTTCTAATTCATTAGCCTTTCGTTTCTTTCCTAGTTCGAACTTGTCTTTTGTAATTTCCTGTATTTCTTCCTCGGGTTCACTTTCCTCCTCGGGTTCACTTTCCTCCTCGGGTTCACTTTCCGGGTTCCCTATAGTTGGTTCATCCGGAATTTGTGAGTCTTCCCCAAAGATATTATTTTCGTCATCGGATAGGTTAATGACTGAAACGCCATCTGAAGATTATGATTCGGAGTCGCTGAATGTGATAATAAGTTTCGAGCCCGACATCTATCACATAACAACTAACCCATTAGTACTACATAATATTTACATATAAATTTTAACCAACAATGATAAGCAATGGTTTTTAAATCAGACCCGGTCAAAGTCCAGACTTACTAATGTATCCTAACGACTTATCAGTTAGACACACTAATGCAAACCTGGTTCGCTAAGACCACCGCTCTGATACCACATGTCATAACCCGTCCTTAACCGTAAGAACGTGTTAGATAACGTATGATTTCATTGCGAGGTATTGACCTCTATATGCGACATTTTTAAAAGAAAAACTGCATATATTATACATTACAAACCATGATTCTTATTTTTGATACAAGCTCTGGACGAAATAAAGATGATTATCGTTTAGCGATAATCTTCGACTTACAAACTTTACAAATGATGATAACAACACGATTTCTAGCATATTTTACAACACAAGTTCTTGGATATGCAGTCTTATTTTTGACACAAATATGCGTACGCAAGATCCTGCTCAAATTCAACATAATGCAGCGGAAGCTTTTAGAAATCACCTGAGAATAGACATGTTTTAAAACGTCAACATAAAGTTGGTGAGATATAGGTTTAATGCCGGCAGAAATATATATATATAGACCACAAGATTTCATATATAAATGTTTTAATAAAAATATTCTAAGTGGTTGAGCACTTGGTAACCATACTTAACATTTAATCACGTCGCATATTCCCTTTATTATGAAATCTTACTACACCGTACCAAGTGTAGTCACAAAACGAAGTACTGTGCAACCGTTGAATACTGGTCGTCCAGTCGGGTTGGGGTTGTCAGGCCCGATAGATCTATCAACAGGATTCGCGTTTACAATACCGCTGTAAATAACAGTTACCAAGCTACAGGGAAGTATGCCAGTGGTACAACTCAACGTAGAATATATTTTTCAGTTACTTGTGTCCATATTGTAAAACATAAAATACATGTATTCTCATCCCGAAATATTTAGAGTTTAAAAGTGGGACTATATACTCACTTTCGTCTTGAAGATATATATATATAATTTGACTTGGTCTCCGGTTGATATCACGAACCTATCCATATATAATATATCAATACCTTTTCTTTTTAAACAAACGTCACATATATATACTTGTTATACTTTTAATACTTTGAATAATTCCTTAGTCCGTAGTTAGCAGTTCGTTGTTAGTAATTCAATTTTAATGGTTCATTTTTAGATGTTTAATATACCCGCAATGAAATAAATAAAACCCCCATCGTATATGTATTGGTCGAGATTAATCTTGACCCACGGTACCGGTGTTGTCAAATGACGTGTTGCGTACATAAAGTACCGGTGTTGTCAAATGACGTGTTGCGTACAAACATGGGATCTTATGATTAATCTTCTCGTAATGTTTACGGGTGATCCTGAACCATATAAAATTGAATTATAAGTACATATATATAAAATATCATGTTATCTTAGAAATATGTGATTTTATTTAATTTTTCCCAATTAATCCCGAAGTTAAACAAGTCTTGGATAACCAATTTTGTTTCGGTCATAGTTTCTTCGTTACAAATCCGTTTTCGTTGATTCAACTTGCCATCTCCTTGGATCGAGTTCCTCTTTAAGACTATGAACTGTAAATACCTTAGTTTGTATTCAAAATCACACGGCATAGGTGAAACTTTAGTGAAACCTATGAAGTTAAACATTTTCCTTTATTTAAACAACCTTAAATGATTATTTTTCTAAAAATACTTATACTTTGAATTAAATCATGAAATTTTTATGTGTTATCATATTCATAGTAAAAATTATTTTTCCAGAAAATAAACCTCCAATTCAAAGTTTAAGATGGTTTTTAATTATCCAACCTAAAACAGCCCCCGGTTGCACTCCGACGTCGTAAAAACAGTTTTTAAGGTGTTCTTTGAAAAACCAAGTTATACCTTGTTAAATTAGAATATATTTATGATATATTACAGGTCTTGAAGTATTTTAAAAGTTAAGTTAGAAGGATCTATTTAGTTTGCAAACAAGTTTGAAAACATTCAAACTATGTTCTTGTTGTTAAAATTTTATACCACAAAATAAGATAGCTATATATATATGAATCGAATAAGGTTATGAACATAGTTACTACCTCAAGTTCCTTGGACAAGATTGCTGTAAAAGAGGAGTAAGAAGCTAGAATCAAAAGGGTGATGGAAGTGGATGAAAGATTGGAAGTAAGTTTGTGTTCTTGGAAGGATTTCTTGAAGTGTTTTTGTATGGTTTTCTTATGGTGTTTAAGTAAGGTTTTTATGGCTAGATCTTTAAGGTTTCTTGCTGGATTGTTATGGAGTTCAAAGGTTAAGAAAGAGTGTGTGTTTAGCTTAAGAAATTTGAAGTTAAAATGAATGAAAATGATGATACATATATACTACATAAAAACGTGTTTCATAAGGATACATGGACAAAATTTTAGTTTGTATTTTTGTAATTAGTCTTACAATCATTCAAAAGCAATTACCTTATACCTAGGGTAGTAACAAGGGCTGGTTAGGTGGTGATTTGATGTGTATATACCAATAGTAAATACGTATAGAAGCTAGGTATGATACGAGTACAAATACTCTAGGTATACGTATAGAAATTTTGTGAAAAATGGAATGAGGATTCAAATATAGCTATCTTTTGTGAATACACTTATATGATTTTATGTATTTAAGTCTTTAAAAGTGATTAAATACATTACTTATACGATATATGTATAAACATTATATGTTATAAGTATTTATGTCAAATAACGTTACGTATGGTTATCGTTTTGAAAACTTAAGTTAGTAGTTTCAAAATATACTTATAACTTATTGTTATTAATACAAAATAAGATATTAAAACATTCTTAGATCATGTTAAATATGTATATATACATATATATACACAAACGTATAATTATCATATATTGTACAGTTCGTGATATCATCGGTCAAACTAGACGGTCAAACGTTGTGTAAAACTCTTTTCGAAAACATAAGTCTCAACAATTTGGATTGCTTATCATGTTGGTAAGGTTTAATTTATGTCAATATTAATCTTATAAGTATAGAGCGATCGAAAAAGTGCGGGTCGTTACAGTCTTCCTCTTTTAGCATTTGAAGTTCTTCTGTTGTTGGTTTATATTCATTAGCCATGAGTGTGGCTAACATTTCAGCTTCATCAATTGGTTCAGTTCCTTCTCCTAAAGAACATTCTCCTGTTCCTTGTAATTCTGGAAATTCTTCTAACAATTCTGCATGTGAATCTATAGTTTGAATATAATAACATGTATCATCTGCAGATTGCGGTCATTGCATGGCTCTATCAACAGAAAAGGTAACACTCTCGTCCTCTATACTTAAGGTCAGTTTCTTACCGAACACGTCTATTATTGAATGGTCTTCCTAATATGAGAGGAACTCGAGAATCTTCTTCCATGTCTAGAATAACAAAATCTACTGGAAATACTAAAGTACCAACTTTAACTAGCATGTTCTCCATTATCCCTCTAGGATATTTTACTGATCGATCGGCTAGTTGTATGCTTATTCGTGTTAGTTTCAATTCTCCAAGGTCTAGTTTAGTGTATAGTGAATACGGCATTAAATTTATACTAGCACCTAAATCTGCCAATGCTTCTATTGAACTAAGACTACCCATAAAACATGAAATTGTTAAACTTCCTGGATCTGATAATTTTTCTGGTATCTTATTCAACAGCACTGTTGAACAATTAGCATTTATTGTAACAGCGCAGAGTTCTTCCATTTTCTTTCTATTTGTGATTAGATCTTTCAAGAATTTAGCATATATTGGCATTCCTGATATCACATCAATAAAAGGAAGATTTACATTTATTTGTTTAAACATATCCAAGAATTTGGATTGCTCGGCTTCAAGTCTTTCTTTTCTCATTTTACTCGGGTAAGGAAGTGGTGGTTGGTATGGTTTAACATAAGGCTTTGCCTTAACTTTATTATCTTCATTAACCTTTTCAACTACCGGTTCTGTTTCCTTCACTTACTCAGGATGTGGTGCTTGTGTAGTAGGAATAGCGTCATCAGAAATTTCAGGCATTTCAAGTGGTTTAAGTGTAATACCACTTCTCGTGGTAATGGCTTTAGCTGTTTCATTCTGGGGGTTAGCATTTGTATCGCTAGGTAGACTTCCCGGTTTTCTTTCACCTATTAACCTTGCTAGGTTACTCACTTCTTGTTCCAGATTTTGAATAGAAGCTTGTTGATTTCTAAATGCTTGGGCATTTTGTTCATTCGTTTGTTTCTGAGATGTGAAAAATTGCGTTTGAGATTCAACTAGCTTTGACATCATGTCTTCTAGATTTGGCTTTTTATCATCGGTTTGTGGTGGTTTATTTTGAAAAATAGGTCTTTGCTGATTATAAGTATTATTGGATACTTGTTGATTGTTAGGACCTTGTTGGTTGTTGTATGGAACATTTCGGTTATAATTCTGATTTTGATTGTAGATTGGTCTTGGCGGTTGATAATTATTCTGATAATTATTTCCAGGCCTTTGGTTCATGTATGAAACATTCTCTCTTTGTTCCATTGTTTGTTCAATACTGAGACAATCTTTTGTCAAATGTGGTCCTCCACACTGCTCACAACTAATTCGTATTGAGTGAATATCCTTAGTCATCTTTTCCATTCGTCTTTCGACAGCATCTATCTTTGCGGAAATGGAATCAAAGTCATGGCTAGAATCGGCTCTAGCCGCTTTAGATGATCTAACGATGTCTTTTTCTTGGTACCACTCATGTGAGTAGGAAGCAGTGTTATCAATAATTTTGTAAGCTTCAGTTGCAGTTTTCTTCATAATGGAACCACCAGCTACTATATCGATGTCTTTTCATGTAGTGATGTCGCATCCTTGGTAGAATATTTGTACTATTTGATAAGTGTCTAAACCATGTTGCGGACATCCTCTCAATAACTTTCCAAATCTTGTCCACGCCTCATATAGAGTTTCATTTGACTTTTGCGCGAACATAACAATTTCTTCTTGAAGTCTTACGGCTTTAGATGCCGAAAAGAATTGTTTAAGAAATTTTTCAACTAAGACGTCCCATGTATCAATCGCCCCTTCAGGTAACGATTCTAACCAATATTTGGCTTCTCCCTTTAAAGTCCAGGGAAATAACATGAGATAGATTTGTTCATCCTCAACTTCTCGGATTTTAAATAGAGTACAGATCCTATTAAAGGTACGAAGATGTTCGTTTGGATCTTCCTTCGGCGCACCACTAAATTGGCATTGATTAGTTACCATGTGTAGGATTTGTCCTTTGATTTCATAATCTGGCGCATTAATGTCTGGTTGAGTAATTGCGTGACCTTGGCCAGTGCGTTTAGCTCTCATTCGGTCTTCCATACTTAGAGGTTCCAGATTTTCCATGATTGAATTTGTTGAATCTGAATCACTAAAGGATTCTAACTTAAAGGGTTCTTCCTCGACAATTTCTGGATGAGTGATTTGTGGTTGAGGAGGAATGATTAGTGGTTCAGGATCTCTGAATTGTCCTTGAATATCCTCCGGATTCTCAATTGTGAGGTCGGGTTCAAAAAATGGATTATCGGAAATTTGAATTGGAGTACTTGGTCGACTAGATGACGATTCTAAAGAAAAATCAACGGCGACAATATTGGCTAAATGTCTTGACCGAGTTACAGGTGGTGAACGTATGAAAGGTGGTGAACGTTTTGCTCGGTGCATTCACTGAATATCCTATTAGTTATAAAAATAAAAATTATATAAGTTATCAAATTAATAGACTTTTCTGATTTTGCCCACGTTTCGAATAGCCAATAGATACAGCAGGTAGCCAGGACCCTTTAAATCGGAAGCCCACAACTCGCCACTAACAAATCCAACTATTACTACAAACCAGAAAATTTTGGATGTCTATCAATTTAACTGCTTAAAATAATTTTTTCGTTTTGAAATTGTAGAGAAGAAATAGAAAATTCTATGTCCTAAAAACTAGAGCGTCGAGAAATAAGAAAGAAAAAGTGCGCGTCGAAAAATGTCGAAAAATAAAAGGTCGAAAAATAAAAATAAGAAAATAAAGCGTCGAAACTTAAAAATCTAAAAACTAAGAATTAAAAGTTACGTCTAAAGGTATTAAAGCTTAAAGGAATTCTATATCCAAAACGGAAATAACTTAAAAAGACACTAAAACTTAAAACGGCGTCGCAAAATTCTAAAGCACCTAAATCTTAGTCTAAAGAAAAAGCACTTAAGGGATTTTACGTCAAAGCCTAAAAATTTAGAAATATAAAATACTACGGCAAAATACTAGATTTAAAACTAAGTACGAACGATAAATTACAAATTACGAATTAAACGATAAAAATATACAAAATATAAAAATAAGCTTAAAGTTATAAAAATACAATTTTTATAAAAATATTATTTTTGTATTTTTTTTATAAAAGTATCAATTTTAAAACTAATTTAAACTAAATATTACAAATTAATTAAAACTAAAACTAAATATTAATAAATAAACCCTAATTAAGTAATTAGTTAATATTAATTATTATTAACCCTAACCCTAATCCGTACGTACTAGGATCAGAGCTGTCCAGTCACACCATGCAGTCGCATGGGTTATACGTATTAGGGTCATGCGATCGCATGGCCCAATATTTAAGATCAGATTTGAGCTTTGATCAGGTTCGACCCAGTTTTAGATTTTAAATTACTTTTTTTTCTGTTTTTAATTTATAAAATAAATAAAAACTTAAATAATTTTTTTTTTAGAAAACTAAAATAGAAATAGAAAAACTTTATAATTTTTATATATTTTAAACAAACTTTTAATAATATATATATATATCGTTTTTCTTTTTCTTTTTTTGTATTTTTAATATTTAAAACGTATTTTTACAAAAAGAAATTAAAACTTAATAAAAATCTTTTTTTTTATAGTGTTTCACTTTCGGATCCCCAGCAGCGGCGCCAAAAATACTTTATGTGTGCAGGGTAGTGTACGAAATAGTTATATTTTTATTACGAAATATTACTAAATACGATACAATTTTACACAAGTTATTTATTTATTTATAGAGTGGATATACCTAAATCTTGCTACAACACTTATAGGCACTGTACCTAATCGTACAGTAGTGTAGTTTTTAGTAAGTCCGGTTCGTCCACAGGGAACTAGCCAAGTTTAGCGCTATATTTTTTTTAAAACTATATTTGTATAAATATATAAATATACAAATATTATTATTATTATTATTATTATTATAAAAATTGGGTTTTTACCGTTTAATGACCGGTTTGTCGATTTTAAAACTTAAGTCGCAATTAAAACCTAATGTAAATTAATAAAAATAACTTAATTTAAAGCGTAAAGTAAATGACGATAATTAAAATGCAATAATTTAAAGTGCGATAAATAAAATGACGATAAATAAAACTGCGATAATTAAAAAGTACGATAATTAAAAGTGCGATAAATAAAATGACAGTAAATAAAAGTGCGATGAAATATGAAATAAAGGAATCATGCTTATTTAAACTTCCGTAATCATGATGTTTGACGTGTTGATTTTAGTTTATTACCATGGATTAATTGTCCTTTGTCCTGGATTATTCGATATGTCCATCTAGTTTTTGTCCATAACAGTCCATCAGTCATAAATATAAAGTGTGAGTGTCCTCGTCAAATTATCCTTATATCCGAAGTCTAATATTCCAACTAATTGGGGACTTAAACTGTAATAAGGTTTTAATACTTTATTATCAATTACACCAAGTGTCCTTGCATGTAATCCACCCCTGTTTTAATGAGTCCATTGACTATTAATTCATTCCTGTGTCCGGTTAAATGAACGATTATTAGTACTTTTAAATATCCCGCCCATCGTGTCCGATCGAGTGTAAATGGTTATTTATAATTACGTACAATTGTAAATCTTTATATTAAATTAACGAACCATCATTCAATTAAACAAATATAAAGCCCATTAATAGCCCATAGTCCAATTTCTACAAGTGTTAATCTTTTGTTCAAACCCTAATTATGGTACAAAGCCCAATAACCCCGTCTTTAATATTTAGCCCAATATCATGATTACTTCGATTTAAATAAGCATAATAATAACTTAGCTACGAGACATTAATTTAAAAAGGTTGAACATAACTTACAATGATTAATAATAGCGTAGCGTTACACGGACAGAATTTCGACTTACACACTTACAACATTCGCTAACATAACCTTATATTATTAATCTTAAATTAAAATTAAAATTAATATATATATATATATATATATATATATATATATATATATATATATATATATATATATATATATATATATATATATATATATATATATATGTGTGTGTGTGTGAGAGATTGATAAAGGATGTATATTTTTCGTACAGAATTCGTCGCCTTTTATAGATGTGGCCAGCATTTCAGGGCCATGCGATTGCATGGGCTTCCTTTGCATTTGCCATGCGATCGCATGGAGTCTAGGGACAGCTCACATAACTTTTGTTTTCTTGTTTGCCGATGGTTTTAATATATAATATATATATATATATATATATATATATATATATAATTTTAAGAATTAATTATATATTATATTATATTCATGTGCATAGTTGACTTGTAATTTTTAGTCCGTTGCGTCGCGTGTTGAGAGTTGACTCTGGTCCCGGTTCCGGATTTTCGAACGTCCTTGCGTACTATTTAATATCTTGTACTTTGCGTTTTGCGGCTCGTACTCTTGTAATTTTTAGACGTTTCTCATCAATAATTTGAACCACTTTGATTGTACTTTGTACTTTTTAGCTTTTTGGTCGTTTGCATCTTCAAATCGTCGAATCCGTCTTTTGTCTTCACCTTTTATTATTTAAACGAATATCACTTGTAGATAGAACAATTGCAACTAAAAGATTGTCTTTCTTGAGAGATAATGCTATGAAATATATGTTTGTTTTTAGCATTATCAAGGGGGATTGTTGGAAAATTTGGTTAAATAAAGTGTGTTTTAATGAACTTTAGACACATTTTTATAAACGATAAAGCATTATATATTAGTAACTATTTAGTGGATTTTGTAGTCCTTGACAAGGACTTTAAAACGAGCTAAGGTGTGTCAAAAGGGGATAAGAGGTGAATGAGATGTCGTATATCAAAGTTGGGTGTTTAAAGCACAAAAGCTGAGTGAAGTGGATTTGATCCCACATCGACCCAAAGAACAATTTTTGGGTTGTATATAAGGTTTTCACTCCTGGCTATGTTAAGATCTTGTGTGTACATTTTACTCCTTTGCCTACGCACGCGCAGGGGGTGCAGTTTATGGATTTCAGGCAAGAAAATTCTCTGAAACAATGTGTGGCCCCGCGACCTGCGAACACGAATGCAGCTCCAAAAATCTTGGCTTGCGCGAGCCGGTTTTTGGAATACGTTTTTTTTTTTTTACTTTCTAGTTAAGAAAAATGTTTTTTCATTTTGTACAAGAAAACTATTTACTTGATCACCAAGAATGAATCATTTCCTTTTTGGTGATAGTTGTAAATCGTTTCTTTTTTTCTAACTAGGATTACGTTTGCACTATAGATACTAAGCCTATGGTATTGGAAATGCACGCACAAAACCAAAATCTTCTTTACACACACACATAAAAAAACGCAGCCACCATTCACCTACGGATTTGAGGTTCTTAAATTCGTCTTTCAACATTCATCTTGTTACAACAACGGTCTCCCCGTTTCCGATCTCTTTTCAGGCAAGTGCTCAAGTCCGGCAGTACACTGCTTAGAACCAGTGTATCTTGAGAACAGACGTCGTATCTGTTTAAGGAGATTGTGTCAAACACAAGCCCGGTTCAACCCTTTCAATTATGTTTGATCGTTTATTTTCAGTTTAATTACATGAATATATTGTATGTTATAGTTTTATGATTATTTGTGTTTTCGTGCCCCGTTGAGTATCGATAAAAAATTAGAGAGTGTTAGGATGATTTTTTTTTGGGGGGAGGGGGGGGGGGGACGGGTGAGAGTTCAAAATTATCGTGGGTCAAATGGAACGATTGTCTTTTATCTTATGATGAGGGGGTTGAATATCGGGTCACTCCGGGGGGAAAATCTTTCACTTTTGGGAAAGTAGTTTTGGCGGGCAAAAAAGGAGCCAAACTCACTTTGGGTTTCAATTATAAAAAGTATTTATGGTGCTAATGGGCTACTTCCTCCTACGGGTCTCAATGGGCCGCAAGGAGTAAGTAGCGTGTGGTCAAACATTGTTCGTGCACGTATTATGATCGAGAAGATGGACATCAACTTTGCCGGTTCGTTTACAAAATCAATTGGAGACGGTGCAGAAACAGATTTTTGGAACGATGCGTGGCTTTGTGAGCTCCCTTTAAAGCATAAGTTCGCGCGGCTGTTTCACTTGGAAGTAGATCCAAATGTACGAGTACAAGATAGAGTCACTTAGATTAATCATGAAGTAATTTTCAACGGGGATTGGTGGCGAACACCATCGGGTCGAACTCTAAATGGCCTCGATGCTGTTAGGGAGCTATTAAATGCGTAAGTGAAAAAAGATGTAACGACCCGCCAAAATCGCTATTGGCGCAGTACGTTAATAACCGGTTTCATCGCGAGGTATTGACCTCTATAGGATACGTTTTGTAAACATTGCATTCTTTTGAAAAGGCACACCATAAATGAATATATAAATCTAAAGTTTTCGACATCTGATGATTTATACGTCTAGACAATCACTGTAAATAATAGTTTACAATACTACATCTGTTGACAATACAGTCAAAATAACATACATGGTGATGATTTTGTGAATGCCAAGTTTTCTCGAATAAAGCATGTATGACTCCATGCACATAGCTTGTATAACGTATAAGAAAACAGCGGAAGACTTCTAGGGACCTGAGAATAAACATGCTAAAAGTGTCAACACAAAGGTTGGTGAGTTCATAGTTTTAATATTTCGCATAATCTGTATATAAAGGTAGACTACAAGATTTCAGTTGTTTCATCCAAAACGTTTATCAAAATATTATACGAAATTGAGCACCCTGATAACTAAACTTAACGTATATATAATAAGTACCCCTGTTTCAACATACATGCAACCAACATGTACAATACACGCAAACCAACGTGCACTAAACTCAAATAGCATATGTCCACTTTATAGTTCATGCTAGGGTCTCTATACCTGGAACGGACGGGGATGTCAAGTCCTATTGATCCATATACAACTACTCGCGCCCACCAGTTCTTATAACCGGCAGTTACTAGTTACCAAAGCTAAGGATTTTTGGTTCAAACTCAGTGTAAAATTAAGTATGTACTTGTGTCCATTGCGTATAAAATAAAGTGCATGTATTTTCAGTCCAAAAATATTTAAAGCATTTAAAAAGGGATCTATACTATTGATGACCACTAACATGTTTTTAATAAGAAATAATTGTGCCGTTGGTCCCTCAATTTTACCCCAAAAAGCTAACAGCGTCCCTCAAGTTTTTTTTTTTTTGGCTCACGGCGTCCCTTCATTATCACATTTTAAGATACCGCGTCCCTCCGTCAACTTTCTGCTAAAAAAGTCCGTTAAGTCATGCCATGTGCCTTGCATGTGAGGGTAAATTCGTCTTTTTACACTTTTCTTCACTAAAATAGAGGGACCACCAGCACAAAAAATGAAAAATCTTGTAATTTATCTATTTTTAATTTAAAAAATATTTGATTTATTATTATTCTTCAAACCCCCAAATATAAATAATTATTATTCTTCATATATTTAACAACCAAACAAAATTAAACATATAAATCATATAATTATACATATAAAAAATCAACAAATCAAACAATCTTAAATATCTAAACAGAAAACGTCATCTTCCTATAAAATAAAAACAAAAAGCGAAAAAAAACCCACTCGAGCAGAATTAAACATATAGGGAGTAATAATCTTTCTTTTACAAATCATAACAAAGGAACAAAAACAACCTGTGAAAGGCTCAAAGTTACACTTTTGTCTTAAATTAAAATTAACCGACGACGGTGGCGGTGCGGCAGTGGTTGTTCTATATGATGAAGATGAATCGGAACACATATCGAAACTCAAATCGATGACCTAGATCGAAACCCAAAACGAAACCCAAATGATTGTTGTTGGGACTGTATGATGAAGATGAAGATGAATCGGAACCTAAAACGAACTGATCACTTGAAGTTGGTTTTCTTCACCGTTAGTGGCGGAGGACAGAACCGTGGTGGTGATAATCGATTAAACGATGCCCGGTGGTGGTGGTAAAGTGTACACCAAAGATTGGGTTTGAGTTTTTGATTTAGAAGGTTGTTATGATTTTGATTAGACTTTTTATTTAGAAGGTTGTTCCACCGCCACTTCGCTACCGGCTGTACCCACCGTCGATGATGCTGTAGCCGCCATTGTTGTCTTCACTCTTAACTTACCGATTCGATTTGATCCAACACAGGCTGCTTCTTTTGGTTGATCAAATAGTTCCGACTTCTGAGTTTTGACTGTTATTGTGTTCCTCTTTTATATTGCCTCATACAAATACAAATATTTCATTTTTATAAATTAAAATATTTTATAAATTAAAAATATATAATTTATAAGATTTTTCATTTTTTGCGGCGGTGGTCCCTCGATTTTAGTGAAGAAAAGAGTAAAAAGATGAATTTACCCTCACATGCAAGGCACATGGCATGACTTAATGGACTTTTTTAACAGAAAGTTGACGGAGGGACACGGTATCTTAAAATGTGATAATGAAGGGACGTTGTGAGCTAAAAAAATTGAGGGGCGCTGTTAGCTTTTTGGCGTAAAATGGAGGGACCAACTGCACAATTATTTCTTTTAATAATTACATTTCAATTCAAACTTGCATATAATACGCGTATAAATGCCCCATAAGTACGAGTAGAATATTTGATGAAAACGAATCAGAATACGTATGTTGCTATCTTTAATAAGTATAAGTATGTTAAAGTATGTATTCATAGCTTTCAAGAGTGTATTTATGCATTCATAATACATTATATATAAATACATTTTAATATTGGTTTTACTACGTCGATAAATATTATATATATATATATATATATATATATATATATATATATATATATATATATATAGTTTGAAAACTTATAAGTTTGTAATATGAAAACGTAGGTGTAATACTTTGTTAATATACTTCATGAGATACTTAATTATTGTATTTTCAAGTTAGGTATATATATATATATATATATATATATATATATATATATATATATATATACATACATATATATACATACATATATATTTAATACACGTAATAACGTTCGTGAATCATCAGAATGTTCGAAAGGGGTGAATAGCTTCATAAAACCTTTCAAAAAATTTGAGACTCATAACAACAAGTTTGCTTATCAAGTCGGAAACATTATATCATGTAAATATGAGGTTTAAATTAAGTCAGAAATTTTCGGGTCATCACACAAGATAAGGTGTGATGGCCCGTCCAAATCCATTTGGACGAATACATCATTCATCAATTTCATAGTGAGGTACTGACCTCTACATGATACGTTTTGTAAACATTGCATTGTTTTAAAAAGGCACACCATAAATGAATATCAAATTCCAAGGTTTTTGACGTCTGATGATTTCTACATATATACAATCACCGTAAATAATAGTTTACAATACTACATCCATTGACAATGCAGTCAAAATAAGATACATGGTGATGATTTTGTGAATGTAACATTTTCTCGAATAAAGCATGTATGACTCCATGCACATAGCTTGTATAACATATAAGCAAACAACGGAAGACTTCTAGGAACCTGAAAATAAACATGCTTAAAAGTGTCAACACAAAGGTTGGTGGGTTCATAGTTTTAATGTTGCGCATAATCTGTATATAAAGGTGGATCACAAGATTTCAGTTGTTTCATCCAAAAACGTTTATCAAAATATTCTACAAGATTGAGCACCCTTGTAACTAAACTTTAACGTATATATAATAAGTACCTCTGTTTTAACATACATGCAACCAACATGTACAATACACGCAAACCAACGTGTACTAACCTCAAATAGCATACGTCTGTTTTATAGTTCAGGCTAGGGTTTCTATACCTGGAACAGACGGGGATGTCAAGCCCTATGGATCCATATACCACTATTCGCGTCCACCAGTTCTTATAAACGGCAGTTACTAGTTACTAAAGCTAAGGGATTTTCGGTTCAAACTCGGTGTAGAATTTAGTATGTACTTGTATCCATTGCATTTAAAATAAAGTGCATGTATTCTCAGCCCAAAAATATAGATTGCAAAAGCAATTAAAAACGAAGCAAATGAAACTCACCTTAGCAGTGCATAAGGTCATTCACTGAAACTCGGAATGCAAAATAATCGTAGATATCAACCTAGAGAACATATGTTGGTCAATACATGTCTAACAAGCTAGGTCGGGTCATAGTGTATCACAATCCTAATGCTCGAGACCGTCATACAAAAGTTAACAAAAGTCATCTCAAAAAGTCAACCTGACCCAATATGATCTTTAAATCTATACATGTTTATTATATTAACATAGTATAAGTCTTGATAGTTGAACGAATTAAAGTTTATCAAACTCAAAACATTATTTATTTCAGAAGTTATATTATATTTGAATGATCATGGCAATTGAATATATTTTAACATTTCATATAGTTTCCCAATACTTGTAAAATCATATTATAGTGTTTATAAAGCTTTAAAACATGATAATACAGTCAACTTTGACAATTGATCAACAAAACAAAACGTGCTTTATATAGAAATTCATTTACTCGGTTAGTAATATCTAAAAATCCAATTTATCAATTTCAATTAACGTTAACCATATCTTTTAATTCGTTTATCGAAATCACGCGATTTCTAACTGAAAAGTTATTAATTTTTCGATAGCTTTTCAAAGACATGCATATCATATACTTAATATCAGTAGCATACGTATCAAATTCGTGATTCATCATACACTATCTATCGAAAAAATTAAAGCATACTAGCATGCATAAACATATATACTCGAGCATCAGACAGGGATACACTATTAATATATAAAAGATAAGATATGAATGCTCACTTATCAATATTGTGATTCAATATTGCAGGAAAGTACGTAGACGCAACGGAGATGATAAACACTAGGTTTGACTTACGAACAATACCCATGAACATTACCCATAACCTCCATAGCTATAACACATAGTTTCCTTAGCTCTGTCCCGCTCAAAAAGCTCGTTTGAAAATAATTCGCTCATGACCTCGTCGTAGTATTTTATGTATAATAATACTAATAATAATACTCCTAACTATAAGATTAATAATAATATTAATTTTAATAATAATAATACAAATAATAATATAAATAATAAATATAAAATATAATACGGAGTAATATAGATATTGATATGTGTGTGAGAACCAAACAGAATTCGATCGCGTTTTATAGACATTTCCTGAATCTGATGCCCATGCAAACGCATGGGCTTCCAGTGCAAATGCCATGCGATCGCATGGCCTGCATGGACAGCTCATTTTTGTTTGTTTTCTTGCTTGTCGACATATTATTATATATATATATATATATATATAATTTATATTAATTATATATATATTATATTATATTCATGTGCATAGTTGACTTGTAATTTTAGGTTCGATAACTTGTACGTTGACGTTCGACTTATGTCCCGTTTCCAGTTGTTTCGAACGTCCTTTCGTACGTTTAGAAAACTTGTACTTTACGTTTTATGATTCGTACCTTTGTCAAAATATAGTCTTAAATTATCAATAAACTATACTCGTATTACTTAAAGTGTATCTTGAACTTTCGAGTGTTTTGGTCATTTGCTTCATTAAATCATTTTCTCGTTATTTATCAAAGTATATTTAATAATATTGTTTTAAATCAAAACGTTTTATGACCAAGTTAATATTATATTTTATCACTTTATAAAATATATATTCAAATTACGTCAAAAACATTTTAACAATCAATTCTTATTATATCTAAAAATGTTTTCGCACGTTTGAAATTAAATCAATAGAATATTATGAAAATTAGTTCTCCACTAACTTTTGTCTAAATCTCATTATTTGACACTTTGTTCTCACTCATAGATTACTTTACCATTTTCTGTATGCTGTTAAAATGAAACAATTTCTTAAATCAACGTGGACCTCACAACAGAGGCTCGTAATCATATCACAATGTATCTGATAATTCAATCATTTGATATTATCTTTTAATTCCTTCGATGAATATGTTAAACATATATTAAAACAAATACGTTCATGTAAAGTATTATACATCTAATACTTTGTTAACGTTTTCAATTATTATAACTATATATTGTATATACATATCTATATGTACATAAATGTTCATGAATCATCGAGTATAGTCAAAAGGGTAATTGAATATATGAACATAGTTCCAAAATTTTTGAGACTCAACATTACAGACTTTGCTTATCTTATCGAAATCATATAAAGATTAAGTTTAAATTTGGTTGAAAATTTTCGGGTCGTCACAGTACCTACCCGTTAAAGAAATTTCGTGTGATGACCCGGAAATTTCTGACCAAATTTAAACTTAATCTTTAACGTTTTCGACACGATAAGCAAAGTCTGTAAAGATGAATCTCAAAATTTTAAACTATTCAAATACCATTCGATTGTTCTCAATGATTCGCAAACATTTATATGTAAATAGATACATACTATAACTTAAAAACTTAACAAAGTGTTGAGTATATGATACTGTGCATTAAACTTATTGGTTTGATTATCCGATTGATATATTTAACTACGGAGTTAAAAGATTATGCCAAACGATTGAATTAAAAGATATTTATTGAGTCCCTTAAGGATTATGATATTATTATGGGTCTCTGTTGTGAGGTCCACGTTGATTTGGGATCTACGGTTATTTGGTAACCAACATATGTTCTCTAGGTCGAGATCTACGGTTATTTGGTAATCCGAGTTTCGGTCACATTTTGGTGAACGACTTTATATGCTGCTAAGGTGAGTTTCATTTGCTCCCTTTTTAATTGCTTTTGCAATCTATATTTTTGGGCTGAGAATACATGCAATTTATTTTAAACGCAATGGATACAAGTACATACTAAATTCTACACTGAGTTTAAACCAAAAATCCCTTATCTTTGGTAACTAGTAACTGCCAGTTATAAGAACTGGTGGGCGCGAGTAGTAGTATATGGATCCATAGGGCTTGACATCCCCGTCTGTTCCAGGTATAGAAACCCTAGCCTGAACTATAAAACAGACGTATGCTATTTGAGTGTATAGTACATGTTGGTTGCATGTTAAACACATGGGTACTTATTATATAGACGTTAAAGCTTAGTTACCAGGGTGCTCAATCTTATAGAATAATTTGATAAACGTTTCTGGATGAAACAACTGAAATCTTGTGGTCCACCTTTACATACAGATTATACGAAACAATAAAACTATGAACTCACCAACCTTTGTGTTGACACTTGTTAGCATGTTTATTCTCAAGTTTCCTAGAAGTCTTCCGCTGTTTGCTTATATGTTAGACAAGCTATGTGCATGGAGTCTTACATGACATTTTTCAAGGAAACGTTGCATTCACCAAATCATCACCATGTATCTTATTTTGACTGCATTGTCAACGGAAGTATCATTGTAAATTATTATATTACGGTGATTGTCTATATGTAGAAATCATCAGATGTCGAAAAACTTTGATTTAAATATTCATTTATGGTGTGCCTTTTCAAAAGAATGCAATGTTTACAAAACGCATCATATAGAGGTCAAATACCTCGCAATGAAATCGATGAATGAGGTGTTCATCCATATGGATTTGGAGCGATCGCCACAGTTGGTATCAGAGCGTTGGTCCTAGTGAACCAGGTCTTGCATGAGTGTGTCTAACTGATAGTTGTTAGGATGCATTAGTAAGTCTGGACTTCGACCGTGTCTGCATGTTAAAAGTTTTGCTTATCATTTCTTGTCGGAAATTACATGCTTATCATTCTTAAGTCTAGACATGTTTTCCTACATTTATTGCATAAATAGTGTATAGACAAAAATTCATATCTTAGCGTATATGTTACTGTAAACTTTTCCTGACATCTTCCGAAAATTTCTCCGTAATTTATGGAATTTGGTATTATATATACATATGTAAATTATGTATTGAAAAATACCAAACTAAATTCTATAATCTAATTCATATCAAAAATCATCTCCCTAATTATACAAGATGGATACCGTATCTAGTTCAAATTCCTTAAACTCCGACAGCTATTCTGATATGGATATTCACATGAATTCCGAAGACAGTGTAACCGGAATGGATCAACCAATCAGCCATCACCTAATTTGGATGAATTGGGGATGAGTTTGTAGCCTGCTTAGTCATTGGAGACAAGAAGAAGGCGATCCCTTCCATCCACCACATTGCCCTCTTGGCGAAGAACCTGAAGCACTTACCGGCGAACCTATTCGAGACACCATTTTCTCTCTCATTTCTAGAGTGTCTCGTCACGATTATATATTATCTCAAATTCTAGATCTTATTCATCCACTCGTCCGAACCGATAATCACCCCGGTGTTATAGAAGAAGTCAATGAGCTTCGCGCTCGGGTAGTGGCTTTGAAAAATATGGTGCAAAGGTTACAAGCACCAGCAGCATCACCGGCATCAGCAGTACCACCATCATCAACACCGACAGTACCATTACCACCACCAATAACAACCTCCGCATCCCACACCTCAACATCACAATCTGTACCTCGAACAACAACGTCATAGATACAAAGGAATACCAACAACAACAAATGATGAAGTATTGATTCATAACTTCATCAATGAAATATTCTTCAGAGAATATGTAGTTTCTAAAAGTTTTAGAGATTATATATTCTAGTCCAAGTCGAAAATTAGATGAGATTAATATTATGTTAACTCATTAAATCCATGATTACGTCTAGAGAAAATATATATGTAGGTATATTTTCATAAAGATTGTAGTTAAGAAAATTCTTTTGTACAAACTGTTAATAGTGAGAATATTTTAACGGGTAGGCAATACCCGAGAGATATATAAATTCACAATTAATATGTTACATTCTTCGATTCTGATTCAGCAAATCATCAACTATACTCAATACTTTCACAACAATATATATATATATATATATATATATATATATATATATATATATATATATATATATATATATATATATATATATATATATATATATTTTTTTTTTTTATAAAAATCAAAACAACCATTCTCATCCAAATTTGATTACATATTTTGATTTTGACAAATCAAAATCCAAGTCAAGATTTAACAAAAGACATCATTCTTAGATTTCTACATCTTTCAAAGCTATACTTTGACTTCAAAACTGTGAAAGATCCTTTAGCATTGTTATTACCGAAAATAATCTTGCAATTTTTTTTCAAACTATCCAGTTTTACCACACTTTCAACCAGTTAACTTCGACTTTTCAGATTAGCCTTATTATAACCTTGACATATACGTTCTTGTTACTGGGGAACCTTTCATATTCCACCACATTAGCAGTAAATTTACCAACAACTTTATTAATCCTTGACCTTTCGAAAAATCCTTATACTCATTGAAACCCTATCATGTACTCATCCACATCTTGTAACAATAATTGCCATACCAACCACCGGGAATTAGCAATCAGTATTTTGAATCTCGCAGCATTTTCTACGACAACAGTTATATATAGATAACATCTATCTTCTAGACTTACATACTTCGAATGTGAAGTTTCTGAAAAACACCCCAAACTACGAAACTAGTTCTCCGAATTTTGGAAAAATGCCGATGAAGCAACAAAAATTGTAAACGACCTTAACAGTCAAAAGTTTGATGATAAAGAATAGTATGGTGGTAAAGCTGAGAAAAAGAGAAGGTTTGGAACTGGAAAACGGATTGAGCAGGCCATAAAGGAGGCTGTGGACAAATCACAAAAACAAAATCTACCTTCAAAGAATACAAATGATTCAGTGTCTGCTGAACTCCTTAGCAAATACCTTGCTCCTTACTCTAAAACCTTTGCGGACAATATTCTTCATCATCATCATCTTATATTAAATATTCTAAGATATCATCGTATCTTCCATTATAAATATCCTCCATATTTCTGAAGATATTTTTTTATAACCATTCTTATATGAAATCATTCATCTCTTAGCGCTATCTGTGTTACATCATAAAAGAAACTATTTTAGTTTCTAAAATCTGAAAAATTCAAAAAATAGATGTTTTGAAGTAATGTTGGGAATTGAAGCATGAGTTAGTATAATATAATGACACTTGATCAACGTGATTATATTACAGTAAGTCATGCTGAGTTTCTAATGGAATGTGATAAAGGTTCACAGATCACACCCTCATCATGAACCATGTTACATAACTCTTTCATTCTATTTAATCTCTAAATATATCAAGAAAATACTTTTCTTGATGATTCAGTCTTTTCCAGATATTATGATAATTTGACAAATCAAGATCGTGCCATTACAATTTCTTTCTTAGAACATTAACTATGTTCATTCTGAAATGTATACCTACGAATTCTGGACCATTATTCGCTTGACTTGAAGGCGGGAAGGAAAAATGAAAGCATGGAGCTCCTAAATATAAGGGAAAATATAAATCCTAAAAACAACACATATATTACAAACCGTGTATATCAATACGTATATCAATATAAAGACACGAAAGAATGAAAAATACTATAACCCCAAGGTAGTGGTAGAAGAAAATAACTTCCTCTGGTGGTAGATGAAAAAGAAGAATGACAGATATGAAAGTTAGGAGTATATCAAGAATCAGAACTGGATGAAGTATTTTCACAATCTATTAAGAAGTATGAAATAAGGAAGAAGATTATAGGAGTGGTGAAAATAAATGAAACGGAAGAGGTCAATTTATAGCAAAATATCAAACATAGCAATCGAGGCAGATTACGCATTTAATCAAAGGAAATCTTAATTTCCTTAAATTTCAAAGAATCAAATCTTATTTAGATTATGAAGATTTTCTATTCCTTAAATTCCGAAAATCAATCGTTACTATGTCAAAAGATAAGACGCATCTCTATTCTCCATTTCACTCTATTACGATAACTTCCCTCATACGCTTCGAGTAATTGGATTGTTTTATCCATATTATTCAACGGTGATAAAAATTCTATTTATCAACTCATATTCGTCATGAAAACTTTTTTATTGTTAGCCATGACGACCTCACTCAAATTTTGGGACGAAATTTCTTTAACGGGGAGGTACTGTGATGACCCGGAAATTTCTGACCAAATTTAAACTTAACCTTTAACGTTTTCGACACGATAAGCAAAGTCTGTAAAGATGAATCTCAAAATTTTAAACTATTCAAATACCATTCGATTGTTCTCAACGATTTGCAAACAATTATATGTAAATAGATACATACTATAACTTGAAAACTTAACAAAGTGTTGAGTATATGATACTGTGCATTAAACTTATTGGTTTGATTATCCGATTGATATATTTAACTACGGAGTTAAAATATTATGCCAAACGATTGAATTAAAAGATATTTATTGAGTCCCTTAAGGATTATGATATTATTATAGGTCTCTGTTGTGAGGTCCACGTTGATTTGGGAAATCATTCATTTTTAACGGTATTCGGAATAAATGGTAAAGTGTTCGTTTAATTAACGTAATTTGGACACATACAATAATAAAGAATATTAACTGTTAGAATTAAATCTATGAATAACTTGCAATGTGTATTTTAAAACGTTTTTATTAATATTGAAAATATATATTTAACAATACGATAAAATATAATATTAACTTGGTCATAAAACGATTTGTTGTTATATATATATATATATATATATATATATATATATATATATATATATATATATATATATATATATATATATATATATATATATATATATATATATATATATATTAACAAATAGCGAGACGATGATTTATAGAAGTAAATGACCAAAACACTCAAATGTATAAGTTATATTTCGAGTGATAAAATTTGGGGATAATTTAAGGCTATATTTTGACAAAGGTACGTATCCCAAAATGTAAAATACAAGTTTTCTCAGCGTACGAAGGGACATTCGAAAAACCGGAACCGGGACATAAGTCGCGTGATGACGTACGACTTATTGGAACAAAAGTTACAAGTTAACTATGCACGTAAATATAATATAATATATAAATAATTATATAAATTAAATATATTATATACATTATATAAAAATATGTCGACGAGCTAAAAGTTAAATAAATGTGAGCTGGATCAGAGGGCCATGCGATCGCATGGCCTTGATGCCCAAAAACCATGCGATCGCATGGTGGGCTGGGACAGAAATATTACTATAAATTGATCGAGGTTTGGTTCAGTTTAAATCATAATATATCTCTCGTCTCAATCTCTCTATTATATTTATATTATTATTATTATTATTATTATTATTATTATTATTATTATTATTATTATTATTATTATTATTAAGATTAATATTATTATTAATCTTAATATTATTAGTAGTAATATTATTAATTAGTATTATACACAAAATACTACGACGAAGTCATGAGCGTGTCACTTTCAAAACAAGTTTTCGAGCGGGATAGAGCTAAGGAAATTATGGGTTATAGCTAAGGAGGTTATGGGTAATATTCATGGGTATTGTTCGCAAATCAAACCTAGTGTTTATCATCTCCGTTACGTCTACATACTTTCCTACAATATTGAATCTCAATATTGATACGTAAGCACTCATATTTTATCTTTTATATATTAATTGTGTATCCGTGTCTAGTGCTCGAGTATATATATTTATACATACGTGTATGCTAAATTTCGTTGTTAAACAGTTTATAATAGATCACGAATTAAATACATATATTACTGGTAAAAGGTATATGATATACATGTTTTTGAAAAGCTGGCAAAAAATCAATAACTTTTCATTTAGATATCCATTAGTTTCGATAAACGGATTAAAAGATATGATCAACTGAATTATAATTGACGTTAATTGGAATTGCTTTTGAATCTGTAATTAATATTTAAACAACTTGTTTATAAGATTGATAAATTAAATTTTTGAATATTACCAATCGAGTAAATGAATCCTTATATAAGGTACGTCTCGTTTTGTTGAAATATTATCAAAATTGACTTTTTGAAACGACTTTGGATAACTTTTGTATGTCGATCTCGAGCATTAGGATTGTGATACACTATGACCTGACCTAGCTTGATAAACATTTATTGACCAACATATGTTCTCTAGGTTGAGATCTACAGTTATTTGGTAATCCGAGTTTCGGTCACATTTTGGTGAACGTCTTTATATGCTGCTAAGGTGAGTTTCATTTGCTCCCTTTTTAATTGCTTTTGCAATCTATATTTTTGGGCTGAGAATACATGCAATTTATTTTAAACGCAATGGATACAAGTACATACTAAATTCTACACTGAGTTTAAATCGAAAATCCCTTAGCTTTGGTAACTAGTAACTGCCAGTTATAAGAACTGGTGGGCGCGAGTAGTAGTATATGGATCCATAGGGCTTGACATCCCCGTCTGTTCCAGGTATAGAAACCCTAGCCTGAACTATAAAACAGACGTATGCTATTTGAGTGTATAGTACATGTTGGTTGCATGTTAAACACAGGGGTACTTATTATATAGACGTTAAAGCTTAGTTACCAGGGTGCTCAATCTTATAGAATAATTTGATAAATGTTTCTGGATGAAACAACTGAAATCTTGTGGTCCACCTTTACATACAGATTATACGAAACAATAAAACTATGAACTCACCAACCTTTGTGTTGACACTTGTTAGCATGTTTATTCTCAGGTTTCCTAGAAGTCTTCCGCTGTTTGCTTATATGTTAGACAAGCTATGTGCATGGAGTCTTACATGACATATTTTTCAAGGAAACGTTGCATTCACTAAATCATCACCATGTATCTTATTTTGACTGCATTGTCAATGGAAGTATCATTATAAATTATTATATTACGGTGATTGTCTATATGTAGAAATCATCAGATGTCGAAAACCTTTGATTTAAATATTCATTTATGGTGTGCCTTTTCAAAAGAATGCAATGTTTACAAAACGCATCATATAGAGGTCAAATACCTCGCAATGAAATCGATGAATGACGTGTTCGTCCATATGGATTTGGAGCGATCATCACATTTCGTCCTGAAATTTGATTGGGATCATCATGGCTGACAATAAGTATGTTTTCATGACTCATATGAGTTGAAAATTAGAGTTTTATCATCATTGAGTAATATGAATAAAACAATTCGTTTATGTGAAGAGTACGAGTGAAGCTATCGCAAAAGAGTGAAGTGAGTAAATGCAGGTTCGTCTTACCGGTGACGTAGTCACTGTGGATTTCCGAATTTCAATTTAAAGATAATCCTTGAAATCTATAAAAGATTTGATTCTCCGGTAATCAAGGAAATTATGATCCTCTTTGATTAAATGCGGTAATCTGCCTCGATTGCTATGTCTGATATTTTGCTATAAATTGACCTCTCCCGTTTCATTTATATTCACCACTCCTATAATCTTCTTCCTTATTTCATACATCCTAATAGATTGTAAAAATGCTAAATCCAGTCCTGATTCTTGACATTTTCCTGGCTATCGTATCCTTCATTCTTCTTTTTCATTTGCCACTAGAGGAAGTTATTTTCTTCTACTATTACCTTGGGGTTATAATGTTTTTAATTCTTCCATGTCTCTACGTTGCAATACGTGTTGATATACAAGGTCTGTAATTTATGTGTTGTTGTCAAGCTTTATATTTTCCCTTATATTTAGAAGCTCTATGCTTTTGTTTCTTCTTCCCGACTTCAAGTCAAACGAATAATGGTCCAGAATTCGTAGGTATGGAGTTTCAAATGATCATAATATACAAAGTAGAATGGAAAGGTAATAGCACGATTTGATTTGTCAAATTACCAGAATATTCGGAAAAGACCGAATCATCAAGATAATATTTTCTTGATAGTTTAGAGGTTAAATAGAATGAAAGAGTTATGTAACATGGTTTATGATGAGGGTATGATCTGTGTACCTTTATCACGTTCCATTAGAAACTCAGCATGACTTACTGTAATATAATCACGTTGATCAAGTGTCATTATATTATACTAACTCATGCTTCATGTGACGACCCAGAAATTTCTGACTAAATTTAAACTTAAATCTTATAATGATTTCGACACGATAAGCAAAGTTTGTAATATTTAATATTAAAATTTGTAAACTATTTTCATGTAATCATTTACCTTTGGATTGTGCCCGATGATTCACGAACAATGGTGTGAAAATAAATATGTATATATATATATATATATATATATATATATATATATATATATATATATAAGTGAAAATATATATAATAATTTGAAATTATAAAATAAACATTAGAAGTAAATATGCAAAATAGAATACAAAATAATTAAGTGTAAATTTAAAATAAATCTATATATATAAACATATATGATTTGATGATTAATTATTATATATATATATATATATATATATTGTAATATATATATATATATATATATATATTGTAATATATATATATATATATATATAATTTATAAATAATAAATATTCAATAAAGGTTATTATATAACATATGATTATTAAATAATAAATAATGCAAGTTAAAATATAGCTACAAATGATAATATTAATATTAAAATCTGTATTATTAATATTATATATATATATATATATATATATATATATATATATATATATATATATATATATATATAGAATTCGATACATTTGATTTGTTATATCAATACTAATATTATTGTTATTATTATTATTTTTATTTAACAGTATTACTATTAAAATTAGTATTATTATTAATAACATTATTATTATTATGACAGTAAGGTATGATAAAAAGGTTATAAGAATAATTAAAGTTATAATTCAAATATTATTAGTATTATTATAATTGTCAGTATTAATATTATTACTTTTATAATTATTATTATCATCATTATTAAGAATCATTATTAATATAATAATTATCATTAGTATTAATTATTATTAAACCTATTAATTTTTTTTGAGATCATTAGTTTTATTAATAATATTGCCATATTATTATTATTTATCTTTGTTAATAAATATTATTATTATTATTAATATTATTATTATTATTATTATTATTATTATATTACTAATTAAAATACTGAAAATAAATCAGATAAGAGTGAGTTTGTTTAACATCACTATCATTTTGCTTCTCTTATCTCAGAATCGGTCCCAGATAGGAATCAACACACAGTGAAAAACAAAAATCGTTAGCAATCAGATCAACTTTCTAGTTATTTTATGTTTTATTTATTTATTTATTTTTTTTGTCTGATTGTCTGATTGAGAAACTAAATACCACGTACTTGTATATAATCGATCAGTTCATGTTAAACACAGTCATTCCAACTCTTTCTCACTATCCATATCATCTATCAATTATTAACTGATTCGAATTGTTGAAGTTAAACAGAAAAGAAATATGTAACAAGCTCGTTCCTCTATTCTTCATTCTTTCTACCTAAAATTCGAATTCTTGTTTTAATTAAAAATCTATAAATGCAGTGTGGTTCTAAAACATGTCGTGAATGTATGTGTAAAATCTCAGTTTCCAATTTTACAAATCAAACACGAATTTTTGAAGTCAAAGTTCTTGAGCAAAACGTCAAACGGGCGTTCAATGATCGAATTAAAGGTTTATAGTATGGTTCTGTGGTAATTAAGAATCCAGGGAGTTTCTATAACGGTTTTACAACACATTTCATGAAGAAAGCATAATCTAAAACTATCTGAATTTCAAAATCACATTTCAAGTTCATCATTTTCAGTCGGGTTCTGCTACTGCTATATTTTTATTTTTTTATTTTTTTCTTTCTTCTTTTCCATCTGTTCTGTCATTAAAAAAATCACACAATCGATCATTTTATTTCAATTACAATTCATAAATCAAAAACGTATTTAGTTGGGTGGATTAATGATTTATCAGTCGCTTATTTGAGAAGAATAAGTAGCAGGAAAATAAAATAAGTTAAATAAATATAACGAGGTAAATAAATCAGAAAAGCGAGCACGGAGGAATGGTTAGGGTGTATCGATTTAAGCGAGAGGTCTTGAGTTCGAGCCCGGTTCGGGGTATATTTTTTTTAGAAAGGCTTGGAAGGTAGTTTTTTCAATACCAAATCATTATTATTATTATGGTTAATATTATTATGTATTATAATTATTATTATTATAATTAATTATCATTTATTATTATTATCATGATTATTATGATTATTGTTATTATTAGTAGTAGTATAATTATAATTATTATAATTATTATTATTATTATTATTATTATTATTATTATTATTATTATTATTATTATTATTATTATTATTATTATTATTATTATTACCATGCTAATATAAATATTATTATTATGAGTACTAGGAATTATCAATACTATTATTATTACCATTGTTATTAGTATTAGTATTATCATTAAAATTAGCATTTTTAAATTATACTTATTAACAAAAGTATTTTTATTTAAATTATCATTTTCCTTATTATTACAAGTATTATCATTCTTACTAACATTATAATCATTATGTATTATTATTATCATTATTATCATTATCAATAATATTATCAAAGCATTATAAGTATTATTATTATTAATATTATCATGAGTATTATTATTATGTATTATTAATATTATCATTATTATTAGTATTATCAGATTATTATAAGTATTATTATCAATATTATGAGTATCGTTATTATTACTATTAAAACTATTATCCTAACTATTATTAACAGTAACATTACCATAATTATTATTTTTATCAGTATTGTTATTTTTTCTATTATTATTATAATCAAATACAACTTTTATTTACCATTAATAATATTATTTTACTAAATAAATATTATGTATATAAAAATATATTTATAGGTGATATTACATAAAAGTACGTATTAATCATATTAACGAATTTTATACGAATATTCATATATAACAATTCAGGTACTTTTAATATAAAACTAACCGAATATATATTAATATAACTATCTAAACACTAATCATTTTTGTATACACAAATTAAATAAATATAATATATAACATAAGTTATAATATATGAATTTGTTCAATTGCGATTATATATATTAATAAATATACAAATGATATAGGTTCGTGAATCCGAGGCCAACCCTGCATTGTTCAGTTTCGTCGAATGAATATTTTTACTACAAAATATTGGATTGTGAGTTTCATTTGCTCCCTTTTTAAATGCTTTTGCAATATATATTTTTGGGACTGAGAATACATGCGTTGCTTTTATAAATGCTTTACGAAATAGACACAAGTAATCGAAACTACATTCTATGGTTGGATTATCAAACCGAATATGCCCCTTTTTAGCTTGGTAGCCTAAGAATTGGTGTTTATGTTAATTGCCACCAATTGACGCGAATACTAAAGATAGATCTATCGGGCCCAACGAGCCCCATCCGAGTTACGGATGTTTTAGTACTTCGAATTTATCATGTACGATGTGAGTCCCGGAATGATGGGGATATTCTATATGCATCTTGTTAAGGTCGGTTACCAGGTGTTCAATCCATATGAATGAATTTTAATTCGCGGGTTACGCGTGTCAATATATGAAATATTGTGGTCTATTAAAATGATGGAAATGATCGATTATGATAAACTAATGAACTCACCAACCTTTTGGTTGACACTTTAAAGCATGTTTATTCTCAGGTATGAAAGAAATCTTTCGCTGTGCATTTGCTCATTTTAGAGATATTACTTGGAGTCATTCATGGCATATTTCAAAAGACGTTGCATTCGAGTCGTTGAGTTCATCAAGAATATTATTAAGTCATTTATAGTTGGATATATTATGAAATGGTATGCATGCTGTCAACTTTTGATGTGATGAAAGTCTGTCTTTTAAAAACGAATGCAATGTTTGTAAAATGTATCATATAGAGGTCAAGTACCTCGTGATGTAACCAAATGTAATGTATTCGTCCTGATGGATTAGGACGGGTCATGACAGTTGGTATCAGAGCGGTGGTCTTAGCGAACTAGGTCTTGCATTAGTGTGTCTAACTGCTTCTATTGCATAGACAGTGTATAGATAAATTTATATCTTAGAATATCTATTATTGTTACCTTTGCCTGACAGCTTCCGTAGATTCCTCCGTAACTTATGAGATTTTAGTATTATATATGCATATGTAAATTATGTATTGCAGGGTACTAATCTACATCCTATAATCTATTTCTTATCGAAAATCATTCATCTGATCGTACGAGATGAATCCCTCAACCAGTTCGAGTCTCTCAGATTCCGATAGCTATTTCGATAGTTATTCTGACAGCTATTCTGACATGGATGTTCACCTAAGCTCCGAAAGCAGCGTCACCGGAATGAATCAACCAATCAGCCATCATCAATTCTGGACGAATTGGGGATGGGTTCGTAGTCGCCTTAATCAATGGAGACGAGAAGAAGGCGATCCTTTCCATCAATCAAATTCACCTCTTGGCGAAGAACCTGAAGCACTTACTGGCGAACCAATTCGAAACACCATTTTCACACTCATTTCCAGAGTATCTCGCCACGATTATATTCTATCTAAAATTCTAAACCTTATTCATTCGCTCGTTCCGACCGACAATCATCCCGAAATAATATAAGAAGTCAACGAACTTCGCGCTCGAATAATCAATTTGGAGAATATGGTGCAAAATTTACCAGCTTCAACAACATCACCGTCATCAACAATACCATCAGTAACATCACCAGTACCATTAACAATCCATGCCTCAACATCTCATTCTGTACCTCGAAGTATAATCATCGTTCTACGTATCGTTCTATATCAATTATCTTCGTTCTTCATGACGATTATGTAATCTCTAATGTTTTAGAGATTATGTATTCTAGTTCTAATGATAAATCAAATGAGATTAATATCATATTAACTCATTAAATCCATGATTACATCTGAAGAAAATATATGTGTATATATGTTTTCATAAAGATTGTAATTAAAAATTCTTTGTACAAACTGTTAATGGTGAAAATATTTTAAAGGGTAGGTAATACCCGAGGAATATTTAGATTTCACATTAATAAGTTACACTGTACATTCTTCGAATCTGATTCAACAGTCATTTACTATCCTACTTACATCCACCGATATACGTATCCGTTCACAGCAGAATAACCATTTTCATTCAATTTTATATTTGGATTTTGACTTATCAGAATCCAACAAGTGGCATAATGAAGAACACATTTGACGAAATAAAAATTTGTTAGAAACAAACAAATTAACTATGAGAAATTCTATTAAGAATCCACGCTAAGAAAGTCCCAGCTAACTGTTCCTAACTAACTATTAATTCCTTATTACATTTATTTATCGCAAGTTGATTATCGCAATTTAATTCTCGCAATTTTATTTATCATCATTTAATTTCTGTTATTTATTTTACGCACTTTATTTATCGTCATTTAATTTCTGTTATTTACGCATTTAAATATCGGGACACGTATACAAAGTTTTGACATATCATATCGACGCATCTATATATATTATTTGGAATAACCATAGACACTCTATATGCAGTAATGCTTGAGTTAGCTATACAGGGTTGAGGTTGATTCTACAATAATATATATACTTTGAGTTGTGATCGAGTCTGATACATGTATACAATGGGTCACGATACGTATTAATTAATTCGAATATTATATATATATATATATATATATATATATATATATATGAATTATTGAATTACTAACTATGGACTACCAACTGTGGACTACCAACATTGGACAATTAAAATGAATTAAAATATTGATTATAACATATGAAACTAAACAATTCTTTAATTTTGCCACTTGATTTCATCTTAAACTTCATTTATATCTTGATGATTCCAATCTGCGTTCAAACCTTTCATGATTCTTGAAAACACCTCAATCGAGAGGATAAACCAACCGCACTTCATCTATGAAAGAAAAGATTGATGCATATAGTTATGCACCTGAAAACACTCGGAACCTCAGTAAACGTTTAACACGCATCTGTGCTAGCTCCTTTGGCATTGTTATTATCAAAAATAACTTTGTAATCCCTTTCCAAAATAGCCAATTTTGTCACAGCTTCAGCAAAGTAATATTCGACTTTTTATTCAAATGAACTCTATTATAACTTTGATATATAAGCTTGTCTTTCGTCGTCGTTATCAGGGAACCATTTATATTCTACTACACTAGCAGTAAACTTACCAGAAACTTCATTACTCATTGACTTAAGTCTCTCCGAAGAATCATTATAATTGTTCATTAAAACTCTAACGTATACTCATCTGCATCTTGTAACGAGAATTGCCATGCCCATTACCGAGAATCAGCAATCAGTATCTTGAAATCTTTCAGCATGTCTACATCAACAGTTATATAAATACATATAACATTTGTCTCTTAGGATTGTGATCTTCCATTCTGAAATTCTGAAAAGCACCCAGTCTACGAATCAATACTCCAAAGTTTGAAAAAGTGGAATGAAGCAGCGGAAATGGTATACAACCATAAACAACCTTAACAGTCGAAAGTATGATGATAAAGAATAGAGTGTTGGAAACGCTCAATAGAAAATTAGTACCAAAAAGCGGATTATGCGAAATTAGGAAGGAGGCTGTGGACAAATCATAAGGACTAAACTTGTACATAAAGAATCCTGATGATTCTGATTCTGATGAAATCTTTAGCGAATATCTTGCTCCGGATTCATGTTAAAATCTTGCGGAAAAATATTTCTTCATCAACCTTCGAACTTAGAAATTCCAAAATATCATCATAAATATCTTCGATATTTTTGAGGATATTTTCATAAATATTCTTGTCCAAAATTATTTATCTCTTTGCGATATCAATGTTACATCAGAAAGGAAACTAGTTTAGTTTCTAAATTCTGCAAAAATTCAAATTTAAAATATGAATGTTTTTGGAGTAGTGTTGGGAACTGAAGCATGGGTTAGTATAATATAATGACACTTGATCAACGTGATTATATTACAGTAAGTCATGCTGAGTTTCTAAATAGAACGTGATGATTCACAGATCATAACGTCATCATGTGCCATGTTACACGACTCTTGTAATCTATTTAACCTCTAAAATATCAAGAAAATATTTCTTGATGATTCGGTCTTTTCCAGGATATTCTGGAAATCTGACAAATCAAATCGAGCTATTACGTTCTTTCTTGTTTATAACATTAAGTTCATTCGAAACTCCATATTTACGAATTCTGGACCGTTACTCGCTTTACTAGAGGTCGAGAAGATAATAAAAAGGCAAAGAGCTCCAAAATATAAGAGAAAATATAAAGCCCAATAACAACACGGAGGTTACAAACCGTAGATATTAATACGAATAGCAATATAAAGATACAGTATAATTAAGAATAGTATCACCCCAAGGTAATAGTAGAAGTAAACAGATTTTTCTAGTGGAAGATTGAAAAGAATGATGACAGAAATGATAATTAGAAAAATATCAAGGATTAGAACTGGACTAAGCATTTTCACAATCTTTTAGATGTATGAACTAAGAAAGAAAGTATAGGAATGGTGATAATAATGGAACGGAAGAATTTAATTTATACAGGAAATATCAGACAGAGTAAATCGAGACAGATCACCATATTTAATTATAGAGATCTTAATTTCCTTACTCGCCGAAGAACCAAATCTTTTAGATTTGGAAGATTTTCTTTAAATCCCATGAATTCCGGAATTCAACCCTAACTCAGTCAAAAGTTAAGACGAATCTTTACTTTTCCTATTTCAATCTTTTATGATAGCTTCATTCGTACTCTTCGAATAATCGAATTGTTTTATCCACATTACTCAATGATGATAAAACTCTATTTATCAACTCATATTCGTCATGAAAACATTTTTATTGTTAGCCATGATGACCTCACTCAAATTTTGGGACGAAATTACTTTAACGGGAAGGTACTGTGACGACCCGGAAATTTCTGACTAAATTTAAACTTAAATCTTATTATGATTTCGACACGATAAGCAAAGTTTGTAATGTTGAATATTGAAATTTGTAAACTATTTTCATGTAATCATTTACCTTTGGACTGTGCTCGACGATTCACGAATAATGGTGTGAAAATAAATATGTATATATATATATATATATATATAAGTGAATATATATATAATAATTTAAAATTATAAAATAAACATTAGAAGTAAATATGCAAAATAGAATACAAAATAATTAAGTGTAAATTTAAAATAATTATTATATGTATATTGTATATATATATATATATATATATATATATATATATATATATATATATATATATATATATATATAATTTATAAATAATAAATATTTAATAAAGGTTATCATATAACATATGAATATTAAATAATAAATAATGCAAGTTAAAATATAGCTATAAATGATAATATTAATATTAAAATCTATATTATTAATATTATATATATATATATATATATATATATATATATATATATATGGAATTCGATACATTTGATTTGTTATATCAATACTAATATTATCGTTATTATTATTATTTTTATTTAACATTATTACTATTAAAATTAGTATTATTATTAATAACATTATTATTATTATGACTATAAGGTATGATAAAAAGGTTATAAGAATAATTAAAGTTATAATTTAGTTGTAATTCAAATATTATTAGTATTATTATAATTGTCAGTATTAATATTATTACTTTTATAATTATTATTATCATCATTATTAAGAATCATTATTAATATAATAATTATCATTAGTATTAATTATTATTAAACCTATTAATTTTTTTTGAGATCATTAGTTTTATTAATAATATTGCCATATTATTATTATTTATCTTTGTTAATAAATATTATTATTATTATTAATATTATTATTATTATTATTATTATTATTATTATATTACTAATTAAAATACTGAAAATAAATCAGATAAGAGTGAGTTTGTTTAACATCACTATCATTTTGCTTCTCTTATCTCAGAATCGGTCCCAGATAGGAATCAACACACAGTGAAAAACAAAAATCGTTAGCAATCAGATCAACTTTCTAGTTATTTTATGTTTTATTTATTTATTTATTTTTTTTGTCTGATTGTCTGATTGAGAAACTAAATACCACGTACTTGTATATAATCGATCAGTTCATGTTAAACACAGTCATTCCAACTCTTTCTCACTATCCATATCATCTATCAATTATTAACTGATTCGAATTGTTGAAGTTAAACAGAAAAGAAATATGTAACAAGCTCGTTCCTCTATTCTTCATTCTTTCTACCTAAAATTCGAATTCTTGTTTTAATTAAAAATCTATAAATGCAGTGTGGTTCTAAAACATGTCGTGAATGTATGTGTAAAATCTCAGTTTCCAATTTTACAAATCAAACACGAATTTTTGAAGTCAAAGTTCTTGAGCAAAACGTCAAACGGGCGTTCAATGATCGAATTAAAGGTTTATAGTATGGTTCTGTGGTAATTAAGAATCCAGGGAGTTTCTATAACGGTTTTACAACACATTTCATGAAGAAAGCATAATCTAAAACTATCTGAATTTCAAAATCACATTTCAAGTTCATCATTTTCAGTCGGGTTCTGCTACTGCTATATTTTTATTTTTTTATTTTTTTCTTTCTTCTTTTCCATCTGTTCTGTCATTAAAAAAATCACACAATCGATCATTTTATTTCAATTACAATTCATAAATCAAAAACGTATTTAGTTGGGTGGATTAATGATTTATCAGTCGCTTATTTGAGAAGAATAAGTAGCAGGAAAATAAAATAAGTTAAATAAATATAACGAGGTAAATAAATCAGAAAAGCGAGCACGGAGGAATGGTTAGGGTGTATCGATTTAAGCGAGAGGTCTTGAGTTCGAGCCCGGTTCGGGGTATATTTTTTTTAGAAAGGCTTGGAAGGTAGTTTTTTCAATACCAAATCATTATTATTATTATGGTTAATATTATTATGTATTATAATTATTATTATTATAATTAATTATCATTTATTATTATTATCATGATTATTATGATTATTGTTATTATTAGTAGTAGTATAATAATAATAATAATTATTATTATTATTATTATTACCATACTAATATAAATATTATTATTATGAGTACTAGGAATTATCATTACTATTATTATTACCATTGTTATTATTATTAGTATTATCATTAAAATTAGCATTTTTTAATTATACTTATTAACAAAAGTATTTTTATTTAAATTATCATTTTCCTTATTATTACAAGTATTATCATTCTTACTAACATTATAATCATTATGTATTATTATTATCATTATTATCATTATCAATAATGTTATCAAAGCATTATAAGTATTATTATTATTATTAATATTATCATGAGTATTATTATTATGTATTATTAATATTATCATTATTATTAGTATTATCAGATTATTATAAGTATTATTATCAATATTATGAGTATCGTTATTATTACTATTAAAACTATTATCCTAACTATTATTAACAGTAACATTACCATAATTATTATTGTTATCAGTATTGTTATTTTTTCTATTATTATTATAATCAAATACAACTTTTATTTACCATTAATAATATTATTTTACTAAATAAATATTATGTATATAAAAATATATTTATAGGTGATATTACATAAAAGTACGTATTAATCATATTAACGAATTTTATACGAATATTCATATATAACAAATCAGGTACTTTTAATATAAAACTAACCGAATATATATTAATATAACTATCTAAACACTAATCATTTTTGTATACACAAATTAAATATATATAATATATAACATAAGTTATAATATATGAATTTGTTCAATTGCGATTATATATATTAATAAATATACAAATAATATAGGTTCGTGAATCCGAGGCCAACCCTGCATTGTTCAGTTTCGTCGAATGAATATTTTTACTACAAAATATTGGATTGTGAGTTTCATTTGCTCCCTTTTTAAATGCTTTTGCAATATATATTTTTGGGACTGAGAATACATGCGTTGCTTTTATAAATGCTTTACGAAATAGACACAAGTAATCGAAACTACATTCTATGGTTGGATTATCAAACCGAATATGCCCCTTTTTAGCTTGGTAGCCTAAGAATTGGTGTTTATGATAATTGCCACCAATTGACGCGAATCCTAAAGATAGATCTATCGGGCCCAACGAGCCCCATCCGAGTTACGAATGCTTTAGTACTTCGAATTTATCATGTCCGATGTGAGTCCCGGAATGATGGGGATATTCTATATGCATCTTGTTAAGGTCGGTTACCAGGTGTTCAATCCATATGAATGAATTTTAATTCGCGGGTTACGCGTGTCAATATATGAAATCTTGTTGTCTATTAAAATGATGGAAATGATCGATTATGATAAACTAATGAACTCACCAACCTTTTGGTTGACACTTTAAAGCATGTTTATTCTCAGGTATGAAAGAAATCTTTCGCTGCGCATTTGCTCATTTTAGAGATATTACTTGGAGTCATTCATGGCATATTTCAAAAGACGCTGCATTCTGAGTTCATCAAGAATATTATTAAGTCATTTATAGTTAGATATATTATGAAATGGTATGCCTGCTGTCAACTTTTGATGTGATGAAAGTCTGTCTTTTAAAAACGAATGCAATGTTTGTAAAATGTATCATATAGAGGTCAAGTACCTCACGATGTAACCAAATGTAATGTATTTGTCCTGATAGATTAGGACGGGTCATGAGACTTCAATTCCCAACACTACTTCAAAAACATTCATACTTTAAACTCGAAGGTTTCAAAATTTAGAAACTAAAACAGTTTTCTTTATGATATGATACAGATAACGCGAGGAGATAAACGATTTCAGATAAGAATGGTTATGAAAATATTTTCAGAAATATTGAGGATCTTTATAATGAAAGATACGATGATATCTTAGAATTTCTAATATCGAAAGATGATAAAGAAGATTTGTCCGTAAAGATTTAGAGTCAGGAGCAAGGTATTCGTTAATGACTTCAGCAGATACTGAATCATTTGGATTCTTTGAAGGCAGGTTTAGTCTTTGTGATTTGTCCACAGTCTCTTTCATGGTTTACTCAATCCGTTTTTTAGTTCCAAACCTTCTATTTTTCTGAGCTTTGCCAACACATTTTTCTTTATCATCAAACTTTTGACTGTTAAGGTCGTTTACAGTTTTTGCTGGTTCATCAACATTTTTCCAAAATTCGGAGAACTAGTTCGCAGTTTAGGGTGTTTTCATAAACTTCACATTCGAAGTGTGTAAGTCTAAGAGATAGACGTAATATGTACATATATAACTGTTGGCGTAGAATTGCTGGAAAATTCGAGAATAATGATTGAAGCTTTTTAGTATGACAATTACCGTTACAATATGCAGATGAGTACATGATAGGGTTTCAATGAATATAATGATTTTTCGGAAAGTTAAAGATCAATGATGTTGCTAGTAAGTTTACTGCTAATGTGGTGGAATATAAACGGTTCTCCAGTAACGATGACGAAGGGAAAACTTATATATCAAGGTTATAATGAGGCTTATTCGAATGAAAAAACGAAGTTGATTTGCTGGAGGTGTGACAAAACTGACTACTTTGAAAAGGAATTGCAAAGTTATTTTCCATAATAATAATGTCAAAGGATCTAGCTCAGTTTTGAATTCAAAGTATGGTTTTGTAAGATGTGAAAATCTAATAGTGATATCTTCTGTTAAATCTTGACTTGGATTCTGATCTGTCAAAAATCAGAATGTGTAATCGAATTTGTATGAAAATGGTTGTTATGATTCTTATGGAAGAATATATATCGCTGTGAATGTAGTAAGTATAGTTAATGATTCTTGAATCAAAATTGAAGAATGTACAGTGTAACATATTAATTGTGAACTTATATATTTCCTGGGTATTACCTACCCGTTAAAAATTTCACAAGTAATATTTTGTACAGAAGAATTTTACTACAGTCTTTATGAAAATATATATGTATATTTTCTTCGGATGTAATACGGATTTAATGAGTTAATATCATATTAAGCTCATTTGATTTTCGGCTGGATTAGAAATGAATAATCTCTAAAACATTAAAGATTTCATAATCTTCGCGTAGTATTTCACTAATGTAATCAATACTTCATTATTCAGTTTTATTGATATTTCCTCAGTGAATCATGTTGGTGTTCATGGAACTCTTGCTAACTTCGCAAGGTACGAATGATGTTTTCTAGAAAGTTTCGAGTACATCGAAATGAAAGTGTAAAATCAAACGTGTAATTGAATAATACACTTAGTTTATTATGAAAAGGAATTCATTAATTTTGAAACAGAGATTGTAGTTAATGATGGTTATGTCGTTAATGAAGGATGTACATCATTGCATATTAGTAATATGAACTAACCGAGTAGTACCTACCAGTTAAGATTCACACGTAATAGCTTAGTACGAAAAGATTTATTTTGATTTCAAAATTCATATATATTAACTATACATATAATTTCTTCAGGGGAAATGAGTTAATACTTCATAACTCGTTGATACAATATATGCGTTGTTGATTTGTGATGATGTTGGTGATTATGGAATTGACGGAACTGGTAGTGCTACAGGTTTTGCCGGTGTTGGTGATACTGACGATACTGTTGATGCTGTTGGTAAAACAAGTCTAGCTTGTAAATCGTGCACCATTCCGGTCAGGGTTTCTACTCTTCCTTCTATCGTTTCGGTCTACTCATCTGATTTATGGTTACGGCTGGAATAGATAATCTCCAAGACTTTAGAGATTACATAATCACCATAGAATATTTCTCCAATGAAGTTATGAATCAATACTTCATCGGTTATTGTTGTTGGTACTCCTTGGTATCTATGGTGAGTATGACGTTGATGCTCAAGGTACAAATTGTGATGTTGAGGTGTGAGATACGGAGGTTGTTGTTGTTGGTGGTAATGGTACTGTTGGTGTTGATGATGGTGGTACTGCTGATGCCGGTGATGCTGCTGGTGCTTGTAACCTTTGCACCATATTCTCTAAAGTCACTACCCGAGCACGAAGCTCGTTGACTTATCCTACTACACCGGGATGATTGGCGGTTCGGACGAGCGGATGAATAAGATCTAGAATTTGAGATAGTATATAATCATGACGAGATACTCTGGAAATGAGAGAGAAAATGGTATTACGAACAGGTTCGCCGGTAAGTGCTTCAGGTTCTTCGCCAAGAGGGGAATGTGGTAGATGGAAGGGATCGCCTTCTTCTTGGCTCCAATGATTAAGTAGACTACTAACCCATCCCCAATTCATCCAGAATAGATGATGGCTAATTGGTTGATCCATTCCGGTCACACTGCTTTCAGAGCTTGAGTGGAAATCCATATTAGAATAGTTGTCGGAATCTAAGGAATTTGAAATAGATACGTGATCCATCTTGTATAACCAGGGAATTGATTTTTGATATGAAATAGATTATAGGACTTAGATTGGTATTCTTCAACACATAATTTACATATGTATATATAATACCAAAATCCCATAAATTACGGAGAAATTTTCGGAAGATGTCAGGAAAAGTTTACAGTAACAGATACACTAAGATATGAATTAGCAGATACGCTAAGATATGAATTTTGTCGATACACTATCTATGCAATAAATGTAGTAAGACATGTCTAGACTTAGGAATGATAGGCAAGTAATTTTCGACAATAAATGGTAAGCAAAACTCGAAAAAAAACAAATACGGTCATAGTCCAGACTCACTAATGCATCCTAACATTTACCAGTTAAACACACTAATGCAAATTCTAGTTTCCTATAACCTCAAGCTCTGATACCAACTGTGATGGCCCATCCAAATCCATTTGAACGAATACATCATTCATCAATTTCACAGTGAGGTACTGACCTCTACATGGTACGTTTTGTAAACATTGCATTCTTTTGAAAAGGCACACCATAAATGAATATCAAATTCCAAGGTTTTTGACGTCTGATGATTTCTAGATATAGATAATTACCGTAAATAATAGTTTACAATACTACATCCGTTGACAATGCAGTCAAAATAAGATACATGGTGATGATTTTGTGAATGCAACGTTTTCTCGAATAAAGCATGTATGACTCCATGCACATAGCTTGTATAACATATAAGCAAACAGCGGAAGACTTCTAGGAACCTAAGAATAAACATGCTTAAAAGTGTCAACACAAAGGTTGGCGAGTTCATAGTTTTAATGTTGCGCATAATCTGTATATAAAGTTGGATCACAAGATTTCAGCTGTTTCGTCCAGAAACATTTATCAAAATATTCTACAAGTTTGAGCACCCTGGTAACTAAACTTTAACGTATATATAATAAGTACCCCTGTTTTAAAATACATGCAACCAACATGTACAATACACGTAAACCAACGTGTACTAACCTCAAATAGCATACGTCTGTTTTATAGTTCAGGCTAGGGTTTCTATACCTGGAATAGACGGGGATGTCAAGCCCTATGGATCCATATACCACTATTCGCGCCCACCAGTTCTTATAACCGGCAGTTACTAGTTACCAAAGTTAAGGGATTTTTGGTTCAAACTCGGTGTAGAATTTAGTATGTACTTGTATCCATTGCGTTTAAAATAAAGTGCATGTATTCTCAGCCCAAAAATATAGATTGCAAAAGCAATTAAAAAGGGAGCAAATGAAACTCACCTTAGCAGCACATAAGGTCATTCACCGAAATGTGACCGAAACTCGGAATGCAAAATTGTGATGACCCGGAAATTTCTGACCAAATTTAAACTTAATCTTTAACGTTTCCGACACGATAAGCAAAGTCTATAAAACTGAATCTCAAAATTATTGAACTATTCAATTACCCTGTTTGTCCGACGATTCACAAACGTCATAACATGTGTTATATAAACATAAGAGTTTTCAATATATACGGAATCATGTGAATAATATTTATATATGAAATGATAAAAATTTACTATTAAACGATGCTTTTCAAATTAAAAATTTTACGTATTAAGTCGTTTTATTTTTATGATATAATTTTTGTAATTTTTTTAAGAAACGAAGTTAAATTAAAAATGTACAATTTGTAAAGCACAACGTACAACAACGTGTAGCTTAAATTGTTGAATCGAAATTAATTCATTTACTATTCATATGACTAGTAAATGAAACGAAATTAATTAATTTACTATTTACATTAAAGCGACATTATTGAAATTATTAATTATAAGTTACATAAAATACCCCTGAAGTATTTTAAAAATACGACTTTTAAAATCTTAGTCGATTTGATTTTATTATTATATTATTATATTCTACTTTATTATATTATTATATTATTATTTTATTATTATATTACTACTTTATTGTATTATTATATTATTATAATTATAAACGTACGATTCCTTTTATTATTATATTATTATTTTATTACTTTATTATATTATTATATTATTATAATTAAACACGTTTGATTCCTTTTATTATTATAATATTATTTTCTAATTATATATATCGATCGATCGATCGATTGCAGAAACACACACATATATGTACATATATATTTATTTCATATATTTTTATTCCGTAATAATTCTAGTGCAATATTCAAATTAAGTATTAGTAGTATACATAAAATACTACGATGGAGTTATGCTCGGGTGATTTTCAAAACGGATTTTATGAGCGGGATAGAGCTAAGGAAAATTATGGGTTATAGCTTTGGAGGTTATGGGTAATGTTCATGGGCATTGTTCGCAAGTCAAACCTAGTGTTTATCATCTCTGTTGCGTCTACGTACTTTCCTGCAATATTGAATCACAATACTGATACGTGAGCATTCATATCTTATCTTTTATATATTAATAGTGTATACATGTCTAGTGCTCGAGTATATATGTTTATGCATGCCTGTATGCTAAATTTCGTCATTAAACAGTTTATAATGAATCACGAATTAAATACATATATTACTGATAAAAGGTATATGATATGCATGTTTTTGGAAAGCTGGCGAAAAATCAATAACTTTTCATTTAGAAATCGCGTAATTTCGGTGAACGAATTAAAAGATATGATCAACTGAATTATGATTGACATTAATTGAAAAAGCTCTTGAATCTGCAATTGATATTTAAACAACTTGTTTGTAAGATTGATAAATTAGATTTTTGAATATTACCAGCCGAGTAAATGAATCCTTATATAAGGCACGTCTCGTTTTGTTGAACAATTGTCAAAATTGACTGTTTTATCGTGTTTTAAAGCCTTATAAAAACTATAGTCTAATTTTACAAGAATTGGAAAACTATGTGAAATGTTAAAATATTTCGATTGCCATGATCATTCAACTATAGTATTAAGTCAGATTGACTTTTTGAAATGACTTTTGATAAACTTTTGTATGTTGATCTCGAGCATTAGGATTGTGATACACTATGACCTGACCTAGCTTGATAGACATTTATTGACCAACATATGTTTTCTAGGTTGAGATCTACGGTTATTTGGTAATCCGAGTTTCAGTCACATTTTGGTGAACGACTTTATATGCTGCTAAGGTGAGTTTCATTGCTCCCTTTTTAATTGCTTTTGCAATCTATATTTTTGGACTGAGAATACATGCACTTTATTTTAAACGCAATGGATATAAGTACATACTAAATTCTACACCGAGTTTGAATCGAAAATCCCTTAGCTTTGGTAACTAGTAACTGCCAGTTATAAGAATTGGTGGGCGCGAGTAGTAGTATATGGATCCATAGGGCTTGACATCCCCGTCTGTTCCAGGTATAGAAACACTAGCCTGAACTATAAAACAGACGTATGCTATTTGAGATTAGTACACGTTAGTTTGCGTGTATTGTACATGTTGGTTGCATGTATGTTAAAACAGGGGTACTTATTAAAACGTTAAAGTTTAGTTACCAGGGTGCTCAATCTTGTAGAATATTTTGATAAACATTTCTGGATAAAACAACTGAAATCTTGTGATCCACCTTTATATACAGATTATGTGCAATACTTAAACTATGAACTCACCAACCTTTGTGTTGACACTTGTTAGCATTTTTATTCTCAGGTTTCCTAGAAGTCTTTCGCTGTTTGCTTATATGTTAGACAAGCTATGTGCATGGAGTCTTACATGACATATTTTTCAAGGAAACGTTGCATTCACCAAATCATCACCATGTATCTTATTTTGACTGCATTGTCAATGAAAGTATTATTGTAAACTATTATTTACGATGATTGTCTATATGTAGAAATCATCAGATGTCAAAAACCTTTGATTTAAATATTCATTTATGGTGTGCCTTTTCAAAAAAATGCAATGTTTACAAAACGTATCTTATAGAGGTCAAATACCTCGCAATGGAATCGATGAATGACGTGTTCGTCCATATGGATTTGGAGCGATCGTCACAGTTGGTATCAGAGCGTTGGTCCTAGCGAACCAGGTCTTGCATGAGTGTGTCTAACTGATAGTTGTTAGGATGCATTAGTAAGTCTGGACTTCGACCGTTTCTGCATGTTAAAAGTTTTGCTTATAATTTCTTGTCAGAAATTACCTGCTTATCATTCTTAAGTCTAGACATGTTTTCCTGCATTTATTGTATAAATAGTGTATAGATAAAAATTCATATCTTAGCGTATCTGTTACTGTAAACTTTTCCTGACATCTTCCGAAAATTTCTCCGTAATTTAAGGGATTTTGGTATTATATATACATATGTAAATTATGTATTGAAGAATATCAATCTAAATTCTATAATCTATTTCATATCAAAAATCATCTCTCTAATTATACAAGATGGATCCCGTATCTAGTTCAAATTCCTTAAACTCCGACAGCTATTCCGATATGGATATTCACCTGAATTCCGAAGACAGTGTAACTGGAATGGATCAACCAATCAGCCATCACCTATTCTGGATGAATTGGGGATGGGTTCGTAGCTTACTTAATCATTGGAGACAAGAAGAAGGCGATCCCTTCCATCCACCACATTGCCCTCTTGGCGAAGAACCTGAAGCACTTACCGGTGAACCTGTTCGTAATACCATTTTCTCTTTCATCTCCAGAATATCTCGTCATGATCATATACTCTCTCAAATTTTGGATCTTATTCATCTGCTCATCCGAACTGCCAATCATCCCGGTGTAGTAGAAGAAGTCAACGAGCTTCGCGCTCGGGTAGTGGCTTTGGAGAATATGGTGCAAAGGTTACAAGCACCAGCAGAATCACCGGCATCAACAATACCACCGACAACAACACCAACAGTACCATTACCACCACCAACAACATCCGCACCGCAAGCCTCAACATCACAATATGTACCTTGAACATCAACGTCATACGCACTATAGATACCAAGGAGTACCAACAACAATAACCGATGAAGTATTGATTCATAACTTCATTGGAGAAATATTCTGCGGTGAATATGTAATCTCTAAAGTCTTAGAGATAATCTATTCCAGCCGTAACTGTAAATCAGATAAGTGACCGAAATGATAGAAGTAAGAGTAGAAACCCTGATCAGAATGGTGCACGATTTACAAGCTAGACTTGTTTTACCAACAGCATCAATAGTACCCTTAACCTCACCAGCACAGTCAGTGCTGTCAACATCGCCTCTAACATCACAAGATCCGCCAGTTCAAGAAAGCACCGTAGACATCATTACGAGTCAACAACGAGTATATTGTATCAATGAGTTATGAAGTAATAACTCAATTCCTCTAAAGAATTTATAGGTATATCTTATATATATAAATTTTAAAACCATCATAAATCTTTTCGTACTAAGCTATTATGTATGAATTGAAAAAGGGTAAATACTACTCGGTTAATTCATATTACTAATATGCTATGATGTACATCCTTCCTTAACAACTTAACCATTGTTAACTACAATCTCTGTTTCAACCCAATGAATTCCATTTCATAATAAACCAAGTGTATTAATCAATTACATAATTGATTTTACATTTTCAATTTCGATATACTCGAAACTTTCCAAAAAAAATCATCTGTGCCTTGTAAGGTTCACAAAAATTTCACGAGCACCAACATCCTTCACCGAGGAATATCAATAAGAATAAATAATGAAGTATTAATTTCATTAGTGAAAAACTCCGTAAAGATTATGTAATCTTTAATGTTTTAGAGATTAATCATTTCTAAGTCAAGCCGAAAATCAAATGAGCTTAATATGATATTAACTCATTAAATTCGTATTACATCTGAAGAAATATACATACATATATTTTCATAAATACTGTAATGAAAATTCTTTTGTACAAAATATTACTTGTGAAATCTTTAACGGGTAGGTAATTCCCGGGAAATATATAAGTTCACAATTAATATGTTATAATGTACATTCTTCAACTTTGATTTAAAAAATTATTAACTATGCTCACAGCGATATACAATCGTTTCCATACAAATTCAATTACATATTCTGATATTGACGGATCAGAATCCAAGACAAGATTTAACGGGTGACATCATTCTTAGATCTCTACATCTTTCAAAGCTATACTTTGACTTTAAAAATGTGAAAGATCCTTTAGCATTGTTATTACCGAAAATAATCTTGCAATTCCTTTTCAAAGTATCCAGTTTTACCACACTTCCAACCAGTCAACTTTGACTTTTCAGATTAAGCCTTATTGTAACCTTGATATACACTTTTTTTATGTTCCACCACATTAGCAGTAAATTTATCAACGACTTCATTAATCTTTGACCTTCCGAAAAATCATTATACTCATTGAAACCCTATCATGTACTCATCCACATCTTGTACCAATAATTGCCATACCAACTACCTGGAATTAGCAATCAGTATTTCGAATTTCGCAGCAATTCTACGCCAACAGTTATATATATACATATAATGTCTATCTCCTAGACTTACTTACTTCGAATGTGAAGTTTCTGAAAAACACCCCAAACTGCGAAACTAGTTCTCCGAACTTTGGAAAAATGCTGATGAAGCAAAAAAACTGTGAACGACTTTAACAGTCAAAAGTTTGATGATAAAGAATAGTATGGTGGTAAAGCTGAGAAAAGAGAATGTTTGGAACTGGAAAACGGATTAAGCAGACCATGAAAGAGGCTGTGGACAAATCACAAAGACGAAATCTACCTTCAAAGAATCCAAATGATTCACTGTCTGCTGAAATCCTTAGCAAATACCTTGCTCCTTACTCTAAAACCTTTGCGGACAATATTCTTCATCATCATCTTATCTTAAATATTCTAAGATATCATCGTATCTTCCATTATAAATATCCTCCATATTTCTGAAGATATTTTCATAACTATTCTTATTTGAAATCATTCATCTCTTCGCGCTATCTGTGTTACATCATAAAAGAAACTATTTTAGTTTCTAAAATCTGAAAAATTCGAAAAATGGATGTTTTGAAGTAATGTTGGGAATTGAAGCATGAGTTAGTATAATATAATGACACTTGATCAACGTGATTATATTACAGTAAGTCATGCTGAGTTTCTAATAGAACGTGATAAAGGTTCACAGATCCCACCCTTATCATGAACCATGTTACATAACTCTTTCATTCTATTTAATCTCTAAACATATCAAGAAAATATTTATCTTGATGATTCGGTCTTTTTTAGATATTCTGGTAATTTGATAAATCAAATCGTGCTATTACCTTTCCTTTCTACTTTGTATATTATGATCATTCGAAACTCCATACCTACGAATTCTGGATAATTATTCGCTTGACTTGAAGTCGGGAAGGAAAAACGAAAGCATGGAGCTCCTAAATATAAGGGAAAATATAAAGCCTGACAATAACACATATATTACAAACCGTGTATCTCAATGCGTATAGCAATATAAAGACACGGGAGAATGAAAAATACTATAACCCCAAGGTAGTGGTAGAAGAAAATAACTTCCTCTGGTGGTAGATGAAAAAGAAGAATGACAGATATGAAAGTTAGGAGTATATCAAGAATCAGAACTGGATGAAGCATTTCACAATCTTTGGAAGTATGAAATGAGGAAGAAGATGTAGGAGTGATGAAAATAATAAAACGGAAGTGGTCAATTTATAGCTAAATATCGGACACAGCAATAGAGGCAGATTACGCATTTAATCAAAGAAAATCCTAATTTCCCCAATTTCCAAAGAATCAAATCTTATTTAGATTATGAATCCATATACTACTACTCACGCCCTATGGAACAGACGGGGATGTCAAGCCCTATGGATCCATATACTACTACTCACGCCCACCAGTTCTTATAACTGGCAGTTACTAGTTACCAAAGCTAAGGGATTTTCGGTTCAAACTCGGTGTAGAATTTAGTATGTACTTGTATCCATTGCGTTTAAAATAAAGTGCATGTATTCTCAGCCCAAAAATATAGATTGCAAAAGCAATTAAAAAGGGTGCAAATGAAACTCACCTTAGCAGCACATAAGGTCATTCACCGAAATGTGACCGAAACTCGGAATGCAAAATTGTGATGACCCGAAAATTTCTGACCAAATTTAAACTTAATCTTTAACGTTTCCGACACGATAAGCAAAGTCTATAAAACTGAATCTCAAAATTCTTGAACTATTCAATTACCCTGTTTGTCCGACGATTCACAAACGTCATAACATGTATTATATAAACATAAGAGTTTTCAATATATACGGAATCATGCGAATAATATTTATATATGAAATGATAAAAATTTACTATTAAACGATGCTTTTCAAATTAAAAATTTTTCGTATTAAGTCGTTTTATTTTTATGATATAATTTTTGTAATTTTTTTAAGAAACGAAGTTAAATTAAAAATGTACAATTTGTAAAGCACAACGTACAACAATGTGTAGCTTAAATAGTTGAATCGAAATTAATTCATTTACTATTCATATGAATAGTAAATAAAACGAAATTAATTAATTTACTATTCACATAAAAGCGACATGATTGAAATTATTAATTATAAGTTACATAAAATACCTCTGAAGTATTTTAAAAATACGACTTTTAAAATCTTAATCGATTCGATTTTATTATTATATTATTATATTATTATATTCTACTTTATTATATTATTATATTATTATTTTATTATTTTATTACTACTTTATTATACTATTATATTATTATAATTATAAACGTACGATTCCTTTTATTATTATATTATTATTTTATTACTTTATTATATTATTATATTATTATAATTAAACACGTTTGATTCCTTTTATTATTATAATATTATTTTCTAACTATATATCGATCGATCGATCGATTGCAGAAACACACACATATATATACATATATATTTATTTCATATATTTTTATTCCGTAATAATTCTAGTGCAATATTCAAATTAAGTATTAGTAGTATACATAAAATACTACGACGGAGTTATGCTCGGGTGATTTTCAAAACGGATTTTATGAGCGGGATAGAGCTAAGGAAAATTATGGGTTATAGCTTTGGAGGTTATGGGTAATGTTCATGGGTATTGTTCGCAAGTCAAACCTAGTGTTTATCATCTCTGTTGCGTCTACGTACTTTCCTGCAATATTGAATCACAATATTGATACGTGATCATTCATATCTTATCTTTTATATATTAATAGTGTATACATGTCTAGTGCTCGAGTATATATGTTTATGCATGCCTGTATGCTAAATTTCATCGTTAAATAGTTTATAGTGAATCACGAATTAAATACATATATTACTGATAAAAGGTATATGATATGCATATTTTTGGAAAGCTGGTGAAAAATCAATAACTTTTCATTTAGAAATCGCGTAATTTCAGTGAGCGAATTAAAAGATATGATCAACAGAATTATGATTGACATTAATTGAAATTGCTCTTGAATCTGCAATTGATATTTAAACAACTTGTTTGTAAGATTGATAAATTAGATTTTTGAATATTACCAGCCGAGTAAATGAATCCTTATATAAGGCACGTCTCGTTTTGTTGAACAATTGTCAAAATTGACTGTTTTATCATGTTTTAAAGCCTTATAAAAACTATAGTCTAATTTTACAAGAATTGAGAAACTATGTGAAATGTTAAAATGTTTCGATTGCCATGATCATTCAACTATAGTATTAAGTCAGATTGACTTTTTGAAATGACTTTTGATAAACTTTTGTATGTTGATCTCGAGCATTAGGATTGTAATACACTATGACCTGACCTAGCTTGATAGACATTTATTGACCAACATATGTTCTCTAGGTTGAGATCTACGGTTATTTGGTAATCCGAGTTTCAGTCACATTTTGGTGAACGACTTTATATGCTGCTAAGGTGAGTTTCATTGCTCCCTTTTTAATTGCTTTTGCAATCTATATTTTTGGACTGAGAATACATGCACTTTATTTTAAACGCAATGGATACAAGTACATACTAAATTCTACACCAAGTTTGAACCGAAAATCCCTTAGCTTTGGTAACTAGTAACTGCCAGTTATAAGAACTGGTGGACGCGAGTAGTAGTATATAGATCCATAGGGCTTGACATCCCCGTCTGTTCCAGGTATAGAAACCATAGCCTGAACTATAAAACAGACGTATGCTATTTGAGGTTAGTACACGTTAGTTTGCGTGTATTGTACATGTTGGTTGCATGTATGTTAAAACAGGGGTACTTATTAAAACGTTAAAGTTTAGTTACCAGGTTGCTCAATCTTGTAAAATATTTTGATAAACGTTTCTGGATGAAACAACTGAAATCATGTGATCCACCTTTATATACAGATTATGTGCAACACTAAAACTATGAACTCACCAACCTTTGTGTTAACACTTGTTAGCATGTTTATTCTCAGGTTTCCTAGAAGTCTTTCGCTGTTTGCTTATATGTTAGACAAGCTATGTGCATGGAGTCTTACATGACATATTTTTCAAGGAAACGTTGCATTCACCAAATCATCACCATGTATCTTATTTTGACTGCATTGTCAACGAAAGTATTATTGTAAACTATTATTTACGATGATTGTCTATATGTAGAAATCATCAGATGTCGAAAACCTTTGATTTAAATATTCATTTATGGTGTGCCTTTTCAAAAGAATGCAATGTTTACAAAACGTATCATATAGAGGTCAAATACCTCGCAATGAAATCGATGAATGACGTGTTCGTCCATATGGATTTGGAGCGATCGTCACAAAAATAACTGTAGATCTCAACCTAGAGAACATATGTTGGTCAATACATGTCTAACAAGCTAGGTCGGTTCATAGTGTATCATAATCCTAATGCTCGAGACCGTCATACAAAAGTTAACAAAAGTCATCTCAAAAATTCAACCTGACCCAATATGATCTTTAAATCTATACATGTTTATTATATTAACATAGTATAAGTCTTGATAGTTGAATGAATTATAGTTTATCAAACTCAAAACATTATTTATTTCAGGAGTTATATTATATTTGAATGATCATGGCAATTGAATATATTTTAACATTTCATATAGTTTCCCAATACTTGTAAAATCAGATTATAGTGTTTATAAAGCTTTAAAACATGATAAGACAGTCAACTTTGACAATTGATCAACAAAACAAAACGTGCTTTATATAGAAATTCATTTACTCGATTAGTAATATCTAAAAATCCAATTTATCAATTTCAATTAACGTTAACCATAATTCAGTTGACCATATCTTTTAATTCGTTTATCAAAATCACGTGATTTCTAAATGAAAAGTTATTAATTTTTCGATAGCTTTCCAACGACATGCATTAGGGGTGGTCAGTATTTGGTTTGAAACTGTGGAACCCAAAAACCGAACTAAAACCAAACCGGAAAAAAACCAAATCGAATTTGAAAAACGGTTTTTGGATCGAGTCAAATCGAAACCGAATTTGAATTCGGTTTTCGGTTCGGTTTTCGGTTTTGAATATTATGAATTTGGTTTAACCGAAAACCGAATTCAAAACTGAATTCAATATTTTTATTTAATTAATTCGTATATTTATGTTTTAATGTCATTATAATTTGGGATCCAGTCAATAAAATATGTTCTCACCTATATGAAGATTTGGTAGCTCACATTATAATTATGTTATTCAAATTATTATGTTCATTTTTCTTAATAACATAAGCAGTAAACGTCGTAATTAAACTATAAATATTAATAAATCATCAAATTCTTGGTAATTTAATAGTGCGTCATTGTTTTAAGATATAAATAACTAAGACATCAGTAACGCCACAATTAAACTACCACCATTCTCAATTTTTTCATAATATTCGGTTTTAACTGAAAACCGAACCGAATCCGAATTCGAATTCGGTTTTCGGTTTTGCCCAAAAAAATTTCAAAACCGAATACACCGAACCGAACAAACCGAAAACCGAACCGATGAACACCCCTAACATGCATATCATATACTTTATATCAGTAGCATATGTATCAAATTCGTGATTCATCATACACTATCTATCGACAAAATTAAAGCATACTAGCATGCATAAACATATATACTCGAGCACTAGACAGGGATACACTATTAATATATAAAAGATAAGATATGAATACTCACTTATCAATATTGTGATTCAATATTGCAGGAAAGTACGTAGACGCAACAGAGATGATAAACACTAGGTTTTACTTGCGAACAATACCCATGAACATTACCCATAACCTCCATAGCTATAACCCATAGTTTTCTTAGCTCTATCCCTCTCGAAAAGCTCGTTTGAAAATAATTCACTCATGACCTCATCGTAGTATTTTATGTATAATAATACTAATAATAATACTCCAATGTGACGCCCCGTACAAAACCATCGTATACGATTCGTCAACAACAGGATCTTTACACGGTCAAATACTACATGCTGTTTGAAAACCAGTTTTGCATTCATACAAAAATAGCGTTTACAAAAGATAACGTGACACAAAGGTCGTTACAAAGTCATTATTTGAAAATAACATAAGTTACGAATGCAAGATAAAAGTTCCATGATTGAGACATCTATAAGTAATGCAGCAGAAATCTAACACAGCAGGTCCATAACAACAAGTCTATAACACCAAGACAGCAAGTCTAACAGCGGAAGCAACATCGTCTAAGCACCTGAGAAATACACGCTTAAAAGTCAACACGAATGTTGGTGAGCTATAGTTTATTTGTAATTAGTAATGTAGACCACGAGATTTCAGTGCTTCAACAAGCAGTTTAAATCAATAATTCGAATCAGTATGATAAAGTATATGCTTATCCGTGGGCACCCGGTAACTAACTTAACGTAATAATAATACCCCCTAAAAGTACACTTGGCGAGTGCGTATGTCCTCGAAGTATCAAACACCCGTTAAATGCTAGCGCGACTAGCCCGAGTGGGGATGTCAAACCCTATGGATCCATATCTAATATTCGCGTTCACCGGTTCAAAAACCAATGATTAAACGTTACCATGCTAAGGGGAAAGTTTATGCCGTTATATAACGCACACATATGTAAAGTTTAAGTACTCATGTCTAGTATGTAAAGCATAAAAAATGCATGTATTCTCAGTCCCAAAAATAGTGTAAGTAAAAAGGGAAGCTATAACTCACAGTGAATAAGCAGTAAAAGTCGATACAAAACGTATGCATGTAGTAAGTCGGTCCGAAAGGTCGTCAACCTAAGTCAAAGGTCACTAGGTCAGTATTTTGTCCCAAAAGGTTAACAGTGAATAAATTAAGTTTAAGTGTCATCATCGACATCATCATTATCATCATCATTCATCAACACTAAGGTAAGTTTAACAAGAATAGAGATCGAAACAAAAGGATGACTTCGGACAGATGTTACGACCTCTATACAAATCGAAAAGATGCGTAGTCAGTGTTTATGGCTCCGTATGTGAGTCTTCTAACCGCTGACCAATTCTCAGAACCTAACTCGTCTTTGTTTGATCGTGGCGATGGTTTTAGTGCGAGTAGGTCAGAAATTTCAGCACAACGTTACAAGGGCGTAGTGACTTTCGGAAGGCCATAAATCCTAAACCGTATATCGGATTAAGTCGAGACCTAAACGAAAAGTCATCTACTCGAAATAAAATATCTGAAAATTAATTTTCCAGAAGCCCAGGTGTCAGATCAGACCCCAAAAAACAGCAAACAAGTGCTCCGGTGAGGTTCTTGTTGCTTGATGCTCATCACGGTTCTCATCCTTGATGCTTGTAAGCTTCAAGTGTACAACTCTTTGATGTTTTAGCATCACTTTGACCAAGGTTCAACTATCAACACACAACTAAGAGTAAAATCTATCATTCTACAAGTTTTGAACATCAAGATTGCCTCTTTATTGCATAAATTCAATAAAGCTTCAACCTTTGTCCATTTTACACAAGTTCATGCATCTATATCATATGTGATGATGAAGACTTGATCTTTATCATCACAAAAAACATAAAAAGGTTCCAAGTAAGGTAGATCTACAATAATAACTTAGATCTCAAGTATTAAGAAAACCCTAAGCTAGAAAGCTTGGATCTTTACAAGATTAATGAGACCATAAGCTAGAAAGCTAAGATCTTTAATAAAATAATGAAAGTAATGAGACCATAAGCTAAAAAACTAAGATCTTTAACATAATAATGAAACCCTAAGCTAAAAAGCTTGGAGCTTTAGTGTTCTTGAAGATCTTGAAGCATAAAGCTTGGATCTTTAAGATACATGAAGATTACAAACACAAGTTTGAATCTTTATAACAAAATAATAAGATTAAAGCTAAAAAGATTTAGATCTACAAAATAAGTGAAGATTCAAAGCTAGAAAGCTTGAATCTTCCATGTTCTTGAAGGATTCAAACCCAATTTTGAATCTTTTAAGATATAACAAGATCAAAAGCTAAAAGCTAGATCCATAAAATGATGATGATGATGTCGTGTAGATGAAGGGATGAAAAAGAAGAAAAATCAAAAACTTACACTTTTTAGAGTGAGAAAGACTAGAGAGAGAATTAGAGAGTAAGTGTGTGTAAATTTCAAATGAGATCAAGTGTGAAATGAGTGAAATAAGGCTTGTATTTATAGGTGGTGAGGAGGTGGGAGGGGTGTTTAGGCCGTGGGTTATGGTGGGGGACAAGGGGGACACATTTTTGCTTTTTGGTTAATGGTTGTCTAAAGTTGGTGCTTATGTTAGGATCTCATGCAACATTAAGGATAATGCTTAACAAAAATGCTAGTATGTTCTCTCTAATAAATGAGCATTTGTCTTTCATTAATATGGGTCACTAACTTATTTAAATTGGGTTAATTAAATAGTCCACTAGCTAGTGTGTAGTGACCCGAACTTTTCCATATTTATATATATTAATTGAGATTGATATTTACATGATTAATTGTTTCCAACATGTTAAGCAATTAAACTTGTTAAGACTTGATTAATTGAAATATGTTTCATATTGACAATTGACCACCCAAGTTGACCGGCGATTCACGAACGTTAAAACTTGTAAAAACGACATGACGATATATATATGGATATACATATGGTTAACATGAGATTATGATAAGTAAGTATCTCCATAAGTATATTAACAATGAGTTATATACATATAAACAAGACTACTAACTTAAGGATTTCGAAACGAGACATATATTTAACGATTATCGTTGTAACGACATTTAAATGTATATATATCATATTAAGATATATTAATATATCATAATATCATGATAATATAATAATTTAACATCTCATTAGATATAATAAACAATGGGTTAACAACATTAATTGAGATCGTTAACTTAAAGGTTTCAAAACAACACTTACATGTAACGACTAACGATGACTTAACGACTCAGTTAAAATGTATATACATGTAGTGTATTTAGATGTATTAAAATACTTTTGGAAGACTTCAAGACATATATCAAAACACTCATACTTAACGAAAATGGTTACAGTTACTTTTCCATTCTTTTCTTTCATCAAGAATTCTAGTCGTATTCTTACCCGTATTATACACAGCTTCAAAACGTACTTACTATGAGTATATACCAATAGGAACTAGCATGGGATTCCACTCTTGATTATGTCATGTATGACTAATCAATTTTAACTTCTACCATGAGCTAGTCAACTAACTAGAACTCTTTTTAACCCCACCACCACTCACCAATTACCACTCATCATTCACTCCATTTCACTTCCAATTCTCTTTCTAATTCTCTCTCAACACACACACACACACACACACACTATTATGAACGTATTTTTCCAGTAGTTAATCATCATCTTCATCAAAAATCACTTCAAGAATCAAGCTATAATCATCATAGGAAGAACACTTCAAGAACACTTCAAAAATCCCTTCAAGTTTACTAATTTACTTCCAAGCTTTCTAATCCATTCCAAGTAATCATCTAAGATCAAGAAACCTTTGTTATATACAGTAGGTTATCTTTCTTATTCAAGGTAATATTCATATTCAAACTTTGATTCAATTTCTATAACTATAAACTATCTTAATTCGAGTAAAAATCTTACTTGAACTTGTTTTTGTGTCATGATCCTACTTCAAGAACTTTCAAGCCATCCAAGATCCTTTGAAGCTAGATCATTTCTTGTCACTTCCAGTAGGTTTACCTACTAAACTTGAGGTAGTAATGATGTTCATAACATCATTCGATTTATATATATAAAACTATCTTATTCGAAGGTTTAAACTCGTAATCACTAGAACATAGTTTAGTTAATTCTAAACTTGTTCGCAAACAAAAGTTAATCCTTCTAACTTGACTTTTAAAATTAACTACACACATGTTCTATATCTATATGATATGCTAACTTAATGATTTAAAACCTGGAAACACGAAAAACACCGTAAAACCGGATTTACGCCGTCGTAGTAACACCGCGGGCTGTTTTGGGTTAGTTAATTAAAAACTAAGATAAACTTTGATTTAAAAGTTGTTATTCTGAGAAAATTATTTTTATTATGAACATGAAACTATATCCAAAAATTATGGTTAAACTCAAAGTGGAAGTATGTTTTCTAAAATGGTCATCTAGACGTCGTTCTTTCGACTGAAATGACTACCTTTACAAAAACGACTTGTAACTTATTTTTCCGACTATAAACCTATAATTTTCTGTTTATATTCATAAAATATAGTTCAATATGAAACCATAGCAATTTGATTCACTCAAAACGGATTTAAAATGAAGAAGTTATGGGTAAAACAAGATTGGATAATTTTTCTCATTTTAGCTACGTGAAAATTGGTAACAAATCTATTCCAACCATAACTTAATCAACTTGTATTTTATATTATGTAATCTTGAGATACCATAGACACGTATACAATGTTTTGACCTATCATGTCGACACATCTATATATATTTCGGAACAATCATAGACACTCTATATGTGAATGTTGGAGTTAGCTATACAGGGTTGAGGTTGATTCCAAAATATATATAGTTTGAGTTGTGATCAATACTGAGATACGTATACACTGGGTCGTGGATTGATTCAAGATAATATTTATCGATTTATTTCTGTACATCTAACTGTAGACAACTAGTTGTAGGTTACTAACTAGGACAGCTGACTTAATAAACTTAAAACATCAAAATATATTAAAAGTGTTGTAAATATATTTTAAACATACTTTGATATATATGTATATATTGTTATAGGTTCGTGAATCAACCAGTGGCCAAGTCTTACTTCCCGACGAAGTAAAAATCTGTGAAAGTGAGTTATAGTCCCACTTTTAAAATCTAATATTTTTGGGATGAGAATACATGCAGGTTTTATAAATGATTTACAAAATAGACACAAGTACGTGAAACTACATTCTATGGTTGAATTATCGAAATCGAATATGCCCCTTTTTATTAAGTCTGGTAATCTAAGAATTAGGGAACAGACACCCTAATTGACGTGAATCCTAAAGATAGATCTATTGGGCCTAACAAACCCCATCCAAAGTACCGGATGCTTTAGTACTTCGAAATTTATATCATATCCGAAGGGTGTCCCGGAATGATGGGGATATTCTTATATATATGCATCTTGTTAATGTCGGTTACCAGGTGTTCACCATATGAATGATTTTTATCTCTATGTATGGGATGTGTATTGAAATATGAAATCTTGTGGTCTATTGTTACGATTTGATACATATAGGTTAAACCTATAACTCACCAACATTTTTGTTGACATTTAAAGCATGTTTATTCTCGGGTGAATACTAAGAGCTTCCGCTGTTGCATACTAAAATAAGGAAAAAATTTGGAGTCCATGTTTGTATGATATTGTGTAAAAACTGCATTCAAGAAATTGATTTCGATGTAACATATTTGTATTGTAAACCATTATGTAATGGTCGTGTGTAAACAGGATATTTTAGATTATCATTATTTGATAATCTACGTAAAGCTTTTAAACCTTTATTTATGAAATAAAGGTTATGGTTTGTTTTAAAAATGAATGCAGTCTTTGAAAAACGTCTCATATAGAGGTCAAAACCTCGCAACGAAATCAATTAATATGGAACGTTTTTAATCAATAAGAACGGGACATTTCAGTTGGTATCCGAGCGTTGGTCTTAGAGAACCAGAAAATTTGCATTAGTGTGTCTTATCGAGTTTGTTAGGATGCATTAGTGAGTCTGGACTTCGACCGTGTTTTCTTTAAAAATGATTGCTTAACATTTTTGTTGGAAACTATATATTTTTAACATATGAATATTATGTGATATATTAATCTCTTAACGTGTTTGATATTATGTGATAGATGTCTACCTCTAGAACAAGTCCCATTGACTCACCTAATAATAATAAAGAGTCAAATGTAAATTGGAATGATTCGTGGACTGATTCACAAGTTCCCGAAGAGGAACCAAAAGAAGAGTCGGAACCGGAAGAAGAATCGGAACCGGAAGAAGAAATAGAACCGGTGGGGGAAATAATAAAACGGTTAAGTAAAAGAGAATCCTCAACCAACCGACCAAGGTTAATTATGGTCAATGGTGTTTCCGCCAAGGAAGCAAAATATTGGGAGGATTACCAATTCTCCGATGAATCGGATTCTGACGAGAATTCCGATGATGTTATAGAAATTACCCCAACTGAATTTAAAAAGGCAAAAGAAAATAATAAGGGAAAGGGCATAAAAATAGATAAATCTAATTCCAACCCCGATGAACTTTATATGTATCGTCAACCCCCGAAGTCCTTAAGTTGTAACAATGACCCGGGAACCTCTAAACCACCAGGTTTTTCTAAACCAATGTGGACAACGACGACTCGTATTAGGGGAACATCATATATCCCTAGAAACTTGGCAAAACGAACCAAAACCAAACAAGAAGAAACGAGCGAGTCGGAATAAGATAGTTGTATTCATGTGGTGTAATATATGTAATATAGTGTGCTTATGCTTTATGATATATGTAAAAATTGCTTGTATTAATAAGTATTTTTTTTATGAATCTAACTCTTGTCTATTTTACAGTATAAAAACACAAAATGGATAGACAACCCAATATTTTAAGAGACTTAACCGGAGACATGATTGATGAAATCTTGTCTAGAGTCGGTCAGAATTCCTCGGCACAACTATTTAAGGCGAGATCAGTTTGTAAGACATTCGAAGAACATTCCAAGAATGCCTTGGTTTATAAAAGGCTTTCGTTCGAAAGATGGGGGATATCACATTGGGAAATCCATAAGTTACGATGTGTTTACTTTGACGCATATATTGCGGGGAACCCAAATGCTATTTTACGCAACGGGTTAAGAAATTATTTTGACTCAGTATATCCGAATATAGGACTTCGTGATTTAGAAAAAGCGGTTAACATGCAACATAAAGAAGCATGTTATGCTTACGGGTTAGTAATGTTCACTTCTCACCAAAGTGAGAATAAGAACATCTGGCTACAACTATTAAACAAAACGTTCCCACAAGTGACGGAGTCAGTAATTGGGGTAAGAAATGAGGTTTTTAGGTTATTACGAGACTGTTGGTCATTACGTAACCCTCGTACCTTTGACGACATTACAACACGCTGTCTTATCAACGGCCATAACGGTTATGTTCCACAAGACCAAGGATGGGAAGTAGTCCTAGTAAAACCAGAATGCATGACTTGTTTCTGGACGTATGAATTACGTGTCTTTATTGCCTTTGCTGAACGACTTGTGTACTAGCTAGAATTATCGTCACAACTATCTTGTATCAAAGTTATTGTGTGCTATATTTCATGCTTTATGTAAAATAAGCGGTATTGTAAGTTTGTAAAATATTGTATAAAAGTTTGAACGCGAAATATTATTACAATCAGTTTTTCATATAGAATTGTAGTAGTTGAATTGTATATTAGCTACTAGGTATGAACTTAACGGGTAGGTACTACCCGAATTTAAACTTATAAAATGCTAATATGAAGAAAAAGCTTTTATAAATGAGTTCATATTATGCTATGAAATACTATTAACTACTCTTAATATTCTGTATGATTAACTTGTTCCATTTGACTATTTTGAAGGAAATGGCACCGACTACTCGACACACCGTAAATATGAATGAAGAGGAATTACGTACTTTTCTAGCTTCAAACATAGCCGCAGTACAGGCTGCGCTACATACCAACAATAACCTTGGATCTGGCAGTACAGGAAATCGTGTAGGATGCACCTACAAAGAATTCACTGCCTGCAAACCTTTGGAATTTGATGGAACCGAAGGACCGATCGGATTGAAACGGTGGACCGAGAAGGTCGAATCGGTGTTTGCCATAAGTAAGTGTACTGAAGAGGACAAAGTGAAGTACGCTACGCATACCTTCACAGGTTCTGCGTTAACATGGTAGAATACCTATCTAGAGCAAGTGGGACAAGATGATGCGTACGCACTACCGTGGTCAGCATTCAAGCACTTGATGAACGAGAAGTACCGTCCCAGAACCGAGGTCAATAAGCTCAAGACAGAACTTAGAGGGTTACGAACCCAAGGATTTGATATTACCACGTACGAAAGACGATTCACAGAATTGTGCCTATTGTGTCCGGGAGCATTCGAAGATGAGGAAGAGAAGATCGACGCGTTTGTGAAAGGATTACCGGAAAGAATCCAAGAAGATATAAGTTCACACGAGCCCGCCTCCATACAACAGGCATGTAGAATGGCTCACAAACTAGTGAACCAGATTGAAGAAAGAATTAAAGAACAGACTGCTGAAGAGGCCAATGTGAAGCAAGTCAAAAGAAAGTGGGAGGAAAACGGTGATAAGAATCACCAATACAACAACAAAAGCAATTACAACAATAATCGCAACAATTATCCCAACAATCGCAACATCAATCGCAACTACAAAAAACGGCCCAACAACAACAGCAACAACAACAACAACAGCAACTACAACAATCATCCCAACAACAATAATAACCGCAACAACAACAACAATCAGAAGCAGCTATGCCAAAGGTGTGAAAAGTATCACTCGGGGTTCTGCACCAAATTTTGCAACAAGTGTAAAAGAAATGGTCATAGCGCGGTGAAGTGTGAGGTCTACGGACCAGGGGTTAATAGAACGAAAGGAACAAATGGTGTTGGAACGAGTAATGGCGGAGCAAGTAGTGTCGGAGCAAGTTATGCCAATGTAGTTTGTTATAAATGTGGAAAACCGGGCCACATTATTAGAAATTGCCCGAACCAGGAGAACACGAATGGACAAGGCCGCGGAAGAGTTTTCAATATTAATGCGGCAGAGGCACAGGAAGACCCGGAGCTTGTTACGGGTACGTTTCTTATTGACAATAAATCTGCTTACGTTTTATTTGATTCGGGTGCGGATAGAAGCTATATGAGTAGAGATTTTTGTGCTAAATTAAGTTGTCCATTGACGCCTTTGGATAGTAAATTTTTACTCGAATTAGCAAATGGTAAATTAATTTCAGCAGGTAATATATGTCGGAATCGAGAAATTAAACTGGTTAGCGAAACATTTAAGATTGATTTGATACCAGTAGAGTTAGGGAGTTTTGATATGATAATCGGTATGGACTGGTTGAAAGAAGTGAAAGCAGAGATCGTTTGTTACAAAAATGCAATTCGCATTATACGAGAAAAAGGAAAACCCTTAATGGTGTACGGAGAAAAGGGCAACACGAAGCTACATATTATTAGTAATTTGAAGGCACAAAAACTAATAAGAAAAGGTTGCTATGCTGTTCTAGCACACGTCGAGAAAGTACAAACTGAAGAAAAGAGCATCAATGATGTTCCCATTGCAAAAGAATTTCCCGATGTATTTCCGAAAGAATTACCGGGATTACCCCCACAGCGATCCGTTGAATTTCAAATAGATCTTGTACCAGGAGCTGCACCAATAGCTCGTGCTCCTTACAGACTAGCACCCAGCGAGATGAAAGAACTGCAAAGCCAATTACAAGAACTTTTAGAGCATGGTTTCATTTGACCAAGCACATCACCGTGGGGAGCTCCTGTTTTGTTTGTCAAGAAGAAAGATGGTACATTCAGGTTATGTATCGACTACCGAGAGTTGAACAAACTTACCATCAAGAACCGCTACCCACTACCGAGAATCGACGACTTATTTGATCAACTACAAGGCTCGTCTATTTATTCAAAGATTGACTTACGTTCCGGGTATCATCAAATGCGGGTGAAAGAAGATGATATTCCAAAGACTGCTTTCAGAACACGTTACGGTCATTATGTAGTGACCCGAACTTTTCCATGTTTATATATATTAATTGAGATTGATATTTACATGATTAAATGTTTCCAACATGTTAAGCAATCAAACTTGTTAAGACTTGATTAATTGAAATATGTTTCATATAGACAATTGACCACCCAAGTTGACCGGCGATTCACGAACGTTAAAACTTGTAAAAACGACATGACGATATATATATGGACATACATATGGTTAACATGAGATTATGATAAGTAAGTATCTCCATAAGTATATTAACAATGAGTTATATACATATAAACAAGACTACTAACTTAAGGATTTCGAAACGAGACATATATGTAACGATTATCGTTGTAACGACATTTAAATGTATATATATCATATTAAGATATATTAATATATCATAATATCATGATAATATAATAATTTAACATCTCATTAGATATAATAAACAATGGGTTAACAACATTAATTGAGATCGTTAACTTAAAGGTTTCAAAACAACACTTACATGTAACGACTAACGATGACTTAACGACTCAGTTAAAATGTATATACATGTAGTGTATTTAGATGTATTAAAATACTTTTGGAAGACTTCAAGACATATATCCAAACACTCATACTTAACGAAAATGGTTACAGTTACTTTTCCATTCTTTTCTTTCATCAAGAATTCTAGTCGTATTCTTACCCGTATTATACACAGCTTCAAAACGTACTTACTATGAGTATATACCAATAGGAACTAGCATGGGATTCCACTCTTGATTATGTCATGTATGACTAATCAATTTTAACTTCTACCATGAGCTAGTCAACTAACTAGAACTCCTTTTAACCCCACTCACCACTCACCAATTACCACTCATCATTCACTCCATTTCACTTCCAATTCTCTTTCTAATTCTCTCTCAACACACACACACACACACACTATTATGAACGTATTTTTCCAGTAGTTAATCATCATCTTCATCAAAAATCACTTCAAGAATCAAGCTATAATCATCATAGGAAGAACACTTCAAGAACACTTCAAAAATCCCTTCAAGTTTACTAATTTACTTCCAAGCTTTCTAATCCATTCCAAGTAATCATCTAAGATCAAGAAACCTTTGTTATATACAGTAGGTTATCTTTCTTATTCAAGGTAATATTCATATTCAAACTTTGATTCAATTTCTATAACTATAAACTATCTTAATTCGAGTAAAAATCTTACTTGAACTTGTTTTTGTGTCATGATCCTACTTCAAGAACTTTCAAGCCATCCAAGATCCTTTGAAGCTAGATCATTTCTTGTCACTTCCAGTAGGTTTACCTACTAAACTTGAGGTAGTAATGATGTTCATAACATCATTCGATTCATATATATAAAACTATCTTATTCGAAGGTTTAAACTCGTAATCACTAGAACATAGTTTAGTTAATTCTAAACTTGTTCGCAAACAAAAGTTAATCCTTCTAACTTGACTTTTAAAATTAACTACACACATGTTCTATATCTATATGATATGCTAACTTAATGATTTAAAACCTGGAAACATGAAAAACACCGTAAAACCGGATTTACGCCGTCGTAGTAACACCGCGGGCTGTTTTGGGTTAGTTAATTAAAAACTATGATAACCTTTGATTTAAAAGTTGTTATTCTGAGAAAATGATTTTTATTATGAACATGAAACTATATCCAAAAATTATGGTTAAACTCAAAGTGGAAGTATGTTTTCTAAAATGGTCAACTAGACGTCGTTCTTTCGACTGAAATGACTACCTTTACAAAAACGACTTGTAACTTATTTTTCCGACTATAAACCTATACTTTTCTGTTTAGATTCATAAAATAGAGTTCAATATGAAACCATAGCAATTTGATTCACTCAAAACGGATTTAAAATGAAGAAGTTATGGGTAAAACAAGATTGGATAATTTTTCTCATTTTAGCTACGTGAAAATTGGTAACAAATCTATTCCAACCATAACTTAATCAACTTGTATTGTATATTATGTAATCTTGAGATACCATAGACACGTATACAATGTTTCGACCTATCATGTCGACACATCTATATATATTTCGGAACAACCATAGACACTCTATATGTGAATGTTGGAGTTAGCTATACAGGGTTGAGGTTGATTCCAAAATATACATAGTTTGAGTTGTGATCAATACTGAGATACGTATACACTGGGTCGTGGATTGATTCAAGATAATATTTATCGATTTATTTCTGTACATCTAACTGTGGACAACTAGTTGTAGGTTACTAACGAGGACAGCTGACTTAATAAACTTAAAACATCAAAATATATTAAAAGTGTTGTAAATATATTTTAAACATACTTTGATATATATGTATATATTGTTATAGGTTCGTGAATCAACCAGTGGCCAAGTCTTACTTCCCGACGAAGTAAAAATCTGTGAAAGTGAGTTATAGTCCCACTTTTAAAATCTAATATTTTTGGGATGAGAATACATGCAGGTTTTATAAATGATTTACAAAATAGACACAAGTACGTGAAACTACATTCTATGGTTGAATTATCGAAATCGAATATGCCCCTTTTTATTAAGTCTGGTAATCTAAGAATTAGGGAACAGACACCCTAATTGACGCGAATCCTAAAGATAGATCTATTGGGCCTAACAAACCCCATCCAAAGTACCGGATGCTTTAGTACTTCGAAATTTATATCATATCCGAAGGGTGTCCCGGAATGATGGGGATATTCTTATATATATGCATCTTGTTAATGTCGGTTACCAGGTGTTCACCATATGAATGATTTTTATCTCTATGTATGGGATGTGTATTGAAATATGAAATCTTGTGGTCTGTTGTTACGATTTGATACATATAGGTTAAACCTATAACTCACCAACATTCTTGTTGACGTTTAAAGCATGTTTATTCTCAGGTGAATACTAAGAGCTTCCGCTGTTGCATACTAAAATAAGGACAAGATTTGGAGTCCATGTTTGTATGATATTGTGTAAAAACTGCATTCAAGAAACTGATTTCGATGTAACATATTTGTATTGTAAACCATTATGTAATTGTCGTGTGTAAACGGGATATTTTAGATTATCATTATTTGATAATCTACGTAAAGCTTTTAAACCTTTATTTATGAAATAAAGGTTATGGTTTGTTTTAAAAATGAATGCAGTCTTTGAAAAACGTCTCATATAGAGGTCAAAACCTCGCAACGAAATCAATTAATATGGAACGTTTTTAATCAATAAGAACGGGACATTTCACATTACGAGTTTATGGTCATGCCGTTTGGTTTAACTAATGCACCAGCTGTGTTCATGGACCTTATGAACCGAGTGTGTAGACCATACCTTGACAAGTTTGTCATTGTTTTCATTGATGACATACTTATTTACTCAAAGAATGACCAAGAACACGGTGAACATTTGAGAAAGGTGTTAGAAGTATTGAGGAAGGAAGAATTGTACGCTAAGTTTTCAAAGTGTGCATTTTGGTTGGAAGAAGTTCAATTCCTCGGTCACATAGTGAACAAAGAAGGTATTAAGGTGGATCCGACAAAGATAGAAACTGTTGAAAAGTGGGAAACCCCGAAAACTCCGAAACACATACGCCAGTTTTTAGGACTAGCTGGTTACTACAGAAGGTTCATCCAAGACTTTTCCAGAATAGCAAAACCCTTGACTGCATTAACGCATAAAGGGAAGAAATTTGAATGGAATGATGAACAAGAGATAGCGTTTCAGTTATTGAAGAAAAAGCTAACTACGGCACCTATATTGTCATTGCCTGAAGGGAATGATGATTTTGTGATTTATTGTGACGCATCAAAGCAAGGTCTCGGTTGTGTATTAATGCAACGAACGAAGGTGATTGCTTATGCGTCTAGATAATTGAAGATTCACGAACAAAATTATACGACGCATGATTTGGAATTAGGTGCGGTTGTTTTTGCATTAAAGACTTGGAGGCACTACTTATATGGGGTCAAAAGTATTATATATACCGACCACAAAAGTCTTCAACACATATTTAATCAGAAACAACTGAATATGAGGCAGCGTAGGTGGATTGAATTATTGAATGATTACGACTTTGAGATTCGTTACCACCAGGGGAAGGCAAATGTGGTAGCCGATGCCTTGAGCAGGAAGGACAGAGAACCCATTCGAGTAAAATCTATGAATATAATGATTCATAATAACATTACTACTCAAATAAAGGAGGCGCAACAAGGAGTTTTAAAAGAGGGAAATTTAAAGGATGAAATACCCAAAGGATCGGAGAAACATCTTAATATTCGGGAAGACGGAACCCGGTATAGGGCTGAAAGGATTTGGGTACCAAAATTTGGAGATATGAGAGAAATGGTACTTAGAGAAGCTCATAAAACCAGATACTCAATACATCCTGGAACGGGGAAGATGTACAAGGATCTCAGGAAATATTTTTGGTGGCCGGGTATGAAAGCCGATGTTGCTAAATACGTAGGAGAATGTTTGACGTGCTCTAAGGTCAAAGCTGAGCATCAGAAACCATCAGGTCTACTTCAACAACCCGAAATCCCGGAATGGAAATGGGAAAACATTACCATGGATTTCATCACTAAATTGCCAAGGACTGCAAGTGGTTTTGATACTATTTGGGTAATAGTTGATCGTCTCACCAAATCAGCACATTTCCTGCCAATAAGAGAAGATGACAAGATGGAGAAGTTAGCACGACTGTATTTGAAGGAAGTCGTCTCCATACATGGAATACCAATCTCTATTATCTCTGATAGGGATGGCAGATTTATTTCAAGATTCTGGCAGACATTACAGCAAGCATTAGGAACTCGTCTAGACATGAGTACTGCCTATCATCCACAAACTGATGGGCAGAGTGAAAGGACGATACAAACGCTTGAAGACATGCTACGAGCATGTGTTATTGATTTCGGAAACAGTTGGAATCAACATCTACCATTAGCAGAATTTTCCTACAACAACAGCTACCATTCAAGCATTGAGATGGCGCCGTTTGAAGCACTTTATGGTAGAAAGTGCAGGTCTTCGATTTGTTGGAGTGAAGTGGGGGATAGACAGATTACGGGTCCAGAGATTATACAAGAAACTACCGAGAAGATCATCCAAATTCAACAACGGTTGAAAACCGCCCAAAGTCGACAAAAGAGCTACGCTGATATTAAAAGAAAAGATATAGAATTTGAAATTGGAGAGATGGTCATGCTTAAAGTTGCACCTTGGAAAGGCGTTGTTCGATTTGGTAAACGAGGGAAATTAAATCCAAGGTATATTGGACCATTCAAGATTATTGATCGTGTCGGAACAGTAGCTTACCGACTTGAGTTACCTCAACAACTCGCGGCTGTACATAACACTTTCCACGTCTCAAATTTGAAGAAATGTTTTGCTAAAGAAGATCTCACTATTCCGTTAGATGAAATCCAAGTCAACGAAAAACTCCAATTCATCGAAGAACCCGTCGAAATAATGGATCGTGAAGTTAAAAGACTTAAGCAAAACAAGATACCAATTGTTAAGGTTCGATGGAATGCTCGTAAAGGACCTGAGTTCACCTGGGAGCGTGAAGATTAGATGAAGAAGAAATACTCGCATCTATTTCCAGAATATTCGTCAACACCTTCAACAGCTTAAAATTTCGGGACGAAATTTATTTAACGGGTAGGTACTGTAGTGACCCGAACTTTTCCATGTTTATATATATTAATTGAGATTGATATTTACATGATTAATTGTTTCCAACATGTTAAGCAATCAAACTTGTTAAGACTTGATTAATTGAAATATGTTTCATATAGACAATTGACCACCCAAGTTGACCGGCGATTCACGAACGTTAAAACTTGTAAAAACGACATGACGATATATATATGGATATACATATGGTTAACATGAGATTATGATAAGTAATTATCTCCATAAGTATATTAACAATGAGTTATATACATATAAACAAGACTACTAACTTAAGGATTTCGAAACGAGACATATATGTAACGATTATCGTTGTAACGACATTTAAATGTATATATATCATATTAAGATATATTAATATATCATAATATCATGATAATGTAATAATTTAACATCTCATTAGATATAATAAACAATGGGTTAACAACATTAATTGAGATCGTTAACTTAAAGGTTTCAAAACAACACTTACATGTAACGACTAACGATGACTTAACAACTCAGTTAAAATGTATATACATGTAGTGTATTTAGATGTATTAAAATACTTTTGAAAGACTTCAAGACATATATCCAAACACTCATACTTAACGAAAATGGTTACAGTTACTTTTCCATTCTTTTCTTTCATCAAGAATTCTAGTCGTATTCTTACCCGTATTATACACAGCTTCAAAACGTACTTACTATGAGTATATACCAATAGGAACTAGCATGGGATTCCACTCTTGATTATGTCATGTATGACTAATCAATTTTAACTTCTACCATGAGCTAGTCAACTAACTAGAACTCCTTTTAACCCCACTCACCACTCACCAATTACCACTCATCATTCACTCCATTTCACTTCCAATTCTCTTTCTAATTCTCTCTCAACACACACACACACACTATTATGAACGTATTTTTCCAGTAGTTAAACATCATCTTCATCAAAAATCACTTCAAGAATCAAGCTATAATCATCATAGGAAGAACACTTCAAGAACACTTCAAAACTCCCTTCAAGTTTACTAATTTACTTCCAAGCTTTCTAATCCATTCCAAGTAATCATCTAAGATCAAGAAACCTTTGTTATATATAGTAGGTTATCTTTCTTATTCAAGGTAATATTCATATTCAAACTTTGATTCAATTTCTATAACTATAAACTATCTTAATTCGAGTAAAAATCTTACTTGAACTTGTTTTTGTGTCATTATCCTACTTCAAGAACTTTCAAGCCATCCAAGATCCTTTGAAGCTAGATCATTTCTTGTTACTTCCAGTAGGTTTACCTACTAAACTTGAGGTAGTAATGATGTTCATAACATCATTTGATTCATATATATAAAACTATCTTATTCGAAGGTTTAAACTCGTAATCACTAGAACATAGTTTAGTTAATTCTAAACTTGTTCGCAAACAAAAGTTAATCCTTCTAACTTGACTTTTAAAATTAACTACACACATGTTCTATATCTATATGATATGCTAACTTAATGATTTAAAACCTGAAAACACGAAAAACACCGTAAAATCGGATTTACGCCGTCGTAGTAACACCGCGGGCTGTTTTGGGTTAGTTAATTAAAAACTATGATAAACTTTGATTTAAAAGTTGTTATTCTGAGAAAATGATTTTTATTATGAACATGAAACTATATCCAAAAATTATGGTTAAACTCAAAGTGGAAGTATGTTTTCTAAAATGGTCATCTAAACGTCGTTCTTTCGACTGAAATGACTACCTTTACAAAAACGACTTGTAACTTATTTTTCCGACTATAAACCTATACTTTTCTGTTTAGATTCATAAAATAGAGTTCAATATGAAACCATAGCAATTTGATTCACTCAAAACGGATTTAAAATGAAGAAGTTATGGGTAAAACAAGATTGGATAATTTTTCTCATTTTAGCTACGTGAAAATTGGTAACAAATCTATTCCAACCATAACTTAATCAACTTGTATTGTATATTATGTAATCTTGAGATACCATAGACACGTATACAATGTTTCGACCTATCATGTCGACACATCTATATATATTTCGGAACAACCATAGACACTCTATATGTGAATGTTGGAGTTAGCTATACAGGGTTGAGGTTGATTCCAAAATATATATAGTTTGAGTTGTGATCAATACTGAGATACGTATACACTGGGTCGTGGATTGATTCAAGATAATATTTATCGATTTATTTATGTACATCTAACTGTGGACAACTAGTTGTAGGTTACTAACGAGGACAGCTGACTTAATAAACTTAAAACATCAAAATATATTAAAAGTGTTGTAAATATATTTTAAACATACTTTGATATATATGTATATATTGTTATAGGTTCGTGAATCAACCAGTGGCCAAGTCTTACTTCCCGACGAAGTAAAAATCTGTGAAAGTGAGTTATAGTCCCACTTTTAAAATCTAATATTTTTGGGATGAGAATACATGCAGGTTTTATAAATGATTTACAAAATAGACACAAGTACGTGAAACTACATTCTATGGTTGAATTATCGAAATCGAATATGCCCCTTTTTATTAAGTCTGGTAATCTAAGAATTAGGGAACAGACACCCTAATTGACGCGAATCCTAAAGATAGATCTATTGGGCCTAACAAACCCCATCCAAAGTACCGGATGCTTTAGTACTTCGAAATTTATATCATATCCGAAGGGTGTCCCGGAATGATGGGGATATTCTTATATATATGCATCTTGTTAATGTCGGTTACCAGGTGTTCACCATATGAATGATTTTTATCTCTATGTATGGGATGTGTATTGAAATATGAAATCTTGTGGTCTATTGTTACGATTTGATACATATAGGTTAAACCTATAACTCACCAACATTTTTGTTGACGTTTAAAGCATGTTTATTCTCAGGTGAATACTAAGAGCTTCCGCTGTTGCATACTAAAATAAGGACAAAATTTGGAGTCCATGTTTGTATGATATTGTGTAAAAACTGCATTCAAGAAACTGATTTCGATGTAACATATTTGTATTGTAAACCATTATGTAATGGTCGTGTGTAAACGGGATATTTTAGATTATCATTATTTGTTAATCTACGTAAAGCTTTTAAACCTTTATTTATGAAATAAAGATTATGGTTTGTTTTAAAAATGAATGCAGTCTTTGAAAAACGTCTCATATAGAGGTCAAAACCTCGCAACGAAATCAATTAATATGGAACGTTTTTAATCAATAAGAACGGGACATTTCATAGTGTAGGGTGGGCTAAAGTCCAACAAGGTAGAAAGTCCAACAAGACTAACTAGTGTGCTCTAGTAAATTACTAAGCGTAATTAAGCATCAAAAAACCCAAGTAATTGTTATTATAAAATAACAATTAGTATTTCATAGTCGTAGTATTCCGGTTACGACAAAAGTTAAACGTGTACACAGTACGCAGTTCGTTCTAAACGTCAAGTGACACCAACGATCATAAAGGCTTCTGGGGTTCAAGTTAAGTGATTACACACTTAATAGCTTGTTGTAAGATATTAACCAAAGTAATTAATCATTAAATAAGATCCCAGAGCATAAACTAGCTCAGTACACACATATACACAGTTTCGTGAAAGCACAAAGCGCAAAAGCAAGTCGAAAAAGCCTGATCGTTACATTACCCACCTGTTAAAGAAAATTTCATCCCGAAATTTTGAGGAGTGACCAACAATGGTACCGTTTTTGAATAAGAAGGAGCGTATCAAAGTTCCGTGAGACACGTAGGTTCAGAAGTGAGTTATTTACCTTGAAAGGTACTTGGGTGTAAGAATAGGTATATGTCATTATTTAAGTCTCTTGTCCTAAGAGATCAACAAATTTTTATTTCGTTTCTTGCTAACATGAATGTGTCATCCGAATATATACCCACAAAAGTAAAAATGATGTTTTTAGCCCTACAGGCATCTTCAGTAAGCTGGATGCATGAAATACATCATGAATGTTACTAAACTCATCTAAAACATTGAGCGCTTATGTCGCAATACAAAGCTGACAGGTAGAATGGAAAACATGGTGATCACAACCATGCGATTTGATGTCTGGATAGTGTCAGCCACGGATTTTACTAACCCCTTGATTTCGGAAGGAGACCATAGGCATAAAGAACCTGATATTTAAGAACGTTTCATTTGACTAAATGAATTGAAATTTTAGCTGAAAGTGACTTATATGAAATGCAATCCATAATTATTTATAGTGTCTTCAGGACGGTCTGAATGAACAATGAATGATATCACTCAGTTTACCATACTGCAAGTGAACTTATCTTTAGATGGAATGAAAGCACAGTCCCATAATGTAACTTTATCCTTTCAGTTACATGTTGAAGTTAGGGTTAACATTAACTAGAACAACATATAGTTGTAATCAACGAAGGAAGGAATGTGTAGAGTAACCACATCAGTGTCGTAGATGTTTTAAGCAGTCCCCTCCAAGAGGATAACAAGATGCATAGACTCCTAAAGTATTTTACACTACAATTCCGAAATAAAATCGCACGAAAGGTGTGATCTTTGAACGAGAGTGAACTCTCCGAGCAGTTCGTCCTGAATTTGTCCTTATACTTAAGGGGATGCACGAATGAGAAGATACGTGAACTCTTAGTCCTACATAATGTTTTACTCTACGTGAAAAGAATCTCCAAAAATGATTCCTTGTACCTCAATATACTGATTCATAGAGATGATGTTTACGAGGGTGTTGCGATTAGTTGTGAAACATTAAGAGTAGAAATCCACCTAGTGCCTTTCCTACGATAGGGTGACCACTAAGTGTACCTCAGAAAACTGATTTATCGGCCCGCGTTTTTGCCATGTCTAACCTTAAAGGAGAACATTTCATGAGCGTAAAGACTTCTTAACAAATTTTATAAAACTGCCATCCAAAGTCGCTCAAGAGTTTTTAACAAAGATCTTAATAGTAAGCTTCATCCCTACCGGAGGGCGAGAAGAAGTGTGATCCATACATGGTGTAGTCTAATACAAAAACCTTTAGTAAAATCAACCAAGGAAGTTTTGAAAAAAAAAAACCTTTAAACGTTTGACGAGTCAACATAAACGGAATGAAGTTCTTAGTAAATTTAGAAGTATGTACAACGTGTACTATTTTGCACAAAACCATTTGTCTTAAGTTAAAAAACTCATCAAAGGAGCGATTTTTAAAGAATTTGAAGGTATAACTTAGTATGTACCAACCATAATAAGTAAAGGTAAACTTGTTAACTTAATTATATACATACATATATGATTTTATAAATCGTATAAGTGACAGAAAAATTTTATTATTTTCATTTGTCCATAAATCTCGTGAAAACCGCACAAATAAACAACGTGTAAAAATTTTGATAAACATAGTTTTTCGTATTTCAGAGGTTACGAGTTGAAAAAGATCGAGTGAAAAATTATTGAATTTTCGAGTGACATATTACTAAGTAATGAAAACTAATGAATTAAATGTAGTTTTGATAATTATCAGGACATAAGTCTTTGGGTCGAAAATGTTCACGTGTGAAGCTATTGCTAAAAAGTGAGGTATGAATGATAGAGTATGAGGATGAGAAGTTAATCACTTATTGACTTTGCAAAATGTCAAACAGGTTATGATTAATACTAAAGTCGGAATACTGATGGCGTTAGTATCACTAAATGAGAATTCCCTGGAATAAGTCAGGATTAGAGTTATGTAAGAAAGAGCATCGTTCCAACAGGTGTGGTGAATAAGATCCTTAGGGTAACGCAATAATTTTGAATGGTTTAAGTGTTAGTGGATGCCCAAAGGCTCTGCATGACGTGGTGGTAGTGCCTTCAACACATACACACACGCATGAATCTCTTGATTTCGACGGTCAAGTCTTCATGATGATTTGGATACGAATAAGCAACGAAAAATTTTATATAATAAGCAACGAAAATTTTATAGAAATCGTTTAAGGTGACAACGTAAGAAAAGAAACGAAGTTCTTAGTAAACTGGGGTTATGTACAACACGTACCATTCAAAGTAAGATATCTTTTGAATAAAAGATTTGATTTGTAAAAGTGAAAGTAAAATTTCATATGTATTTGTCAAAGATAAGTAATCATTTACTTTATTTTATATAACATATACGATTTCAAAATTTTGCACGAATGGCAAATAAAATAAATTTACTTTTATAAAACTTTGAGGGGATCGTACTGTAAAATAGTGTGTGAAAAATTTTGGCAAACAAAATTTTCATATTTTGAAGGTTACAAGTTGGAAAAAGATTGATGAGGATTGAGCAAAAGATTTTGAAAATTTCGGGTGATCTTTGAGGTACTAAAAACTATTGAGTTTAAATGTAGTTGATGACTATTGGTAGGGCATAAGTCTTTCGACCAAAAATGCTTAAGCGTAAAGTTGTTGCTTATAAGTGAGATACAAAAGGGAGAGTATGAGGATGGGAATTAACTACCCATTGATTTTGGAAAATTTCGAATTGGTATGACTAATATCGAAGTAAGAAGGATGATGGTGTGATTATCATCAAATAAGAAATCTCTCGGAATAAGTTAGGATTCAGAGTTGCGTAAGTATGAGTATCAAATAAGATTCTTGGGTAGTCCTTAATATAGAATTTGAATCGCTGAAGTGACGGGATACAATTTCCTTTATGTATCGTTGTGCAAGTTTATCCATTGTATCGGTTCCTTTCATGGCTAGAAAGTAAGCAGATTTGGTGAGATGGTCAATAATAACCCAGATAGTGTTCTAACCGCCTACCGTTTTCGATAGCTTCGTGATGAAATCCATTGTTATTCATTCCCATTTCCATTGTGAGATTTTGGGCTGTTGAAGTAACCCAGATGGCTTTTGGTATTCGGCTTTGACCTTTTGTGCCTTCATGCAACTAATAAGGTTTAGCTTCGGCTACTTCTCTCCTCGTAAACTATTAATGGTTTGCCATTCTCGCGAGGTATATGAATAATCTTCTCACTATAAATAACTTTCACTTTCATCCTTGAAAGCCAATCCGTTCCAACTATTTCATCAAAGCTTCCTAACTTGATGAGTATTAGGTTAATCCTAAAGTCCATTCCAACTATTACATCAAGCTTCTCAAATTGATGGGTGTTAGGTTAATCTTAAGGTTCATTCCAACTAAATCTTATTATACTACCGTGGAAAATTCTATCAAACTTCTCAAATAACATCAGCTTATGCGTAGGTAACTAATCATTTCCAACTACTACTTTAAAACTTCCAAGTTTTGTTGACATGAGGTCATCTCCAAATGACCCACCTGTTAATTTTAAGGTACTACCTTAAATTATTCCTCTATCTCTGCCAGCTTACCATTTGCTTGTCCTATAGAATACTTAACCCTCATGGTTGTTGATGGCTTATTAGTCATAACACTAAGGTCCTTAGATATAAGGTTTCTATCGCTCTAGTAATAAACAACCTCGAGAAAATAAAACGTTGTGACGAATCGTCCCCTAACTATAATCAGGATCCATGCGAGTCTCCATAACGATTGCTCTACCACAAGTAAGTCCAAAGTTTTTCCTATTTGGGAACTTTTTCCTTAAGTGTCCTGGATGTCTATATCTATAACAGATTTTTGGGTTATCAATTCTGCAATCAAGGCCCTTCTTATATAGTATCTAGGCTAAGTGGTTTCCTCTAACAGACCATAATGCGTATAATCAAGTGGTTCCTACCAAAATTTCCTTTGAATCACTTCATATTCCTTATATAGTAGCATTGAGACTTCTGCATGTTTTACTTCAATATAATCAGGCTGGCCTGGCATCATTATATTGTACTAAATCGTACGTTCATTCCAATATCACTCCATATGGTCAATGTAACGTGATCACTCCAAGTTCTACTCAATTTCATCTAACGGTGCTTTATCTATGCTATCTCAAAACAAAATCTACGAAATTAATCTCACGGTTTCTCGGTGTGGGTGCGTAGGTTCCGTATGTCATGCATCAATGCCTAAATGTCCCGAAATTTCTTCAAAATGTTCGGGTTCGGGTAACGTCGTTAGGTTCCTTTCTAGAAATTCAATCTGGGTCTCGTGTCGAGTTGTACATGTAACAAGTAGTAATACGATATGTTTTTGAGGCGACTCCCAAGTCTTTGGGTATGGCTGGGCATCAGTGGAAGGCACTCTGACCTTGTGAAAGGAGATGTCCTCCTGACTTCTCCAATGCCTAAGAGTGTTAGGGACCTAAGTCCAGAAGTGTCATTAGATTGTCGAGTAGTGGGGAAGAATGATGGAGATAAGTGACGGTCATGAAAGCGTACGGGATACGAGTCAGCTTGCGGAAACTGAGCAACCTTCTAATGTTCATACCTCGTACATGGCTAATTAGGGTGAGCTCGGGGTACGGTTACTCTGACAAGTCCTCGCATATTTCCTCCTTCGAGGATTAACTTTAACGGGCGTGTAATCCGAGGGGTACTCCTTCTAGATTGCGTGAAGTAATGTTTCGATCTCTGGAACGGTGGATCAGTAGTAACAGGTGGATTACATTACTAGTTCTTAGGGTCAGACGAGTGGGAAAGTAGTTCAGAAAAACATCTGAACTGGGAAGAATAAGTTCTCCAAGTCGGTACAGCGAATAGCAGACATGTAGCAAGAGCGTAATCAGGCATAACAATTATAGCAGCCTAGATTGTCTACAGCTGTACCTAGCATGGAAATAGTAACAGTATCATATCGAAGTAACATGCTAAAAGCAGATAGTAGCATGCAGTAGCGAGAATAAGCAAAAGCATACAGCGAGTTTACATAGCAGTAAAAGGAAAAGGTAGCATGCAGCAAGTTCATACAGCAGTAGAAGTAAGCAATGGCATGTAGTAGTAGTAAGCAGTAATGTGCAGTAATATAATACAGTAGCATGCAGCAAGTTTCACAAAAACAAGTAAACGAGCAAGTTGTAGATTAGTCCTATTAGTGAATCCTACTCGACTCGGTCAAGACGCACTAATGCAACCTAATTCCCTACAACCAATGCTCTGATACCAAATGTGACGCCCCGTACAAAACCATCGTATACGATTCGTCAACAACATGATCTTTACACGGTCAAATACTACATGCTGTTTGAAAACCAGTTTTGCATTTATAAAAAAATAGCGTTTACAAAAGATAACGTGACACAAAGGTCGTTACAAAGTCATTATTTGAAAATAACATAAGTTACAAATGCAAGATAAAAGTTCCATGATTGAGACATCTCTAAGTAATGCAGCGGAAATCTAACACAGCAGGTCCATAACAGCAAGTCTATAACACCAAGACAGCAAGTCTAACAGCGGAAGCAACATCGTCTAAGCACCTAAGAAATACACACTTAAAAGTCAACACGAATGTTGGTGAGCTATAGTTTGTTTGTATTCAGTAATGTAGACCACGAGATTTCAGTACTTCAACAAGTAGTTTAAATCAGTAATTCGAATCAGTATGATAAAGTATATGGTTATTCGTGGGCACCCGGTAACTAACTTAACGTAATAATAATAAATAATAATACCCCCTAAAAGTACACTTGGCGAGTGCGTATGTCCTCGAAGTATCAAACACCCATTAAATTCTAGTGCGACTAGCCCGAGTGGGGATGTCAAACCCTCTGGATCCATATCTAATATTCGCGTTCACCGGTTCAAAAACCAATGATTAAACGTTACCATGCTAAGAGGAAAGTTTATGCCGTTATATAACTCACACATATGTAAAGTTTAAGTACTCATTTCTAGTATGTAAAACATAAAAAGCGCATGTATTCTCAGTCTCAAAAATAGTGTAAGTAAAAAGGGAAGCTATAACTCACAGTGAATAAGCAGTAAAAGTCGATACGAAACGTATGCATGTAGTAAGTCGGTCCGAAAGGTCGTCAACCAAAGTAAAAGGTCACTAGGTCAGTATGTTGTCCCAAAAGGTTAACAGTGAATAAATTAAGTTTAAGTGTCATCATCGGCATCATCATTATCATCATCATTCATCAACACTAAGGTAAGTTTAACAAGAATAGAGATCGAAACAAAAGGCTGACTTTGGACAGCTGTTACAACCTCTATACAAATTAAAAAGATGCGTAGTCAGTGGCTATGACTCCGTATGTGAGTCTTCTAACCGTTGACCAATTCTCAGAACCTAACTGGTCTTCGTTTGACCGTGGCGATGGTTTTAGTGCGAGTAGGTCAGAAATTTCAGCACAACGTTACAAGGGCGTAGTGACTTTCGGAAGGCCATAAATCCTAAACCGTATATCGGATTAAGTCGAGGCCTAAACGAAAAGTCATCTAATCGAAATGAACTATCTGAAAATTAATTTTCCAGAAGCCCAGGAGTCTGATCAGACCCCTAAAAACAGCAAACAAGTGCTCCGGTGAGGTTCTTGGTGCTTGATGCTCATCACGGTTCTCATCCTTGATGCTTGTAAGCTTCAAGTGTACAACTCTTTGATGTTTTAGCATCAATTTGACCAAGGTTCAACCATCAACACACAACTAAGAGTAAAATCTATCATTCTACAAGTTTTGAACATCAAGATTGCCTCTTTATTGCATAAATCCAATAAAGCTTCAACCTTTGTCCATTTTACACAAGTTCATGCATCTATATCATATGTGATGATGAAGACTTGATATTTATCATCACAACAAACACAAAAAGGTTCCAAGTAAGTAAGATCTACAATAATAACTTAGATCTTAAGTATTAAGAAAACCCTAAGCTAGAAAGCTTGGATCTTTACAAGATTAATGAGACCATAAGCTAGAAAGCTAAGATCTTTAACAAAATAATGAAAGTAATGAGACCATAAGCTAGAAAGCTAAGATCTTTAACAAAATAATGAAAGTAATGAGACCATAAGCTAAAAAGCTAAGATCTTTAACATAATAATGAAACCATAAGCTAAAAATCTTGGATCTTTAGTGTTCTTGAAGATCTTGAAGCATAAAGTTTGGATCTTTAAGATACATGAAGATTACAAACACAAGTTTGAATCTTTATAACAAAATAACAAGATTAAAGCTAAAAAGATTTAGATCTACAAAATAAGTGAAGATTCAAAGCTAGAAAGCTTGAATCTTCCATGTTCTTGAAGGATTCAAACCCAAGTTTGAATCTTTTAAGATATGACAAGATTAAAAGCTAAAAGCTAGATCCATAAAATGATGATGATGATGTCGTGTAGATGAAGGGATGAAAAAGAAGAAAAATCAAAAACTTACACTTTTTTAGAGTGAGAAAGACTAGAGAGAGAATTAGAGAGTAAGTGTGTGTAAATTGCAAATGAGATCAAGTGTGAAATGATTGAAATAAGGCTTGTATTTATAGGTGGTGAGGAGGTGGGAGGGGTGTTTAGGCCGTGGGTTATGGTGGGGGACAAGGGGGACACCTTTTTGCTTTTTGGTTAATGGTTGTCTAAAGTTGGTGCTTATGTTAGGATCTCATGCAACATTAAGGATAATGCTTAACAAAAATGCTAGTATGTTCTCTCTAATAAATGAGCATTTGTCTTTCATTAATATGGGTCACTAACTTATTTAAATTGGGTTAATTAAATAGTCCACTAGCTAGTGTAGGGTGGGCTAAAGTCCAACAAGGTAGAAAGTCCAACAAGACTAACTAGTGTGCTCTAGTAAATTACTAAGCGTAATTAAGCATCAAAAAACCCAAGTAATTGTTATTATAAAATAACAATTAGTATTTCATAGTCGTAGTATTCCGGTTACGACAAAAGTTAAACGTGTACACAGTACGCAGTTCGTTCTAAACATCAAGTGACACCAACGGTCATAAAGGCTTCCGGGGTTCAAGTTAAGTGATTACACACTTAATATGTGACGATCGCTCCAAATCTATATGGACGAACACGTCATTCATTGATTTCATTGCGAGGTATTTGACCTCTATATGATACGTTTTGTAAACATTGCATTCTTTTCAAAAGGTACACAATAAATGAATATCAATTTCTAAGGTTTTCAACGTTTGATGATTTCTACATATAGACAATCACCATAAATAATAGTTTACCATAATACATCCATTGATAATGAAGTCAAAATAAGATACACGGTGATGATTTTGTGAATGAAAAGTTTTTTTGAATAAAGCATGTATGACTCCATGCATATAGCTTGTATCAAATATAAGCAAATAGCGAAAGACTTCTAGAAACCTGAGAATAAACATGCTTAAAAGTGTCAACACAAAGGTTGGTGAGTTCATAGTTTTAATGTTGCGCATAATCTGTATATAAAAGTGGATCACAAGATTTCAGTTGTTCAATCCAGAAACGTTTATCAAAATATTCTACGAAATTGAGCACCCTGGTAACTAAACTTAACGTATATATAATTTGTACCCTTTGTATAATCATCTTAATAATACATGCAAACCAACGTGTACGCTTCTCAAATAGCATACGTCCGTTAAAAGGCTAGTGCTCTAGCTCGGACGGGGATATCAAGCCCTATGGATCCATATACTACTACTCGCGCCCACCAGTTCTTATAACTGGCAGTTAACAGTTACCAAAGCTAAGGGATTTTCGGTTCAAACTCAGTGTAGAATTTAGTATGTACTTGTATCCATTGCGTTTAAAATAAAGTGCATGTATTCTCAGCCTAAAAATATATATTGCAAAAGCAATTAAAAAGGAATCAATGAAACTCACCTTAGCAGCATATAAAGTCGTTCACCAAAATGTGATCGAAACTCGGATTACCAAATAACCATAGATCTCAACCTAGAGAACATATGTTGGTCAATAAATGTCTATCAAGCTAGGTCAGGTCATAGTGTATCACAATCCTAATGCTCGAGATTGACATATAAAAGTTATCCAAAGTCGTTTCAAAAAGTCAATTTTGACAGTTGTTTAACAAAACGAGACGTACCTTATATAAGAATTCATTTACTTGGTTGGTAATATTCAAAAATCCAATTTATCAATCTCGTAAACAAGTTGTTTAAATCTTAATTGTAGATTCAAAAGCAATTTCAATTAACGTCAATCATAATTCAGTTGATCATATCTTTTAACCCGTTCATCGAATTTATTCGATATCTAAATGAAAAGTTATTGATTTTTTGCCAGCTTTCCGAAAAGATGTATATCATATACCTTTTACCAGTAATATATGTATTTAATTCGTGATTCATTATAAACTATTTAACGACGAAATTTAGTATACAAGTATGTATAAATATATATTCGAGCACTAGACATGGATATATTATTAATATATAATAGATAAGATATAAATGCTTACATACCAATATTGTGATTTAATATTGTAGGAAGGTACGTAGACGTAACGGAGATGATAAACACTAGATTTGATTCACAAATATACCCCCGAACATTACCCATAACCTCCTTGGTAATAACCCATAATTTCCTTAGCTTTATCCCGCTCATAAAACTTGTTTTGAATTTATTCGAGCAAAACCTCGCCGTAGTATTTTATGTGTAATACTAATAATAAGAATAATAATAATAATAATAAGATTTAATATTATTAATATTTTTAATAATAATAATAATAATAATAATAATAATAATAATAATATAAGTAAATAAATACGGAGTAATGGAATGAATCAGAAACAGATATGCTCGAGCTTTTATAGGTGTGGCCTGAATTCAGACCCCATGCGATCGCATGGTTCTGAAGGCCATTTGCCATGCGATCGCATGGCCCGTTTTTCCAGCTCACATATTTTTGTAATTTAGCTCGTCGACATAATTTAATATAATATATATAATATATTTAATTTATATAATTAATTATATATTATATTAAATTCACATGCATAGTTGACTTGTAATTTTTGTTCCAATAAGTACTCGACTTATGTCCCGATTTCGGTTTTTCGAATGCCCTTTCGTACACTGAGAAAACTAGTACTTTTCGTTTCGTGACTCGTACCTTTGTCAAAATATAAACTTAATCATTGATAACTATGTCACTCTAAGTGTAGCTTTAATCAATTAAGTGTTTTAGTTATTTACTTCTATAAATCATCGTCTCGTAGTATATACATATACATACATACATATATATATATATATATATATATATATATATTATTTTTGAAATAGTGTTTACTGTAGCACAGTTACTGTAGCAAAGTCAATTTTTAGTGTAGCAATTCACTGTAGCAAAGTCAATTTCACTGTAGCAAATAGTGATTTTCGAAGACAATGTAGCATTTTGGGTACTGTAGCAATTTGAAAATACTGTAGCAATTTAGTGTTTTACTGGTTCATCTTAAACGCTTTAGTTAACTTATCTAAATATCAATCGAATCAATAAATGAATGTTACTATCGTTTACTAAATAACTTGAAATTATATATATGTATATATCTTTTTAATATACATAAATCAGTTTTTAAATACACATTGGAAGTTATTTATAATTAATTTTAATAATAAATATTTCAACTTATCATATATATTCAAATAGATATTTAAACCAATAAGTTTAATGTACGGTATCAAACAATTAATACATCGTTACATTTTCAAGTTATAGTATATATGTATCTATTTACATATAATTGTTTGCGAATCGTCAAAAACAACCGAAGGGTATTTAAATATATAAAAGTAGTTCAAAAATTTTGAGATTCAGTTTTACAGACTTTGCTTATCGTGTCGGAAATATTAATCATACAAAGATTAAGTTTAAATTTGGTCAGAAATTTCCGGGTCATCACATAATAGCTTGTTGTAAGATATTAACCAAAGTAATTAATCATTAAATAAGATCCCAGAGCATAAACTAGCTCAGTACGCATATATACGCAGTTTCGTGAAAGCACAAAGCGCAAAAGCAAGTCGAAAAAGCCGGGTCGTTACATCCTAACTATAAGATTAATAATAATATTAATCTTAATAATAATAATAATAATATAAATAATAAATATAAAATATAATACGGAGTAATATAGATATTGATATGTGTGTGAGAACCAAACAGAATTCGATCGCGTTTTATAGACATTTCCTGAATCTGATGCCCATGCGAATGCATGGGCTTCCAGTGCAAATGACATGCGATCGCATGGCCTGCCTGGACAGCTCATTTTCGTTTGTTTTCTTGCTTGTCGACATATTATTATATTATATATATATATATATATATATATATATATATATATATATATATATATATATATATATATATATATATATATATATATATATATATATATATAATTTATATTAATTATAGATATATTATATTATATTCATGTGCATAGTTAACTTGTAATTTTAGGTCCGATATGAAAGGACCCGTTCATATACATTATAAACGATTCACAATAGTTGATTACATCGCGAGGTATTTGACCTCTATATGATACATTTTACAAACATTGCATTCGTTTTTAAAAGACAAACTTTCTTTACAACGAAAGTTGACGGCATGCACACCATTTCATAATACATCCAACTATAATTGGCTTAATAATAATCTTGATGAACTCAATGACTCGAATGCAACGTCTTTTAAAATATGCCATGAATGACTCCAAGTAATATCCTTAAAATGAGCTAATGCACAGCGGAAGATTTCTTTAATACCTGAGAATAAACATGCTTTAAAGTGTCAACCAAAAGGTTGGTGAGTTCATAAGTTTATCATAACAATCATTTCAATATATTAATAGACCACGAGATTTCCGTTTATAAATATATGTACACTCGCAAGTGTATAAAAGTAATCTATAAGTTGTAGGCACCCGGTAACAAGCCTTAACGTTCATCTTTTACCCTCTGAAGTACACCAGATCAGGTGTGTTTAAAATAACCTCGAAGTACTAAAGCATCCCATAGTCAGGATGGGGTTTGTCAGGCCCAATAGATCTATCTTTAGGATTCACGCCTACCGTACATAGACAAGTAGTTTAATGTTACCAAGCTAAGGGTATATTTCTGGTTTAAACCCACATAGAATTAGTTTTAGTACTTGTGCCTATTTCGTAAAACATTTATAAAACAGCGCATGTATTCTCAGCCCAAAAATATATATAAAAGGGGAGTAATGAAACTCACCATACTGTATTTCGTAGTAAAAATACATATAACGTCATTTAACAAGTGCAAGGTTGGCCTCGGATTCACGAACCTATATTAATTATATATATTTATATGTTGGTCAATATTTGTCTAACAATTTTTTGTCAAGTCATAGTGTACCACAATCCTAATGCTCGAGACTAATATGCAAAAGTCAACAAAAGCCAACTTAACCCAAAATGACTTCTAAAATTTATACGTGTTTATTATATAACTTAACTATAGTCATTTTATATATTTAAATATATTTATTAGATTTTATAATAATAAAAGTTATTTATTAATAAAAATTTATATTAACGTTTATATATGATAAAATATACTTTTATATATCTTAAGTAGTAAAATTTATAAAGTTCACTTAATATCGTAAAACTATAGTGGTAAGTATTATTAATGTAATTATATTACGCGTGGTGAAAAATATCTTTGTATCCCCTATTTATTTGATAAAATAATATTGATCATAATAATAATAAGTAAAAGTTGTATTATTTTGTAATAATAATTATTATTATTCTATAAAAAAATAACAATATTTATATTTACTAAAAATGTTATTATGATAAAATGATAATACTAACATAATAGTAATAATGATATTTTATAATAACAATGATATTTCTATTAAAATAATAACGACGATAGTAATAATAATCATTTTAACAATAATACTAAAATTCAGTTGACTATAACTTCTAATCCGTTCATCGAAACCATTCGATATCTAAATGAAAAGTTCTTAATTTTTCACTAGCTTTCCAATGACATGCATATCATATACCCTATCTCAGTAGCATATGTATCTAATTCAGGATTCAACAAACCTATCTAAGGACAATATCGAATGTACAAGCATGCATAATCCTATATACTCGAGCACTAGTCAGGGATACACTATTGAAATATAAAAGTTAAGTTATGAGTGCTCACGTATCAATATTGAGATTCAATATTGCAGGAAAGTACGTAGACGAAACGAAAATGATAAACGTTAGGTTGACCTCACGAGCAATACCCTCGATCAATACCCATAACCTCCATAGCTATAACCCATAATTTCCTTAGCTCTATCCCGTTTGAAAACTTATTTTAAAATCGTCTGAATATAACTCCGTCGTAGTATTTTATGTATACTAATAATATCTTGAAATAATACAAAGAAAATATATATGTGTAATTCGATTGAGAGAGTTTAGAGAAATATATTTTCAAGTTTCTATAAAATAATAAAACCTATTGAATTCTATTTATAATAGATTTTTAAATTATTAAAGTGAATTATTAAAGTATGAATTATTAAAGTGAATTATTAAAGTATGAATTATTAAAGTGAATTATTAAAGTATGAATTATTAAAGTGAATTATTAAAGTATGAATTATTAAAGTGAATTATTAAAGTGAATTATTAAAGTATGAATTATTAAAGTGAATTATTAAAGTATGAATTATTAAAGTAAATTATTAAAGTATTAATTATTAAAGTTAAAGTAAAGTAAAAGTAAAGTAAAGGTAAAGTTAAAGTATAGTAAAAGTATAAAACTATGTACGTATAATACGCGTATAAATATATATAATATTAATTTAAATCGTTATATATATTTGATAAAATAAAATATAAATATCGTTATTTTATCATACTAGTTAAGTAATGAGTGGTCAAAAAGAATAGATTTCTTAAATCACAGTGGACCTCATAACATAGGCCCGTAATCATATCATAATGTATCTGATAATTCAATCATTTGATATTATCTCTTAATTCTGTCAATAAATATATCGAAACAAATACGTTCATGTAAAGTATCATATATCTAATACTTTGTTAATGTTTTCAGTTAATATTATATATTATATATACATATCTATATACACATAATTGTTCGTGAATCGTCGAACACGGTCAAAGGATAATTGATTACATGAATGTAGTTCCAAACTTTTTGAGATTCAACATTACAAATTCTGCTTATCGTGTCGAAAACATATAAAGGTTAAGTTTAAATTTGGTCGGAAATTTTCGGGTCGTCACAGTACCTACCCGTTAAAGAAATTTCGTCCCGAAATTTGATCGAGGTCATCATGGCTAACTATAAAAATGTTTTCATGACGAATATGAGTTGATAAATAGAGTTTTATCATCATTGAGTAATATAGATAAAACAATTTGATTACGTGAAGAGTATAAGTGAAGCTATCGCAAGAGAGTGAAATGAGTAAACGTATATTTATTTTAACCGATGACGTAGTTATGATTGATTTCCAGAATTCATTGGATTTAAAGAAAATCTTTGCAATAAGATTTGGTTCTTCGGCGATTAAGAAAATCATGACCTTCTTTGATTAAATGCGATAATCTGTCTCGATTTCTCTGTCTGATATTTTACTATAAATCCACCCCCTTCGTTTCTTTATTTCCACAGCTCACACCTTCTAGTCTTTCTCCCCAATTCATACTTTAAAGCATTCGTTAATATGCTTCATCCAGTATTGATTCTTGATATACTCTTAACTTTCATATCTGTCATTCTTCTTTTTCATCTACCACCGGAGGAAGTTATTTTCTTCTACCATTACCTTGGGGTTATTGTGTTTTTCATTCTCCCGTGTCTTTATATTGCTATACGCATTGATATACACGGTTTATAATTTCGAGGTTGTTATCGGGCTTTATATTCTCCATTATATTTCGGAGCTTCATGCTTTCATTTTCTCTTCCCAGCCTTAAGTCAAGCGGATAATGGTCCAGAATTCGTAGATATGAATTTTTGGATGAACATAGTTAATGTACCAAGAAGAAAATCGTAATGGCACGATCTTAATTTGGCAACTTACCAGAATATCTGAAAATATAGAGCTATCAAGATGATATGTTCTTAATATATTTGAAAATTGGGTAGAATGTAAGAGTCGTGTAAATAGTACATGATGACGGTATGTTCTATGAATCATCACGTTCCATTAGAAACTCAGCATGACTTACTGTAATATAATCACGTTGATCAAGTGTCATTATATTATACTAACTCATGTTTCAGTTCCCAACACTGCTTTAAAAACATTCCTATTTTAAATTCGAATTTTTTTTCTTTTCAGAATTTAGAAACTAACACAGTTTCTTTTTATGTTGTAACGCAGATATTGCGAAGAGATAAAAGATTTCGGATAAGAATAGTTGTGAAAATATCTTCAGGAATATCGAAGATATTTATAATAAAAGATACGATAATATCTTAGAATTCTTAACATAGATGCATAATGAAGAAGATTTGTCTGTGAAGGTTTAGAATAAGAAGTAAGGTGTTTGCTAACGATTTCAGTAGACACTGAAATATTTGGATCCTTTGAAGGCAGGTTTAGTCTTTGTGATTTGTCCACAGCCTCCTTCATGGTCTGCTCAATCCAGTTTCCAGTTTCAAACCTTCTCTTTTTCTCAGCTTTACCACCATACTATTCTTTATCATCAAACTTTTGACTGTTAAAGTCGTTTACAGTTTTTGCTGCTTCATCAGCATTTTTCCAATTTCGGAGAACTAGTTCATAGTTTGGGATGTTTTTCAGAAAATTCACATTCGAAGTATGTAAGTCTAGGAGATAGACGTTATATGTATACATATAACTTTTAACGTAAAATTGTTGCGAAATTCAAAATACTGATTGCTAATTCCCAGTAGTTGGTGTGACAATTATTGTTACAGGATGTAGGTGAGTACATGATGGGGTTTTAATGAATAAGTATAGTGGATTTTCGGAGAGGCTTAAGTCGAAGGTTAATGAAGTTGTTGATAAGTTTACTGCTAATGTGACGAGATATGAAAGGTTCCCCGGTAACCATGATGAAGGGTTTATTCGTATAAACAAATGAAGGTGATTTGCTGGAGCTGTGACAAAACTGTCTATTTTGAAAAGAGATTGAAAAATTATATTTGGTAATAAATATCAAAGGATCTGACATGCATACATGTTAAACTATAACTTTGGTTTCGAGAGCTTTTCAGGTGCATGACAGTGGGTAATGTGTGGTTGGATAATCATCTCGCATGTCTTTAGGAATTTCGAAGTGTTTGAACACATATTGTAATTGTTAATATACATATGATGTTCTAAGATTTTGAATGATACAAATATTTTTGTGAGTTCCATGAATAGAAATGAGGTTCTATGACAGTTTTGAAGTCAAAGTATAGTTTTGAAAGATGTAGGAATCTAAGAGTGATGATTTCGGTTATATCTTGAATCGAATTCTGAGATTTTAAAATCAGAATATGTAATTAGATTTTGAATGAGTATGGTTGTTTTGATTTCTATAAAAGAATGTATATTGTTGTGAAAGTAGGGAGTATAATGGATGACTTTCTGAATCAGATTCGAAGAATGTAACATATTAATTGTGAATTTATATATCTCTCGGGTATTACCTACCCGTTAAAAAAAAATTCACAATTAATATTTTGTACAAAAGAATTTTATTACAGTCTTTATGGAAATATATATGTGTATATTTCTTCAGATGTAATATAGATTTAATGAGTTAATATTAAATTAAACTCATTTGATTTATGGTTAAGGCTAGGATAGATAATTTCTAAACTTTAGAAATTACATAATCGCCGTAGAATGTTTCCCCAATGAAGTTATGAATCAATACTTAATCGTTGTGGTATTCCTTGGTATCTACATGGCGTATGACGTCGATGCTCGTGGGACAGATTGTGAAGTTGAGGTTTGCGATGCGGTTGTTGTTGGTGGTGGTAATGGTACTGTTGATGTTGTTGGTGGTGGTACTGGTTATGCTGCTGGTGCTGCTACTGGTGTTTGTAACCTTTGCACCATATTCTCCAAAGTCACTACCCGAGCTCGAAGCTTGTTGACTTCTTCTATTACACCGGGGTGATTGTCGGTTCGGACGAGCGGATAAATAAGATCTAGAATTTGGTGTAGTATATAATCATGACGAGATACTCTGGAAATGAGAGAAAAAATGGTGTTTCGGACAGGTTCGCCAGTAAGTGCTTCAGGTTCATTGCCAAGAGGGCAATGTGGTGGATGAAAGGGATCACCTTCTTCTTGTCTCCAATGGTTAAGTAGATTACGAACCCATCCCCAATTCATCCAGAATAGATGATGGCTAATTGGTTGATCCATTCCGGTCACGCTGCTTTCGGAGCTCATGTGGAAATCCATATCGGCATAGCTGTCGGAATCCGAGGAACTCAAACTGGTTGAGGGATCCATCTTGTATGATCAGGGAAAGAATTTTTTTGTATGAAATAGATTGTAGAATTTAGATTTGGTATTCTTCAATACATAATTTACATATGTATATATAATACCAAAATCCCATAAATTACGGAGGAATCTTTGAAAGATGTCAGTCAAAGTTCACAGTAACAGATATGCTAAGATAAGAATTCGTCTATACACTATTATGCAATAAATGTAGGAAAACGCGTCTAGACTTAAGAATGATAAGCAGGTAATTTCCTAAAGGTGGTAAGTAGATGATTTCAGACTAAAAATGATAAGCAAAACTTTTGACATGCAGACACGGTCGAAGTCCAGACTCACTGATGCATCTTAACAACTATCAGTTAGACACACTAATGCAAGACCTGAAATGTCCCGTTCTTATTGATTAAAAACGTTCCATATTAATTGATTTCGTTGCGAGGTTTCGACCTCTATATGAGACGTTTTTCAAAGACTGCATTCATTTTTAAAACAAACCATAACCTTTATTTCATAAATAAAGGTTTAAAAAGCTTTACGTAGATTATCAAATAATGATAATCTAAAATATCCTGTTTACACACGACCATTACATAATGGTTTACAATACAAATATGTTACATCGAAATCAGTTTCTTGAATGCAGTTTTTACACAATATCATACAAACATGGACTCCAAATCTTGTCCTTATTTTAGTATGCAACAGCGGAAGCTCTTAGTATTCACCTGAGAATAAACATGCTTTAAACGTCAACAAAAATGTTGGTGAGTTATAGGTTTAACCTATATATATCAAATCGTAACAATAGACCACAAGATTTCATATTTCAATACACATCCCATACATAGAGATAAAAATCATTCATATGATGAACACCTGGTAACCGACATTAACAAGATGCATATATAAGAATATCCCAATCATTCCGGGACACCCTTCGGATATGATATAAATTTCGAAGTACTAAAGCATCCGGTACTTTGGATGGGGTTTGTTAGGCCCAATAGATCTATCTTTAGGATTCGCGTCAATTAGGGTGTCTGTTCCCTAATTCTTAGATTACCAGACTTAATAAAAAGGGGCATATTCGATTTCGATAATTCAACCATAGAATGTAGTTTCACGTACTTGTGTCTATTTTGTAAATCATTTATAAAACCTGCATGTATTCTCATCCCAAAAATATTAGATTTTAAAAGTGGGACTATAACTCACTTTCACAGATTTTTACTTCGTCGGGAAGTAAGACTTGGCCACTGGTTGATTCACGAACCTATAACAATATATACATATATATCAAAGTATGTTTAAAATATATTTACAACACTTTTAATATATTTTGATGTTTTAAGTTTATTAAGTCAGCTGTCCTCGTTAGTAACCTACAACTAGTTGTCCACAGTTAGATGTACAGAAATAAATCGATAAACATTATCTTGAATCAATCCACGACCCAGTGTATACGTATCTCAGTATTGATCACAACTCAAACTATATATATTTTGTAATCAACCTCAACCCTGTATAGCTAACTCCAACATTCACATATAGAGTGTCTATGGTTGTTCCGAAATATATATAGATGTGTCGACATGATAGGTCGAAAATTGTATATGTGTCTATGGTATCTCAAGATTACATAATATACAATACAAGTTGATTAAGTTATGGTTGGAATAGATTTGTTACCAATTTTCACGTAGCTAAAATGAGAAAAATTATTCAATCTTGTTTTACCCATAACTTCTTCATTTGAAATCCGTTTTGAGTGAATCAAATTGCTATGGTTTCATATTGAACTCTATTTTATGAATCTAAACAGAAAAGTATAGGTTTATAGTCGGAAAAATAAGTTACAAGTCGTTTTTGTAAAGGTAGTCATTTCAGTCGAAAGAACGACGTCAAGATGACCATTTTAGAAAACATACTTCCACTTTGAGTTTAACCATAATTTTTGGATATAGTTTCATGTTCATAATAAAAATTATTTTCTCAGAATAACAACTTTTAAATCAAATTTTATCATAGTTTTTAATTAACTAACCCAAAACAGCCCGCGGTGTTACTACGACGGCGTAAATCCGGTTTTACGGTGTTTTTCGTGTTTCCAGGTTTTAAATCATTAAGTTAGCATATCATATAGATATAGAACATGTGTTTAGTTAATTTTAAAAGTCAAGTTAGAAGGATTAACTTTTGTTTGCGAACAAGTTTAGAATTAACTAAACTATGTTCTAGTGATTACAAGTTTAAACCTTCGAATAAGATAGTTTTATATATATGAATCGAATGATGTTATGAACATCATTACTACCTCAAGTTTAGTAGGTAAACCTACTGGAAGTGACAAGAAATGATCTAGCTTCACAGGATCTTGGATGGCTTGAAAGTTCTTGAAGTGGGATCATGACACAAAAACAAGTTCAAGTAAGATTTTTACTCGAATTAAGATAGTTTATAGTTATAGAAATTGACTCAAAGTTTGAATATGAATATTACCTTGAATAAGAAAGATAACCTACTGTATATAACAAAGGTTTCTTGATCTTAGATGATTACTTGGAATGGATTAGAAAGCTTGGAAGTAAATTAGTAAACTTGAAGGGATTTTTGAAGTGTTCTTGAAGTGTTCTTCCTATGATGATTATAGCTTGATTCTTGAAGTAATTTTTGATGAAGATGATGATTAACTACTGAAAAAATACGTTCATAATAGTGTGTGTGTGTTGAGAGAGAATTAGAAAGAGAATTGGAAGTAAAATGGAGTGAATGATGAGTGGTAATTGGTGAGTGGTGAGTGGGGTTAAAAGGAGTTCTAGTTAGTTGACTAGCTCATTGTAGAAGTTAAAATTGATTAGTCATACATGACATAATCAAGAGTGGAATCCCATGCTAGTTCCTATTGGTATATACCCATAGTAAGTACGTTTTGAAGCTGTGTATAATACGGGTAAGAATACGACTAGAATTCTTGATGAAAGAAAAGAATGGGAAAGTAACTGTAACCATTTTCGTTAAGTATGAGTGTTTTGATATATGTCTTGAAGTCTTCCAAAAGTATTTTAATACATCTAAATACACTACATGTATATACATTTTAACTGAGTCGTTAAGTCATCGTTAGTCGTTACATGTAAGTGTTGTTTTGAAACCTTTAAGTTAACGATCTCAATTAATGTTGTTAACCCATTGTTTATTATATCTAATGAGATGTTAAATTATTATATTATCATGATATTATGATATATTAATATATCTTAATATGATATATATACATTTAAATGTCGTTACAACGATAATCGTTACATATATGTCTCGTTTCGAAATCCTTAAGTTAGTAGTCGTGTTTATATATATATAACTCATTGTTAATATACTTATGGAGATACTTACTTATCATAATCTCATTTTAACCATATGTATATCCATATATATATCGTCATGTCATTTTTACAAGTTTTAACGTTCGTGAATCGCCGGTCAACTTGGGTGGTCAATTGTCTATATGAAACATATTTCAATTAATCAAGTCTTAACAAGTTTGATTGCTTAACATGTTGGAAACATTTAATCATGTAAATATCAATCTCAATTAATATATATAAACATGGAAAAGTTCGGGTCACTACAGTACCTACCCGTTAAATAAATTTCGTCCTGAAATTTTAAGCTGTTGAAGGTGTTGACGAATCTTCTGGAAATAGATGCGGGTATTTCTTCTTCATCTGATCTTCACGCTCCCAGGTGAACTCGGGTCCTCTACGAGCATTCCATCGAACCTTAACAATTGGTATCTTGTTTTGCTTAAGTCTTTTAACCTCACGATCCATTATTTCGACGGGTTCTTCGATGAATTGGAGTTTTTCGTTGATTTGGATTTCATCTAACGGAATAGTGAGATCTTCTTTAGCAAAACATTTCTTCAAATTCGAGACGTGGAAAGTGTTATGTACAGCCGAGAGTTGTTGAGGTAACTCAAGTCGGTAAGCTACTGGTCCGACACGATCAATAATCTTGAATGGTCCAATATACCTTGGATTTAATTTCCCTCGTTTACCAAATCGAACAACGCCTTTCCAAGGTGCAACTTTAAGCATGACCATCTCTCCAATTTCAAATTCTATATCTTTTCTTTTAATGTCAGCGTAGCTCTTTTGTCGACTTTGGGCGGTTTTCAACCGTTGTTGAATTTGGATGATCTTCTCGGTAGTTTCTTGTATAATCTCCGGACCCGTAATCTGTCTATCCCCCACTTCACTCCAACAAATCGGAGACCTGCACTTTCTACCATAAAGTGCTTCAAACGGCGCCATCTCAATGCTTGAATGGTAGCTGTTGTTGTAGGAAAATTCTGCTAACGGTAGATGTCGATCCCAACTGTTTCCGAAATCAATAACACATGCTCGTAGCATGTCTTCAAGCGTTTGTATCGTCCTTTCACTCTACCCATCAGTTTGTGGATGATAGGTAGTACTCATGTCTAGACGAGTTCCTAATGCTTGCTGTAATGTCTGCCAGAATCTTGAAATAAATCTGCCATCCCTATCAGAGATAATAGAGATTGGTATTCCATGTCTGGAGACGACTTCCTTCAAATACAGTCGTGCTAACTTCTCCATCTTGTCATCTTCTCTTATTGGCAGGAAGTGTGCTGATTTGGTGAGACGATCAACTATTACCCAAATAGTATCAAAACCACTTGCAGTCCTTGGCAATTTAGTGATGAAATCCATGGTAATGTTTTCCCATTTTCATTCTGGGATTTCGGGTTGTTGAAGTAGACCTGATGGTTTCTGATGCTCAGCTTTGACCTTAGAACACGTCAAACATTCTCCTACGTATTTAGCAACATCGGCTTTTATACCCGGCCACCAAAAATGTTTCTTGAGATCCTTGTACATCTTCCCCGTTCCAGGATGTATTGAGTATCTGGTTTTATGAGCTTCTCTAAGTACCATTTCTCTCATATCTCCAAATTTTGGTACCCAAATCCTTTCAGCTCTATACCGGGTTCCGTCTTCCCGAATATTAAGATGCTGCTCCGATTCTTTAGGTATTTCATCCTTTAAATTTCCTTCTTTTAAAACTCCTTGTTGCGCCTCCTTTATTTGAGTAGTAAGGTTATTATGAATCATTATATTCATAGATTTTACTCGAATGGGTTCTCTGTCCTTCCTGCTCAAGGCATCGGCTACCACATTTGCCTTCCCCGAGTGGTAACGAATCTCAAAGTCGTAATCATTCAACAATTCAATCCACCTACGCTTCCTCATATTCAGTTGTTTCTGATTAAATATGTGTTGAAGACTTTTGTGGTCGGTATATATAATACTTTTGACCCCATATAAGTAGTGCCTCCAAGTCTTTAATGCAAAAACAACCGCGCCTAATTCCAAATCATGCGTCGTATAATTTTGCTCGTGAATCTTCAATTGTCTAGATGCATAAGCAATCACCTTCGTTCATTGCATTAATACACAACCGAGACCTTGCTTTGATGCGTCACAATAAATCACAAAATCATCATTCCCTTCAGGCGATGACAATATAGGTGCCGTAGTTAGCTTTTTCTTCAATAACTGAAACGCTTTCTCTTGTTCATCCTTCCATTCAAATTTCTTCCCTTTATGCGTTAATGCAGTCAAGGGTTTTGCTATTCTGGAAAAGTCTTGGATGAACCTTCTGTAGTAACCAGCTAGTCCTAAAAACTGGCGTATGTGTTTCGGAGTTTTCGGGGTTTCTCACATTTCAACAGTTTCTATCTTTGCCGGATCCACCTTAATACCTTTTTTGTTCACTATGTGACCGAGGAATTGAACTTCTTCCAACCAAAATGCACACTTTGAAAATTTAGCGTACAATTCTTCCTTCCTCAATACTTCTAACACCTTTCTCAAATGTTCACCGTGTTCTTGGTCATTCTTTGAGTAAATAAGTATGTCATCAATGAAAACAATGACAAACTTGTCAAGGTATGGTCCACACACTCGGTTCATAAGGTCCATGAACACAGCTGATGCATTAGTTAAACCAAATGGCATGACCATAAACTCGTAATGACCGTAACGTGTTCTGAAAGTAGTCTTTGGAATATCATCTTCTTTCACCCGCATTTGATGATACCCGGAACGTAAGTCAATCTTTGAATAAACAGACGAGCCTTGTAGTTGATCAAATAAGTCGTCGATTCTCGGTAGTGGGTAGCGGTTCTTGATGGTAAGTTTGTTCAACTCTCGGTAGTCGATACACAACCTGAATGTACCATCTTTCTTCTTGACAAACAAAACAGGAGCTCCCCACGGTGATGTGCTTGGTCGAATGAAACCATGTTCTAAAAGTTCTTGTAATTGGCTTTGCAGTTCTTTCATCTCGCTGGGTGCGAGTCTGTAAGGAGCACGAGCTATTGGTGCAGCTCCTGGTACAAGATCTATTTGAAATTCAACGGATCGCTGTGGGGGTAATCCCGGTAATTCTTTCGGAAATACATCGGGAAATTCTTTTGCAATGGGAACATCATTGATGCTCTTTTCTTCAGTTTGTACTTTCTCGACGTGTGCTAGAACAGCTTAGCAACCTTTTCTTATTAGTTTTTGTGCCTTCAAATTACTAATAATATGTAGCTTCGTGTTGCCCTTTTCTCCGTACACCATTAAGGGTTTTCCTTTTTCTCGTATAATGCGAATTGCATTTTTGTAACAAACGATCTATGCTTTCACTTCTTTCAACCAGTCCATACCGATTATCACATCAAAACTCCCTAACTCTACTGGTATCAAATCAATCTTAAATGTTTCGCTAACCAGTTTAATTTCTCGATTCCGACATATATTATCTGCTGAAATTAATTTACCATTTGCTAATTCGAGTAAAAATTTACTATCCAAAGGCGTCAATGGACAACTTAATTTAGCACAAAAATCTCTACTCATATAGCTTCTATCCGCACCCGAATCAAATAAAACGTAAGCAGATTTATTGTCAATAAGATACGTACCCGTAACAAGCTCCGGGTCTTCCTGTGCCTCTGCCGCATTAATATTGAAAACTCTTCCGCGGCCTTGTCCATTCGTGTTCTTCTGGTTCGGGCAATTTCTAATAATGTGGCCCATTTTTCCACATTTATAACAAACTACATTGGCATAACTTGCTCCGACACTACTTGCTCCGCCATTACTCGTTCCGACACCATTTGTTCCTTTCGTTCTATTAACCCCTGGTCCGTAGACCTCACACTTCGCCGCGCTATGACCATTTCTTTTACACTTGTTGCAAAATTTGGTGCAGAACCCCGAGTGATACTTTTCACACCTTTGGCATAGCTTCTTCTGATTGTTGTTGTTGTTGCGGTTATTATTGTTGTTGGGATGGTTGTTATAGTTGCTGTTGTTGTTGTTGTTGTTGTTGTTGGGCTGTTTGTTGTAGTTGCGATTGATGGTGTGATTGTTGGGATAATTGTTGCGATTATTGTTGTAATTGTTGTTGTTGTATTGGTGATTCTTATCACCATTTTCCTCCCACTTTCTTTTGACTTGCTTCACATTGGCCTCTTTAGCAGTTTGTTCTTTAATTCTTTCTTCAATCTGGTTCACTAGTTTGTGAGCCATTCTACATGCCTGTTGTATGGAGGCGGGCTCGTGTGAACTTATATCTTCTTGGATTCTTTCCGGTAATCCTTTCACAAATGCGTCGATCTTCTCTTCCTCATCTTCGAATGCTCCCGGACACAATAGGCACAATTCTGTGAATTGTCTTTCGTACGTGGTAATATCAAATCCTTGGGTTCGTAACCCTCTAAGTTCTGTCTTGAGCTTATTGACCTCTGTTCTGGGACGGTACTTCTCGTTCATCAAGTGCTTGAATACTGACCACGGTAGTGCGTACGCATCGTCTTGTCCCACTTGCTCTAGATAGGTATTCCACCATGTTAACGCAGAACCTGTGAAGGTATGCGTAGCATACTTCACTTTGTCCTCTTCAGTACACTTACTTATGGCAAACACCGATTCGACCTTCTCGGTCCACCGTTTCAATCCAATTGGTCCTTCGGTTCCATCAAATTCCAAAGGTTTGCAGGCAGTGAATTCTTTGTAGGTGCATCCTACACGATTTCCTGTACTTCCAGATCTAAGGTTATTGTTGGTATGTAGCGCAGCCTGTACTGCGGCTATGTTTGAAGCTAGAAAAGTACAGAATTCCTCTTCATTCATATTCACGGTGTGTCGAGTAGTCGGTGCCATTTCCTTCAAAATAGTCAAATGGAACAAGTTAATCATACAGAATATTAAGAGTAGTTAATAGTATTTCGTAGCATAATATGAACTCATTTATAAAAGCTTTTTCTTCATATTAGAGTTTTATAAGTTTAAATTCGGGTAGTACCTACCCGTTAAGTTCATACTTAGTAGCTAATATACAATTCAACTACTACAATTCTATATGAAAAACTGATTGTAATAATATTTCGCGTTCAAACTTTTATACAATATTTTACAAACTTACAATACCGCTTATTTTACATAAAGCATGAAATATAGCACACAATAACTTTGATACAAGATAGTTGTGAAGATAATTCTAGCTAGTACACAAGTCGTTCAGCAAAGGCAATAAAGACACGTAATTCATACGTCCAGAAACAAGTCATGCATTCTGGTTTTACTAGGACTACTTCCCATCCTTGGTCTTGTGGAACATAACCGTTATGGCCGTTGATAAGACAGCGTGTTGTAACGTCGTCAAAGGGACGAGGGTTACGTAATGACCAACAGTCTCGTAATAACCTAAAAACCTCATTTCTTACCCCAATTACTGACTCCGTCACTTGTGGGAACGTTTTGTTTAATAGTTGTAGCCCGATGTTCTTGTTCTCACTTTGGTGAGAATCGAACATTACTAACCCGTAAGCATAACATGCTTCTTTATGTTGCATGTTAGCCGCTTTTTCTAAATCACGAAGTCCTATATTCGGATATACTGAGTCAAAATAATTTCTTAACCCGTTGCGTAAAATAGCATTTGGGTTCCCCGCAATATATGCGTCAAAGTAAACACATCGTAACTTATGGATTTCCCAATGTGATATCCCCCATCTTTCGAACGAAAGCCTTTTATAAACCAAGGCATTCTTGGAACGTTCTTCGAATGTCTTACAAACTGATCTCGCCTTAAATAGTTATGCCGAGGAATTCTGACCGACTATAGATAAGATTTCATCAATCATGTCTCCGGGTAGGTCTCTTAAAATATTGGGTTGTCTATCCATTTTGTGTTTTTATACTGTAAAATAGACAAGAGTTAGATTCATAAAAAAAATACTTATTAATACAAGCAATTTTTACATATATCATAAAGCATAAGCACACTATATTACATATATTACACCACACGAATACAACCATCTTATTCCGACTCGCTCGTTTCTTCTTGTTCGGTTTTGGTTCGTTTTGCCAAGTTTCTAGGGATATATGATGTTCCCCTAATACGAGCCGTCGTTGTCCACATTGGTTTAGAAAAACCTGGTGGTTTAGAGGTTCCCGGGTCATTGTTACAACTTAAGGACTTCGGGGGTTGACGATACATATAAAGTTCATCAGGGTTGGAATTAGATTTCTCTATTTTTATGCCCTTTCCATTATTATTTTCTTTTGCCTTTTTAAATTCAGTTGGGGTAATTTCTATAACATCATCGGAATTCTCGTCAGAATCCGATTCATCGGAGAATTGGTAATCCTCCCAATATTTTGCTTCCTTAGCGGAAACACCATTGACCATAATTAACCTTGGTCGGTTGGTTGAGGATTTTCTTTTACTTAACCGTTTTATTATTTCCCCCACCGGTTCTATTTCTTCATCCGGTTCCGATTCTTCTTCTGGTTCCGATTCTTCTTCTGGTTTCGACTCTTCTTCCGGTTCCTCTTCGGGAACTTGTGAATCAGTCCACGAATCATTCCAATTTACATTTGACTCTTCATTATTATTAGGTGAGTCAATGGGACTTGTTCTAGAGGTAGACATCTATCACATAATATCAAACGCGTTAAGAGATTAATATATCACATAATATTCACATGTTAAAAATATATAGTTTCCAACAAAATTTGTTAAGCAATCATTTTTCAAGTAAACACGGTCGAAGTCCAGACTCACTAATGCATCCTAACAAACACGATAAGACACAATAATGCAAAATTCTGGTTCTCTAAGACCAACGCTCGGATACCAACTGAAATGTCCCGTTCTTATTGATTAAAAACGTTCCATATTAATTGATTTCGTTGCGAGGTTTTGACCTCTATATGAGACGTTTTTCAAAGACTGCATTCATTTTTAAAACAAACCATAACCTTTATTTCATAAATAAAGGTTTAAAAAGCTTTACGTAGATTATCAAATAATGATAATCTAAAATATCCTGTTTACACACGACCATTACATAATGGTTTACAATACAAATATGTTACATCGAAATCAGTTTCTTGAATGCAGTTTTTACACAATATCATACAAACATTGACTCCAAATCTTGTCCTTATTTTAGTATGCAACAGCGGAAGCTCTTAGTATTCACCTGAGAATAAACATGCTTTAAACGTCAACAAAAATGTTGGTGAGTTATAGGTTTAACCTATATATATCAAATCGTAACAATAGACCACAAGATTTCATATTTCAATACACATCCCATACATAGAGATAAAAATCATTCATATGGTGAACACCTGGTAACCGACATTAACAAGATGCATATATAAGAATATCCCCATCATTCCGGGACACCCTTCGGATATGATATAAATTTCGAAGTACTAAAGCATCCGGTACTTTGGATGGGGTTTGTTAGGCCCAATAGATCTATCTTTAGAATTCGCGTCAATTAGGGTGTCTGTTCCCTAATTCTTAGATTACCAGACTTAATAAAAAGGGGCATATTCGATTTCGATAATTCAACCATAGAATGTAGTTTCACGTACTTGTGTCTATTTTGTAAATCATTTATAAAACTTGCATGTATTCTCATCCCAAAAATATTAGATTTTAAAAGTGGGACTATAACTCACTTTCACAGATTTTTACTTCGTCGGGAAGTAAGACTTGGCCACTGGTTGATTCACGAACCTATAACAATATATACATATATATCAAAGTATGTTTAAAATATATTTACAACACTTTTAATATATTTTGATGTTTTAAGTTTATTAAGTCAGCTGTCCTCGTTAGTAACCTACAACTAGTTGTCCACAGTTAGATGTACAGAAATAAATCGATAAACATTATCTTGAATCAATCCACGACCCAGTGTATACGTATCTCAGTATTGATCAAAACTCAAACTATATATATTTTGGAATCAACCTCAACCCTGTATAGCTAACTCCAACATTCACATATAGAGTGTCTATGGTTGTTCCGAAATATATATAGATGTGTCGACATGATAGGTCGAAACATTGTATACGTGTCTATGGTATCTCAAGATTACATAATATATAATACAAGTTGATTAAGTTATGGTTGGAATAGATTTGTTACCAATTTTCACGTAGCTAAAATGAGAAAAATTATCCAATCTTGTTTTACCCATAACTTCTTCATTTTAAATCCGTTTTGAGTGAATCAAATTGCTATGGTTTCATATTGAACTCTATTTTATGAATCTAAACAGAAAATTATAGGTTTATAGTCGGAAAAATAAGTTACAAGTCGTTTTTGTAAAGGTAGTCATTTCAGTCGAAAGAACGACGTCTAGATGACCATTTTAGAAAACATACTTCCACTTTGAGTTTAACCATAATTTTTGGATATAGTTTCATGTTCATAATAAAAATTATTTTCTCAGAATAACAACTTTTAAATCAAAGTTTATCATAGTTTTTAATTAACTAACCCAAAACAGCCCGCGGTGTTACTACTACGGCGTAAATCCAGTTTACGGTGTTTTTCGTGTTTCCAGGTTTTAAATCATTAAGTTAGCATATCATATAGATATAGAACATGTGTTTAGTTAATTTTAAAAGTCTAGTTAGAAGGATTAACTTTTGTTTGCGAACAAGTTTAGAATTAACTAAACTATGTTCTAGTGATTACGAGTTTAAACCTTCGAATAAGATAGTTTTATATATATGAATCGAATGATGTTATGAACATCATTACTACCTCAAGTTTAGTAGGTAAACCTATTGGAAGTGACAAGAAATGATCTAGCTTCACAGGATCTTGGATGGCTTGAAAGTTCTTGAAGTGGGATCATGACACAAAAACAAGTTCAAGTAAGATTTTTACTCGAATTAAGATAGTCTATAGTTATAGAAATTGAATCAAAGTTTGAATATGAATATTACCTTGAATAAGAAAGATAACCTACTGTATATAACAAAGGTTTCTTGATCTTAGATGATTACTTGGAATGGATTAGAAAGCTTGGAAGTAAATTAGTAAACTTGAAGGGATTTTTGAAGTGTTCTTGAAGTGTTCTTCCTATGATGATTATAGCTTGATTCTTGAAGTGATTTTTGATGAAGATGATGATTAACTACTGAAAAAATACGTTCATAATAGTGTGTGTGTGTTGAGAGAGAATTAAAAAGAGAATTGGAAGTGAAATGGAGTGAATGATGAGTGGTAATTGGTGAGTGGTGAGTGAGGTTAAAAGGAGTTCTAGTTAGTTGACTAGCTCATGGTAGAAGTTAAAATTGATTAGTCATACATGACATAATCAAGAGTGGAATCCCATGCTAGTTCCTATTGGTATATACCCATAGTAAGTACGTTTTGAAGCTGTGTATAATACGGGTAAGAATACGACTAGAATTCTTGATGAAAGAAAAGAATGGAAAAGTAACTGTAACCATTTTCGTTAAGTATGAGTGTTTGGATATATGTCTTGAAGTCTTCCAAAAGTATTTTAATACATCTAAATACACTACATGTATATATATTTTAACTGAGTCGTTAAGTCATCGTTAGTCGTTACATGTAAGTGTTGTTTTGAAACCTTTAAGTTAACGATCTCAATTAATGTTGTTAACCCATTGTTTATTATATCTAATGAGATGTTAAATTATTATATTATCATGATATTATGATATATTAATATATCTTAATATGATATATATACATTTAAATGTCGTTACAACGATAATCGTTACATATATGTCTCGTTTCGAAATCCTTAAGTTAGTAGTCTTGTTTATATGTATATAACTCATTGTTAATATACTTATGGAGATACTTACTTATCATAATCTCATGTTAACCATATGTATATCCATATATATATCGTCATGTCGTTTTTACAAGTTTTAACGTTCGTGAATCGCCGGTCAACTTGGGTGGTCAATTGTCTATATGAAACATATTTCAATTAATCAAGTCTTAACAAGTTTGATTGTTTAACATGTTGGAAACATTTAATCATGTAAATATCAATCTCAATTAATATATATAAACATGGAAAAGTTCGAATCACTACAAGACCTGGTTCGCTAAGACCACCGCTCTGATACCAACTAAAAGGACCCGTTCATATACATTATAAACGATTCACAATAGTTGATTACATCGCGAGGTATTTGACCTCTATATGATACATTTTACAAGCATTGCATTCGTTTTTAAAAGACAAACTTTCTTTACAACGAAAGTTGACGGTATGCACACCATTTCATAATACATCCAACTATAATTGGCTTAATAATAATCTTGATGAACTCAATGACTCGAATGCAACGTCTTTCAAAATATGCCATGAATGACTCCAAGTAATATCCTTAAAATGAGCTAATGCACAGCGGAAGATTTCTTTAATACCTGAGAATAAACATGCTTTAAAGTGTCAACCAAAAGGTTGGTGAGTTCATAGGTTTATCATAATAATCATTTCAATATATTAATAGACCACAAGATTTCCGTTTATAAATATATGTACACTCGCAAGTGTATAAAAGTAATCTATAAGTTGTAGGCACCCGGTAACAAGCCTTAACGTTCATGTTTTACCCTCTGAAGTACACCAGATCAGGTGTGTTTAAAATAACCTCGAAGTACTAAAGCATCCCATAGTCAGGATGGGGTTTGTCAGGCCCAATAGATCTATCTTTAGGATTCGCGCCTACCGTACATAGACAAGTAGTTTAATGTTACCAAGCTAAGGGTATATTTCTGGTTTAAACCCACATAGAATTAGTTTTAGTACTTGTGCCTATTTAGTAATACATTTATAAAACAGGGCATGTATTCTCAGCCCAAAAATATATATAAAAAGGGAGTAATGAAACTCACCATACTGTATTTCGTAGTAAAAATACATATAACGTCATTTAACAAGTGCAAGGTTGGCCTCGGATTCACGAACCTATATTAATTATATATATTTATATGTTGGTCAATATTTGTCTAACAATTTTTGGTCAAGTCATAGTGTACCACAATCCTAATGCTCGAGACTAATGTGCAAAAGTCAACAAAAGCCAACTTAACCCAAAATGACTTCTAAAATTTATACGTGTTTATTATATAACTTAACTATAGTCATTTTATATATTTAAATATATTTATTAGATTTTATAATAATAAAAGTCATTTATTAATAAAAATTTATATTAACGTTTATATATGATAAAATATACTTTTATATATCTTAAGTAGTAAAATTTATAAAGTTCACTTAATATCGTAAAACTATAGTGGTAAGTATTATTAATGTAATTATATTACGCGTGGTGAAAAATATCTTTGTGTCCCCTATTTATTTGATAAAATAATATTGATCATAATAATAATAAGTAAAAGTTGTATTATTTTGTAATAATAATTATTATTATTCTATAAAAAAATAACAATATTTATATTTACTAAAAATGTTATTATGATAAAATGATAATACTAACATAATAGTAATAATGATATTTTATAATAACAATGATATTTCTATTAAAATAATAACGACGATAGTAATAATAATCATTTTAACAATAATACTAAAATTCAGTTGACTATAACTTCTAATCCGTTCATCGAAACCATTCGATATCTAAATGAAAAGTTCTTAATTTTTCGCTAGCTTTCCAATGACATGCATATCATATACCCTATCTCAGTAGCATATGTATCTAATTCAGGATTCAACAAACCTATCTAAGGACAATATCGAATGTACAAGCATGCATAATCCTATATACTCGAGCACTAGTCAGGGATACACTATTGAAATATAAAAGTTAAGTTATGAGTGCTCACGTATCAATATTGAGATTCAATATTGCAGGAAAGTACGTAGACGAAACGAAAATGATAAACGTTAGGTTGACCTCACGAGCAATACCCTCGATCAATACCCATAACCTCCATAGCTATAACCCATAATTTCCTTAGCTCTATCCCGTTTGAAAACTTATTTTAAAATCGTCTGAATATAACTCCGTCGTAGTATTTTATGTATACTAATAATATCTTGAAATAATACAAAGAAAATATATATGTGTAATTCGATTGAGAGAGTTTAGAGAAATATATTTTCAAGTTTCTATGAAATAATAAAACCTATTGAATTCTATTTATAATAGATTTTTGAATTATTAAAGTGAATTATTAAAGTATGAATTATTAAAGTGAATTATTAAAGTATGAATTATTAAAGTATGAATTATTAAAGTGAATTATTAAAGTATGAATTATTAAAGTGAATTATTAAAGTGAATTATTAAAGTATGAATTATTAAAGTGAATTATTAAAGTATGAATTATTAAAGTGAATTATTAAAGTATTAATTATTAAAGTTAAAGTAAAGTAAAAGTAAAGTAAAGGTAAAGTTAAAGTATAGTAAAAGTATAAAACTATGTACGTATAATACGCGTATAAATATATATAATATTAATTTAAATCGTTATATATATTTGATAAAATAAAATATAAATATCGTTATTTTATCATACTAGTTAAGTAATGAGTGGTCAAAAAGAATAGATTTCTTAAATCACAGTGGACCTCATAACATAGGCCCGTAATCATATCATAATGTATCTGATAATTCAATCATTTGATATTATCTCTTAATTCTGTCAATAAATATATCGAAACAAATACGTTCATGTAAAGTATCATATATCTAATACTTTGTTAGTGTTTTCAGTTAATATTATATATTATATATACATATCTATATACACATAATTGTTCGTGAATCGTCGAACACGGTCAAAGGATAATTGATTACATGAATGTAGTTCCAAACTTTTTGAGATTCAACATTACAAATTCTGCTTATCGTGTCGGAAACATATAAAGGTTAAGTTTAAATTTGGTCGGAAATTTTCGGGTCGTCACACGATAACTTGTACGTTGACGTTCGACTTATGTCCCGTTTCCGGTTGTTTCGAACGTCCTTTCGTACGTTTAGAAAACTTGTACTTTACGTTTCGTGATTCGTACTTTTGTCAAAATATAGTCTTAAATTATCAAAAAACTATATTACTTAAAGTGTATCTTGAACTTTCGAGTGTTTTGGTCATTTGCTTCTTTAAATCATTTTCTCGTTATTTATCAAAGAATATTTAATAATATTGTTTTAAATCAAAACGTTTTATGACCAAGTTAATATTATATTTTATCACTTTGTAAAATATATATTCAAATTACGTCAAAAACATTTTAACAATCAATTCCTATTATATCTAAAAACGTTTTCGCACGTTTGAAATTAAATCAATAGAATATTATGAAATTTAGTTCTCCACTAACTTTTGTCTAAATCTCGTTATTTGACACTTTGTTCTCACTCGTAGATTACTTTACCATTTATTCCGTATGCCGTTAAAATAAAACGATTTCTTAAATTAACGTGGACCTCACAACAGAGGCTCGTAATCATATCACAATGTATCTGATAATTCAATCATTTGATATTATCTTTTAATTCCTTCGATGAATATGTTAAACATATATTGAAACAAATACGTTCATGTAAATTATTATACATCTAATACTTTGTTAACGTTTTCAATTATTATAACTATATATTGTATATACATATCTATATATACATAAATGTTCGTGAATCGTCGAGTATAGTCAAAAGGGTAATTGAATATATGAACATAGTTTCAAAATTTTCGAGACTCAACATTACAGACTTTGCTTATCTTATCGAAATCATATAAAGATTAAGTTTAAATTTGGTCGAAAATTTCTGGGTCGTCACATAAGGCTATGGATTTATGGGTTTGGAACTTGGCGGAGAACGGGGTATTTACTATATAAAAGTTGGCGAATATCATTGACAACAAAATCCTTGGTAATGGTTCGAGTTCGAATGAAGAATTTTTGAAGAATTATTTGGTTCCTATTAAAGTCTCAATATTCATATGGAGGGTGTTAAAAAGACGGATATCGGTACGTACCGAACTTAATAAGAGAGGTATTGACCTAGACTCCGTTAGATGCCCTCTATGGGATGATGCGGAATCAATTGATCATACTTTGATATTTTGTCGACATGCGATGGATATTTGGGTTCGGGTCTACAAATGGTGGGGGTTAGGGGCGGTATCAAATTTTAGGAATCAATGAAGCTTTTCGTGGCAAACGTAACCGCTCCTTATCCCCAATTTGGGCAAAATTATGGCAATCAATCGAGTGGACGTGTGCTTATTTGATATGAAAAATCGAAATCAAAAGGTGTTTTCTAACTCTTAGTGGAATGGCCCTACGGGTCTAATGGAAATACAACTCAAGTCTTTTGAATGGATTTCAAATAGCATTAAAAATCGGAAGATGGATTGGCTAAGTTGGATCTCGGATCCATGGTCTTGTTTTGTCTAGTGTATTGCATTTTTTATTTGCTCTCTCCGCAACTTATTCAGCTTGTATTTTTTCTTTTATTTTTTGTTCGAGAGTTTTTGTACTCATCATAACATTCGGGTTGCTTGTATTGGGTTTGCCTCCCTCTAATAGGCTTTCGAGTTAATAATATTTTGCTTTTCGAAAAAAAAAAAAAAAGTAATCTGTTTGAATGTACATATTTTCTGCAGAGATTTAGAAAATAGAATTTGTGGTTGGAACTAAATGCATAGAATCTTTATGAATTCCTGTTATTAAAACAAAGAAATTAAAAAATAATGGGGGTAAAAAACTTTGAGGCTGGTCAAATGTTAGAACCCGAGTTCCCAGATAAAACCCACAACAAATGATGACTTTGTTTCACAAGAAACACACGATACTATTAAAAAACTTTCCGATGCCGGGAATCGAACCCGGGTCGCCTGGGTGAAAGCCAGATATCCTAACCGCTGGACGACATCGGAAAAGCTATGCTGGCATCATTATTTAAAACTAGTAATCTTAATCTTTGCTACTCCGTATTTAATACGGAGTATTATTTAATGTTTAAGATTTATTTTATTTATGCATTTAACGAAGAAACAAATTAACCCAAAACAAGTTTCTAAATGTTATATTTAGTTTCAGATTTCTTCGTTGATCGGTCTGAGTTGGAGAAGTCTTTAACATGACAAAAATCGAAATGCTCTTTACATAAGTTATCAATTATAAACACAAATAAAAATAAAATAATAATGACTTTTTAATGATAGTTGTTCTTTCACTCTCTCACCAACAACTAATCCAAATGAGAATGACGTTTACCCTTACATTAATCAACAATTTAAATTGAAAATTTGATTTTATTATTATAATTACCCCACAAAACCTTAACTAGCTCAATATACATAATACATTACAATTTTTTACAAAAAAAAAAAAAAAAAAAAAAAAACCTTTTACTTAGACCAAAAGGGTAACGACATGGTCAACAAATCGTTAACAATCTCATCTACAAGTATACGAAGCACAAACGCTTCCACATCGTTCACAAACTCATCTTTTTCTAAAAACGTAAACGTCGTTATGTTCCAACCAAAGTCCCAAAAACTATTAACATCAGGACTCGTGTTGCAAATGTCTTTTTCAAGCATATAATGCAAGTAATCAGCTTCATCATATTCATTACGAGTATTCCTACCGTATAATCGCAAACTCTCCAAATCTTTATACAATTCCTTCACCAATTCATCTAACAAACTTATAGCCATTGCACCAATACTCGGTTTTACGTATGGATGAAGTGATAGTTCTTGATTCCTTGCTTTTCGTTTCAAGATTTCGTACCCACAATCTAGTTTCAACGTAGTTTCGTCCTTGTGATGGTTTTGATCATCCGCGTGAAGAAAACCGATAGGTATGTTGAGCTTGAAAAGGGCTTGTGATGTGCTTAAAAAGAGTTGATCTTTTATTAAAATCTCCTTTAGTTGCTTCTCGTGATCATTTAGTACTACTTGTTTGTTCAAGTAAAATGTTTTCTTTGGCTTGTTTACATGAAGACTAACACTCTTTATTGCGATTTCCTGTGGACCTGCATATGCATATTACAATGCGAATGAAGTTTTTCATGTAAGGTAATGATAAATCCACTTTGATTTTCGATAAATCAACTACATTTATGCATTAAGCAGTTGTACAATACAATTAGTTACTGCATAAATGTAGTGGATTTATCAAAAATTAAAGCGGAAATATCACTTCCCAATAAGATATACTATTAGATTATAGTTTAGGGTTGGCCAAAAGTCGGGCTTTGGTACATTAGGGTTAAATAAGATATTTATGATTTCCTATGTAACCTCAGGGGGTTTTAGTGTTTTTATTTAAACCTAATGAACCAAAGCGCACGGTTAGACTTTGGGTCAACCCTAAACTACCGTCTTATTAGACATGGCCTAACTGAATTATCTCATTACCATACATACATTTCAATAAAAAAAGGTACAGAAGTACAAATTTGCTTACCTGAAACCATGACTTCTGAAGTTGATTTGTGTTCAACAAGATTTGAAGTTGGTTTGTTTTCCACGAGATTTGCAGGCTTTAGGATAACTTTTGGGGGACCTGCATACATACATTACAATAAATTGGCTAAATTTAGACAATGTTGGAATAGTTGACAAAATGAGTACAAAAGTGCACATTTGTTTACCTGAAACTGTGATTTCAGAAGTTAACTGACGATCACTCTGGATTGTGTTTTCGTATACTGGTACCTGATCAGTAACCGTGTTATGAAAACGCGAGTAGTTAAATCGAATTGTTTGTTCTGATTCGTTTGAATTCGAATGTATGTTGTTGGTTTCTTCTGCTGGCTTCAAAAGGATGGATGATACATCTTTTCTTATAGTTTCTTTAAGAACCGAAAGTTTATGTTTCGATGGTGTCGTTAAGTTGCTGATCACCGTTCGATCCCTAATCTTCAGTACTTCGTCTCTTATTCGAGGTGACTCAGTTCTACGTATAGCGACTGAATCCACCTTGTTTCGTGTCACTGGCTTTTCTTGTTTAACTAACGGTTGCATGTAACGTTCTGTTCTTTCGAGTTCATGTACCTTCGGGGTTACATCTTTAGTTTTCGGTATATGCTCAATAGGTTGCGGTTTTGGCTCTTTCGAAAACAAATTAGTGTGCTTCACTTGTTTGATTTGTTGTGAATCTTGTTTGTTCTGTTGGGTTCTTTTTTCTTTTCCTTCAACTTTATAGTTTCTCGTAATGAGTTTGATCTCGTTACTTTCATCCTTTCGTATGGTTCTCTTCTTGTCCACTCGTAAACTAGCTGCACCTTCTGCGTTTGTACGCTTTTGTTGCGTTTTATGTTTTGTTTCCACGTTCGTTTGTCTCTTTTGCTTCTCTGCAACTCGATCCAGTCGGTTGTTGTTGTTGTTGTTCTGCCTCGTTTTTGATGAAACACTTGTACTCGAGTCGTTGATTTGTTGAGACTTTTGTACGTTCAACGAAACTAGTCCATGTTTCTCGGTTCTCGAAGTCTTGTAAACCTTGTTTGCGCTCGAAACGTGGGCGGTTTTTACCTCGTCTCTCTTGGTACCCGAATCGGGCTTTTCTTGAACTTCTTCTAGTCCCATTAGCTTCGCTATCACGTTCGAAATCCTCCCTTTTTCTGAACGATTCGGGCTATCCTTCATCGTTGTAACACTTTCAGCACCGCAACTAGCTGACCTCCGATGACTCGACGACTTACTCGAACCATCGGTTAACGCTAAACTCGACTTCTTCGAACGTTTATCAAAAGAGAATCTAGGCAACTGAACTTGGTTTCGATCAACAACTTTCGATCGATCCTCATCATTTTCATCATCCTCATCAACAACTTCTCGTAACGTAACTCGACTCTTTCGTTGAGTGGTCACCATTAACTCTGAAGCTTCTTGCAAATTCACAAGCATTTTTAAAGATTCTTCTAATCCCTTGGCCCCTTTCAACAACTCTTTACCAACTTCAACTGAATACCTGTCCACATGGGCACCATTCGAATTCGATCTTATTATTTCGTATAAATTTTGAACCCCTTTCGATATCTCTTTAATTTGGATAGTAGTGAGTACAGGTGCAATTGTACCACCACCATTCGAGGGACGATGTTTTACTAGGCTAGTAGTCATCGTCCCAGTTCGTGTACTTTCAACGTTGAGCGATCTTCGACCAATCTGTTGTAAGAAATCGATCATCGTGTTAGTGTTACCGCCGTTTTTAAGTGCGTAAGTGAATGCCATTGATAAGTCCTTTAAAGATTCAGATCTTTGGTGTTGTCCACCTGCATATGGAACTAGTTGTTGTGATGATTCTTTGATGCTCTGGTTCATTGTTTTTGATCCACCAATCTGTAGGAACACACAAGATCTACTTACTATAAACAAGTAATTAAAGGGTTGATAAATATACATAATACATGATACATTGATAATAATAAAACATATGAAAATTATTAAAAATGTCCTTTTTAAACAAACTATAGTACCACTTCCATTAAGTTAACAGAGCAGTAGTACCCCGGGTTTTTCGTGTTTCATGGGATCGAGGGTTCGAATTAAGGGAAGTCATCTCCAGATTCTGCCTTATGGAAAATTAATTTGGAAAATCTCCTAGGGGATTTTCTCTAGATTGTGCCTTCTAGGCAGTTAATCTAGGTTTCTTCCTGACAGGTGGTCCGGAGATGATCGGGTGGATAGCTTATCGCGCCCCGTCACTGACTCTTAAGAAGTTGTTAAAAAACGAACTATAACATTTTTTTCTTATAAAAAGTCGTGAATATATCCCTGGAAGTCGCAAGACGCAAGACACAATTTGAGTGTAGCCTAGTACATCTTGCGTATCATGACTCGGTTATAAAATGAAAAATCGCTAGTTGCAACTTGTTTTTCCCGATCATGATCGAGAAATTGATGGTTGCGAACACGCAAGACGCATAGACTACACACAAATTGAGTCTTACATGTGGCAGGACAAATTCGAAACTTTTTTTGTTTTGTTTTTTTAAAACCCTCCATTAATATTCATGAGTTAGGTTTGATAGATCTACATACAGATTCAAGTGATTTTGTTTGTCTAGATCCTCTCTGCATATTTCCTGGGTTCCTAGCATCTGTGTTGATCAACAAAAAAATATATAAGGTCTCAGAAATGCAATTAATATATAGATAATATATACTAATTAACATATTGTAGAGTTACTGTTTCATTTGAATTGACTTGTCCTTCCACATCATTTTTAAGATCAAATGCTAGCTAGATTATTAAAAAATTAGCTTAAATTTAATATCAACATGTTTTTTACAACTATATATTACTTTATAGATTATAGATATAAGTTTCAACATGATATATTGTTTTCTTAATTACCTGTCACAGTTAAAAAAAATAAAAATAAAACGTTAATTGATTTAAGATAAACATGTTTATTCACAACTATCACTTTGTGATTCTCCTAGTTTTGGAATCGCTTCAAGCCATAATATAAGAATCTTAATCTAGCTTAACATTGACAGTTCAGTGTCAAAACATGGTCATATTTTAAACTTCAAAATTAACAAGAAATATAAGTATATTTAGAATGTGAAATTACATTTCAAAACCAAATTTATATCTATAAAAAAACCATTAAGGTTTTTATAGAACGGAAAACACACACATCCAATTAGTAATAGTCCATTCTGGAACTCGAACTCACAACTTCAAGATTAATGAGTTGAATCGGTACCACTAGCCAAAAGACCCTTTGGTCATTAAGATACTATCTATAACTTCCAACATTATAAAGCCAAACATTTGAAAACCAGATACAAAAAGCACGAACATGTACCTTTTGTATAACTCGTATTGAGTGTGTAAGTTTGTATTTCAAAAAAGATAAGCATGTACCTCTAGTGGTCGCGTTACGTGTTGATGACATCGAGCCCTGAGATACACCCATTCGTTCTTTCCTGATACGGAGATCATTCAGCAACTTTTGTGCAAAATCAGACCTGAATGCCATTTTTCGTACCTTGATCAGTCTCCAAAAACTGGTTGAGTTTAATTTTAGTATAACGGGAAAAAGAATATTAATATATGGGTGAGAATTGAAGATGACATGATAGAGTTTTGGTACATATATGGTGGTTTAGTTGGGATGGTTTAATCGAGATCAGGTGAGGGTAGGGAAATGAAGCCTAAAGAAAACTACATTTTGATTTTAGAATGTTTGTGTTTATATTAGAAAAATTGACGTGAACGTTTTCTCACGCACCTTCTGCAATTCAACTAAATAATAATCAAAATGACTTTGATTTTAAAGCAAGCAATGTCATGAATTTCAAGTGATTCTTTCTTTATCACTTTTTTGTACTCATAGAGTCATAGAAATATACTTAATGTAGAGTTAATCCAGATATTTTATTTAATGAAAACAAAAATATACTTAATAAAAGTTATAAATCAAAGGAAATATAATACCAAAGCTTGGCTTGAGTGGTATGGGTGGGATCCAACTTGGGTAGTGTCAACTCAGGTTCGTCTCACCAAGCAGAGAGTTTTCAACATTTGATGGTACTGCCGACATCAATGCGATTTAGAAAGGTCTCTGAAGATTTTCCCAAACCTTCGATGGTAATGCCAACATCGTCGAGAATTGGTTTCCTCCTAACGTTTATGAGTGACAAATGAGTATATTCGATGTCGATATCGCCTTTAAAAAAAAAGAAAAAAAAGAAATATAACAATTTCACATGTAAGTATGTAATTGCAGTAAACATATATACAAATACTAAATAGTCACTTAGGTGAACCGCCTATGCTTGCTACTCCATCTTTCTATAAACACAAAAAAATTCAAAATTATTTTAATATACCTTTTTACTTCTGATAATCTTCTATAACATATATTGTGCTACATCTAGATTTTGGAATATAAAAATTATGTTTACTAAAGAATATGTGGAGTAAATCTTGAAAGTCAATACATTAAGATTTTGATTACTTATGTTATGTGGTACATATCTCATATCTGTTTTTTACGTTTGTATGCAACGTCTAAACCAATCAATGCACTTTTTTTTTATCGTTACGAAATCCATATATGAAGTTTATTGTTGTCAGTAGTAGCAACAATTCCGATGTCGTCCAGCGGTTAGGATATCTGGCTTTCACCCAGGCGACCCGGGTTCGATTCCCGGCATCGGAATATATTTTTTGTATAACGCACTTTTTTAGGTTTTACATTATTTAAATACTACGTAGTAGTTGTATAACTAAATTTGTTTTTCAGTCTTCCTTACAGTAGTTTGGATGACAAACTTTATGTTTGAGCAAAGTGAAGTTAAGCTTCAAAATCAGTTTTTAAAGCAATAATTAGGGGAAATCAGTGTTGAAGCCAATCGGTTTTTAAAGCAATAAATATGGGAAATCAATGTTGAAGCAAATCACCACGACAATTATTGTTACTAGTATGAACTATATGAATCATAAAGTTTTCATTGATCGAGCAAAACAAGTGAAACCGGCATTTTCAACAACCAACAATCTGCTTAACAAAACATTCATTCATATCAAGTAGTAGATTACTAAAACCTAGAAGGTAAAGTCAGTATTCACTAACATTTCCTAAAGGATACTATTATAGGAGTACTAATTACGTAATAGAAAGTACTGTTTTAAACACCAGTCGACCCGAACCCGCCTGAACCTCGAACAGTAGAATCCAAATCATCAACCTCAATGATTTCAGGAGTGATGATCTTTTCTAAAATCAATTGCGCAATTCGATCACCCACTTTCACTTCAAAATCAACATCAGAATGATTAAACAATATCACCCCAACCGGACCACGGTAATCTGCATCAATCACACCGGCCCCAACATCAATCGAATGCTTCCATGCCAACCCAGATCTCGGAGCTACAAAACAAACAAATAGACAAATGATGTATATTGAAATCCCAGTAAATAGCATACAGAACCAGCAGAAAAAGAAAAAACATACCAACGCGAGCATATGTTCCTTCAGGTATTGCTATGCTTAAATCAGTTGGAACCAATGCTTTACCCCTTGCTGGTACCTTTGTCTCGATTGCACTGAACCAACAGACAAATTCAAAATGGGTTAAGTATCAACAAAAAAAAAAGTTTGTGCACAAGGTGTTTGATAAAATGCTAGAACGAAAAAAAACACTAATCAAAGAACGGTACCTAGAGAGATCGTAACCGGCAGCAAGTGACGAGCCTCGAGAAGGCAAAACGGCGTTCTCCGAGAGCTTCTTCACTTTTAACAGATTGATCTGATGATCGAGTTTCTGAAGCTTTTGTGTTGGTTCTTGGATTTCAAGGCTGCCGTTGGTTATGTTGTTTGACGCCATTGTTACTGAAACAGATGATGATTTAGATGATGAAAGGCAGTTGAATGTTGATGATGATCGAAATGGACAACGATCGAGATGGTGATGGGCTTTATAGGGAATTAAATTGACCGCTAGAGAGAATGAACCTAGAATGGCGCCAAAAGTTCCCGCCATATCTTATTAAGCCCGATATATCTTATTAAGCCCGAGAACCACGAGTTCTACCCTAAATATATCATATTCATTACGGAGTATAATTTTACTATATTATCTTTAACAAGAAAAAATTAATTTTTTTAGTGGGCATAATAATGATAATCATAATCATTTAGACTATTTTTATCCATTATGTCATACAACCACATTCTCCTATATCACCGTCACCTCAACACCTTATTCATATCACTAAACTCATCACACTTCAGTAATATGCATGACATATGTCTTCCAACTACATTGACCCCACTTCTATTATTTTTATTATTAAAACAATTAAAAACAAAATTATAAAAAATATGATTGGTTGAAGTTGATAAAGCTATGTGAATGGAAATGTCATACAACGATGCAAACAACGACGATGAAACTTTGGCTTAGGCAAGGATACTTGCTAGTATCAGTGGCATTGAAGGTGTTAGCAACAGCGCTCTCAACCGCGCACTGTTACTAGCGGTCTTAGTGCTAAGGAAAAATTATAAAGAGACCAATGAGTCTTGTAACCATAGAATGTACTCGCAGTTTAATCTAAAATTTTTGTATTTCTTGTATAATTAATTAAAAGAGGCAATTTCAATACTGCCTAAAATATGACATTTCCCTAATATTGTTATGAAACCTTCAAATGTTCTCCGAGGTGGATAAGAAAATGGTCTCAATGACTATTTTCCTTTTTTTCGGTGAAATGGTTATCTAACATCCAAAAGAAATTGGCTTATGTATAAGGCGATTGAGGGAGGATAAATTAATTTTGTATTATAGATGTAACTTAATGATGACGTAGGGTTTAGCCCAATTAGGGTCTACACAATTAACTTGGACCCCAAGTCAATTAACCCTAATTCCCATCTATAAATATGGGGCAAAACCTACATCAAGTTCACAATCTCCCAATCGCATACAACTCTTACTCTCTCAATGAAAGCACCACCTCATTCGATCACACCGCAACGCCGCCACCGTAAGTCCGCATAGCACACGGCAGTTATCGCCGGATCTTCTCCACGATCGTCTTCACGATCACAACTCTAGGGTTTTTACCTACGGGTCTTGTAGGGTTTTTTCTCCCTTTGCCGTCGATAGGGTTTGACTATCGACCAGCGGGCAATTCGTTGGCCACCCTCCCGAGATCATCATCTCGGGTACGGGTTATTCACGGTAGCCGGACCGGAGATCAACGACGTTGACGCCTAAAAAAAACCCTTTCGCATTGATGTCCGTGTGTAGGTTTTCCCTTGGAAAAAATATGCATGAACATTTGGCGCCATCCGTGGGACACGATGCATTATGTCTCGTGTTTCTACCGTCTATCGTTCGGTTTGAGAAGGTTTGTCTTTTCTTATTGAGCTTTTAATTCGTTATATGCGGTTTAAGTACATGAATATTTAGCGCAGATGTTCGCGCGCTTGCGCAACTGTCCACGCGCTTTTGTCCAGGTTACGCACACTTTGCGCACAGTTGTCCGCGACTTTAGACGCAATTTTCATGTGGTTTTACGCATGGTAGTTCACGCGGTTTCCCTGCGCACTCTGCATGCGGTTCTTTGCGCATCTGTTCGCGGGTTTACGCACAGTTGTTTGCGCAGGCTCATGTGAACTTATTTTCCGCAGCATAATGAGAAGTTCGATACGATACTTGACAAAAATATCATACCGAACTTGGGGGACTTGATGACGTAGGGTTTAGCCCAATTAGGGTCTACACAATTAGCTTGGACCCCAAGTCAATTAACCCTAATTCCCATCTATAAATATGAGGCAAAACCTACATCAAGTTCACAATCTCCCAATCGCATACAACTCTTACTCTCTCAATGAAAGCACCACCTCATTGAGCAACGCCGCCACCGCAAGTCCGCAACGCACACGGCAGTTATCGCCGGATCTTCTCCACGATCGTCTTCACGATCGCAACTCTAGGGTTTTTACCTACGGGTCTTGTAGGGTTTTTTCTCCCTTTGCCGTCGATAGGGTCTGACTATCCACCGGCGGGCAATTCGTTGGCCACCCTCCCGAGATCATCATCTCGGGTACGGGTTATTCACGGTAGCCGGACCGGAGATCAACGATGTTGACGCCTAAAAAAACCCTTTCGCATTGATGTCCGTGTGTAGGTTTTCCCTTGGAAAAAATATGCATGAACACTTAATAATCATGTGTATATCTATGCGACTATGGATACAGTAATTGAGTATAGATTAAGTCATAATTGTGTGGTAAATGTAGGAATATAGTATACGAAACTGAAACGAGTAAATCAAATAATAACATATTACTCAAGCAATATAATCAGATCATAAACATATAAAGAATAAGAACTGAAAATTAAAACGAGCTAACTGAATTGAAGGTTGAACCGGGCTTGTGTTTGACACAATTCTCTTAAACAGATTCTTCGTCTGTTCCCAGGGTACACCGGTCCGAAGCAGCGTACTGCCGGACTTGAACACTTGCTTGAAAAAGTTGTCTATATTGTTCTTCATAAGCAACACACTTTGCTTGTTCAAAAAAATGAACACTATACTTACAAAAGCTTATGTAAAGTTGTATGTATGTATATGTTTTTCATGAGCCATTTTTTCTACTACTTCAACTAGAGAATACATATTTTGTTATATGTCTTGGAAGAAAACAAAAAGATGGTGACTTAATGACAATAAAATGTCATTATTATTTACAAGTTAAAGATATGAAGAGTCACAATAATTGCAACTTTCAAACTTACTCTTTAACATCAATTTTAATTCACACATCAAAACTAATTTTCTAACAATCCCCCACATGAATGAAATTGATAACTGACAAACTAACAGTTATCGGACTTCTCATTCAACGTAGCTCACTTCAACAGCTCTCGAGCATCGATATCTCATATTTTGGATATATAACGTTATGTTATGTAGCCTTGGCCACCGACTACATAACCATATCATTATGATATACGCTAATAATTGGTGTAAACCTTATTTACACCTCAATGAGTTTAAATCGATCTCAACACACACATGCTCAAACAAATTTTCCAGCAGTTGAATCTTGCATACGATAGGTAGGTGTTACCCTTTGAACCTTCGCTCATGAAACGCACTTATTCTACTGGCTCTGAGTATACGGTAATGTCTTTGAACTCATATGCCATTTGTGTAGACGACAATACGCTTCACACAAGACTCTCCCTGACAAACTCAAGTCCTCATAGTTATGTTCGTTATGCTCATGAACATTAGCCTGGTTGTGCGAGAGCTTATCAAGTATTGTGCCCCAACAATACCCTTCGAAGCGGCCCCACTTTTCTCTCACATAGGTGATTCACCACCGAATGGCTACTGATTAACCACACATGGTTATTTCAGTTGAATCATTAAAAGCCACGGACTTGTCCTCTTACATGTCACTTTTATGAATGGACTAGGAAGTCCACTCTTAATTAGTAAATTCCCTTTAAAAATGTAGGGGTTGCTAGTTTCGTAATTAACTCTCCTACAGTGACTTCGTCGGTTCATACAAGTAGATTGTCCTATTGAACTCAGATCTTGAGATCTCCAGTCAACTGAGTTAGGTTTTCCTTCATATAAACTTAGCCTTTCATGGGCTTTAGTCTCATTTCCACGCACGACTCATACACTAACTCTCTGCATAAGCCTTTTGTTAGCGAATCCACAATATTATCCTTTGACTTTACATAGTTGATCATGCATATTTTACCACGGGGTTTAATATGCCTGCTCAACACGTTAGAAGGGTGGGGTTTAAGGATCTTAGAACGAGGCTCTCCGGTCCGGCTACCGTGAATAACCCTGGCCGACATGATGATGTCAGCGGGGTGGCCAAGTGATTAAGTCCACCTTTTAATGACGATCGTCAATTAAAAGGCCCCAAATAAGGTCGTAGGTGCTAGTTAATCAAGAAACTAACATGTTAACCTTGAGAAGATGCTAGATGATGTTGTTACGTAAGACGTGTAGCAGATGATGGTTACGTAACGTGATGATGTTTAGAATGATAGTTAGGGTTTGTATATATAGGCAAACCCTAATTCTAGAACCATCCGAGATAATGGCAATCCTTTCCATAACAAACTCCCCCGAATCACGGATGTAATTATGGAAAAGATATTCACTTGATAGCCAAGTAATCGCTGTTCCGGGAACAAAGGCATTAGATACGAATCCGCATACCGCATAACGCACATAAGCACACGCATACGCACCCTAGAGGGTGCCCGCATAGATATGGAGTGCGCATGCGGATTGCGGTATCATTATGTTCCCCCAGTTTGATGTTATATGGCGCAAGACATATGACATCAAACTATTAAGCGGAAAAAACAAGAAAACGGCTAGCATTCAATGTTTCGCGTGCGTTTCGAGGTCATTTAATGCCTGTCACTGTCGCAGAAAACCATTCGGATGACAAGACGTAAAGTGGCAGTTGGCAGGCGCGTGACAGCCACGCGCTCATAGGTAACCATACCCAACTGACATCCACGCGCGCACTTAAATTGCCACCCGTTGAGCGCGTAACACGTGTACAGCCACGATCAACCCATGACTCCAAATCGTCACTATAAATAGCCCCAATTCACACACATTTCCATTTTTCAGCTCCAAGCTTCCCCAATACGCTGCTATATTCAATTCCGATCAAATCCTAAATACTCCGGGCACCGTCTAAAGGTTAGTAATTCTCCAACCACTCTATAGAAAATGACTAAGGCTAACAAGACCTATGTAGATAGTGTTAGATCGATTATAGAGCAGAAACACATTGATTACTTAGTCAAACAATACCCACCGTTAGCGAAGTACAATCCGGTGCCACCCTTGTCTAATCAGCGTGCTCACGAGCCACCGAAGAAGAAGGTGGCCATCTACGAATATGCGTTCAAGCATGGCAACTTTAGGGTTCCCCCCTCCGACTTCTTCCTAGGCGTACTAGACCACTTCAGAGTGGGATTAGGGCAACTACACCCTTATGCCATAGGTAAAATAATACTGTTTGAGATGTAGTGCGTCGCACTCAACAAGGTACCGCTTGTTAAAGTTTTCTGTCATCTACACCGCTTGGCCAATCACCACAAATCCTGGTTCACCTTCTTCGCCGGACAAAATTTCACAAAAACCCCAAAGTCGAATGCGGGTAACTGGAAAGAAACGTTCTTTTACATTGACCAAACTGTAGTTGGTACCAATTTTCCGCAAACGCTTATATGGTGCGAGAAGGTGGAGAAGGATGTGAACAAAACCCCGGTCCTTGATGATGAGGAAACAAAGCTATTGGCGGAGTGCGCTAACGCACAGCTGGTGCACCGGTCATACGGGAACGTAATGTTGCAGTTAGGGAAGATCTCCGCACACTGGCCATGGGAAGATGTGCGTCCAGCCATAGTCGGACCGGATGGAAAGGGTAGGAATAGTATGATCACGTACTAACATAACAGTTTGCTATTTATATATGCTAACGCATGCGTACATGTTTTCAGAGATGAAGATGAAGAAAGTACTGACTGCGGAGGAGATTGCGGGCATTTCCTTCCGCAAGCAGAATGTGAATGAGCAGTTGGAGCAGGAGAATGTTGGCGAGAATGCACCTGCCACCTCCGGTAATAAGCACAAGGCCGCCGAAGCCTCCCAACCCCAACTGAAGAAGAAGAAACTCACTCCCAGGCAGAGGGAGGATAAGCGAAACGAAAACTTCGTTCCCATCGAACCCCGTTCGGCGGATCTACCTCCCCCATCTTCTGGTAAGAGTTCTGCTTTCGCGCATACCGCATACTTAAGTTTGCATTTATTTAACCATTTATTAATACGCAGAGCATGCTGAAGAGACGCATCACACCCCACCGCGGGTCAATCCAGACCTTGAAGCTACCGCCGAGTCAAAGGACAAGACGATACACCTTGACTCTGAGTCTACACCAACCCCGCCACACGGTAGTTTCCGATTGGCGAACTTGGCGCAACTCACCTAGTCATCGGCGGAAAACGCCGCAGAGCAATCCACCTTCCTCCAACAAATCTTCCCGGCTGATTTCCGCAACCAAATAGCCGCACTGCCATTTAATCAGGCGCTCAACGCCTTCATTCAAAACGGCCTTGTCTTTTTTGGCATGGTTGCGGATCAAGCCCGCCGTTCCACTAACCTGTATCAAGTGGTCGTGCGGAAAGAAACGGAATTAGGGCTGCTGCAAGCGGGGGTTGAGCAGGTTAAGAAAGACATGGACGCCGCGGAAGAAGCGCGCAAGGCGGTAGAGTTAACCGCGGCGGAAACCAAAACCGCATTGATTGAAGAGAGAAAGAAAAACCGCGAGCTGGTTGGGGCAGTTGACCAGTCCAAGGGGGAGACTGAGCGTCTGCGGGTGGAGCTGGAAAAGGTTACAAGGGAGAAGGATGATGCGGTGACTGGCCGTGAGCTAGCAGAGGCGGATTTGACAAAGCTTCGCACCGCTCTTCCTACCATTGCGCAGAAGGTGATGGATTCCGGGCCTGTGTCCGACAAGTTCAATGCCTACGTTGACGCGGTTAAAGACCACGAAATCAACAAGGGAGTGCTAGAGGTGATCCAAGCCTGCGGGCTCACACCGCCGTACCTCGACGTCGTGCAGAAAAAATTGAAGGAGGGTACGGCTGCGGTGCTCTTGGAAGCGGAAGAAGCCATCACTGCCATCCCGATCCCCCTAATTAATGCGTTTGCAGTGGACCCTAATATGTCGATTGATGGGTTTCTCAAGGAGGATTACTAGGAGGTTGTAATAGTTAGCGCCGTAAGTCCTATGCTTAGGCAGGAATTGTAAATACAATATTTGGGCCTTAAGTCCCGTGATGGGCAGGCGTTTGAAACAATTACCATTTGTAATAACTTTATGTATATTATTATCGTGTTATGCATGCGTAGTGTATTAATTTGTTTATATACAGCGAATCAAAACAAAGAATTAACCGCATGCCCATGCGCATAGTTAACCAAAACTTATGCGTATGATCAGGTACTGCGTAAAATAAACCAATACGTTAGCGATTTTACCTTGAACAACTTAGACTCAAAAGCTACTGCGTTATTGCTTTGTCATGTACTAGGGGTGCATTTTAGCTGTATGGTAAGCAACGCAACTAAAAACAAACCAATGCTTTTATGCTTAAGAGTTCCTCGCGCAAAACAATGTGAGAGTAATTACGCACAAGAAAACCAATGCTTGTATTTTTAAGTCGACTTGGCAGCCATCTAGTCTGCATGGCGCTTGGCTAGGGGAAAACCAATTCCCTTCGCCTGCCGTTAATGTCTAGCCTTGTAACCAAACAGGCTTCTGCCGCACGGGGGCTAGAGGACACCCCTTAAGTAGGCAGGAATCGCATACAAAAAGAAATAAACAATAAAAGTATGCGCGAGTAAATATTCAATTGGCATTAATAATGATTACAACCGCGACACATCCAAACGGACGGAAAATACATAGAAAAAATAATGTGCTAAAATAAATTGGAGTGATCAGGTTCATCCAGCTACATATAACATTTTTTCAACAATGTCGCGTGCCAAGTGCGTTTCACAGGTTTTCCATCTAATGTCTCGAGATGGTATGCCCCGGTGTTGCTTGCTTTTGCTACCCTATACGGACCTTCCCAGCGGGGGCCCAATTTTCCAGTATACTCCGCATGACTTGCGTCATTCTGACGCAAAACTAAGTCCCCGCACTTATAAGAGTGCGAACGCACACGCTGATTGTAGTACTTTGCAATTTTCTGCTTGTTATTGGCTTCGTTTACCGCCACAGAGAGTCTGCGTTCTTCAAGCAGATTAAGATTTTCCCGCAAAGCTTCTGAGTTATTTTTTTTGTCAAAATTCTGTATGCAGAACGTTGGTACCCCAACTTCTGCGGGCACAACAGCTTCTGATCCATAGACCAAACTGAACGGAGTCTCACCAGTGCTTGCTTTGGGCGTTGTTCTATGCGCCCACAAAACCTTTGGCAGTTCGTCCACCCAACCAACTCTACCATGGCCCAACCTAGCTTTGATTCCAGCCACTATGTCCCGGTTGGTGACTTCGCACTGGCCGTTCGCCTGCGGATGCGCAACGAATGTAAAAGTTTGCTTAATATTAAGCTCCGCGCACCAGCTGCGGAAAGGATCTCCCAAAAATTGCGTACTGTGATGCCCCGTACAAAACCATCGTGTACGAATCATCAACAACAAGATCATTACAAGGTTAAGTACTACATGCTGTAACAAAAGAGGTTGCATTCACGATAAAAGATGACGTCATAACCGACGTCAATTGTTTTACACCAACAGTATGCTTCTACGAATAGCAAGCATGAATAAATGTATGAGACCCTTAGGTCATTACAAAACATAGTTTCAAATGTATTAAAGTTTAAATGCAAGATAAACAGTTCATGCAGTGATAACACTAGAGCAGCGGGTGTCTACGGCAAGACTAGCACGACAGCGGAAGCAAATAACCTTAAGCACCTGAGAAAAACATGCTTAAAAACGTCAACACAAAAGTTGGTGAGCTATAGTTTAAGTATAACAGTATGTAAGGTAGGTCACGAGATTTCAGTGCTACAAAGAGCGTTTCAAAATAGTATGATAAAGTATATGTTAACCGTGGGCACTTGGTAACTAACTTAACGTTTATACCCCCTGAAAGTACACTTGGCAAGTGCGTATGTTTACGAAGTATTAATAACTCATTAAATGCTAGTGCTACTAGCCCGAGTGGGGATGTCAAACCCTATGGATCCATATCTAAGATTCGCGTTCACCGGTTCAAAAACCAATGACTAAACGTTACCGAGCTAAAGGGAATGTTTCTGCCGTTGTATAACCCACACATATATAAGTTTAAGTACTTGTGCCTAGTATGTAAAATATAAAATCCGCATGTATTCTCAGTTCCCAAAATATGTTAAAGTAAAAAGGGAATGCTATAACTCACAATGATAAAGTAGCGGTAAAGTCGAGTCGGGAAAAGTGAGCAAGTAATGAAGGTTGTCCAAACGGGTCCTCAACCTAAGTCAAATAGTACTAAGTCAGTAAATCGTCCGAATAGGTTTAAAAGTATGTAAATAAGGTCTTAAGGGTCATCATCATTCATCATAAAACAAAAGGCGTAAAGTAAATTTCGTTCATGAAAGTAGTTTAAAACAAAAGCTGACTTCGATCAGTCACCACGGCCTCTACCCTTACTGAATTAAGTTGAGACCAGTGGCCATGACTCCGTATATGAGTCCTTTAAGTGTGGTAAAATTTACAGAAGCAAACTCGTCTTTGTTTGACCGTGGCGATGGTCTAAGTGCGAGTAGGTCAGAAATTTCTGCACAACGTTAAAAGGACATAGTGACGATCGGAGGGCCATAAATCCTAAACCGTAACTTGGATTAAGACGAGTCCTATATTAAAAATTATCTACTCGAAAAGATATATCTTAAAATCAAGGTTACAGTAGCCCAGGTGTACTGGTATGTTACGGAAACCAGAAAACAGTAGGCAGAAGACAGAAAACAGAAAAATAGTGGGTTCCGGTGGTCTTGGTGTTTGATGTTCATCATGGTTCTCATCCTTGATGCATATAGCTTCAAGTGTATAACTCATTGATGTGTTTACCTCATATTGACCAAGTTTTGACCATCATAACTGAAATGTCCCGTTCTTATTGATTAAAAACGTTCCATATTAATTGATTTCGTTGCGAGGTTTTGACCTCTATATGAGACGTTTTTCAAAGACTGCATTCATTTTTAAAATAAACCATAACCTTTATTTTATAGATAAAGGTTTTAAAATGTTTTACGTAGATTATTAAATAATGATAATCTAAAATATTCTATTTACACACGACCATTACATAATAGTTTACAATACAAATATGTTACAACAAAATAAGTTTCTTGAATGCAGTTTTTACACAATATCATACAAGCATGGACTCCAAATCTCGTCCTTATTTAAGTATGCGACAGCGAAAGCTCTTAATAATCACCTGAGAATAAACATGCTTAAAACGTCAACAAAAATGTTGGTGAGTTATAGGTTTAACCTATATATATCAAATCATAATAATAGACCACAAGATTTCATATTTCAATACACATCCCATACATAGAGATAAAAATCATTCATATGGTGAACACCTGGTAACCGACATTAACAAGATGCATATATAAGAATATCCCCATCATTCCGGGACACCCTTCGGATATGATATAAATTTCGAAGTACTAAAGCATCCGGTACTTTGGATGGGGTTTGTTAGGCCCAATAGATCTATCTTTAGGATTCGCGTCAATTAGGGTGTCTGTTCTCTAATTCTTAGATTACCAGACTTAAATAAAAGGGACATATTCGATTTCGATAATTCAACCATAGAATGTAGTTTCACGTACTTGTGTCTATTTTGTAAATCATTTATAAAACCTGCATGTATTCTCATCCCAAAAATATTAGATTTTAAAAGTGGGACTATAACTCACTTTCACAGATTTTTACTTCGTCGGGAAGTAAGACTTGGCCACTGGTTGATTCACGAACCTATAACAATATATACATATATATCAAAGTATGTTCAAAATATATTTACAACACTTTTAATATATTTTGATGTTTTAAGTTTATTAAGTCAGATGTCCTCGTTAGTAACCTACAACTAGTTGTCCACAGTTAGATGTACAGAAATAAATCGATAAATATTATCTTGAATCAATCCACGACCCAGTGTATACGTATCTCAGTATTGATCACAACTCAAACTATATATATTTTGGAATCAACCTCAACCCTGTATAGCTAACTCCAACATTCACATATAGAGTGTCTATGGTTGTTCCGAAATATATATAGATGTGTCGACATGATAGTTCGAAACATTGTATACGTGTCTATGGTATCTCAAGATTACATAATATACAATACAAGTTGATTAAGTTATGGTTGGAATAGATTTGTTACCAATTTTCACGTAGCTAAAATGAGAAAAATTATCCAATCTTGTTTTACCCATAACTTCTTCATTTTAAATCCGTTTTGAGTGAATCAAATTGCTATGGTTTCATATTGAACTCTATTTTATGAATCTAAACAGAAAAAGTATAGGTTTATAGTCGGAAAAATAAGTTACAAGTGTTTTTTTGTAAAGGTAGTCATTTCAGTCGAAAGAACGACGTCTAGATGACCATTTTAGAAAACATAATTCCACTTTGAGTTTAACCATAATTTTTGGATATAGTTTCATGTTCATAATAAAAATCATTTTCTCAGAATAACAACTTTTAAATCAAATTTTATCATAATTTTTAATTAACTAACCCAAAACAGCCCGCGGTGTTACTACGACGGCGTTAATCCGGTTTTACGGTGTTTTTCGTGTTTTCAGGTTTTAAATCATTAAGTTAGCATATCATATAGATATAGAACATGTGTTTAGTTGATTTTAAAAGTCAAGTTAGAAGGATTAACTTTTGTTTGCGAACAAGTTTAGAATTAACTAAACTATGTTCTAGTGATTACAAGTTTAAACCTTCGAATAAGATAGCTTTATATGTATGAATCAAATGATGTTATGAACATCATTACTACCTTAAGTTCCTTGGATAAACCTACTGGAAAAGAGAAAAATGGATCTAGCTTCAACGGATCCTTGGATGGCTCGAAGTTCTTGAAGCAGAATCATGACACGAAAACAAGTTCAAGTAAGATCATCACTTGAAATAAGATTGTTATAGTTATAGAAATTGAATCAAAGTTTGAATATGATTATTACCTTGTATTAGAATGATAACCTACTGTAAGAAACAAAGATTTCTTGAGGTTGGATGATCACCTTACAAGATTGGAAGTGAGCTAGCAAACTTGAAAGTATTCTTGATTTTATGTAACTTGAACTTGTAGAATATATGAAGAACACTTAGAACTTGAAGATAGAACTTGAGAGAGATCAATTAGATGAAGAAAATTGAAGAATGAAAGTGTTTGTAGGTGTTTTTGGTCGTTGGTGTATGGATTAGATATAAAGGATATGTAATTTTGTTTTCATGTAAATAAGTCATGAATGATTACTCATATTTTTGTAATTTTATGAGATATTTCATGCTAGTTGCCAAATGATGGTTCCCACATGTGTTAGGTGACTCACATGGGCTGCTAAGAGCTGATCATTGGAGTGTATATACCAATAGTACATACATCTAAAATATGTGTATTGTACGAGTACGAATACGGGTGCATACGAGTAGAATTGTTGATGAAACTGAACGAGGATGTAATTGTAAGCATTTTTATTAAGTAGAAGTATTTTGATAAGTGTATTGAAGTCTTTCAAAAGTGCATAAATACATATTAAAACACTACATGTATATACATTTTAATTGAGTCGTTAAGTCATCGTTAGTCGTTACATGTAAGTGTTGTTTTGAAACCTTTAGGTTAACGATCTTGTTAAATGTTGTTAACCCAATGTTTATAATATCAAATGAGATTTTAAATTATTATATTATCATGATATTATCATGTATGAATATCTCTTAATATGATATATATACATTAAATGTCTTTACAACGATAATCGTTACATATATGTCTCGTTTAAAAATCATTAAGTTAGTAGTCTTATTTTTACATATGTAGTTCATTGTTAATATACTTAATGATAAGTTCGTGAATCACCGGTCAACTTGGGTGGTCAATTGTCTATATGAAACATATTTCAATTAATCAAGTCTTAACAAGTTTGATTGCTTAACATGTTGGAAACATTTAATCATGTAAATATCAATCTCAATTAATATATATAAACATGGAAAAGTTCGGGTCACTACAGTACCTACCCGTTAAATAAATTTCGTCCCGAAATTTTAAGCTGTTGAAGGTGTTGACGAATCTTCTGGAAATAGATGTGGGTATTTCTTCTTCATCTGATCTTCACGCTCCCAGGTGAACTCGGGTCCTCTACGAGCATTCCATCGAACCTTAACAATTGGTATCTTGTTTTGCTTAAGTCTTTTAACCTCACGATCCATTATTTCGACGGGTTCTTCGATGAATTGAAGTTTTTCGTTGATTTGGATTTCATCTAACGGAATAGTGAGATCTTCTTTAGCAAAACATTTCTTCAAATTCGAGACGTGGAAAGTGTTATGTACAGCCGCGAGTTGTTGAGGTAACTCAAGTCGATAAGCTACTGGTCCGACACGATCAATAATCTTGAATGGTCCAATATACCTTGGATTTAATTTCCCTCGTTTACCAAATCGAACAACGCCTTTCCAAGGTGCAACTTTAAGCATGACCATCTCTCCAATTTTAAATTCTATATCTTTTCTTTTAATGTCAGCGTAGCTCTTTTGTCGACTTTGGGCGGTTTTCAACCGTTGTTGAATTTGGATGATCTTCTCGGTAGTTTCTTGTATAATCTCCGGACCCGTAATCTGTCTATCCCCCACTTCACTCCAACAAATCGGAGACCTGCATTTTCTACCATAAAGTACTTCAAACGGCGCCATCTCAATGCTTGAATGGTAGCTGTTGTTGTAGGAAAATTCTGCTAACGGTAGATGTCGATCCCAACTGTTTCCGAAATCAATAACACATGCTCGTAGCATGTCTTCAAGCGTTTGTATCGTCCTTTCGCTCTGCCCATCAGTTTGTGGATGATAGGCAGTACTCATGTCTAGACGAGTTCCTAATGCTTGCTGTAATGTCTGCCAGAATCTTGAAATAAATCTACCATCCCTATCAGAGATAATAGAGATTGGTATTCCATGTCTGGAGACGACTTCCTTCAAATACAGTCGTGCTAACTTCTCCATCTTGTCATCTTCTCTTATTGGCAGGAAGTGTGCTGATTTGGTAAGACGATCAACTATTAGCCAAATAGTATCAAAACCACTTGCAGTCCTTGGCAATTTAGTGATGAAATCCATGGTAATGTTTTCCCATTTCCATTCCGGGATTTCGGGTTGTTGAAGTAGACCTGATGGTTTCTGATGCTCAGCTTTGACCTTAGAACACGTCAAACATTCTCCTACGTATTTAGCAACATCGGCTTTCATACCCAGCCACCAAAAATGTTTCTTGAGATCCTTATACATCTTCCCCGTTCCAGGATGTATTGAATATCTGGTTTTATGAGCTTCTCTAAGTACCATTTCTCTCATATCTCCAAATTTTGGTACCCAAATCCTTTCAGCCCTATACCGGGTTCCGTCTTCCCGAATATTAAGATGCTTCTCCGATCCTTTGGGTATTTCATCCTTTAAATTTCCCTTTTTTAAAACTCCTTGTTGCGCCTCCTTTATTTGAGTAGTAAGGTGATTATGAATCATTATATTCATAGATTTTACTCGAATGGGTTCTCTGTCCTTCCTGCTCAAGGCATCGGCTACCACATTTGCCTTCCTCGGGTGGTAACGAATCTCAAAGTCGTAATCATTCAATAATTCAATCCACCTACGCTGCCTCATATTCAGTTGTTTCTGATTAAATATGTGTTGAAGACTTTTGTGGTCAGTATATATAATACTTTTGACCCCATATAAGTAGTGTCTCCAAGTCTTTAATGCAAAAACAACCGCGCCTAATTCCAAATCATGCGTCATATAATTTTGTTCGTGAATCTTCAATTGTCTAGACGCATAAGCAATCACCTTCGTTCGTTGCATTAATACACAACCAAGACCTTGCTTTGATGCGTCACAATAAATCACAAAATCATCATTCCCTTCAGGCAATGACAATATAGGTGCCGTAGTTAGCTTTTTCTTCAATAACTGAAACGCTTTCTCTTGTTCATCATTCCATTCAAATTTCTTCCCTTTATGCGTTAATGCAGTCAAGGGTTTTGCTATTTTGGAAAAGTCTTGGATGAACCTTCTGTAGTAACCAGCTAGTCCTAAAAACTGGCGTATGTGTTTCGGAGTTTTCGGGGTTTTCCACTTTTTAACAGTTTCTATCTTTGCCGGATCCACCTTAATACCTTCTTTGTTCACTATGTGACCGAGGAATTGAACTTCTTCTAACCAAAATGCACACTTTGAAAACTTAGCGTACAATTCTTCCTTCCTCAATACTTCTAACACCTTTCTCAAATGTTCACCGTGTTCTTGGTCATTCTTTGAGTAGATAAGTATGTCATCAATGAAAACAATGACAAACTTGTCAAGGTATGGTCCACACACTCGGTTCATAAGGTCCATGAACACAACTGGTGCATTAGTTAAACCAAACGGCATGACCATAAACTCGTAATGACCGTAACGTGTTCTGAAAGCAGTCTTTGGAATATCATCTTCTTTCACCCGCATTTGATGATACCCGAAACGTAAGTCAATCTTTGAATAAACAGACGAGCCTTGTAATTGATCAAATAAGTCGTCGATTCTCGGTAGTGGGTAGCGGTTCTTGATGGTAAGTTTGTTCAACTCTCGGTAGTCGATACACAACCTGAATGTACCATCTTTCTTCTTGACAAACAAAACAGGAGCTCCCCACGGTGATGTGCTTGGTCGAATGAAACCACGCTCTAAAAGTTCTTGTAATTGGCTTTGCAGTTCTTTCATCTCGCTGGGTGCGAGTCTGTAAGGAGCACGAGCTATTGGTGCAGCTCCTGGTACAAGATCCCGGTAATTCTTTCAGAAATACATCGGGAAATTCTTTTGCAATGGGAACATCATTGATGCTCTTTTCTTCAGTTTGTACTTTCTCGATGTGTGCTAGAACAGCATAGCAACCTTTTCTTATTAGTTTTTGTGCCTTCAAATTACTAATAAGATGTAGCTTCGTGTTGTCCTTTTCTCCGTACACCATTAAGGGTTTTCCTTTTTCTCGTATAATGTGAATTGCATTTTTGTAACAAACGATCTCTGCTTTCACTTCTTTCAACCAGTCCATACCGATTATCACATCAAAACTCCCTAACTCTACTGGTATCAAATCAATCTTAAATGTTTTGCTAACCAGTTTAATTTCTCGATTCCGACATATATTATCTGCTGAAATTAATTTACCATTTGCTAATTCGAGTAAAAATTTACTATCCAAAGGCGTCAATGGACAACTTAATTTAGCACAAACATCTCTACTCATATAGCTTCTATCCGCACCCGAATCAAATAAAACGTAAGCAGATTTATTGTCAATAAGAAACGTACCCGTAACAAGCTCCGGGTCTTCCTGTGCCTCTGCTGCATTAATATTGAAAACTCTTCTGCGGCCTTGTCCATTCGTGTTCTCCTGGTTCGGGCAATTTCTAATAATATGGCCCGGTTTTCCACATTTATAACAAACTACATTGGCATAACTTGCTCCGACACTACTTGCTCCGATACTACTTGCTCCGCCATTACTCGTTCTGACAACATTTGTTCCTTTCGTTCTGTTAACCCCTGGTCCGTAGACCTCACACTTCGCCGCGCTATGACCATTTCTTTTACACTTGTTGCAAAATTTGGTGCAGAACCCCGAGTGATACTTTTTACACCTTTGGCATAGCTGCTTCTGATTGTTGTTGTTGTTGCGGTTGTTATTGTTGTTGGGATGATTGTTGTAGTTGATGTTGTTGTTGTTGTTGTTGTTGTTGTTGGGCCGTTTGTTGTAGTTGCGATTGATGTTGCGATTGTTGGGATAATTGTTGCGATTATTATTGTAATTGCTGTTGTTGTTGTATTGGTGATTCTTATCACCATTTTCCTCCCACTTTCTTTTGACTTGCTTCACATTGGCCTCTTCAGCCGTCTGTTATTTAATTCTTTCCTCAATCTGGTTCACTAGTTTGTGAGCCATTCTACATGCCTGTTGTATGGAGGCGGGCTCATGTGAATTTATATCTTCTTGGATTCTTTCCGGTAATCCTTTTCACAAATGCGTCGATCTTCTCTTCCTCATCTTCGAACGCTCCCGGACATAATAGGCACAATTCTGTGAATCGTCTTTCGTACGTGGTAATATCAAATCCTTGGGTTCGTAACCCTCTAAGTTCTGTCTTGAGCTTATTGACCTCAGTTCTGGGACGGTACTTCTCGTTCATCAAGTGCTTGAATGCTGACCACGGTACTGCGTACGCATCATCTTGTCCCACTTGCTCTAGATAGGTATTCCACCATGTTAACGCAGAACCTGTGAAGGTATGCGTAGCGTACTTCACTTTGTCCTCTTCAGTACACTTACTTATGGCAAACACCGATTCGACCTTCTCGGTCCACCATTTCAATCCGATCGGTCCTTCGGTTCCATCAAATTCCAAAGGTTTGCAGGCAGTGAATTCTTTGTAGGTGCATCCTACACGATTTTCTGTACTGCTAGATCCAAGGTTATTGTTGGTACGTAGCGCAGCCTGTACTGCGGCTATGTTTGAAGCTAGAAAAGTACGGAATTCCACTTCATTCATATTCACGGTGTGTCGAGTAGTCGGTGCCATTTCCTTCAAAATAGTCAAATGGAACAAGTTAATCATACAGAATATTAAGAGTAGTTAATAGTATTTCGTAGCATAATATGAACTCATTTATAAAAGCTTTTTCTTCATATTAGCATTTTATAAGTTTAAATTCGGGTAGTACCTACCCGTTAAGTTCATACTTAGTAGCTAATATACAATTCAACTACTATAATTCTATATGAAAAACTGATTATAATAATATTTCGCATTCAAACTTTTATACAATATTTTACAAACTTACAATACCTCTTATTTTACATAAAGCATGAAATATAGCACACAATAACTTTGATACAAGATAGTTGTGAAGATAATTCTAGCTAGTACACAAGTTGTTCAGCAAAGGCAATAAAGACACATAATTCATACGTCCAGAAACAAGTCATGCATTCTGGTTTTACTAGGACTACTTCCCATCCTTGGTCTTGTGGAACATAACCGTTATGGCCGTTGAGAAGACAGCGTGTTGTAACGTCGTCAAAGGGACGAGGGTTACGTAATGACCAACAGTCTCGTAATAACATAAAAACCTCATTTCTTACCCCAATTACCGACTCCGTCACTTGTGAGAACGTTTTGTTTAATAGTTGTAGCCCGATGTTCTTTTTCTCACTTTGGTGAGAAGCGAACATTACTAACCCGTAAGTATAGCATGCTTCTTTATGTTGCATGTTAGCCGCTTTTTCTAAATCATGAAGTCCTATATTCGGATACAGTGAGTCAAAATAATTTCTTAACCCGTTGCGTAAAATAGCATTTGGGTTCCCCGCAATATATGCGTCAAAGTAAACACATCGTAACTTATGGGTTTCCCAATGTGATATCCCCCATCTTTCAAACGAAAGTCTCTTATAAACCAAGACATTCTTGGAACGTTCTTCGAATGTCTTATAAACTGATCTCGCCTTAAATAGTTGTGCCGAGGAATTCTGACCAACTCTAGACAAGATTTCATCAATCATGTCTCCGGGTAGGTCTCTTAAAATATTGGGTTGTCTATCCATTTTGTGTTTTTATACTGTAAAATAGACAAGAGTTAGATTCATAAAAAAAAATACTTATTAATACAAGCAATTTTTACGTATATCATAAAGCATAAGCACACTATATTACATATATTACACCATACGAATACAACTATCTTATTCCGACTCACTCATTTCTTCTTTTTCAAACTTGGTTCTTTTTGCTAAGTTTTTAGGGATATATGATGTTTCCCTAATACGAGCCGTCGTTTTCCATATTGGTCTAGAAAAACCTGGTGGTTTAGAGGTTCCCGGGTTATTGTCACAACTTAAGAAATACGGGTGTTGACGATACATATAAAGTTCATCGGGTTTGGAATCAAATTTCTCTATTTTTATGCCCTTTCCCGTATTGTTCTCTTTTGCCTTATTAAATTGTGTTGGGGTAATTTCTATAACATCATCGGAATCCTTGTCGGGATCCGATTCATCGGAGAATTGGTAATCCTCCCAATACATTGCTTCCTTGGCGGAAACACCATTGACCATAATTAACTTTGGTCGGTTGGTTGAGGATTTTCTTTTACTTAACCGTTTTATTATTTCCCCCACTGGTTCTATTTCTTCTTCCGGTTCCGATTCTTCTTCCGGTTCCGATTCTTCTTCCGGTTCCGACTCTTCTTCCGGTTCCTCTTCGGGAACTTGTGAATCAGTCCACGAATCATTCCAATTTATATTTGACTCTTCATTATTATTAGGTGAGTCAATGGGACTTGTTCTAGAGGTAGACATCTATCACATAATATCAAACACGTTAAGAGATTAATATATCACATAATATTCACATGTTAAAAATATATAGTTTCCAACAAAATTTGTTAAGCAATCATTTTTCAAGTAAACACGGTCGAAGTCCAGACTCACTAATGCATCCTAACAAACTCGATAAGACACACTAATGCAAAATTCTGGTTCTCTAAGACCAACGCTCGGATACCAACTGAAATTTCCCGTTCTTATTGATTAAAAACGTTCCATATTAATTGATTTCGTTGCGAGGTTTTGACCTCTATATGAGACGTTTTTCAAAGACTGCATTCATTTTTAAAACAAACCATAGCCTTTATTTCATAGATAAAGGTTTTAAAAAGTTTTACGTAGATTATTAAATAATGATAATCTAAAATATCCCGTTTACACACGACCATTACATAATGGTTTACAATACAAATATGTTACAACAAAATAAGTTTCTTGAATGCAGTTTTTACACAATATCATACAAGCATGGACTCCAAATCTCATCCTTATTTAAGTATGCGACAGCGGAAGCTCTTAATAATCACCTGAGAATAAACATGCTTAAAACGTCAACAAAAATGTTGGTGAGTTATAGGTTTAACCTATATATATCAAATCATAATAATAGACCACAAGATTTCATATTTCAATACACATCCCATACATAGAGATAAAAATCATTCATATGGTGAACACCTGGTAACCGACATTAACAAAATGCATATATAAGAATATCCCCATCATTCCGGGACACCCTTCGGATATGATATAAATTTTGAAGTACTAAAGCATCCGGTACTTTGGATGGGGTTTGTTAGGCCCAATAGATCTATCTTTAGGATTCGCGTCAATTAGGGTGTCTGTTCCCTAATTCTTAGATTACCAGACTTAAATAAAAGGGACATATTCGATTTCGATAATTCAACCATAGAATGTAGTTTCACGTACTTGTGTCTATTTTGTAAATCATTTATAAAACCTGCATGTATTCTCATCCCAAAAATATTAGATTTTAAAAGTGGGACTATAACTCACTTTCACAGATTTTTACTTCGTCGGGAAGTAAGACTTGGCCACTGGTTGATTCACGAACCTATAACAATATATACATATATATCAAAGTATGTTCAAAATATATTTACAACACTTTTAATATATTTTGATGTTTTAAGTTTATTAAGTCAGATGTCCTCGTTAGTAACCTACAACTAGTTGTCCACAGTTAGATGTACAGAAATAAATCAATAAATATTATCTTGAATCAATCCACGACCCAGTGTATATGTATCTCAGTATTGATCACAACTCAAACTATATATATTTTGGAATCAACCTCAAACCTGTATAGCTAACTCCAACATTCACATATAGAGTGTCTATGGTTGTTCCGAAATATATATAGATGTGTCGACATGATAGGTCGAAACATTGTATACGTGTCTATGGTATCTCAAGATTACATAATATACAATACAAGTTGATTAAGTTATGGTTGGAATAGATTTGTTACCAATTTTCACGTAGCTAAAATGAGAAAAATTATCCAATCTTGTTTTACCCATAACTTCTTCATTTTAAATCCGTTTTGAGTGAATCAAATTGCTATGGTTTCATATTGAACTCTATTTTATGAATCTAAACAGAAAAAGTATAGGTTTATAGTTGGAAAAATAAGTTACAAGTGTTTTTTTGTAAAGGTAGTCATTTCAGTCGAAAGAACGACGTCTAGATGACCATTTTAGAAAACATACTTCCACTTTGAGTTTAACCATAATTTTTGGATATAGTTTCATGTTCATAATAAAAATAATTTTCTCAGAATAACAACTTTTAAATCAAAGTTTATCATAGTTTTTAATTAACTAACCCAAAACAGCCCGCGGTGTTACTACGACGGCGTAAATCCGGTTTTACGGTGTTTTTCGTGTTTTCAGGTTTTAAATCATCAAGTTAGCATATCATATAGATATAGAACATGTGTTTAGTTTATTTTAAAAGTCAAGTTAGAAGGATTAACTTTTGTTTGCGAACAAGTTTAGAATTAACTAAACTATGTTATAGTGATTACAAGTTTAAACCTTCGAATAAGATAGCTTTATATGTATGAATCGAATGATGTTATGAACATCATTACTACCTTAAGTTCCTTGGATAAACCTACTGGAAAAGAGAAAAATGGATCTAGCTTCAACGGATCCTTGGATGGCTCGAAGTTCTTGAAGCAGAATCATGACACGAAAACAAGTTCAAGTAAGATCATCACTTGAAATAAGATTGTTATAGTTATAGAAATTGAACCAAAGTTTGAATATGATTATTACCTTGTATTAGAATGATAACCTACTGTAAGAAACAAAGATTTCTTGAGGTTGGATGATCACCTTACAAGATTGGAAGTGAGCTAGCAAACTTGAAAGTATTCTTGATTTTATGTAACTAGAACTTGTAGAATATATGAAGAACACTTAGAACTTGAAGATAGAACTTGAGAGAGATCAATTAGATGAAGAAAATTGAAGAATGAAAGTGTTTGTAGGTGTTTTTGGTCGTTGGTGTATGGATTAGATATAAAGGATATGTAATTTTGTTTTCATGTAAATAAGTCATGAATGATTACTCATATTTTTGTAATTTTATGAGATATTTCATGCTAGTTGCCAAATGATAGTTCCCACATGTGTTAGGTGACTCACATGGGATTCTAAGAGCTGATAATTGGAGTGTATATACCAATAGTACATACATCTAAAAGCTGTGTATTGTACGAGTACGAATACGGGTGCATACGAGTAGAATTGTTGATGAAACTGAACGAGGATGTAATTGTAAGCATTTTTGTTAAGTAGAAGTATTTTGATAAGTGTATTGAAGTCTTTAAAAAGTGTATAAATACATATTAAAACACTACATGTATATACATTTTAACTGAGTCGTTAAGTCATCGTTAGACGTTACATGTAAGTGTTGTTTTGAAACCTTTAGGTTAACGATCTTGTTAAATGTTGTTAACCCAATGTTTATAATATCAAATGAGATTTTAAATTATTATATTATCATGATATTATCATGTATGAATATCTCTTAATATGATATATATACATTAAATGTCTTTACAACGATAATCGTTACATATATGTCTCGTTTAAAAATCATTAAGTTAGTAGTCTTGTTTTTACATATGTAGTTCATTGTTATTGTACTTAATGATATGTTTACTTATCATAGTATCATGTTAACTATATATATATCCATATATATGTCATCATATAGTTTTTACAAGTTTTAACGTTCGTGAATCACCGGTCAACTTGGGTGGTCAATTGTCTATATGAAACATATTTCAATTAATCAAGTCTTAACAAGTTTGATTGCTTAACATGTTGGAAACATTTAATCATGTAAATATCAATCTCAATTAATATATATAAACATGGAAAATTTCGGGTCACTACAATAACTCTTGTGTAAGTCTAAGACATGAAGCACAACTCACTTAAGAGTTGTATGTAGTTTGATGAACCAAAGTTACATCAATGTCTTAGGCTTGTCACATACATGAACTATAAAGTAATATTAAGCAAGTTTTGACTATTATGACACAAGTGTAGATCTAAGACATGTAGCACAACTCACTTAAGAGTTGTATGAAGTTTGATGAACCAAAGTTACATCAAAGTCTTAGATCTAACACATACATGAACTTTAAAAATAATAATAAGTTACAAACTTGAAAGTAAACTTATGAAATCAAGATCTTGAGTTGTAGAACATAGTTCTTTAGTTTGATCTTGAAGATCCAAGACTCAAAAGTCTAGATCTAACATAAGTGTACAAAGTTATAATTAAAGAAAGCTTACTTATGTGTTCTTGAACTTTCAAAGTTAACTTTTAGTTCAAGATTAATGAGATCAAGACTAACTTGTTGTACTTGACCAACAACAACCAATAATCACAAAATTAAAGTGCAAGTAAATGAAGTAGTAAACTAAATGAACAAGAAACAAATTCATGGGTTGTTCATACTTTAAAGATTCAAACCAAAGTTTGATCTTTAGAAAGTAAACTTTAAAGTTTACTAACATGACTTACAAGTATGATTTGCAACACATATACTCTAAATCTTTTGAAACAATAAATGTAGAATCATAAACTAGTAAGTTTATGTTCTTGTGTTCTTGAAAATACAAGATATTATGAAGAATCAAACTAAAAAGTTGATTCTTGAAACTAGTAAGTAACAAACAACAACTAGTAACAAAGTAACAACAACTAGTAACAATAAACTTCAAGTAACTTAAACAATAATCAAAGAACAAGTGATGATGATGATAATGTATGTGTGCAATTCGGTTTTAAGAAAAAAGAAAGAAGAAGAAAACTTGAACAAGTTAAATACAAGTTGAGAGAAAAAAGAGAGAAAATGTTATGTAAGTAAAAGTGTGTATGTGAGAAATGAGAAATGACCATACAATGCTTTGAAAGGTGCGACATTAATGCTTGAGTGATAACTATTGTTGAACGAGAATTCGGCTAACGGCATATGCCTTTCCCAGGCCTTTCCAAAATCAATGACACATGCACGCAACATGTCCTCCAAGGTTTGAATTGTTCGTTCACTTTGCCGTCAGTCTGAGGGTGATAAGCAGTACTCATGTCAAGTCGAGTTCCCATGGCTTCTTGCAAAGAACGCCAAAATCTAAAAGCAAAACGAGGATCGCGATCCGAGATGATCGATAAAGGCACACCATGATGAGATACAACCTCCTTGATGTATAATTGAGCAAGTCTCTCCATTGTATCTGTTTCCTTCATTGCTAGAAAGTGTGCAGATTTAGTAAGGCAATCAACAATAACCCAAATAGTATCGTATCCGCCCACCGTCTTCGGCAGCTTAGTAATGAAATACATTGTGATCCTTTCCCACTTCCATTGTGGGATTTCCGGTTGTTGCAGTAAGCCAGAAGGTCTCTGATGCTCGGCTTTAACTTTCGAGCAGGTTAAACATTTACCAACATAGGTCGCAACGTCCTTCTTAAGATTCGGCCACCAATACTGTTCTTTAAGGTCATGGTACATTTTGCCTGCTCCAGGGTGAATCGAATATCTCGACTTGTGAGCTTCATCAAGTATAAGGTTACGTAGATCTCCATAATAAGGTACCCAAATTCTTCCGGCATAACATCGGAGTCCAGACTCCCTAACCTCGAATCGAGAGACAAGTATGTTCAAATGTTCGTGAGATATATTCTCCTTCTTGAGAGCCTCATCTTGGGCTACTCTGATCTGGCTGTTGAGGTTCGAATGAATGGTGATGTTCAGAGCCCTAACACGAAGAGGTGCCGTCCTCTCCTTTCGGCTTAAAGCGTCAGCTACAACATTGGCCTTGCCAGGATGATAACGAAGTTCACAATTGTAGTCATTGAGCGTCTCAATCCATCGATGCTATCTCATATTTAGTTGCTTCTGATCGAAGATGTGCTGGAGACTCTTGTGATCGGTGAAGATAGTACTCTTAGCTCCATACAAATAGTGTCTCCACAATTTGAGTGCAAAGACAACGGCTCCAAGTTCAAGATCATGAGTAGTGTAGTTCCACTCGTGAATCTTCAATTGGCGGGAGGCATAGGCAATAACCTTTGATCGTTGCATCAACACGCAACCAAAACCACTTTTCGATGCATCACAATAAACAACAAAGTCGTCACTGCCCTCAGGAAGTGATAGGATAGGTGCGGTGTTTAACTTCTTCTTCAAAGTTTGAAATGCTGATTCGTGTGCGGGTTCCCAAATGAACTTCTTGCCCTTGTGAGTCAGCGCGGTCAAAGGACGCGCAATCAGAGAAAATCCTTCAATGAACCTTCGGTAGTAACTGGCGAGACCTAGGAATTGGCGAATATGCGTAGGAGTAGTGGGGGTCTCCCACTTGCTGATGGCTTCAATCTTGGCGGGGTCAACTTTGATACCCTGGTCGCTCACAACATGACCCAGAAATTGTACTTCCTTCAACCAAAATTCACACTTGGAGAATTTGACGTAAAGTTGCTCTTGTCTCAGGAGTTCAAGTACTAGTCGGAGGTATCGCTCATGCTCTTCTTCGCTCTTAGAGTAGATGAGGATATCATCTATGAAGACGATAACAAACTTATCCAAGTACGGCTTGCAGACACGATTCATGAGGTCCATGAACACGGCAGGTGCATTTGTCAAACCGAATGGCATCACGAGAAACTCATAATGACCATAACGGGTCCTGAATGCAGTTTTCATCACGTCACTTTCCTTCACCCTCAACTGGTGATAACCGGATCGTAAATCGATCTTTGAGTAAATGCTCGATCCTTGTAGTTGATCAAAAAGATCATCAATTCGTGGAAGAGGATCCATCCTTCTTCTTCACAAACAAAAGTTACATCAAAGTTACATCAAAGTCTTCACAAACCGATTCTTGATAGTCAATTTGTTTTGCTCACGGTAGTCGATACACATACGGAAGGATCCATCCTTCTTCTTCACAAACAGAACAGGTGCGTCCCAAGGCGAGAAACTTGGTTGGATAAATCCACAATCTAACAGCTCTTGTAGTTGACTCTGCAATTCTTGCATCTCGGAAGGTGCGAGTCTATAAGGTGCGCGAGCTACAGGTGCAGCTCCTGGTACTAAATCAATCTGAAACTCTACTGCTCTCTGCGGTGGCAATCCCGGCAATTCCTCTGGGAAGACATCAGAAAATTCGTTCACAATTCGAACGTCGTTCACGCTCTTCACCTCAGTTTCTACTATTTTCGCATGCGCTAGGACAGCAAGACGTCCCTTCTTCATAATCTTTTGTGCTTTCACGCAACTAATGAGGTCCAGCTTCGAGGTACATCTCTCTCCGTAGATGATCAGTGGCTCACCGTCTCCGTGTGGTATACGAAGAGCTTTATCTCCACAGATAATATCGGCCCTTATCTTGCTCAACCAATCCATACCGAGTATCACGTCAAAACTTCCCAGTTTGATAGGTATTAAGTCAATTTCGAAATCTGCACCAGCTATGTTGATAATAGCTCCTCGACTAATATGGTCAACTTTCTCAAGTTTTCCGTTGGCGACCTCGACAAGCATACTCTCTTTTAACGGGACTAACGACCAATTAATCTTATTGCAAAAATGTCTGCATACATAACTTCTATCTGCACCAGTATCAAACAAGGCAGAAGCTAAAAGATTGTTGATTTTGAATATACCTGTCACCAAGTCGGGGTTTTCGCGTGCGTCCCTTGCATTAACATTAAAAGCTCTACCACAGGGTGGTCCGCCGTCTTTTCGCTTGTTTGGGCACGCATTTCTGAAATGGCCCGTCTGCCCGCATTCGTAGCACTTTTTAGGTCCATTGGTATTCGGCTTCCCATTCAAAGTGGTGACCTTGAAGTCTTTCCCAACATGCCCAGACCGTTGGCACTTCTCGCAGACAACATTGCAATACCCAGTGTGGTGTTTGTAACACCTCTTGCATTGAGGTAGGGTTCCCTTGTAGTTCGGGTTGGAGTTGGTGTTGTTTTTGGGGTTGGGGTTTCCACCGTTGTTGTTTCCTCTGAAACCCTCATGTCGTTTTGCCGGGTTCTGTTCATAGTTTCTTCCCCTGTTGTTGTTGTTGTTGTTGTTGTTGTTGTTGTTGTTGTTGTTGTTGTTGTTGTTGTTGTGGTTATCCCATTTGCGCTTCTCACTAGTGCCTGCTTCAGACTTAGTTTTCTCCGGTTCATCGATGGTTATTTGATTCATTAAAGTATGCGCCATGCGCATCGCTTCGGGAAAATTTGGTGGTTTGGACGAGGTGACGTTACCCTTGATGCTCTTAGGGAGTCCCAGAAGTATCTCTCCATTCGCTTGAATTCTGGGGTGACCATTGTCGGACACATCCGGGCTAGTTCCAAAAATCTCCTGTTGTAACCATCAAGGTCGTTCCCAACGGCCTTTAACTGCATGAATTCCTAGTCCATCTTTTGGATTTCGGTTCTCAGACAATACTCCTCAATCATGGCACCCTTAAATTCCTCTCATGGCGTAGCATACGCCTCATCAATGCCTTGTGCCTGTGCCATTGTGTTCCACCACGTGAGCGCGCCGTCAGATAGCGTGCAAGAAGCAAATTTGGTTTTGTTGTCCTCCGAACAGTTGCTAACTCGAAATACTGATTCAAGTTTCTCGAACCATCTGGTGAGACCAACCGGTCCCTCAGTGCCGCTGAAGTTATGTGGTTTACAGCTCTGGAATTCCTTGTAAGTACACCCATTTCGAATGGGTTGAATAACTGGTGGTGGTGGCGGTGGCGGTGGCGGTGGAGCTTGGGGTTGCATTTCTGCAATGGCTGCGGCTACACGTTCTTGGATCATCTCTTCAATTTGAGCAGCAGTAGGTGTGGATCGACCGTTAGCCATGGTGTTCTATACAAACATTTTGACTCAAATTAAAATCCAGCATTCAATATATAATAATATAGTATATAACAACCAACATGTAAACAGCACAACACATGTTAATTAAGTAACGCAAGTTGATACAAGTACCGCAAAACACCATACAGTAACGTATATAGAACACTTGTGCAAAGAGTAACATCACAAAGTTTCTATTCATTAATAATAAGTTTCATACATCATGATAGATTCGTAAAATACATAAGTGAAATATGAAAATACAACTAGATTACATCATGAAATCTAATACAAAAGGTCCTGCGGTGAAGGTGGGTGTAGGATGTCTAAAACCTGAGCCAACTGCTCCTCGAGCTCAGTAACCCGAGCTCGGAGGATTACCACCTCCCTCCTCAGTTCCTCGTTAGAGGGAGATGGTGGGGCAGGCGGTGCAGGTGGTGCGGGTGGTGCCGGTGGTGCGGGTGGTGCGGGTGGTGCAGACCGCACGAAACGGGGTGCAGACGTTCCGGCTCCAGAAATAGTCAGTACGTAACGGGGTGTCTTACGCACTTCTGGGTCGGCAGGATACGGCACAAGCCGCTTGTAGTGACCCGAACTTTTCCATGTTTATATATATTAATTGAGATTGATATTTACATAATTAAATGTTTCCAACATGTTAAGCAATCAAATTTGTTAAGACTTGATTAATTGAAATATGTTTCATATAGACAATTGACCACCCAAGTTGACCGGCGATTCACGAACGTTAAAACTTGTAAAAACGACATGACGATATATATATGGATATACATATGGTTAACATGAGATTATGATAAGTAAGTATCTCCGTAAGTATATTAACAATGAGTTATATACATATAAACAAGACTACTTACTTAAGGATTTCGAAACGAGACATATATGTAACGATTATCGTTGTAACGACATTTAAATGTATATATATCATATTAAGATATATTAATATATCATAATATCATGATAATATAATAATTTAACATCTCATTAGATATAATAAACAATAGGTTAACAACATTAATTGAGATCGTTAACTTAAAGGTTTCAAAAACAACACTTACATGTAACGACTAACGATGACTTAACGACTCAGTTAAAATGTATATACATGTAGTGTATTTAGATGTATTAAAATACTTTTAGAAGACTTCAAGACATATATCAAAACACTCATACTTAACGAAAATGGTTACAGTTACTTTCCCATTCTTTTCTTTCATCAAGAATTCTAGTCGTATTCTTACCCGTATTATACACAGCTTCAAAACGTACTTACTATGGGTATATACCAATAGGAACTAGCATGGGATTCCACTCTTGATTATGTCATGTATGACTAATCAATTTTAACTTCTACCATGAGCTAGTCAACTAACTAGAACTCCTTTTAACCCCACTCACCACTCACCAATTACCACTCATCATTCACTCCATTTCACTTCCAATTCTCTTTCTAATTCTCTCTCAACACACACACACTATTATGAACGTATTTTTCCAGTAGTTAACCATCATCTTCATCAAAAATCACTTCAAGAATCAAGCTATAATCATCATAGGAAGAACACTTCAAGAACACTTCAAAAATCCCTTCAAGTTTACTAATTTACTTCCAAGCTTTCTAATCCATTCCAAGTAATCATCTAAGATCAAGAAACCTTTGTTATATACAGTAGGTTATCTTTCTTATTCAAGGTAATATTCATATTCAAACTTTGATTCAATTTCTATAACTATAAACTATCTTAATTCGAGTAAAAATCTTACTTGAACTTGTTTTTGTGTCATGATCCTACTTCAAGAACTTTCAAGCCATCCAAGATCCTTTGAAGCTAGATTATTTCTTGTCACTTCCAGTAGGTTTACCTACTAAACTTGAAGTAGTAATGATGTTCATAACATCATTCGATTCATATATATAAAACTATCTTATTCGAAGGTTTAAACTCGTAATTACTAGAACATAGTTTAGTTAATTCTAAACTTGTTCACAAACAAAAGTTAATCCTTCTAACTTGACTTTTAAAATTAACTAAAGACATGTTCTATATCTATATGATATGCTAACTTAATGATTTAAAACCTGGAAACACGAAAAACACCGTAAAACCGGATTTACGCCGTCGTAGTAACACCGCGGGCTGTTTTGGGTTAGTTAATTAAAAACTATGATAAACTTTGATTTAAAAGTTGTTATTTTGAGAAAATGATTTTTATTATGAACATGAAACTATATCCTAAAATTATGGTTAAACTCAAAGTGGAAGTATGTTTTCTAAAATGGTCATCTAGACGTCGTTCTTTCGACTGAAATGACTACCTTTACAAAAACGACTTGTAACTTATTTTTATGACTATAAACCTATACTTTTTCTGTTTAGATTCATAAAATAGAGTTCAATATGAAACCATAGCAATTTGATTCACTCAAAACGGATTTAAAATGAAGAAGTTATGGGTAAAACAAGATTGGATAATTTTTCTCATTTTAGCTACGTGAAAATTGGTAACAAATCTATTCCAACCATAACTTAATCAACTTGTATTGTATATTATGTAATCTTGAGATACCATAGACACGTATACAATGTTTCGACCTATCATGTCGACACATCTATATATATTTCGGAACAACCATAGACACTCTATATGTGAATGTTGGAGTTAGCTATACAGGGTTGAGGTTGATTCCAAAATATATATAGTTTGAGTTGTGATCAATACTGAGATATGTATACACTGGGTCGTGGATTGATTCAAGATAATATTTATCGATTTATTTCTGTACATCTAACTGTGGACAACTAGTTGTAGGTTACTAACGAGGACAGCTAACTTAATAAACTTAAAACATCAAAATATATTAAAAGTGTTGTAAATATATTTTGAACATACTTTAATATATATGTATATATTGTTATAGGTTCGTGAATCAACAGTGGCCAAGTCTTACTTCTCGACGAAGTAAAAATCTGTGAAAGTGAGTTATAGTCCCACTTTTAAAATCTAATATTTTTGGGATGAGAATACATGCAGGTTTTATAAATGATTTACAAAATAGACACAAGTACGTGAAACTACATTCTATGGTTGAATTATCGAAATCGAATATGCCCCTTTTTATTAAGTCTGGTAATCTAAGAATTAGGGAACAGACACCCTAATTGACGCGAATCCTAAAGATAGATCTATTGGGCATAACAAACCCCATCCAAAGTACCGGATGCTTTAGTACTTCGAAATTAATATCATATCCGAAGGGTGTCCCGGAATGATGGGGATATTCTTATATATGCATCTTGTTAATGTCGGTTACCAGGTGTTCACCATATGAATGATTTTTATCTCTATGTATGGGATGTGTATTGAAATATGAAATCTTGTGGTCTATTGTTACGATTTGATATATATAGGTTAAACCTATAACTCACCAACATTTTTGTTGACGTTTAAAGCATGTTTATTCTCAGGTGAATATTAAGAGCTTCCGCTGTTGCATACTAAAATAAGGACAAGATTTGGAGTCCATGTTTGTATGATATTGTGTAAAAACTGCATTCAAGAAACTGATTTCGATGTAACATATTTGTATTGTAAACCATTATGTAATGGTCGTGTGTAAACAGGATATTTTAGATTATCATTATTTGATAATCTACGTAAAGCTTTTTAAACCTTTATTGATGAAATAAAGGTTATGGTTTGTTTTAAAATGAATGCAGTCTTTGAAAAACGTCTCATATAGAGGTCAAAACCTCGCAACGAAATCAATTAATATGGAACGTTTTTAATCAATAAGAACGGAACATTTCAGTTGGTATCAGAGCGTTGGTCTTAGAGAACCAGAATTTTGCATTAGTGTGTCTTATCGAGTTTGTTAGGATGCATTAGTGAGTCTGGACTTCGACCGTGTTTACTTGAAAAATGATTGCTTAACAAATTTTGTTGGAAACTATATATTTTTAACATGTGAATATTATGTGATATATTAATCTCTTAACGCGTTTGATATTATGTGATAGATGTCTACCTCTAGAACAAGTCCCATTGACTCACCTAATAATAATGAAGAGTCAAATGTAAATTGGAATGATTCGTGGACTGATTCACTAGTTCCCGAAGAGGAACCGGAAGAAGAGTCGGAACCGGAAGAAGAATCGGAACCGGAAGAAGAATCGGAACCGGATGAAGAAATAGAACCGGTGGGGGAAATAATAAAACGGTTAAATAAAAGAAAATTCTCAACCAACCGACCAAGGTTAATTATGGTCAATGGTGTTTCCGCTAAGGAAGCAAAATATTGGGAGGATTACCAATTCTCCGATGAATCGAATTTTGACGAGAATTCCGATGATGTTATAGAAATTACCCCAACTGAATTTAAAAAGGCAAAATAAAATAATAAGGAAAATAATAAGGGAATCGGATATGTATCGTCAACCCCCGAAGTCCTTAAGTTGTAACAATGACCCGGGAACCTCTAAACCACCAGGTTTTTCTAAACCAATGTGGAAAACGACGGCTCGTATTAGGGGAACATCATATATCCCTAGAAACTTAGCAAAACGAACCAAAACCGAAGAAGAAGAAACAAGCGAGTCGGAATAAGATAGTTGTATTCGTGTGGTGTAATATATGTAATATAGTGTGCTTATGCTTTATGATATATGTAAAAATTGCTTGTATTAATAAGTATTTTTTTTATGAATCTAACTCTTGTCTATTTTACAGTATAAAAACACAAAATGGATAGACAACCCAATATTTTAAGAGACCTACCCGGAGACATGATTGATGAAATCTTGTCTAGAGTCGGTCAGAATTCTTCGGCACAACTATTTAAGGCGAGATCAGTTTGTAAGACATTCGAAGAACGTTCCAAGAATGCCTTGGTTTATAAAAGGCTTTCGTTCGAAAGATGGGGGATATCACATTGGGAAATCCATAAGTTACGATGTGTTTACTTTGACGCATATATTGCGGGGAACCCAAATGCTATTTTACGCAATGGGTTAAGAAATTATTTTGACTCAATATATCCGAATATTGGACTTCGTGATTTAGAAAAAGCGGCTAACATGCAACATAAAGAAGCATGTTATGCTTACGGATTAGTAATGTTCGCTTCTCACCAAAGTGAGAACAAGAACACCGGCCTACAATTATTAAACAAAACGTTCCCACAAGTGACGGAGTCGGTAATTGGGGTAAGAAATGAGGTTTTTAGATTGTTACGGGACTGTTGGACATTACGTAACCCTCGTCCCTTTGACGATGTTACAACACGCTGTCTTATCAACGGCCATAACGGTTATGTTCCACAAGACCAAGGATAGGAAGTAGTCCTAGTAAAACCAGAATGCATGACTTGTTTCTGGACGTATGAATTACGTGTCTTTATTGCCTTTGCTGAACGACTTGTGTACTAGCTAGAATTATCTTCACAACTATCTTGTATCAAAGTTATTGTGTGCTATATTTCATGCTTTATGTAAAATAAGCGGTATTGTAAGTTTGTAAAATATTGTATAAAAGTTTGAACGCGAAATATTATTATAATCAGTTTTTCATATAGAATTGTAGTAGTTGAATTGTATATTAGCTACTAAGTATGAACTTAACGGGTAGGTACTACCCGAATTTAAACTTATAAAACGCTAATATGAAGAAAAAGCTTTTATAAATGAGTTCATATTATGCTACGAAATACTATTAACTACTCTTAATATTCTGTATGATTAACTTGTTCCATTTGACTATTTTGAAGGAAATGGCACCGACTACTCGACACACCGTGAATATGAATGAAGAGGAATTCCGTACTTTTCTAGCTTCAAACATAGCCGCAGTACAGGCTGCGCTACATACCAACAATAACCTTGGATCTAGCAGTACAGGAAATCGTGTAGGATGCACCTACAAAGAATTCACTGCCTGCAAACCTTTGGAATTTGATGGAACCGAAGGACCGATCGGATTGAAACGGTGGACCGAGAAGGTCGAATTGGTGTTTGCCATAAGTAAGTGTACTGAAGAGGACAAAGTAAAGTACGCTACGCATACCTTCACAGGTTCTGCGTTAACATGCTGGAATACCTATCTAGAGCAAGTGGGACAAGACGATGCTTACGCACTACCGTGGTCATCATTCAAGCACTTGATGAACGAGAAGTACCGTCCCAGAACCGAGGTCAATAAGCTCAAGACAGAACTTAGAGGGTTACGAACCAAAGGATTTGATATTACCACGTACGAAAGACGATTCACAGAATTGTGCCTATTGTGTCCGGGAGCATTCGAAGATGAGGAAGAGAAGATCGACGCGTTTGTGAAAGGATTACCGGAAAGAATCCAAGAAGATATAAGTTCACACGAGCCCGCCTCCATACAATAGGCATGTAGAATGGCTCACAAACTAGTGAACCAGATTGAAGAAAGAATTAAAGAACAGACTGCTGAAGAGGCCAATGTGAAGCAAGTCAAAAGAAAGTGGGAGGAAAACGGTGATAAGAATCACCAATACAACAACAACAGCAATTACAACAATAATCGCAACAATTATCCCAACAATCGCAACATCAATCGCAACTACAACAAACGGCCCAACAACAACAACAACAACAACAACAACAACAACAACAACAACAATAATAACAACAGCAACTACAACAATCATCCCAACAACAATAATAACCGCAACAACAACAACAATCAGAAGCAGCTATGCCAAAGGTGTGAAAAGTATCACTCGGGGTTCTGCACCAAATTTTGCAACAAGTGTAAAAGAAACGGTCATAGCGCGGCGAAGTGTGAGGTCTACGGACCAGGGGTTAATAGAACGAAAGGAACAAATGGTGTCGGAACGAGTAATGGCGGAGCAAGTAGTGTCGGAGCAAGTTATGCCAATGTAGTTTGTTATAAATGTGGAAAACCGGGCCACATTATTAGAAATTGCCCGAACCAGGAGAACACGAATGGACAAGGCCGCGGAAGAGTTTTCAATATTAATGCGGCAGAGGCACAGGAAGACCCGGAGCTTGTTACGGGTACGTTTCTTATTGACAATAAATCTGCTTACGTTTTATTTGATTCGGGTGCGGATAGAAGCTATATGAGTAGAGATTTTTGTGCTAAATTAAGTTGTCCATTGACGCCTTTGGATAGTAAATTTTTACTCGAATTAGCAAATGGTAAATTAATTTCAGCAGATAATATATGTCGGAATCGAGAAATTAAACTGGTTAGCGAAACATTTAAGATTGATTTGATACCAGTAGAGTTAGGGAGTTTTGATGTGATAATCGGTATGGACTGGTTGAAAGAAGTGAAAGCAGAGATCGTTTGTTACAAAAATGCAATTGGCATTATACGAGAAAAAGGAAAACCATTAATGGTGTACGGATAAAAGGGCAACACGAAGCTACATCTTATTAGTAATTTGAAGGCACAAAAACTAATAAGAAAAGGTTACTATGTTGTTCTAGCACACGTCGAGAAAGTACAAACTGAAGAAAAGAGCATCAATGATGTTCCCATTGCAAAAGAATTTCCCGATGTATTTCTGAAAGAATTACCGGGATTACCCCCACATCGATCCGTTGAATTTCAAATAGATCTTGTACCAGGAGCTGCACCAATAGCTCGTGCTCCTTACAGACTCGCACCAAGCGAGATGAAAGAACTGCAAAGCCAATTACAAGAACTTTTAGAGCGTGGTTTCATTCAACCAAGCACATCACCGTGGGGAGCTCCTGTTTTGTTTATCAAGAAGAAAGATGGTACATTCAGGTTGTGTATCGACTACCGAGAGTTGAACAAACTTACCATCAAGAACCGTTACCCACTACCGAGAATCGACGACTTATTTTGTAGTGACCCGAACTTTTCCATGTTTATATATATTAATTGAGATTGATATTTACATGATTAAATGTTTCCAACATGTTAAGCAATCAAACTTGTTAAGACTTGATTAATTGAAATAGGTTTCATATAGACAATTGACCACCCAAGTTGACCGGTGATTCACGAACGTTAAAACTTGTAAAAACTATATGATGACATATATATGGTTATATATATAGTTAACATGATATTATGATAAGTAAACATATCATTAAGTATATTAACAATGAACTACATATGTAAAAACAAGACTACTAACTTAATGATTTTGAAACGAGACATATATGTAACGATTATCGTTGTAACGACATTTAATGTATATATATCATATTAATAGATATTCGTATATCATAATATCATGATAATATAATAATTTAAAATCTCTTTTGATATTATAAACATTGGGTTAACAACATTTAACAAGATCGTTAACCTAAAGGTTTCAAAACAACATTTACATGTAACGACTAACGATGACTTAACGACTCAGTTAAAATGTATATACATGTAGTGTTTTAATATGTATTCATACACTTTTGAAAGACTTCAAGACACTTATCAAAATACTTCTACTTACCAAAAATGCTTACAATTACATCCTCGTTCAGTTTCATCAACAATTCTACTCGTATGCACCCGTATTCTTACTCGTACAATACACAGCTTTTAGATGTATGTACTATTGGTATATACACTCCAATGATCAGCTATTAGCATCCCATGTGAGTCACCTAACACATGTGGGAACCATCATTTGGCAACTAGCATGAAATATCTCATAAAATTACAAAAATATGAGTAATCATTCATGACTTATTTACATGAAAACAAAATTACATATCCTTTATATCTAATCCATACACCAACGACCAAAAACACCTACAAACACTTTCATTCTTCAATTTTCTTCATCTAATTGATCTCTCTCAAGTTCTATCTTCAAGTTCTAAGTATTCTTCATAAATTCCAAAAGTTCTAGTTTCATAAAATCAAGAATACTTTCAAGTTTGCTAGCTCACTTCCAATCTTGTAAGGTGATCATCCAACCTCAAGAAATCTTTGTTTCTTACAGTAGGTTATCATTCTAATACAAGGTAATAATCATATTCAAACTTTGGTTCAATTTCTATAACTATAACAATCTTATTTCAAGTGATGATCTTACTTGAACTTGTTTTCGTGTCATGATTCTGCTTCAAGAACTTCGAGCCATTCAAGGATCCATTGAAGCTAGATCCATTTTTATATTTTCCAGTAGGTTTATCCAAGGAACTTAAGGTAGTAATGATGTTCATAACATCATTCGATTCATACATATAAAGCTATCTTATTCGAAGGTTTAAACTTGTAATCACTAGAACATAGTTTAGTTAATTCTAAACTTGTTCGCAAACAAAAGTTAATCCTTATAACTTGACTTTTAAAATCAACTAAACACATGTTCTATATCTGTATGATATGCTAACTTAATGATTTAAAACCTGGAAACACGAAAAACACCGTAAAACCGGATTTACGCCGTCGTAGTAACACCGCGGGCTGTTTTGGGTTAGTTAATTAAAAACTATGATAAACTTTGATTTAAAAGTTGTTATTCTGAGAAAATGATTTTTATTATGAACATGAAACTATATCCAAAAATTATGGTTAAACTCAAAGTGGAAGTATGTTTTCTAAAATGGTCATCTAGACGTCGTTCTTTCGACTGAAATGACTACCTTTACAAAAACGACTTGTAACTTATTTTTCCGACTATAAACCTATACTTTTCTGTTTAGATTCATAAAATAGAGTTCAATATGAAACCATAGCAATTTGATTCACTCAAAACGGATTTAAAATGAAGAAATTATGGGTAAAACAAGATTGGATAATTTTTCTCATTTTAGCTACGTGAAAATTGGTAACAAATCTATTCCAACCATAACTTAATCAACTTGTATTGTATATTATGTAATCTTGAGATACCATAGACACGTATACAATGTTTCGACCTATCATGTCGACACATCTATATATATTTCGGAACAACCATAGACACTCTATATGTGAATGTTGGAGTTAGCTATACAGGGTTGAGGTTGATTCCAAAATATATATAGTTTGAGTTGTGATCAATACTGAGATACGTATACACTGGGTCGTGGATTGATTCAAGATAATATTTATCGATTTATTTCTGTACATCTAACTGTGGACAACTAGTTGTAGGTTACTAACGAGGACAGCTGACTTAATAAACTTAAAACATCAAAATATATTAAAAGTGTTGTAAATATATTTTGAACATACTTTGATATATATGTATATATTGTTATAGGTTCGTGAATCAACCAGTGGCCAAGTCTTACTTCCCGACGAAGTAAAAATCTGTGAAAGTGAGTTATAGTCCCACTTTTAAAATCTAATATTTTTGGGATGAGAATACATGCAGGTTTTATAAATGATTTACAAAATAGACACAAGTACGTGAAACTACATTCTATGGTTGAATTATCGAAATCGAATATGCCCCTTTTTATTAAGTCTGGTAATCTAAGAATTAGGGAACAGACACCCTAATTGACGCGAATCCTAAAGATAGATCTATTGGGCCTAACAAATCCCATCCAAAGTACCGGATGCTTTAGTACTTCGAAATTTATATAATATCCGAAGGGTGTCCCGGAATGATGGGGATATTCTTATATATGCATCTTGTTAATGTCGGTTACCAGGTGTTCACCATATGAATGATTTTTATCTCTATGTATGGGATGTGTATTGAAATATGAAATCTTGTGGTCTATTGTTACGATTTGATATATATAGGTTAAACCTATAACTCACCAACATTTTTGTTGACGTTTAAAGCATGTTTATTCTCAGGTGAATATTAAGAGCTTCCGCTGTTGCATACTAAAATAAGGACAAGATTTGGAGTCCATGTTTGTATGATATTGTGTAAAAACTGCGTTCAAGAAACTGATTTCGATGTAACATATTTGTATTGTAAACCATTATGTAATGGTCGTGTGTAAACAGGATATTTTAGATTATCATTATTTGATAATCTACGTAAAGCTTTTTAAACCTTTATTTATGAAATAAAGGTTATGGTTTGTTTTAAAAATGAATGCAGTCTTTGAAAAACGTCTCACATAGAGGTCAAAACCTCGCAACGAAATCAATTAATATGGAACGTTTTTAATCAATAAGAACGGGACATTTCAGTTGGTATCCGAGCGTTGGTCTTAGAGAACCAGAATTTTGCATTAGTGTGTCTTATCGAGTTTGTTAGGATGCATTAGTGAGTCTGGACTTCGACCGTGTTTACTTGAAAAATGATTGCTTAACAAATTTTGTTGGAAACTATATATTTTTAACATGTGAATATTATGTGATATATTAATCTCTTAACGCGTTTGATATTATGTGATATATGTCTACCTCTAGAACAAGTCCCATTGACTCACCTAATAATAATGAAGATTCAAATGTAAATTGGAATGATTCGTGGACTGATTCACAAGTTCCCGAAGAGGAACCGGAAGAAGAGTCGGAACCGGAAGAAGAATCGGAACCGGAAGAAGAATCGGAACCGGATGAAGAAATAGAACCGGTGGGGGAAATAATAAAACGGTTAAGTAAAAGAAAATCCTCGACCAACCGACCAAGGTTAATTATGGTCAATGGTGTTTCCGCCAAGGAAGCAAAATATTGGGAGGATTACCAATTCTCCGATGAATCGGATTCCGACGAGAATTCCGATGATGTTATAGAAATTACCCCAACTGAATTTAAAAAGGCAAAAGAAAATAATAACGGAAAGGGCATAAAAATAGAGAAATCTAATTCCAACCCCGATGAACTTTATATGTATCGTCAACCCCCGAAGTCCTTAAGTTGTAACAATGACCCGGGAACCTCTAAACCACCAGGTTTTTCTAAACCAATGTGGATCACGACGACTCGTATTAGGGGAACATCATATATCCCTAGAAACTTGGGAAAACGAACCAAAACCGAAGAAGAAGAAACAAGCGAGTCGGAATAAGATAGTTGTATTCGTGTGGTGTAATATATGTAATATAGTGTGCTTATGCTTTATGATATATGTAAAAATTGCTTGTATTAATAAGTATTTTTTTTATGAATCTAACTCTTGTCTATTTTACAGTATAAAAACACAAAATGGATAGACAACCCAATATTTTAAGAGACCTACCCGGAGACATGATTGATGAAATCTTGTCTAGAGTCGGTCAGAATTCTTCGGCACAACTATTTAAGGCGAGATCTGTTTGTAAGACATTCGAAGAACGTTCCAAGAATGCCTTGGTTTATAAAAGGCTTTCGTTCGGAAGATGGGGGATATCACATTGGGAAATCCATAAGTTACGATGTGTTTACTTTGACGCATATATTGCGGGGAACCCAAATGCTATTTTACGCAATGGGTTAAGAAATTATTTTGACTCAATATATCCGAATATTGGACTTCGTGATTTAGAAAAAGCGGCTAACATGCAACATAAAGAAGCATGTTATGCTTACGGATTAGTAATGTTCGCTTCTCACCAAAGTGAGAACAAGAACATCGGGCTACAACTATTAAACAAAACGTTCCCACAAGTGACGGAGTCGGTAATTGGGGTAAGAAATGAGGTTTTTAGATTGTTACGGGACTGTTGGACATTACGTAACCCTCGTCCCTTTGACGACGTTACAACACGCTGTCTTATCAACGGCCATAACGGTTATGTTCCACAAGACCAAGGATGGGAAGTAGTCCTAGTAAAACCAGAATGCATGACTTGTTTCTGGACGTATGAATTACGTGTCTTTATTGCCTTTGCTGAACGACTTGTGTACTAGCTAGAATTATCTTCACAACCATCTTGTATCAAATTTATTGTGTGCTATATTTCATGCTATATGTAAATAAGCGGTATTGTAAGTTTGCAAAATGTTGTGTAAAAGTTTGAACGCGAAATATTATTATAATCAGTTTTTCATATAGAATTGTAGTAGTTGAATTGTATATTAGCTACTAAGTATGAACTTAACGGGTAGGTACTACCCGAATTTAAACTTATAAAATGCTAATATGAAGAAAAAGCTTTTATAAATGAGTTCATATTATGCTACGAAATACTATTAACTACTCTTAATATTCTGTATGATTAACTTGTTCCATTTAACTATTTTGAAGGAAATGGCACCGACTACTCGACACACCGTGAATATGAATGAAGAGGAATTCCGTACTTTTCTAGCTTCAAACATAGCCGCAGTACAGGCTGCGCTACATACCAACAATAACCTTGGATCTAGCAGTACAGGAAATCGTGTAGGATGCACCTACAAAGAATTCACTGCCTGCAAACCTTTGGAATTTGATGGAACCGAAGGACCGATCGGATTGAAACGGTGGACCGAGAAGGTCGAATCGGTGTTTGCCATAAGTAAGTGTACTGAAGAGGACAAAGTAAAGTACGCTACGCATACCTTCACAGGTTCTGCGTTAACATGGTGGAATACCTATCTAGAGCAAGTGGGACAAGACGATGCGTACGCACTACCGTGGTCAGCATTCAAGCACTTGATGAACGAGAAGTACCGTCCCAGAACCGAGGTCAATAAGCTCAAGACAGAACTTAGAGGGTTACGAACCCAAGGATTTGATATTACCACGTACGAAAGACGATTCACAGAATTGTGCCTATTGTGTCCGGGAGCATTCGAAGATGAGGAAGAGAAGATCGACGCGTTTGTGAAAGGATTACCGGAAAGAATCCAAGAAGATATAAGTTCACACGAGCCCGCCTCCATACAACAGGCATGTAGAATGGCTCACAAACTCGTGAACCAGATTGAAGAAAGAATTAAAGAACAGACTGCTGAAGAGGCCAATGTGAAGCAAGTCAAAAGAAAGTGGGAGGAAAACGGTGATAAGAATCACCAATACAACAACAACAGCAATTACAACAATAATCGCAACAATTATCCCAACAATCGCAACATCAATCGCAACTACAATAAACGGCCCAACAACAACAACAACAACAACAACAGCAACTACAACAATCATCCCAACAACAATAATAACCGCAACAACAACAACAATCAGAAACAGCTATGCCAAAGGTGTGAAAAGAATCACTCGGGGTTCTGCACCAAATTTTGCAACAAGTGTAAAAGAAATGGTCATAGCGCGGCGAAGTGTGAGGTCTACGGACCAGGGGTTAATAGAACGAAAGGAACAAATGGTGTCGGAACGAGTAATGGCGGAGCAAGTAGTGTCGGAGCAAGTTATGCCAATGTAGTTTGTTATAAATGTGGAAAACCGGGCCACATTATTAGAAATTGCCCGAACCAGGAGAACACGAATGGACAAGGCCGTGGAAGAGTTTTCAATATTAATGCGGCAGAGGCACAGGAAGACCCGGAGCTTGTTACGGGTACGTTTCTTATTGATAATAAATCTGCTTACGTTTTATTTGATTCGGGTGCGGATAGAAGCTATATGAGTAGAGATTTTTGTGCTAAATTAAGTTGTCCATTGACGCCTTTGGATAGTAAATTTTTACTCGAATTAGCAAATGGTAAATTAATTTCAGCAGATAATATATGTCGGAATCGAGAAATTAAACTGGTTAGCGAAACATTTAAGATTGATTTGATACCAGTAGAGTTAGGGAGTTTTGATGTGATAATCGGTATGGACTGGTTGAAAGAAGTGAAAGCGGAGATCGTTTGTTACAAAAATGCAATTCGCATTATACGAGAAAAAGGAAAAACCTTAATGGTGTACGGAGAAAAGGGCAACACGAAGCTACATCTTATTAGTAATTTGAAGGCACAAAAACTAATAAGAAAAGGTTGCTATGCTGTTCTAGCACACGTCGAGAAAGTACAAACTGAAGAAAAGAGCATCAATGATGTTCCCGTCGCAAAAGAATTTCCTGATGTATTTCCGAAAGAATTACCGGGATTACCCCCACATCGATCCGTTGAATTTCAAATAGATCTTGTACCAGGAGCTGCACCAATAGCTCGTGCTCCTTACAGACTCGCACCCAGCGAGATGAAAGAACTACAAAGCCAATTACAAGAACTTTTAGAGCGTGGTTTCATTCGACCAAGCACATCACCGTGGGGAGCTCCTGTTTTGTTTGTCAAGAAGAAAGATGGTACATTCAGGTTGTGTATCGACTACCGAGAGTTGAACAAACTTACCATCAAGAACCGCTACCCACTACCGAGAATCGATGACTTTTTTGATCAACTACAAGGCTCGTCTGTTTATTCAAAGATTGACTTACGTTCCTGGTATCATCAAATGAGGGTGAAAGAAGATGATATTCCAAAGACTGCTTTCAGAACACATTACGGTCATTACGAGTTTATGGTCATGCCGTTTGGTTTAACTAATGCACCAGCTGTGTTCATGGACCTTATGAACCGAGTGTGTGGACCATACCTTGACAAGTTTGTCATTATTTTCATTGATGACATACTTATTTACTCAAAGAATGACCAAGAACACGGTGAACATTTGAGAAAGGTGTTAGAAGTATTGAGGAAGGAAGAATTGTACGCTAAGTTTTCAAAGTGTGCATTTTGGTTGGAAGAAGTTCAATTCCTCGGTCACATAGTGAACAAAGAAGGTATTAAGGTGGATCCGGCAAAGATAGAAACTGTTGAAAAGTGGGAAACCCCGAAAACTCCGAAACACATACGCCAGTTTTTAGGACTAGCTGGTTACTACAGAAGGTTCATCCAAGACTTTTCCAGAATAGCAAAACCCTTGACTGCATTAACGCATAAAGGGAAGAAATTTGAATGGAATGATGAACAAGAGAAAGCGTTTCAGTTATTGAAGAAAAAGCTAACTACGGCACCTATAATGTCATTGCCTGAAGGGAATGATGATTTTGTGATTTATTGTGATGCATCAAAGCAAGGTCTCGGTTGTGTATTAATGCAACGAACGAAGGTGATTGCTTGTGCGTCTAGACAATTGAAGATTCACGAACAAAATTATACGACGCATGATTTGGAATTAGGCGCGGTTGTTTTTGCATTAAAGACTTGGAGGCACTACTTATATGGGGTCAAAAGTATTATATATACCGACCACAAAAGTCTTCAACACATATTTAATCAGAAACAACTGAATATGAGGCAGCGTAGGTGGATTGAATTATTGAATGATTACGACTTTGAGATTCGTTACCACCCGGGGAAGGCAAATGTGGTAGCCGATGCCTTGAGCAGGAAGGACAGAGAACCCATTCGAGTAAAATCTATGAATATAATGATTCATAATAACCTTACTACTCAAATAAAGGAGGCGCAACAAGGAGTTTTAAAAGAGGGAAATTTAAAGGATGAAATACCCAAAGGATCGGAGAAGCATCTTAATATTCGGGAAGACGGAACCCGGTATAGAGCTGAAAGGATTTGGGTACCAAAATTTGGAGATATGAGAGAAATGGTACTTAGAGAAGCTCATAAAACCAGATACTCAATACATCCTGGAACGGGGAAGATGTACAAGGATCTCAAGAAACATTTTTGGTGGCCGGGTATGAAAGCCGATGTTGCTAAATACGTAGGAGAATGTTTGACGTGTTCTAAGGTCAAAGCTGAGCATCAGAAACCATCAGGTCTACTTCAACAACCCGAAATCCCGGAATGGAAATGGGAAAACATTACCATGGATTTCATCACTAAATTGCCAAGGACTGCAAGTGGTTTTGATACAATTTGGGTAATAGTTGATCGTCTCACCAAATCAGCACACTTCCTGCCAATAAGAGAAGATGACAAGATGGAGAAGTTAGCACGACTGTATTTGAAGGAAGTCATCTCCAGACATGGAATACCAATCTCTATTATCTCTGATAGGGATGGCAGATTTATTTCAAGATTCTGGCAGACATTACAGCAAGCATTAGGAACTCGTCTAGACATGAGTACTGCCTATCATCCACAAACTGATGGGCAGAGCGAAAGGACGATACAAACGCTTGAAGACATGCTACGAGCATGTGTTATTGATTTCGGAAACAGTTGGGATCGACATCTACCGTTAGCAGAATTTTCCTACAACAACAGCTACCATTCAAGCATTGAGATGGCGCCGTTTGAAGCACTTTATGGTAGAAAGTGCAGGTCTCCGATTTGTTGGAGTGAAGTGGGGGATAGACAGATTACGGGTCCGGAGATTATACAAGAAACTACCGAGAAGATCATCCAAATTCAACAACGGTTGAAAACCGCCCAAAGTCGACAAAAGAGCTACGCTGACATTAAAAGAAAAGATATAGAATTTGAAATTGGTGAGATGGTCATGCTTAAAGTTGCACCTTGGAAAGGCGTTGTTCGATTTGGTAAACGAGGGAAATTAAATCCAAGGTATATTGGACCATTCAAGATTATTGATCGTGTCGGACCAGTAGCTTACCGACTAGAGTTACCTCAACAACTCGCGGCTGTACATAACACTTTCCACGTCTCGAATTTGAAGAAATGTTTTGCTAAAGAAGATCTCACTATTCCGTTAGATGAAATCCAAATCAACGAAAAACTTCAATTCATCGAAGAACCCGTCGAAATAATGGATCGTGAGGTTAAAAGACTTAAGCAAAACAAGATACCAATTGTTAAGGTTCGATGGAATGCTCGTAGAGGACCCGAGTTCACCTGGGAGCGTGAAGATCAGATGAAGAAGAAATACCCGCATCTATTTCCAGAAGATTCGTCAACACCTTCAACAGCTTAAAATTTCGGGACGAAATTTATTTAACGGGTAGGTACTGTAGTGACCCGAACTTTTCCATGTTTATATATATTAATTGAGATTGATATTTACATGATTAAATGTTTCCAACATGTTAAGCAATCAAACTTGTTAAGACTTGATTAATTGAAATAGGTTTCATATAGACAATTGACCACCCAAGTTGACCGGTGATTCACGAACGTTAAAACTTGTAAAAACTATATGATGACATATATATGGTTATATATATAGTTAACATGATATTATGATAAGTAAACATATCATTAAGTATATTAACAATGAACTACATATGTAAAAACAAGACTACTAACTTAATGATTTTGAAACGAGACATATATGTAACGATTATCGTTGTAACGACATTTAATGTATATATATCATATTAATAGATATTCGTATATCATAATATCATGATAATATAATAATTTAAAATCTCTTTTGATATTATAAACATTGGGTTAACAACATTTAACAAGATCGTTAACCTAAAGGTTTCAAAACAACATTTACATGTAACGACTAACGATGACTTAACGACTCAGTTAAAATGTATATACATGTAGTGTTTTAATATGTATTCATACACTTTTGAAAGACTTCAAGACACTTATCAAAATACTTCTACTTAACAAAAATGCTTACAATTACATCCTCGTTCAGTTTCATCAACAATTCTACTCGTATGCACCCGTATTCGTACTCGTACAATACACAGCTTTTAGATGTATGTACTATTGGTATATACACTCCAATGATCAGCTCTTAGCAGCACATGTGAGTCACCTAACACATGTGGGAACCATCATTTGGCAACTAGCATGAAATATCTCATAAAATTACAAAAATATGAGTAATCATTCATGACTTATTTACATGAAAACAAAATTACATATCCTTTATATCTAATCCATACACCAACGACCAAAAAAACCTACAAACACTTTCATTCTTCAATTTTCTTCATCTAATTGATCTCTCTCAAGTTCTATCTTCAAGTTCTAAGTGTTCTTCATAAATTCCAAAAGTTCTAGTTTCATAAAATCAAGAATACTTTCAAGTTTGCTAGCTCACTTCCAATCTTGTAAGGTGATCATCCAACCTCAAGAAATCTTTGTTTCTTACAGTAGGTTATCATTCTAATACAAGGTAATAATCATATTCAAACTTTGGTTCAATTTCTATAACTATAACAATCTTATTTCAAGTGATGATCTTACTTGAACTTGTTTTCGTGTCATGATTCTGCTTCAAGAACTTCGAGCCATCCAAGGATCCATTGAAGCTAGATCCATTTTTATCTTTTCCAGTAGGTTTATCCAAGGAACTTAAGGTAGTAATGATGTTCATAACATCATTCGATTCATACATATAAAGCTATCTTATTCGAAGGTTTAAACTTGTAATCACTAGAACATAGTTTAGTTAATTCTAAACTTGTTCGCAAACAAAAGTTAATCCTTCTAACTTGACTTTTAAAATCAACTAAACACATGTTCTATATCTGTATGATATGCTAACTTAATGATTTAAAACCTGGAAACACGAAAAACACCGTAAAACCGGATTTACGCCGTCGTAGTAACACCGCGGGCTGTTTTGGGTTAGTTAATTAAAAACTATGATAAACTTTGATTTAAAAGTTGTTATTCTGAGAAAATGATTTTTATTATGAACATGAAACTATATCCAAAAATTATGGTTAAACTCAAAGTGGAAGTATGTTTTCTAAAATGGTCATCTAGACGTCGTTCTTTCGACTGAAATGACTACCTTTACAAAAACGACTTGTAACTTATTTTTCCGACTATAAACCTATACTTTTCTGTTTAGATTCATAAAATAGAGTTCAATATGAAACCATAGCAATTTGATTCACTCAAAACGGATTTAAAATGAAGAAGTTATGGGTAAAACAAGATTGGATAATTTTTCTCATTTTAGCTACGTGAAAATTGGTAACAAATCTATTCCAACCATAACTTAATCAACTTGTATTGTATATTATGTAATCTTGAGATACCATAGACACGTATACAATGTTTCGACCTATCATGTCGACACATCTATATATATTTCGGAACAACTATAGACACTCTATATGTGAATGTTGGAGTTAGCTATACAGGGTTGAGGTTGATTCCAAAATATATATAGTTTGAGTTGTGATCAATACTGAGATACGTATACACTGGGTCGTGGATTGATTCAAGATAATATTTATCGATTTATTTCTGTACATCTAACTGTGGACAACTAGTTGTAGGTTACTAACGAGGACAGCTGACTTAATAAACTTAAAACATCAAAATATATTAAAAGTGTTGTAAATATATTTTGAACATACTTTGATATATATGTATATATTGTTATAGGTTCGTGAATCAACCAGTGGCCAAGTCTTACTTCCCGACGAAGTAAAAATCTGTGAAAGTGAGTTATAGTCCCACTTTTAAAATCTAATATTTTTGGGATGAGAATACATGCAGGTTTTATAAATGATTTAAAAAATAGACACAAGTACGTGAAACTACATTCTATGGTTGAATTATCGAAATCGAATATGCCCCTTTTTATTAAGTCTGGTAATCTAAGAATTAGGGAACAGACACCCTAATTGACGCGAATCCTAAAGATAGATCTATTGGGCCTAACAAACCCCATCCAAAGTACCGGATGCTTTAGTACTTCGAAATTTATATCATATCCGAAGGGTGTCCCGGAATGATGGGGATATTCTTATATATGCATCTTGTTAATGTCGGTTACCAGGTGTTCACTATATGAATGATTTTTATCTCTATGTATGGGATGTGTATTGAAATATGAAATCTTGTGGTCTATTGTTACGATTTGATATATATAGGTTAAACCTTTAACTCACCAACATTTTTGTTGACGTTTAAAGCATGTTTATTCTCAGGTGAATATTAAGAGCTTCCGCTGTTGCATACTAAAATAAGGACAAGATTTGGAGTCCATGTTTGTATGATATTGTGTAAAAACTGAATTCAAGAAACTGATTTCGATGTAACATATTTGTATTGTAAACCATTATGTAATGGTCGTGTGTAAACAGGATATTTTAGATTATCATTATTTGATAATCTACGTAAAGCTTTTTAAACCTTTATTTATGAAATAAAGGTTATGGTTTGTTTTAAAAATGAATGCAGTCTTTGAAAAACGTCTCATATAGAGGTCAAAACCTCGCAACGAAATCAATTAATATGGAACGTTTTTAATCAATAAGAACGGGACATTTCATATTTGATCAACTACAAGGCTCGTCTGTTTATTCAAAGATTGACTTACGTTCCGGGTATCATCAAATGCGGGTGAAAGAAGATGATATTCCAAAGACTGCTTTCAGAACACGTTACGGTCATTACGAGTTTATGGTCATGCCGTTTGGTTTAACTAATGCACCAGCTGTGTTCATGGACCTCATGAACCAAGTGTGTGGACCATACCTTGACAAGTTTGTCATTGTTTTCATTGATGACATACTTATTTACTCAAAGAATGACCAAGAACACGGTGAACATTTGAGAAAGGTGTTAGAAGTATTGAGGAAGGAAGAATTGTACGCTAAGTTTTAAAAGTGTGCATTTTGGTTGGAAGAAGTTCAATTCCTCGGTCACATAGTGAACAAAGAAGGTATTAAGGTGGATCCGGCAAAGATAGAAACTGTTGAAAAGTGGGAAACCCCAAAAACTCCGAAACACATACGCCAGTTTTTAGGACTAGCTGGTTACTACAGAAGGTTCATCCAAGACTTTTCCAGAATAGCAAAACCCTTGACTGCATTAACGCATAAAGGGAAGAAATTTGAATGGAATGATGAACAAGAGAAAACGTTTCAGTTATTGAAGAAAAAGCTAACTACGGCACCTATATTGTCATTGCCTGAAGGGAATGATGATTTTGTGATTTATTGTGACGCATCAAAGCAAGGTCTCGGTTGTGTATTAATGCAAAGAACGAAGGTGATTGCTTATGTGTCTAGACAATTGAAGATTCACGAACAAAATTATACGACGCATGATTTGGAATTAGGCGCAGTTGTTTTTGCATTAAAGACTTGGAGGCACTACTTATATGGGGTCAAAAGTATTATATATACCGACCACAAAAGTCTTCAACACATATTTAATCAGAAACAACTGAATATGAGGCAGCGTAGGTGGATTGAATTGTTGAATGATTACGACTTTGAGATTCGTTACCACCCGGAGAAGGCAAATGTGGTAGCCGATGCCTTGAGCAGGAAGGACAGAGAACCCATTCGAGTAAAATCTATGAATATAATGATTCATAATAACCTTACTACTCAAATAAAGGAGGCGCAACAAGGAGTTTTAAAAAAAGGAAATTTAAAGGATGAAATACCCAAAGGATCGGAGCAGCATCTTAATATTCGGGAAGACGGAACCCGGTATAGGGCTGAAAGGATTTGGGTACCAAAATTTGGAGATATGAGAGAAATGATACTTAGAGAAGCTCATAAAACCAGATACTCAATACATCCTGGAACGGGGAAGATGTACAAGGATCTCAAGAAACATTTTTGGTAGCCGGGTATGAAAGCCGATGTTGCTAAATACGTAGGAGAATGTTTGACGTGACCCGAACTTTTCCATGTTTATATATATTAATTGAGATTGATATTTACATGATTAAATGTTTCCAACATGTTAAGCAATCAAACTTGTTAAGACTTGATTAATTGAAATATGTTTCATATAGACAATTGACCACCCAAGTTGACCGGCGATTCACGAACGTTAAAACTTGTAAAAACGACATGACGATATATATATGGATATACATATGGTTAACATGAGATTATGATAAGTAAGTATCTCCATAAGTATATTAACAATGAGTTATATACATATAAACAAGACTATTAACTTAAGGATTTCGAAACGAGACATATATGTAACGATTATCGTTGTAACGACATTTAAATGTATATATATCATAGATATATATATTAATATATCATAATATCATGATAATATAATAATTTAACATCTCATTAGATATAATAAACAATAGGTTAACAACATTAATTGAGATCGTTAACTTAAAGGTTTCAAAAACAACACTTACATGTAACGACTAACGATGACTTAACGACTCAGTTAAAATGTATATACATGTAGTGTATTTAGATGTATTAAAATACTTTTGGAAGACTTCAAGACATATATCAAAACACTCATACTTAATGAAAATGGTTACAGTTACTTTCCCATTCTTTTCTTTCATCAAGAATTCTAGTCGTATTCTTACCCGTATTATACACAGCTTCAAAACGTACTTACTATGGGTATATACCAATAGGAACTAGCATGGGATTCCACTCTTGATTATGTCATATATGACTAATCAATTTTAACTTCTACCATGAGCTAGTCAACTAACTAGAACTCCTTTTAACCCCACTCACCACTCACCAATTACCACTCATCATTCACTCCATTTCACTTCCAATTCTCTTTCTAATTCTCTCTCAACACACACACACACTATTATGAATGTATTTTTCCAGTAGTTAATCATCATCTTCATCAAAAATCACTTCAAGAATCAAGCTATAATCATCATAGGAAGAACACTTCAAGAACACTTCAAAAATCCCTTCAAGTTTACTAATTTACTTCCAAGCTTTCTAATCCATTCCAAGTAATCATCTAAGATCAAGAAACCTTTGTTATATACAGTAGGTTATCTTTCTTATTCAAGGTAATATTCATATTCAAACTTTGATTCAATTTCTATAACTATAAACTATCTTAATTCGAGTAAAAATCTTACTTGAACTTGTTTTTGTGTCATGATCCTACTTCAAGAACTTTCAAGCCATCCAAGATCCTTTGAAGCTAGATCATTTCTTGTCACTTCCAGTAGGTTTACCTACTAAACTTGAGGTAGTAATGATGTTCATAACATCATTCAATTCATATATATAAAACTATCTTATTCGAAGGTTTAAACTCGTAATTACTAGAACATAGTTTAGTTAATTCTAAACTTGTTCGCAAACAAAAGTTAATCCTTCTAACTTGACTTTTAAAATTAACTAAAGACATGTTCTATATCTATATGATATGCTAACTTAATGATTTAAAACCTGGAAACACGAAAAACACCGTAAAACCGGATTTACGTCGTCGTAGTAACACCGCGGGCTGTTTTGGGTTAGTTAATTAAAAACTATGATAAACTTTGATTTAAAAGTTGTTATTTTGAGAAAATGATTTTTATTATGAACATGAAACTATATCCAAAAATTATGGTTAAACTCAAAGTGGAATTATGTTTTCTAAAATGGTCATCTAGACGTCGTTCTTTCGACTGAAATGACTACCTTTACAAAAACGACTTGTAACTTATTTTTCTGACTATAAACCTATACTTTTTCTGTTTAGATTCATAAAATAGAGTTCAATATGAAACCATAGCAATTTGATTCACTCAAAACGGATTTAAAATGAAGAAGTTATGGGTAAAACAAGATTGGATAATTTTTCTCATTTTAGCTACGTGAAAATTGGTAACAAATCTATTCCAACCATAACTTAATCAACTTGTATTGTATATTATGTAATCTTGAGATACCATAGACACGTATACAATGTTTCGACCTATCATGTCGACACATCTATATATATTTCGGAACAACCATAGACACTCTATATGTGAATGTTGGAGTTAGCTATACAGGGTTGAGGTTGATTCCAAAATATATATAGTTTGAGTTGTGATCAATACTGAGATACGTATACACTGGGTCGTGGATTGATTCAAGATAATATTTATCGATTTATTTCTGTACATCTAACTGTGGACAACTAGTTGTAGGTTACTAACGAGGACAGCTAACTTAATAAACTTAAAACATCAAAATATATTAAAAGTGTTGTAAATATATTTTGAACATACTTTAATATATATGTATATATTGTTATAGGTTCGTGAATCAACAGTGGCCAAGTCTTACTTCTCGACGAAGTAAAAATCTGTGAAAGTGAGTTATAGTCCCACTTTTAAAATCTAATATTTTTGGGATGAGAATACATGCAGGTTTTATAAATGATTTACAAAATAGACACAAGTACGTGAAACTACATTCTATGGTTGAATTATCGAAATCGAATATGCCCCTTTTTATTAAGTCTGGTAATCTAAGAATTAGGGAACAGACACCCTAATTGACGCGAATCCTAAAGATAGATCTATTGGGCCTAACAAACCCCATCCAAAGTACCGGATGCTTTTGTACTTCGAAATTAATATCATATCCGAAGGGTGTCCCGGAATGATGGGGATATTCTTATATATGCATCTTGTTAATGTCGGTTACCAGGTGTTCACCATATGAATAATTTTTATCTCTATGTATGGGATGTGTATTGAAATATAAAATCTTGTGGTCTATTGTTACGATTTGATATATATAGGTTAAACCTATAACTCACCAACATTTTTGTTGACGTTTAAAGCATGTTTATTCTCAGGTGAATATTAAGAGCTTCCGCTGTTGCATACTAAAATAAGGACAAGATTTGGAGTCCATGTTTGTATGATATTGTGTAAAAACTGCATTCAAGAAACTGATTTCGATGTAACATATTTGTATTGTAAACCATTATGTAATGGTCGTGTGTAAACAGGATATTTTAGATTATCATTATTTGATAATCTACGTAAAGCTTTTTAAACCTTTATTGATGAAATAAAGGTTATGGTTTGTTTTAAAATGAATGCAGTCTTTGAAAAACGTCTCATATAGAGGTCAAAACCTCGCAACGAAATCAATTAATATGGAACGTTTTTAATCAATAAGAACGGGACATTTCACCGCTTACGGGCAGTAACCCTACGACACCGACCAAACGCGTCAGTGAAGGCTCGTCCTCCGTTGATCCCCGGAATGATGGTACCGTCGAAGCGATACCGCTTCTTCAGCGGGGTGGAGGGTGGCTGAATAGGTATTTCAACAGGGTCCTCATCATCACTGGAGTCGTCTGAGGAAGAGTCATCTGATGAAGAATCGGCGGATGATGAGTCATCCGAATCATGTGGTGGTGGCACTGGTGGCTGAACTGGCAGTCCGTGGGTAGCCATCATCTGTCTGTATCTGCCTGGTGGAATCGGCACTAAACGTCCATTAGGAGCGCGTCGGCACGGCATGCGCAAATGGTTATGGAATGGCCCTTCCCCGAACTCCGTGGGAATCACAACACCACCGATGCGGGGTTGTGGCTCCGAGGGTCCGGGAGAAGACGGAGCTGGAATCTCCGTAGGGTCCACGTGTCCGTCAATAGTAGCCACTGGTGCCGGCGCAATACTACTAGCTCCGTAAAACGAAGCGCCGGGGTCACTAGTGCGTAGCGGGATCGGTGTGTCGGCAGCAGCAGCAGGTGGGGTGGCTGACGAGTCTAAACTGCCCAAAACGATAGCAGGTGGAACATCCGATATCTGAACAAGGAAAAATAAATTTTCCATGTCAGTAAGTCATAAAGCAAGCATGTATTAGGCCAACAGTTTAAATCATGTATAACAATAAGTAGCATGGCAATAATAACGAAGCATACAGAAGTAGCATGCAATCGAAAGCAAGTAAAATCATACAGTAGTGAAATCATGTAATATCATACGGCATATAGCAGTAAAAGTAAGCAGCAGCATGCAGTAAGTTCAGCGGAAACAAGTAAACTAGCAAGTTGTAGATTAGTCCTATTAGTGAATCCTACTCGGGTCGGTCTTAGACTCACTAATGCATCCTAATTCCCTACAACCAATGCTCTGATAACAAATGTGATGCCCCGTACAAAACCATCGTGTACGAATCATCAATAACAGGATCATTACAAGGTTAAGTACTACATGCTGTAACAAAAGAAGTTGCATTCACGATAAAAGATGACGTCATAACCGACGTCAATTGTTTTACACCAACAGTATGCTTCTATGAATAGAAAGCATGAATAAATGTATGAGACCCTTAGGTCGTTACAAATCATAGTTTCAAATGTATTAAAGTTTGAATGCAAGATAAACAGTTCATGCGGTGATAACACTAGAGCAGCAGGTGTCTACGGCAAGACTAGCACGACAGCGGAAGCAAATAACCTTAAGCACCTGAGAAAAACATGCTTAAAAACGTCAACACAAAGGTTGGTGAGCTATAGTTTAAGTATAACAGTATGTAAGGTAGGCCACGAGATTTCAGTGCTACAAAGAGCGTTTCAAAATAGTATGATAAAGTATATGTTAACCGTGGGCACTTGGTAACTAACTTAACGTTTATACCCCCTGAAAGTACACTTGGCAAGTGCGTATGTTTACAAAGTATTAAACACTCGTTAAATGCTAGCGCTACTAGCCCGAGTGGGGATGTCAAACCCTATGGATCCATATCTAAGATTCGCGTTCACCGGTTCAAAAACCAATGACTAAACGTTACCGAGCTAAAGGGAATGTTTCTGCCGTTGTATAACCCACACATATATAAGTTTAAGTACTCGTGCCTAGTATGTAAAACATAAAATCCGCATGTATTCTCAGTTCCCAAAATATGTTAAAGTAAAAAGGGAATGCTATAACTCACAATGATAAAGTAGCGGTAAAGTCGAGTCGGGAAAAGTGAGCAAGTAATGAAGGTTGTCCAAACGGGTCCTCAACCTAAGTCAAATAGTACTAAGTCAGTAAATCATCTGAATAGGTTTAAAAGTATGTAAATAAGGTCTTAAGGGTCATCATCATTCATCATCAAACAAAAGGCGTAAAGTAAATTTCGTTCATGAAAGTAGTTTAAAACAAAAGCTGATTCGATCAGTCACCACGGCCTCTAACCTTACTGAATTAAGGTGAGACCAGTGGCCATGGCTCCATATATGAGTCCTTTAAGTGTGGTAAAATTTACAGAAGCAAACTCGTCTTTGTTTGACCGTGGCGATGGTCTAAGTGCGAGTAGGTCAGAAATTTCTGCACAACGTTAAAAGGACATAGTGACGATCGGAGGGCCATAAATCCTAAACCGTAACTCAGATTAAGACGAGTCCTATATGAAAAATTATCTACTCGAAAAGATCTATCTGAAAATTAAGGTTACAGTAGCCCAGGTGTACTGGTATGTTACAGAAACGAGAAAACAGTAGGCAGAAGACAGAAAACAGAAAAATAGTGGGTTCCGGTGGTCTTGGTGTTTGATGTTCATCATGGTTCTCATCCTTGATGTATATAGCTTCAAGTGTACAACTAATTGATGTGTTTACCTCATATTGACCAAGTTTTGACCATCATAACTCTTGTGTAAGTCTAAGACATGAAGCACAACTCACTTAAGAGTTGTATGTAGTTTGATGAACCAAAGTTACATCAATGTCTTAGGCTTGTCACATACATGAACTATAAAGTAATATTAAGCAAGTTTTGACTATTATGACACAAGTGTAGGTCTAATACATGTAGCACAACTCACTTAAGAGTTGTATGAAGTTTGATGAACCAAAGTTACATCAAAGTCTTAGATCTAACACATACATGAACTTTAAAACTAATAATAAGTTACAAACTTGAAAGTAAACTTATGAAATCAAGATCTTGAGTTATAGAACATAGTTCTTTAGTTTGATCTTGAAGATCCAAGACTCAAAAGTCTAGATCTAACATAAGTGTACAAAGTTATAATTAAAGAAAGCTTACTTGTGTGTTCTTGAACTTTCAAAGTTAACTTTTAGTTCAAGATTAATGAGATCAAGACTAACTTGTAGTACTTGACCAACAACAACCAATAATCACAAAATTAAAGTGCAAGTAAATGAAGTAGTAAACTAAATGAACAAGAAACAAATTCATGGGTTGTTCATACTTTAAAGATTCAAACCAAAGTTTGATCTTTAGAAAGTAAACTTTAAAGTTTACTAACATGACTTACAAGTATGATTTGCAACACATGAACTCTAAATATTTTGAAACAATAAATGTAGAATCATAAACTAGTAAGTTTATGTTCTTGTGTTCTTGAAAATACAAGATATTATGAAGAATCAAACTAAAGAGTTGATTCTTGAAACTAGTAAGTAACAAACAACAACTAGTAACAAAGTAACAACAACTAGTAACAATAAAATTCAAGTAACTTAAACAATAATCAAAGAACAAGTGATGATGATGATAATGTATGTGTGCAATTCGGTTTTAAGACAAAAGAAAGAAGAAGAAAACTTGAACAAGTTGCTTACAAGTTGAGAGAAAAAAGAGAGAAAATGTTATGCAAGTAGAAAAAAAAAGTGGGAGGCAATTGTTCCATGGTTACTTGTATGTAAAGCCTTAAAAGTGTGGATAAATGAGGTGCATGCATGGGGATTAAGGAGTAACTAGATTTCAAGTGTAACAACTAACTAGTTTCCATTTAAATAATACTTACAAGTAGTAAAAATGGGCTAGTTAATCCAATAAGGTGTAGGGTGGGCTTATAAGTCTATATTCATGAGTCCATAAACATTAAACAAAGCCCAAGTTCAATTAATTAACAAATAAGTCCAATTAAAGCCCAAGTAACTAACTAATCACCATAGTTAATTAAAATGATTAATAAAACTTAATCATGAATGTAAATAATACTCTAAAAATATTATTCGTATAAGTTTCGCGTGTCACAAAGACGTTTCGGGCAATTAAAGTCAAGTTTGGGCAATCATGGCAACATGTAAATGTAATAACATACATTCGTTTAATCACACGTATTAATAATAACAATTATTGATAAATAAACGTTGGAAAATCTAGGGTCGTTACATTACCCACCTGTTAAAGAAAATTTCGTCCCGAAATTTAAGCTGAGGTAGATGGAGGAGTCGGGAAAAGGTGAGGATACTTCTGCATCATTTGATCCTCTCACTCCAAGTAAACTCAGGTCCTCGTTTGGCATTCCATCGCACTCGGACGATCGGAATCTTGTTGCGTTTCAAAGTTTTGATCTCACGATCCATAATCTCAACTGGTTCTTCCACAAAGTGAAGTTTGTCGTCAATCGTAAGTTCCTCAAGTGGTATGATAAGTTCAGGTGCAGCAAGACACTTCTTCAAGTTTGACACGTGGAAGGTAGGATGAACTGAGCTTAATTGTGCTGGTAGATCCAATCGGTAAGCAACGGGTCCAACACGTTCCAAGATTTCAAAAGGACCAATGTATCGTGGGTTCAACTTTCCACGTTTTCCAAAACGGATCACACCTTTCCAAGGTGCAACCTTTAACATTACATGGTCACCAACGTTGAATTCAAAGTCTTTACGTTTAAGATCGGCATAACTCTTTTGGCGGTCACGAGCAGTCTTAAGTCTAGCTTGAATCTGAGCAATCTTCTCTGTGGTTTCGTGGACTCCCTCAGGTCCGGTGATTTGCTTTTCGCCTACTTCGGCCCAGCAAATAGGAGATCGGCACTTGCGACCATACAATGCTTCGAAAGGTGCGGCATTAATGCTTGAGTGATAACTGTTGTTGTACGAGAATTCGGCTAACGGCAAATGCCTTTCCCAGGCCTTTCCAAAATCAATGACACATGCACGCAACATGTCCTCCAAGGTCTGAATTGTTCGTTCACTTTGCCCGTCAGTCTGAGGGTGATAAGCAGTACTCATGTCAAGACGAGTTCCCATGGCTTCTTGCAAAGAACGCCAAAATCTAAAAGCAAAATGAGGATCGCGATCCGAGATGATCGATAAAGGCACACCATGACGAGATACAACCTCCTTGATGTATAATTGAGCAAGTCTCTCCATTGTATCCATTTCCTTCATCGCTAGAAAGTGTGCAGATTTAGTAAGGCGGTCAAAAATAACCCAAATAGTATCGTATCCGCCCACCGTCTTCGGCATCTTAGTAATGAAATACATTGTGATCCTTTCCCACTTCCATTGTGGGATTTCCGATTGTTGCAGTAAGCCAGAAGGTCTCTAATGCTCGGCTTTAACTTTCGAGCAGGTTAAACATTTACCAACATAGGTCGCAACGTCCTTCTTAAGATTCGGCCACCAATACTGTTCTTTAAGGTCGTGGTACATTTTGCCTGCTCCAGGGTGAATCGAATATCTCGACTTGTGAGCTTCATCAAGTATAAGGTTCCGTAGATCTCCATAATAAGGTACCCAAATTCTTCCGGCATAACATCGGAGTCCAGACTCCCTGACCTCGAATCGAGAGACAAGTATGTTCAAATGTTCGTGAGATATATTCTCCTTCTTGAGAGCCTTATCTTGGGCTACTCTGATCTGGCTGTTGAGGTTCGAATGAATGGTGATGTTCAGAGCCCTAACACGAAGAGGTGTCGTCCTCTCCTTTCGGCTTAAAGCGTCAGCTACAACATTGGCCTTGCCAGGATGATAACGAAGTTCACAATCGTAGTCGTTGAGCGTCTCGATCCATTGACGCTGTCGCATATTCAGTTGCTTCTGATCAAAGATGTGCTGGAGACTCTTGTGATCGGTGAAGATAGTACTCTTAGTTCCATACAAATAGTGTCTCCACAATTTGAGTGCAAAGACAACGGCTCCAAGTTCAAGATCATGAGTAGTGTAGTTCTGCTCGTGAATCTTCAATTGGCGGGAGGCATAGGCAATAAAATTTGATCGTTGCATCAACACGCAACCAAAACCACTTTTCGATGCATCACAATAAACCACAAAGTCGTCACTGCCCTCAGGAAGTGATAGGATAGGTGCGGTGGTTAACTTCTTCTTCAAAGTTTGAAATGCTGATTCGTGTGCGGGTTCCCAAATGAACTTCTTGCCCTTGTGAGTCAGCGCGGTCAAAGGACGCGCAATCAGAGAAAATCCTTCAATGAACCTTCGGTAGTAACCGGCGAGACCTAGGAATTGGCGAATATGCATCGGAGTAGTGGGGGTCTCCCACTTGCTGATGGCTTCAATCTTGACGGGGTCAACTTTGATACCCTGGTCGCTCACAACATGACCCAGAAATTGTACTTCCTTCAACTAAAATTCACACTTGGAGAATTTGACGTAAAGTTGCTCTTGTCTCAGGAGTTCAAGTACTAGTCGGAGGTGTTGCTCATGCTCTTCTTCGCTCTTAGAGTAGATGAGGATATCATCTATGAAGACGATAACAAACTTATCCAAGTACGGCTTGCAGACACGATTCATGAGGTCCATGAACACGGCAGGTGCATTTGTCAAACCGAATTGCATCATGAGAAACTCATAATGACCATAACGTGTCCTGAATGCAGTTTTCATCACGTCACTTTCCTTCACCCTCAACTGGTGATAACCGGATCGTAAATCGATCTTTGAGTAAATGCTCGATCCTTGTAGTTGATCAAAAAGATCATCAATTCGTGGAAGAGGATCCATCCTTCTTCTTCACAAACAGAAGTTACATCAAAGTTACATCAAAGTCTTCACAAACCGATTCTTGATAGTCAATTTGTTGAGCTCACGGTAGTCGATACACATACGGAAGGATCCATCCTTCTTCTTCACAAACAGAACAGGTGCGCCCCAAGGCGAGAAACTTGGTTGGATAAATCCTCAATCTAACAGCTCTTGTAGTTGACTCTGTAATTCTTGCATCTCGGAAGGTGCGAGTCTATAAGGTGCGTGAGCTACAGGTGCAGCTCCTGGTACTAAATCAATCTGAAACTCTACTGCTCTCTGCAGCGGCAATCCAGGCAATTCCTCTGGGAAGACATCGGAAAATTCGTTCACAATTCGAACGTCGTTCACACTCTTCACCTCAGTTTCTACTGTTTTCACATGCGCTAGGACAGCAAGACGTCCCTTCTTCATAATCTTTTGTGCTTTCACGCAACTAATGAGGTTCAGCTTCGAGGTACATCTCTCTCCGTAGATGATCAGTGGCTCACCGTCTCCGTGTGGTATACGAAGAGATTTATCTCCACAGATAATATCGGCCCTTATCTTCCTCAACCAATCCATACCGACTATCATGTCAAAACTTCCCAGTTTGATAGGTATTAAGTCAATTTCGAAATCTGCACCAGCTATGTTGATAATAGCTCCTCGACTAATATGGTCAACTTTCTCAAGTTTTCCATTGGCGACCTCGACAAGCATACTCTCTTTTAACGGGACTAACGACCAATTAATCTTATCGCAAAAATGTCTGCATACATAACTTCTATCCGCACCAGTATCAAACAAGACAGAAGCTAAAAGATTGTTAATTTTGAATATACCTGTCACCAAGTCGGGGTTTTCGCGTGCGTCCATTGCATTAACGTTAAAAGCTCTACCACGGGGTGGTCCGCCGTCTTTTCTCTTATTTGGGCACGCATTTCTGAAATGGCCCGTCTACCCGCATTCGTAGCACTTTTTAGGTCCATTGGTATTCAAAGTGGTGACCTTGCAGTCTTTCCCAACATGCCCAGACTGTTGGCACTTCTCGCAGACAACATTGAAATACCCAGTGTAGTGTTTGTAACACATCTTGCATTGAAGTAGGGTTCCCTTGTAGTTCGGGTTGGAGTTGGTGTTGTTGTTGGGGTTGGGGTTTCCACCGTTGTTGTTTCCTCTGAAACCCTCATGTCGTTTCACCGGGTTCTGTTCATAGTTTCTTCCCCTGTTGTTGTTGTTGTTGTTGTTGTTGTTGTTGTTGTTGTTGTTGTTGTTGTTGTTGTTGTGGTTATCCCATTTGCGCTTCTCACTAGTGCCCAATTCAGACTTAGTTTTCTCCGGTTCATCGATGGTTATTTGATTCATTAAAGTATGCGCCATGCGCATCGCTTCGGGAACATTTGGTGGTTTGGACGAGGTGACGTTACCCTTGATGCTCTTAGGGAGTCCCCAGAAGTATCTCTCCATTCGCTTGAATTCTGGGGTGACCAGTGTCGGACACATCAGGGCTAGTTCCAAAAATCTCCTATTGTAACCATCAAGGTCGTTCCCAACGGCCTTTAACTGCATGAATTCCATTTCCATCTTTTGGATTTCGGTTCTCGGACAATACTCCTCAATCATGGCACCCTTAAATTCCTCCCAAGGCGTAGCATACGTCTCATTAATGCCTTGTGCCTGTGCCATTATGTTCCACCACGTGAGCGCGCCGTCAGATAGCATGCAAGAAGCAAATTTGGTTTTGTTGTCCTCCGAACAGTTGCTAACTCGGAATACTGATTCAAGTTTCTCGAACCATCTGGTGAGACCAACCGGTCCCTCAGTGCCGCTGAAGTTATGTGTTTTACAGCCCTGGAATTCCTTGTAAGTACACCCATTTCAAATGGGTTGAATAACCGGTGGTGGTGGCGGTGGCGGTGGAGCTTGAGGTTGCATTTCTGCAATGGCTGTGGCTACACGTTCTTGGATCATATCTTCAATTTGAGCAGCAGTAGGTGTGGATCGACCGTTAGCCATGGTGTTCTATACAAACATTTTGACTCAAATCAAAATCCAGCATTCAATATATAATAATATAGTATATAACAACTAACATGTAAACAGCACAACACATATTAATTAAGTAACGCAAGTTGATACAAGTACCGCAAAACACCATACAGTAACGTATATAGAACACTTGTGCAAAAAGTAACATCACAAAGTTTCCATTCATTAATAATAAGGTTCATACATCATGATAGATTCGTAAAATACATAAGTGAAATATGAAACTACAACTAGATTACATCATGAAATCTAAATCAAAAGGTCCTATGATGAAGGTGGGTGTAGGATGTCTAAAACCTGAGCCAACTGCTCCTCGAGCTCAGTAACCCGAGCTCGGAGGATTCCCACCTCCCTCCTCAGTTCCTCGTTAGAGGGAGATGGTGGGGCAGGCGGTGCAGGTGGTGCGGGTGGTGCGGGCTGTGCGGGTGGTGCCGGTGGTGCGGGTGGTGCAGACCGCACGAAACGGGGTGCAGACATTCCGGCTCCAGAAATAGTCAGTACGTAACGGGGTGTCTTACGCACTTGTGGGTCGGCAGGATACGGCACAAGCCGCTTACGGGCAGTAACCCTACGACGCCGACCAAACGCGTCAGTGAAGGCTCGTCCTCCGTTAATCCCCGGAATGATGGTACCATCGAAGCGATACCGCTTCTTCGGCGGGGTGGAGGGTGGCTGAATAGGTATATCAGCAGGGTCCTCATCATCACTGGAGTCGTCTGAGGAAGAGTCATCTGATGAAGAATCGGCGGATGATGAGTCATCCGAATCATGTGGTGGAGGCACTGGTGGCTGAACTGGCAGTCCGTGGGCAGCCATCATCTGTCTGTATCTGCCTGGTGGAATCGGCACTAAACGTCCATTAGGAGCGCGTCGGCACGGCATGCGCAAATGGTTACGGAATGGCCCTTCCCCGAACTCCGCGGAAATCACAACACCACCGATGCGAGGCTGTGGCTCCGAGGGTCCGGGAGCAGACGGAGCTGGAATCTCTGTAGGGTCCACGTGTCCGTCAATAGTAGCCACTGGTGCCGGCGCACTACTACTAGCTCCGGAAGATGAAGCGCCGGGGTCACTGGTGCGTAGCGGGATCGGTGTGTCGGCAGCAGCAGCAGGTGGGGTGGCTGACGAGTCTAAACTGCCCAAAATGATAGCAGGTGGAACATCCGACATCTGAACAAGGAAAAATAAATTTTCCATGTCAGTAAGTCATAAAGCAAGCACTTATTAGGCCAACAGTTTAAATCATGTATAACAATAAGTATCATGGCAATAATAACGAAGCGTACAGAAGTAGCATGCAATCGAAAGAAAGTAATATCATACAGTAGTGAAATCATGTAATATCATACGGCATATAGCAGTAAAAGTAAGCAGTAGCATGCAGTAAGTTCAGCCGAAACAAGTAAACTAGCAAGTTGTAGATTAGTCCTATTAGTGAATCCTACTCGGGTCGGTCTTAGACTCACTAATGGATCCTAATTCCCTACAACCAATGCTCTGATACCAAATGTGATGCCCCATACAAAACCATCGTGTACGAATCATCAACAATAGGATCATTACAAGGTTAAGTACTACATGCTGTAACAAAAGAAGTTGCATTCACGATAAAAGATGACGTCATAACCGACATCAATTGTTTTACACCAACAGTATGCTTCTACGAATAGCAAGCATGAATAAATGTATGAGACCCTTAGGTCGTTACAAAACATAGTTTCAAATGTATTAAAGTTTGAATGCAAGATAAACAGTTCATGCGGTGATAATACTAGAGCAGCGGGTGTCTACGGCAAGACTAGCACGACAGCGGAAGCAAATAACCTTAAGCACCTGAGAAAAATATGCTTAAAAATGTCAACACAAAGGTTGGTGAGCTATAGTTTAAGTATAACAGTATGTAAGGTAGGCCACGAGATTTCAGTGCTACAAAGAGCGTTTCAAAATAGTATGATAAAGTATATGTTAACCTTGGGCACTTGGTAACTAACTTAACGTTTATACCCCCTGAAAGTACACTTGGAAAGTGCGTATGTTTACGAAGTATTAAACACTCATTAAATGCTAGCACTACTAGCCCGAGTGGGGATGTCAAACCCTATGGATCCATATCTAAGATTCGCGTTCACCGGTTCAAAAACCAATGACTAAACGTTACCGAGCTAAAGGGAATGTTTCTGCCGCTGTATAACCCACACATATATAAGTTTAAGTACTCGTGCCTAGTATGTAAAACATAAATTCCGCATGTATTCTTGATAATGCTAAAAATGAACATATATTTCATAGCATTATTCCTCAAGAAAGACAAGCTTTTAGTTGCAATGGTTCTATTTACAAGTGATATTCGTTTAAATAATAAAAGGTGAAGACAGAAGACAGATTCGACGATTTGAAGACGCAAACGACCAAAAAGCTCAAAAGAACAAAAGACAATCAAAAAGGTTCCAATTATTGATAAGAAACGTCTCGAAATCACAAGAGTACAAGATTCAAAACACAAAGTACAAGATATTAAATTGTACGCGAGGACGTTCGAAAATCCGGAACCGGGACCAGAGTCAACTCTTAACGCTCGACGCAACGGACTAAAAATTACAAGTTAACTATATATATAAATATAATATAATATATAATTAATTATATTAATTATATATATATTATATATATATATTAAAAACCGTCGGCAGCAGGAAACTCCAAGGGTGTGAGCTGTAAATATATCTCCGCGACTCGCGGAGTTTTAAGGGCATTTTGCCGCGAGTCGCGGAGCCCCAATTTTCAACCCTGGCTATAAAGCAACCCGAATTCTGATCAAAATCAACATATCTTTTTTTTTCTCTTCCTCTTCAACGTAAATATATTTATATTTATAATTTATATTTTAATTTTAATTATAATTCTAATAATAAGGGTATGTTAGCGAATGTTGTAAGGGTGTAAGTCGAAATTCTGTCCGTGTAACGCTACGCTATTTTTAATCATTGTAAGTTATGTTCAACCTTTTTATATTAATGTCTCGTAGCTAAGTTATTATTATGCTTATTTAAAACGAAGTAATCATGATGTTGGGCTAATTACTAAAATTGGGTAATTGGGCTTTGTACCATAATTGGGGTTTGGACAAAAGAACGACACTTGTGGAAACTAGACTATGGGCTATTAATGGGCTTTATATTTGTTTAACTAAATGAAAGTTTGTTAATGTTAATATAAAGATTTACAATTGGGCGTCCCTATAAATTACCATATACACTCGATCGGACACGATGGGCGGGGTATTTATATGTACGAATAATCGTTCATTTAACCGGACACGGGAATGGATTAATAGCCACTAGAATAATCAAAACAGGGGTGAAATTACATTCAAGGGTAATTGGTGTAATTGTTAACAAAGTAGTAAAACCTTGGTTTACACGCAGTCGATAACCTGGTGTATTCATTAAACAAAGTATTAAAACCTTGTTACAATTCGAATCCCCAATTAGTTGGAATATTTATCTTCGGGTATAATAATAATTTGACAAGGACACTTGCAATTTATATTTATGACTGATGGACTGTTATGGACAAAAACCAGACGGATATATTGAATAATCCAGGACAAAGGACAATTAACCCATGGGCATAAAACTAAAATCAACACGTCAAACATCATGATTACGGAAGTTTAAATAAGCATAATTCTTTTATTTCATATTTAATTTCCTTTATTTATATTTAATTGCACTTCTAAGTATCGCACTTTTATTTATTGTTATCGCACTTTTAATTATCGTACTTTTTAATTATCGCAAGTTTATTCGCAATTTCATTATCGTTATTTACTTTACGCTTTAATTTAAGTCTTGTATTTATTTTATATTTTACATTAGGTTTTAACTGCGACTAAAGTTTTAAAATCGACAAACCGGTCATTAAACGGTAAAAACCCCCCTTTATAATACTAATATTACTTATATATATATTTGTATTTTTATAAAAGTAAACTAATATAGCGTTGAGCTTTGTTTAAAGATTTCCCTGTGGAACGAACCGGACTTACTAAAAACTACACTACTGTACGATTAGGTACACTGCCTATAAGTGTTGTAGCAAGGTTTAAGTATATCCATTCTATAAATAAATAAATATCTTGTGTAAAATTGTATCGTATTTAATAGTGTTTTCCTAGTAAAATAATAACTATTTTATATACACCTCGTTCGACATCAAGTATTTTTGGCGCCGCTGCCGGGGAACATCTTAAAAGCTGGAAGCGCAACGCTAATATAAAAAAAAAAAAAAAAAAAAAAAAAAAAAGATTTTTAGTTACTTTTATTAAAAATTCGCTTTTGTAGAAATACGTTTTAAATATTCGAAAAATATAAAAAGAAAAACAAAAATATTAGTATTTTTAAGATTTTGTTAAATATTTAAGTTTTATAAGTTTCTTTATTTCTATTTTAGTTTATAAAAATATAAGTTTATTTTAAAATCTTTTATTTATATAAAAAACAGAAAACATAAAATATAAAAAAAAAAAAAATAAAGAAAAACGCGTAAAAAGTAAAACCTGTCAACTGAATTCTGGATCCCCGCGACTCGCGGGATTTTCTTCTCTCTTTGCCGCGACTCGCGGAGGGCTTCTGACACACGGACAAAAACCCTAATCAAGCATTGATTACGGGTATTTTTAATTATTATTATTATTAAAACCTAATTATAATTATTATTATTATTATTTTTAGTTTTAGTTTTATTTTTACTTTTTATTTATTTATGTATTTAGTATTAATTAAGTTTTTATTAAATTGTAAAATTTGTAGTTTTATTAAATAAATAATATAAAAATAATATTTTTATAAAAATTGTACTTTTTACAACTTTTTGTATATTTTTATATTTTGTACCTTTTTAATCGTTGTAACGTAATATTTGTATTTTTTAGCTCATATTTAATTTTAAACTTAGTTTTTGCTATAGTTATTTTTACTCCTAGATTTTTAGGCTTTGCCGTAGAATTCCTTAAGTGCTTTTTCTTTAAACTAAGATTTAGGTGCTTTAGAATTTTGCGACGCCCTTTTTAAGTTTTAGTTTCTTTTTAAAGTTATTTCCATTTGGGATTTAGTTTTTCCTGTAAGCTTTAATATTTTTAGAGACCTTTTACTATGTACCAATTATCATTCCAATTAGTAATTTCAATTTGCGATTATAATTTTAAGTTAGTTGTAGTAATAAGGTTAAATTAGTTAAGTATTTTTAAGTTTTTATAAGTTTCTTTTATTTTTCCGCCACCTTTTATTTTTCAACCATATTTTTTTCTTTTTCGACCTTTTTCGACGAACTCTTTTTCTTTCTTATTTCTCGCCATTCTAGTTTTTAGGACTTAGAATTTTTTCTACTTCTTATCTAAATTTCTTAAAATTACGAAAATTTATTTTAAGTGGTTAAATTAATAGACATCAAAATTTTCTGGTTCGTAGTAATAGTTGGATTTGTACGTGGACCGGGTTATTGGAGCCAAACAGTCCTCAATTATATTGAGACCAAACGAATCCTGCCCCTCTGCTGCATCTTTTGGCTATTCGAAACGTGGGCAAAATCAGAAAAGTCTATTGATTGGATAACTTATTATAATTTTTCTTTCCTTTTAAAAACTAATAGGATATTCAGTGAATGCACCGAGCAAGACGTTCATCACCTTTTGTACGTTCACCACCTGTAACTAGATCAAGACATCGTTTAACAAATATAACCGCCGTTGATTTTTCTTTAGAATCGTCATCCAGTCGACCAAGTACTTCAGTTCAAATTACCGATAATCCATTTTTTGAACCCAACCTCACAATTGAGAATCCAGAAAATATTCAGGAACGGTTCGTAGATCCTGAACCATTAAACTTTCCTCCGGAACCACCAATCATTCAAACAGAGATTGTTGAGGAACGAACCATTAAATCTGAAGCATCTAGTGATACCAATTCAACAAATTCAATTATGGAGAATCTGGAACCTTTAAGTATGGAAGACCGAATGAGAGCTAAACGCACTGGCCAAGGTCACGCAATTACTCATCCAGACATTAATGCGCCAGATTATGAAATCAAAGGACAAATTCTACACATGGTGACTAATCAATGCCAATTTAGTGGTGCGCCGAAGGAAGATCCAAATGAACATCTACGTACCTTTAATAGGATCTGCACACTATTTAAAATACGAGAAGTGGAGGATGAACAGATATATCTCATGTTATTTCCCTGGACTTTAAAGGGAGAAGCCAAAGATTGGTTGGAATCGTTACCTGAAGGGGCGATTGATACATGGGACGTTTTAATTGACAAATTTCTTAAACAATTCTTTCCTGCATCTAAAGCCGTAAGACTTCAAGCAGAAATTGTTACGTTCACACAGAAGCCAAATGAAACTCTATATGAGGCGTGGACAAGATATGGAAAGTTGTTAAGAGGATGTCCGCAACATGGTTTAGACACCTGTCAAATAGTACAAATATTCTACCAAGGATGCGACATCACTACAAGGAAAGACATAGATATAGCAGCTGGTGGTTCGATTATGAAGAAAACCGAAACTGATGCTTACAAAATTATTGATAATACTGCTTCCCACTCACATGAGTGGCACCAAGAAAAAGATATCATTAGATCATCTAAAGCAGCTAGAGCCGATTCTAGCCATGACTTAGATTCCATTTCGGCAAAGATAGATGCTTTCGAGAGACGAATGGAAAAGATGACTAAAGATATTCATGCTATACGAATTAGTTGTGAGCAGTGTGGAGGACCACATTTGACAAAAGATTGTCTCAGTATTGAATTAACAATGGAACAAAGAGAGAATATTTCATACATAAACCAAAGGCCTGGAAATAATTATCAGAATAATTATCAACCGCCAAGACCGATTTACAATCAAAACCAGAATTATAACCGAAATATTCCATACAACAACCAACAAGGTCCTAGCAATCAACAAGTATCCAATAATACTTACAATCAGCAAAGACCGAATTTTCAAAATAAACCACCACAACAAACCGATGATAAAAAGCCAAATTTAGAAGATATGATGACGAAGCTAGTTGAAACTCAAACGCAGTTTTTCACATCTCAGAAACAAACTAATGAACAAAATGCTCAAGCATTTAGAAATCAACAAGCTTCTATTCAAAATCTGGAACAAGAAGTAAGTAACCTAGCAAGGTTAATAGGTGAAAGAAAACCGGGAAGTCTACCTAGTGATACAAATGCTAACCCCCGGAATGAAACAGCTAAAGCTATTACCACAAGAAGTGGTACAACACTTAAACCACCTGAAATACCTGTAACTTCTGATGAAACTATTCCTACTCCACAAGAACCACAACCTGATCAAGATAAGGAACAAGAACCGGTAATTGAAAAGGTTAATGAAAATAACAAAGTTAAGGATAAACCTTATGTTAAACCATATCAACCACCACTTCCTTATCCAAGTAAAATGAAGAAAGAAAAACTTGAAGCCGAGCAATCCAAATTCTTGGATATGTTTAAACAGATAAATGTAAATCTTCCTTTCATTGATGTGATTTCAGGAATGCCAAGATATGCTAAATTCTTGAAAGATCTGATCACAAATAGAAAGAAAATGGAAGAACTTTCGGCTGTTACTATGAATGCTAATTGTTCAGCAGTGCTGTTGAATAAGATACCAGAAAAACTATCTGATCCAGGAAGTTTCACAATTCCATGTTTTCTGGGTAGTCTTAGTTCAATAGAAGCATTGGCAGACTTAGGTGCTAGTATAAATCTAATGCCGTATTCACTATACGCTAAACTAGACCTTGGAGAATTGAAACCAACCAGAATAAGCATACAACTAGCCGATAGATCAATAAAATATCCTAGAGGGATAATGGAAAACATGCTAGTTAAAGTTGGTACTTTAGTATTTCCAGTAGATTTTGTTGTTTTGGACATGGAAGAAGATTCTCAAGTTCCTCTGATATTAGGAAGACCATTCTTAAACACGGCAAAAGCAATGATAGACGTGTTCGGTAAGAAACTGACCCTAAGTATAGAGGATGAGAGTGTTACCTTTTCAGTGGATAGAGCAATGCAACAACCACAATCTGCAGATGATACATGTTATTATATTCAAACTATAGATGCACATGCAGAATTATTAGAAGAATTTCCAGAATTACAAGGAACAGGAGAATGTTCTTTAGGAGAAAGTAATGAACCAATTGATGAAGCTGAAATGTTAGCTACACTTATAGCTAATGGATATGAACCAACAACAGAAGAAATTCAAATGCTAAAAGAAGAAGACAGATATCGATATAAATCATCGATAGAAGAACCTCCGAAATTAGAGTTAAAGCCACTTCCAAACCATTTGGAATACGCTTATTTACATGGTGAATCTGAATTACCTGTAATAATATCGTCTTCTCTTACTGAAAATGAGAAATCACAACTCATTTCTGTGTTGAAAGCTCATAAACCAGCCATTGCATGGAAGATTCATGATATTAAAGGAATAAGTCCTTCGTATTGCACACATAAAATCCTTATGGAAGAAGGTCATAAAACGTATGTGCAACGCCAACGAAGACTAAATCCTAATATGCAAGATGTAGTTAAGAAAGAGATTATTAAACTGCTAGATGCAGGTTTGATATATCCAATTTCTGATAGTCCATGGGTAAGCCCAGTTCAATGCGTGCCTAAGAAGGGTGGCATGACTGTCATCACAAATGAGAAAAATGAGCTTATTCCTACTAGGACTGTAACAGGATGGCGTGTATGTATTGATTATAGAAAATTAAATGACGCCACCAGAAAAGATCACTTTCCCTTACCTTTCATAGATCAAATGTTGGAAAGATTAGCCGGAAATAGTTACTATTGTTTTCTAGATGGATTTTCCGGATATTTTCAAATTCCAATAGCACCCGAAGATCAAGAGAAAACCACATTCACGTGCCCTTATGGTACTTTTGCTTACAAACGCATGCCATTTGGACTTTGTAACGCCCCTGCAACCTTTCAAAGGTGCATGATGGCGATTTTTCACGACATGATAGAAGAATGCATGGAAGTATTCATGGATGACTTTTCAGTCTTCGGTGATACATTTAAATCATGTCTAGTTAATCTGGAATGAATGCTAATTAGATGCGAAAAATCAAATCTAGTACTTAATTGGGAGAAATGCCATTTCATGGTTAAAGAAGGCATCGTTCTTGGACATAAAATTTCAAAAGAAGGAATCGAAGTGGATAGAGCTAAAGTAGATGTAATTGCTAAACTTCCACATCCCACCAATGTTAGAGGAGTTAGGAGTTTTCTAGGGCATGCCGGTTTTTACCGACGTTTCATAAAAGATTTTTCTAAAATTGCCACTCCTATGAATAAACTCCTAGAAAAGGATGCGCCATTCATCTTTTCAGATGAATGTATCAAATCTTTTAATATTCTTAAAGAAAAAATCACTAATGCACCAATCATGATAACACCAAATTGGAATCTACCATTTGAACTAATGTGCGATGCAAGTGATTTTGCAATGGGAGCCGTTTTAGGACAAAGGATTGAAAAACGATTTCAACCTATATATTATGCTAGTAAGACATTACAAGGAGCACAAACGAACTATACAACTACTGAAAAAGAACTCCTTGCTATTGTCTTTGCTTTTGACAAATTTCGATCATATCTCGTTCTAGCAAAAACGGTGGTCTATACCGACCATTCTGCTCTTAGATACCTATTTTCAAAACAAGATGCTAAACCAAGATTAATCCGTTGGATCTTACTCTTACAAGAGTTTGATATTGAAATCCGAGATAAAAGAGGAGCAGAAAATCTCGCCGCTGATCATCTTTCTCGTCTTGAAAATCCCGAATTAGAAGTTTTGAATGAATCGGCCATACAAGACAACTTTCCTGATGAATATCTATTGAAGATAGATTATAAAGAAATCCCATGGTTTGCAGACTATGCAAACAACTTAGTTTGTGGATTCCTTGAAAAAGGATTATCGTACCAAAGACGAAAGAAATTCTTCAGTGATATAAAACACTATTTCTGGGAAGATCCACATCTGTTTAAAAGTTGTCCCGATGGAATAATACGCCGATGTGTATTTGGAGATGAAGCTAGTAAAATTTTAAACCATTGTCACACAGGACCAACAGGAGGGCATTATGGGCCTCAACTAACAGCAAGAAAAATTTATGAAGCTGGATTCTATTGGCCTACAATTTACAAAGACGCACACCTTCTTTGCAAATCCTGTGATGCATGTCAAAGGGCCGGAAAAATAAGTCAACGTGATGAAATGCCACAAAATGTCATCCAAGTATGTGAAGTATTTGACATTTGGGGTATTGACTTTATGGGTCCATTTCCAAAATCTCATAATAATCTATATATACTCGTAGCCATTGATTATGTATCTAAATGGGCGGAAGCACAAGCTCTCCCAACTAACGATGCACGAGTTGTAGTCAATTTTTTAAAACGTCTTTTTGTAAGGTTTGGAACACCGAAAGCTTTAATAAGTGATCGGGGAACTCATTTTTGTAATAATCAACTTGAGAAAGTTCTTAAAAGATATGGAGTAACTCATAAAATCTCCACCGCATATCATCCACAAACAAGTGGACAAGTTGAAAATACCAACCGAGCTTTAAAACGTATTCTAGAGAAAACCGTAGGATCAAATCCGAAGGAATGGTCCATTAAATTGGAGGATGCACTCTGGGCTTTTAGAACAGCCTACAAAACTCCAATTGGAACCACACCTTTTAGACTTGTGTATGGAAAAGCATGTCATCTTCCAGTAGAAATTGAACACAAAGCATTTTGGGCTTTGAAAACATGTAATCTTGATTTACATGAAGCCGGACGTCTACGATTAAGTCAACTAAACGAATTAGAAGAATTAAGACATGAAGCATACGAAAATTCGTTAATCTATAAAGAAAGAACGAAGAAATGGCATGATAAAAGAATCAGAAGTTCAAAAGAATTTAAAGAAGGAGACAGAGTTCTTCTTTTCAATTCACGATTCAAGCTATTTCCTGGAAAATTGAAATCAAGATGGTCTGGACCATTCATAGTCAAAAGAGTTTTCCCATACGGAACGATAGAATTAATAAATTCAAATGGGATTGAATTTAAAGTTAATGGTCACAGAGTTAAACATTACATACATGGTCCGATGGAAGTCGACAACGAAGTTAATCACAATTTCGACACCACAGCTAAATAAGTGTGGAGAGAATCAAGTCTTTAAAGGATAATATGTATTTCTGTTAGAGTTAGATTGTCTGTTTTCGTGTAGTTCTCGAAGACGGAACACGTATGGTCTTTCCCTAGCAGACCCTAAAGAACTAGTCTTCTCCCCCCATTCTGAATTTTTATTTTTTTAGGTTTTTACAAAATGAAGACTGCCTGTGAACTAAACCATGGTCTAATGCTACACGCTTTGATCACTAAACGTAATAATGACATACTACCGAGTGAATTAGTATCAGTAATCGGAGAAAGAATGGACGGAGTTAGAAAAGGATCCAGATGCGAAGATAATAAGTTACAATTTGGTAAAGGAAAATCAAAATCCGCAGCAAAAAGAAGAGCACGACACCTAGAACAATGTCACAAATGCGGAAAATGGTCACATGGAGGTAAATGTTCAAATAATCAAACCTATTCAAATACCGAATTTGTTACTTTATGCAGAGACGGACCGTTCATATGTTTAGAAGAAAAGACAATGAATGCTCGAGGTTACGCCTATGCAGCCATGGAAAACCAATTAAACCGACTATCTTATGAATATAATAGATCATATAACTAAGAAATCTATTTCACAGGTATGTCTGTACAGTTTTTATTTTTATTTATTTTTTAACCTTTTGATAATAAACGCTAATTTGTTCGCTAAAAAGTATTAAATTGGTATTGAATAAAATTAGGTTTGGCGACCGAAATTATTGATATCATTCAAAAATTTATTACATCACTGCGAAATTTAACGTTTATTCTTAAGGTATAAATATCTTTAAACAATCAAACCAAAATATTTCAAAAATTCGTCATGAGTTAAATTAGGTCTTGGAACCGAAATTACTTTACCGAAAAGAGGGGCGCATATTTTTGATAATATTTGATTGATTAAAGTGGGATAAAAAGACAAAAAGATTTTCAATTTTATTTTTACCATGTTTTTAAAAATTAATATTTAAATCTTAAATTAATATTGAAAACTTTGTAAAAACAATATTTTTAAAATTGTAAATATTTGAAAAATTAATATAAGTTTGGTGTGAATTTATAATATGAATTTTTAAATTAAGTTTGGTGTGAATTTTTAATTTTTAAAATATGAATTTTAATTTTATGCATTTTAAATTTTGAGTTTGGTGTGAATTTTTAATTTTAATTTTGAATTTTATATTTATGTTGTGTGAATTTAAAAACAAAAATTTACTTTATCTCATTAAGTTAAGAATATGATTTTTAAAATTCATCGTAAGTTGAAGACTAGGTCTTTGAACCGAAATTGCTTTACCCGAGGGAGGGACGAGAACTTTTATTATCATTATTTTTAATCTTATTGATTTAAAGTATGCCAAAAACATTGAAAAAACCCAAAAATCTTAGCTTTTAAAACAATCGCTACAAAAAGACAAATTTTAAAATTTTGTCGAAGGACGGACTAGGACATCGATCCGAAACGACCTCGTCCTAAATAACAAGGGAAACAAAATTTTAAAATTAATTTCTTAATTGTTTTATAAGTTAAAGATAAAAATAAAAAAAAAAAAAAAAAAAAAAAAAAGGGTAAACTCCGCGACTCGCGGAGTTTGCAGTGAAAAACCTCCGCGACTCGCGGAGGGACAAAATTACAGAAAAAAAATATAAGGAGCTGAACGATCAGTTCACTCCCACACAAAAACACTGCAATTTTAACAGCGAAAAAAGACCCCGAAAAACCCGAAAATCACCCCCAAAAATCTCAATTTTTAACCGTTAATCACCAAATTTTTTGCTAAAATCATGTTGAGAAGGATGATATCTAAGAACTACTCAAGAAAAACGGTAAATTTCTACACCTAAACACCATTTAATTCGAATTTTAGTGTTCTTGAGCTAATTTTTACCCAATTTGATTTTGATGCTTTTTAGTGTAATTAGACTTAAATTGTTTATGTATTATGCTTGTATAACCTAGATTGATGCTGTTTAACATGATTAGAAGCCTTAAACTTCAAATTTTGAATAATCTAGGGTTTGTGTTCTTGAGCAATTTGGGGCTTTTTGATATAAACAGGTTATGGCCGATTTTTGTCATGAATTGTTGCTAAATTGAGTAGTGTAACATGTCTAGGTAGTTAAATGATCCAAACTTTGAGCCTAAACATGATTTTGAGAATTAAAGTGGACTTTTTCAAGTCCAAAATTCATGAACTTGATTTTTGAAAGATAATGCCATTTGAGATTTGTTTATTTGCTAGTAATGATTATTTTGACATGTTATTTGAGTTGAATGTTTATGAACTTGGCGAAAATTTTCGTATATGCTTATTTGAAAAAGTGTAGATTTGATAAAAATGTGAAAATAAGCTTAAGTTTGATGTAAATTGATAATGTCATTGTAATTATTTTGATTGATGATTTTGCTGACACTAATGCATATTTGGATGCACAAAATTTGTGTTTGATGTGTTTTGCAGAATGAAAGGGGTGAATCTTCATCCCAAGCCCGCCATGCTCCTGCTGAGAACTTGGAACAACAGGAGGTAGATAACTACTACAAGCAGGATGTACCTCATCCAGTCATGACCTTTTCAGATATGCACTTGGAACAGTTGCACCCGAACCTGCGATTTGACAGACTTTGGATAGATTATCCAAAATATCAACGGGGTTTGCATACTCTTCACTCTAAGGTTGTTGAGGTACCGAGGGTCATAGAATGGGGACCCTTGGAAGCTGTAGAATTGGCCGGGCCAATTAGGGAATTACTGGTACAGAGGTATGGTAATTCTTCTATTAATGACTGGATATGTTTATTCACCATACGCAGACCTGTATATAAAGTATGGTGTGAAGAGTTGTTATGTAGTATAGAGTTGAATGATCGGGTAGCTAGTTTAACCGATCGTTCTTTTATTAGATTTTTGTTAGGCGGTTCGATGCGCCACATGTCTTTACTGGACATGGCTCAGGCATTACGTATATATACGCCTGAGGAATTAGCGTCTGCCGATTGTAGAGGATTGATACTAAACGGTAGGAAAATAGATGAAAATTTTGATACACACGGTGTGTGGAGTCAAATGACAAGCCATCACCGTTTTAAAGGGGGAAACTACTCTTATTTGGATATAGATAGAGCCGAATTAAGAGTAATACATAGGTTTTTAGCTAATTCGATTACACAAAGGGGTAAAAACAAAGAAAAGGTAAATGAACAAGATTTGTTTTACCATATGTGTATTCGAGACCCACACAGCGCTGTAAGTATAACATATTGTGTGGGTTATTATTTATCAGCTATGGTTCGAGGGATGCGTCCACATAGCATAATAGGAGGTGGTATTTTTATTACTTTGATTGGTGAATATCTCGGTGTGGATATAAGTCGGGGGGGATTATTGGTAGAAGAGCCGGAACCCCGCGACACTATAGGTTTAAATGTATACCATGGTGCTAAAGTTTTGAAGCGGCGAAATAACGCCGCAGTACGATACAATGGTAGACATCCACAGGTAGAGAGAAACCAGGAACAAGGTAATGTAGGAGGGGGGAATGAGATGCAAGAAATGCATAGGTTTATAGCTTCTCAGGAATACGAAAATGCTAGACAGAGAGCATTTGAAGATTGGCAAGTTCATCAGAACCAGATCATAGCGCATTGCCAACATATAGGTAGAAACTATATTCCTACACCGAAACCCGTCTTCCCTCCTTGGTCGATAGAGATGCAGCCACCATATCCTACGTATGACCCTGCCGAAGCATTCTATAGCACTTATGGTTATGCGTGGAACCCCTATTGGTACCAATATCATCCTTAGTTTACTTATTTTTTTTTATTTTGTAATTTGTAATTATTGATACATTTAATATTTTTGTTAATATTGTAATCATTTTTATAATTATCTAACTTTTTAGACTTTAATAATTTTTGAATGTGGGGTAATAAACCAAACTTCAAAAATATGTATATATGTTTGCAGTTTATCTTATGTACACAACAGGGTAAAACAACGCATTTTCAAAGACTGGCATTAAGTTCAGCAAAAGCAACTAATTTTGACGACAAGATGCAAAATATATGTGAAATAACAACAAGACGGAATGAACAAATGATGTGCACCATTTATCATTCAGCAAACAAACGCCAATATATTTGGAAACTTTGGTAAAAATTTAATCATTTTCACACAAATCACCCTCAATAATTTAAATTGTTACTGATTTCTTGCAAATGAGGGCATTGCAAGATCTTAAGTGTGGGAAGGGGTTAAATTCTTTCGGATTTTAAAAATTTTTATATTAAACACTTGGTTACCATTAAAATACTAGTAAAGCAGTAGTTGTATTAGAATCTAGTGCTCTCTGATAAAAAAAGAACAGCCCTAGTCTTATATACTGACTACCCAATTCTAGTAAAATTTTTCAAAATTTTCAAATAAATGAATTCAAAATCATGTTTATACATATTTATGAACGATAAAACTAGGTTTTAACACCGAAATTATTGTTACCTCGGAAAGGACATAAATTGAGAAACAAACTAAAATGTTAAAATTCATTTAAAATGGAATAGAGGACGATAAAAAGAAAAATAAAAAGCCAAGTGTGGGAAAATTTACCAAGTTATTTTAAACATATGCCACATATATTTGTAACAAATAACTGAAAATACTTTTGCTTTGGACTAAACTAAACTGTTTTACCCGATGAAAGAAAAGAAGAGATGGATCTACACGATGAATCAATTCCATCATTAAAAGGAAGTAAAGTCTTCCGAAAAAGACACGCGCTTCTTGATTTAGGTCATGAAGTTGTCGTCCAGACCAGCTGTAGGTTGACGAAAAATCTAGAAAAGTCATCACTAAAATCAGCTGGAAATCCACGGACCTCAGCATTAAACAGGGTCGCCAAGTGGTCAGATTTATCCTAACCATGAGAAGGATTTATCTCGTATAATGGGGAGGCACCGTGCAAATTAGCTGGATAAGACTAATGAATCAGATCCCCAGAAAGGATAATCTCCTTAAAGATTAAAAATCAGCTTTCAAGACTGATATTACTCAATCCTAGAGATTGACCTTAAAGATTGAGAATTCAAACTCATGGAATTCGATGATATCTAAACTCGAGCTTGAACGAGAAAATATTTTGATCAAAAAAAAATACAAACCGATTTGTTTTCTGAAAACCCTATTTTCAATGCGTTCATTACCATTGAACGTAAAATCCTAGGAATTCACCTGGAATTCATTAGGTCACCTGAACTAAATCGGGTGTCAACCGTAAGAACGGTGGTTGCATAGCATGGTCAAAGACAGGACCTTGTGCCAGACCGAAAAATTATAAGGGTGAGCTTTACTATTGCTCCTACCAAGGATAGTAATTGCGTCCGACACGTTATAGACCATAATCAAAAGCATGTCACGGGACATTGCCTTAACAGTTGCTTGTTCAACGCTTTCCTTTACAACCGGACGGTAGTTTACCGAAAGGTAATATACGGAACAAGTAAACTGGACGTGTTGCTTTCCAAATACAAGGTTAGCAAGTGGGTGACACAAAACCGCAAGTTTTGAGCTAAAATTTTCAAATCTGAAACCCACCAAACCCACAAAAATATTTTGCAAACACCGGTAAAGGGTTATTCCGGAAAACTTATCTAGGGTAAAAACTAGATTTAATTTTCAAAAGATCAAATGTTTTCATAAAGATCCAATTTCCTTAATGGATCTAAATTTTTATAGTCATGTGGGACTGTAAACCATATCGTTACTACCATTGTTTATACCGCCATATAGAAATCACTGATGTACAAAGTGTGAAGAATAAAGAAGTGATTCTAGTATTTCAAGACAATATTGCTTGAGGACAAGCAACGCTCAAGTGTGGGAATATTTGATAATGCTAAAAACGAACATATATTTCATAGCATTATTCCTCAAGAAAGACAAGCTTTTAGTTGCAATGGTTCTATTTACAAGTGATATTCGTTTAAATAATAAAAGGTGAAGACAGAAGACAGATTCGACGATTTGAAGACGCAAACGACCAAAAAGCTCAAAAGAACAAAAGACAATCAAAAAGGTTCCAATTATTGATAAGAAACGTCTTGAAATCACAAGAGTACAAGATTCAAAACACAAAGTACAAGATATTAAATTGTACGCGAGGACGTTCGAAAATCCGGAACCGGGACCAGAGTCAACTCTTAACGCTCGACGCAACGGACTAAAAATTACAAGTTAACTATATATATAAATATAATATAATATATAATTAATTATATTAATTATATATATATTATATATATATATTAAAAACCGTCGGCAGCAGGAAACTCCAAGGGTGTGAGCTGTAAATATATCTCCGCGACTCGCGGAGTTTTAAGGGCATTTTGCCGCGAGTCGCGGAGCCCCAATTTTCAACCCTGGCTATAAAGCAACCCGAATTCTGATCAAAATCAACATATCTTTTTTTTCTCTTCCTCTTCAACGTAAATATATTTATATTTATAATTTATATTTTAATTTTAATTATAATTCTAATAATAAGGGTATGTTAGCGAATGTTGTAAGGGTGTAAGTCGAAATTCTGTCCGTGTAACGCTACGCTATTTTTAATCATTGTAAGTTATGTTCAACCTTTTTATATTAATGTCTCGTAGCTAAGTTATTATTATGCTTATTTAAAACGAAGTAATCATGATGTTGGGCTAATTACTAAAATTGGGTAATTGGGCTTTGTACCATAATTGGGGTTTGGACAAAAGAACGACACTTGTGGAAACTAGACTATGGGCTATTAATGGGCTTTATATTTGTTTAACTAAATGAAAGTTTGTTAATGTTAATATAAAGATTTACAATTGGGCGTCCCTATAAATTACCATATACACTCGATCGGACACGATGGGCGGGGTATTTATATGTACGAATAATCGTTCATTTAACCGGACACGGGAATGGATTAATAGCCACTAGAATAATCAAAACAGGGGTGAAATTACATTCAAGGGTAATTGGTGTAATTGTTAACAAAGTAGTAAAACCTTGGTTTACACGCAGTCGATAACCTGGTGTATTCATTAAACAAAGTATTAAAACCTTGTTACAATTCGAATCCCCAATTATTTGGAATATTTATCTTCGGGTATAATAATAATTTGACAAGGACACTTGCAATTTATATTTATGACTGATGGACTGTTATGGACAAAAACCAGACGGACATATTGAATAATCCAGGACAAAGGACAATTAACCCATGGGCATAAAACTAAAATCAACACGTCAAACATCATGATTACGGAAGTTTAAATAAGCATAATTCTTTTATTTCATATTTAATTTCCTTTATTTATATTTAATTGCACTTCTAAGTATCGCACTTTTATTTATTGTTATCGCACTTTTAATTATCGTACTTTTTAATTATCGCAAGTTTATTTTATCGCATTTTTATTCGCAATTTCATTATCGTTATTTACTTTACGCTTTAATTTAAGTCTTGTATTTATTTTATATTTTACATTAGGTTTTAACTGCGACTAAAGTTTTAAAATCGACAAACCGGTCATTAAACGGTAAAAACCCCCCTTTATAATACTAATATTACTTATATATATATTTGTATTTTTATAAAAGTAAACTAATATAGCGTTGAGCTTTGTTTAAAGATTTCCCTGTGGAACGAACCGGACTTACTAAAAACTACACTACTGTACGATTAGGTACACTGCCTATAAGTGTTGTAGCAAGGTTTAAGTATATCCATTCTATAAATAAATAAATATCTTGTGTAAAATTGTATCGTATTTAATAGTGTTTTCCTAGTAAAATAATAACTATTTTATATACACCTCGTTCGACATCAATTCTCAGTTCCCAAAATATGTTAAAGTAAAAAGGGAATGCTATAACTCACAATGATAAAGTAGCGGTAAAGTCGAGTCGGGAAAAGTGAGCAAGTAATGAAGGTTGTCCAAACGGGTCCTCAACCTAAGTCAAATAGTACTAAGTCAGTAAATCGTCCGAATAGGTTTAAAAGTATGTAAATAAGGTCTTAAGGGTCATCATCATTCATCATCAAACAAAAGACGTAAAGTAAATTTCGTTCATGAAAGTAGTTTAAAACAAAATCTGACTTCGATCAGTCACCACGGCCTCTACCCTTACTGAATTAAGGTGAGACCAGTGGCCATGGCTCTGTATATGAGTCCTTTAAGTGTGGTAAAATTTACAGAAGCAAACTCGTCTTCGTTTGACTGTGGCGACGGTCTAAGTGCGAGTAGGTCAGAAATTTCTGCACAACGTTAAAAGGACATAGTGACGATCGGAGGGCCATAAATCCTAAACCGTAACTCAGATTAAGACGAGTCCTATATGAAAAATTATCTACTCGAAAAGATCTATCTAAAAATTAAGGTTACAGTAGCCAAGGTGTACTGGTCTGTTACAGAAACAAGAAAACAGTAGGCAGAAGACAGAAAACAGAAAAATACTGGGTTCCGGTGGTCTTGGTGTTTGATGTTCATCATGGTTCTCATCCTTGATGTATATAGCTTCAAGTGTACAACTCATTGATGTGTTTACCTCATCTTGACCAAGTTTTGACCATCATAACTCTTGTGTAAGTCTAAGACATGAAGCACAACTCACTTAAGAGTTGTATGTAGTTTGATGAACCAAAGTTACATCAATGTCTTAGGCTTGTCACATACATGAACTATAAAGTAATATTAAGCAAGTTTTGACTATTATGACACAAGTGTAGGTCTAAGACATGTAGCACAACTCACTTAAGAGTTGTATGAAGTTTGATGAACCAAAGTTACATCAAAGTCTTAGATCTAACACATACATGAACTTTAAAACTAATAATAAGTTACAAACTTGAAAGTAAACTTATGAAATCAAGATCTTGAGTTGTAGAACATAGTTCTTTAGTTTGATCTTGAAGATTCAAGACTCAAAAGTCTAGATCTAACATAAGTGTACAAAGTTATAATTAAAGAAAGCTTACTTGTGTGTTCTTGAACTTTCAAAGTTAACTTTTAGTTCAAGATTAATGAGATCAAGACTAACTTGTAGTACTTGACCAACAACAACCAATAATCACAAAATTAAAGTGCAAGTAAATGAAGTAGTAAACTAAATGAACAAGAAACAAATTCATGGGTTGTTCATACTTTAAAGATTCAAACCAAAGTTTGATCTTTAGAAAGTAAACTTTAAAGTTTACTAACATGACTTACAAGTATGATTTGCAACACATGAACTCTAAATCTTTTGAAACAATAAATGTAGAATCATAAACTAGTAAGTTTATGTTCTTGTGTTCTTGAAAATACAAGATATTATGAAGAATCAAACTAAAGAGTTGATTCTTGAAACTAGTAAGTAACAAACAATAACTAGTAACAAAGTAACAACAACTAGTAACAATAAACTTCAAGTAACTTAAACAATAATCAAAGAACAAGTGATGATGATGATAATGTATGTGTGCAATTCGGTTTTAAGACAAAAGAAAGAAGAAGAAAACTTGAACAAGTTACTTACAAGTTGAGAGAAAGTGTTATGCAAGTAAAAGTGTGTATGTGAGAAATGAGGATGCAAGTGCACAAGTAATGAAAAAAAAAGATTTTGAATCCCTCCTCACCATGGTATCCTACGGCTGCAGCAGAAAAAAAAAAGAGGGAGGCAATTGTTCCATGGTTACTTGTATGTAAAGCCTTAAAAGTGTGGATAAATGAGGTGCATGCATGGGGATTAAGGAGTAACTAGATTCCAAGTGTAACAACTAACTAGTTTCCATCTAAATAATACTTACAAGTAGTAAAAATGGGCTAGTTAATCCAATAAGGTGTAGGGTGGGCTTATAAGTCTATATTCATGAGTCCATTAACATTAAACAAAGCCCAAGTTCAATTAATTAACAAATAAGTCCAATTAAAGCCCAAGTAACTAACTAATCACCATAGTTAATTAAAATGATTAATAAAACTTAATCATGAATGTAAATAATACTCTAAAAATATTATTCGTGTAAGTTTCGCGTGTCACAAAGACGTTTCGGGCAATTAAAGTCAAGTTCGGGCAATCATGGCAACGTGTAAATGTAATAACATACATTCGTTTAATCACACGTATTAATAATAACAATTATTAATAAATAAACATTGGAAAATCCAGGGTCGTTACACGTACCATTATCACTAACAATTTCGTTTGGTATACCGAATCGACAAACTATGTCTTCCCATACAAAATTACGCACCCTTTTTCCTGATATTGTCGCCAGCGGTCGTGCTTCAACCCATTTCGTGAAATAGTCGATTGCAACAATCAAGAATTTGATGTTTCCTGCGTGTGCAGAGTATGCGTAAGATACTGACGTAAATAGCATACGGTATAAAATAAAAATATTACCTCGGCCTTTTGGAAATGGTCCGACTATGTCAATTGCCCATTTACAGAATGGCCACGGTGAGGAGACCGGTATCATAGGATGCGCAGGTGCCCTGCTGATGGGTGCATGTATTTGGCAAGATTCACATTGCTTAACTATTCGCGCGGTATCTGCGTACATAGTGGGCCAATAATAACCTAGCCGCATAATTTTTGACACAATAGACCTGTGCCCCGAATGAAAAGCGCATGCACCTTCATGCACCTCGCGTATAACCTCCTCTGCCTCTTTCGGGCCAATACACCTTAAGTGCGGCCCTAAATAATTTTTCCGATATAGGACATCACCCTCAAGGGCATATAGTGGTGCCTTGGTGCGGACCTTCTTCGCATCAACGGAGTTCGCAGGTGATGTGCTGTCCCGCAGGAAAGCAATAATGGGTGTCATCCATGTTGAGCTGGATTCCTCGACAGGTGATACCAAAGGCATCATAACGATGGATTTTGCATGCAGTTCTTCTATAAGAACTTTCTTCCCCAGATGATCAAAAGCCAAAGCGGCCAATTTGCTAAGCGCATCCGCTTTCTTATTTTGTCACCGCATTACGTGGGAGATTTGAAAAGCTTCAAACTGGTCAGCGAGGTTATGAACAAGCGATAAATATTGCTGCATGGCAATGTCGTGTGCTTCAAAGTCCCCGCTGACTTGACTACATACCAGCTTTGAATCCACATAAGCGTGCAGAATTTTAACATTCAATTTATGCGCAATACGCATACCCGCTAACAGAGCCCCGTATTCTGCTTCGTTGTTCGTAACAGCAAAATTAAACCGTAGCGCATATGTATGGTCTTCGCCATCTGGACCAGTTAAAATTACACCCGCACCTGCGCCAGCTGCGCTGCAGGCACCATCGGTGTATAACTCCCATGGTGACATAGTTGGTGCAGGCGTATCTTGATGTTCTGCGGATGCCTCGACATCCGCAGGTAACTCTGCTAAGTAATCCGCAAGTATTTGACCCTTAACCGCGCTGCGCAAAGAAAAATTTATTTCATGTTCTCCTAACTCAACTGCCCATTTAGCCATTCGGCTAGAAATCTCAGGCTTGTATAACACCTGAAAGAAAAATGATTGCGTTAGTCAATGCGGTAACCCCGGACATTGCCGCAAATTAGGCATGTACCAACCTGTTTGATAGGTTGATCAGTTAGAACCACGATTGGATGTGCTTGAAAGTACCGGCGCAAATGCCGCGCCGTGTGCACTAGCGCATATACTAGTTTTTCTATTGGTGAATAGTTTACTTCACTTGATGTCAGTGTCTTGCTTACGAAGTAGACCGGCATTTGCGTCTGAGAAAACCTCAGCGTTATATTTCTGTGAAATAAATAATGCATGTAAATAAAAGTGGATTACCTTTCCGCGATCTGCGATAAGGACCGAGCTGATAGCCTCTTTCGATGCCGCAAGATACAGCCTAAGCGTTTCTCCTGATACTGGCGCGGTGAGTGTTGGTAATTCAGCGAGCACCTTCTTCATCTCCTGAAAGGTTGATTCTGCTTCCTGAGTCCACACGAAGTCTTTTTTCTTTAAACAATTCTTCAAAGTATTGAAGAATGGCAATTGTCGCTCTGCGGCCTTCGACAAAAACTGCGTGATCGCCGCAAGCTTCCTGGTTAGACTCTGCATGTCTTTCTTTATCTTCGGAGATGGTAAACTATCAATGGCTTCAATCTTTTTGGGATTTGCCTTGATTCCCCGCACTGTCACCACATGACCTAGAAACTTGCATTCCTCTTCCCCAAAACTACACTTGAGCGGGTTAAGCTTCATGTTTATCCTGCGTAGAGACGCAAACGTTTCTAAGATGTCCGTGAGCATTTCTTCTTCAGTGTTGCTCTTAATTACCAGGTCGTCAACGTACGCTTCAATATTCCTACCAATTTGGTGTTTGAACGCCGCATCAATTATGCGCTGATAGGTTGCACCTGCGTTTTTTAATCCGAAGGGCATCTTCGTATAACAGTAAATACCTTGCAGCGTATGGAAAGCAGTCTTGTCCTCATCATCCGCAGCCATTAAGATTTGGTGATAACCCTTGTACACGTCTAGAAAACACTTGTACCTGAACCCTGACAGTGATTCCACCTTCCAATCTATTTCCGGGAGAAGGTAGTTGTCCTTAGGACACGCTTTATTAATGTCTTTAAAATCAACACACATCTGCCAATTACCATCAGCCTTTTTGACTAACACAGGATTAGCAACCCATGTCTGATACCGCACCTCCCGTAGGATGTTTGCTTTAACAAGATTATCTACTTCTGCGCATAGCCAATCACTGCGCTCAAGAGCCATATGCCACTTCTTTTGTCTAACGGGCGTGAGTGATGGGTTAACATTCAATTTATGTTCCGCAATGTCTCGCGGTACCCCGGTCATGTCTGATTCACGCCACGCAAAAACATCTGCGTTAGCGGTCAATATTCTGTGCAACTTGGCATTTGTTTCGGCTGACAAGCCTGCGCCGATTTTAATTCGCTTATCCGGATGTAAACGGTTTGCGATGATCGTACTGCTTGCGAGTTGTTCTCCTACGCTGGGAATGTTTATAGGCACAACTGAACTACACAACTCGGTTGTTTGATGTGAAGCAATTGTGGCAACCCCTCCCTTCGTAGGAAACTTTATTAAACCATGCACCACCGACGGTATAATGTTAAAACGTCGTATGAAATTTCTCCCGAGCAACGCGTTGTACCGCGAAGTTGAACGAACCACGTAAAAGTCTACTAACTCGTGTCTAACCAATTGCGGATTCTTGTCATCCGTGAGTTCTATTATTAGCTCTATCCGGCCTAGCGGCCATGAGCTTTCCCCGGAGAACCCAGATAACGTAATATTAGACTGGCGTAGCTGCGTTTTAACTTCTACAGGGAGGAAACGATAGCAATGCTCGTACATAATGTCCACGCCACTCCTGGTGTCAATATGCATGCGTTTAACTTGTACTCCGCAAGTAGGGATGCGACACTTGATGATAATGGGCTCGTTAACTGTGTCGATTGACATTACAGGAGGAAACGTGATTGGGAGAAGTTCCCAGTCATGGTGATCATTGTACTTTCTCCACTGGCTAAATTTCTCTGGGTTGACCATATTAATGGCTAAGTCGGCATTTTTTGTTTTATCAACTTTTTGCCATGCGAAAGTTTTTGCCTTCGACCCTTCTTCTGCGGATTTTCCCTTTTCCTTCTTAGGTGGTTTTAGTTGATCCAATTTACCTGTGCATAGTGCCTCGAGCACTCGTTCCATCAAGTTTTTGCATCGATTAGTGTCATGCCCGTAATCGTCATGGAATTCACAATACTTTGTTTTATCCCGCTTACCGAATTCTGTAAGCGGAGTTGGAACCGCAAAGGTTGCGCACACTGGTTCGGTTGCCAAAATTTCTTTTGGCATTTTAGACAAACTTTTAAGCAGCGCATAGTTCTGATTATTGATGTCGCGCTGATTATTGTTTCGATAATTGCCACTTGATTTCCCTTTATCATTCCTGATAGGACCACTGCTAGGATACCTTCCGCGAGAGTTGTTGCCATGATTTTGATCACGCGAATGATCATCATCGTCTTTCCTCTCATTGCGTGAACTAGCTGTGGGAATATCATTATCTTCACCACTCCGCATATAGTCATGGCATTCATTAAGCGCTTCCGCATAAGTTGTTGGGACCGTATGGCGCAGACGCCTTACCAGTGTTGGATGACGTTCTGAGTTTATACCATGTATGAGTCTGGAAATCTGTTGCTCTGGCTTGAGATCTGGTATGCGCAGACACTCATTAGTATATTGATAATGCTAAAAACGAACACATATTTCATAGCATTATTCCTCAAGAAAGACAAGCTTTTAGTTGCAATTGTTCTATTTAAAAGTGATATTCGTTTAAATAATAAAAGGTGAAGACAAAAGACAGATTCGACGAATTGAAGACGCAAACGACCAAAAAGCTCAAAAGTACAAAAGACAATCAAAGAGGTTCCAATTATTGATAAGAAACGTCTCGAAATTACAAGAGTACAAGATTCAAAATGCAAAGTACAAAATATAAAATTGTACGCAAGGACGTTTGAAAATCCGGAACCGGGACCAGAGTCAACTCTCAACGCTCGACGCAACGGACTAAAAATTACAAGTTAACTATGTATATAAATATAATATAATATATAATTAATTATATTAATTATATATATATATATTATATATATATTATAAACCGTCGGCAAGAAAGACTCCAAAAGGGACTGAGCTGTAATTTCAAACTCCGTGACTCGCTGAGTTTGAAGGCAAAAATGCCGCGAGTCGCGGAGCCCCAAAAGTCGAAAATCCCTATAAAAGCAAACGAATTCTGATCGCAAAAATCACCAAAAATATATCCATCTCTCTATCTATATCGTATATTTTTATATTTATATTTTAATTTTAATTTTAATTTTAATTTTAATCCTAATAATAAGGGTATGTTAGCGAATGTTGTAAGGGTGTAAGTCGAAATTCTGTCCGTGTAACGCTACGCTATTTTTAATCATTGTAAGTTATGTTCAACCTTTTTATATTAATGTCTCGTAGCTAAGTTATTATTATGCTTATTTAATCCGAAGTAATCATGATGTTGGGCTAATTACTAAAATTGGGTAATTGGGCTTTGTACCATAATTGGGGTTTGGACAAAAGAACGACACTTGTGAAAATTAGACTACGGGCTATTAATGGTTTTATATTAACTAAACAATACCTTGTTAATTTAATATACAAACTTATAATTCGACGTATTTATATATAACCACATACGCTTGACTGGGTACGGTGGGCGGGATATCTATAAATACCAATAATTATTCATTTTACCGGATACGGAACTGGATTAATAGTTAATAGACTTGTTGAAACAGGGGTGAATTACATTCAAGGGTAATTGGTGTAATTGTTAACAAAGTAGTAAAACCTTGGTTTACACGCAGTCGATAACCTGGTGTATTCATTAAACAAAGTATTAAAACCTTGTTACAATTCGAATCCCCAATTAGTTGGAATATTTGACTTCGGGAATAAAAATAATTTGACGAAGGCTTTCGCTCTTTATATTTATGACTGATGGACTATTATGGACAAATCCGTATGGACATATTAAATAATCCAGGACAAAGGACAATTAACCCATGGGCATAAAACTAAAATCAACACGTCAAACATCATGATTACGGAAGTTTAAATAAGCATAATTCTTTTATTTCATATTTAATTTCCTTTATTTTATATTTAATTGCACTTCTAATTATCGCATTTTTATTGTTATTGTATTTAATTGCACTTTTAATTATCGTACTTTTTAATTATCGCAAGTTTATTTTATCGCATTTTTATTATTCGCAATTTCATTATCGTTATTTACTTGCCGCTTTAATTTAAGTCTTGTATTTATTTTTAATATTTTACATTTGGTTTTAACTGCGACTAAAGTTTTAAAATCAACAAACTGGTCATTAAACGGTAAAAACCCCCTTTATAATAATAATATTACTTATATATATATTTGTATTTTTATAAAAGTAAACTAATATAGCGTTAAGCTTTGTTTAAAAAGATTCCCTGTGGAACGAACCGGACTTACTAAAAACTACACTACTGTATGATTAGGTACACTGCCTATAAGTGTTGTAGCAAGGTTTAAGTATATCCATTCTCTAAATAAATAAATATCTTGTGTAAAAATGTATCGTATTTAATAGTATTTCCTGCTAAAATTAATAGTATTTTATACCACTCCGCTACCACATCAAGTATTTTTGGCGCCGCTGCCGGGGAGTCTCTTAAAAGCCGGAAGCGCAACGCTATATATATATAAAAAAAAAAAAGATTTTTAGTTAACTTTTATTAAAATTCGTTTTTGTAAAAATACGTTTTAATTATTCAAAAATATAAAAAGAAAAACAAAAATATAAGTATTTTTAAGATTTTGTTAAATATTTAAGTTTTATAAGTTTCTTTATTTTTATTTTAGTTTATAAAAATATAAGTTTTAAATATCTTTTATTTATATAAAAACAGAAAACAGAAAATAAAAAAAAAATAAATAAAAACGCGTCGAATTTTAAAAAAAAACTGTCATTTGAATTTCTGAACCCCGCGACTCGCGGGGTTTGCTTCATTGATTACCGCGACTCGCGGAGTTTCTCTGACGCCACCGACAGAACCCTAACTCTGCATTAATTACGGAGTATTTATTAATTATTATTATTATAAACCCTAATTATCTATTATTATTATAATTAAGTTTTATTTTAAGTTTTACTTTTTATTTAATTTGTTTTATTTAGTTTAATTAGTTTAATTAAATTGTAAAATTAATAGTTTTAATAAATAAATAATATAAAAATAATATTTTTATAAAAATTGTACTTTTTACAACTTTTTGTATATTTTTATATTTTGTCCCTTTTTAATCGTTTTAGCGTAATATTTGTATATTTAGCTCATATTTAGTTTTAAACTTAGGTTTTGCCATAGTTATTTTTTACTTCTAGATTTTTAGGCTTTGCCGTAGAATTCCTTAAGTGCTTTTTCTTTAGAATAAGATTTAGGTGCTTTAGAATTTTGCGACGCATTTTTAAGTTTTAGTTTCTTTTTAAGTTATTTCCATTTGGGATATAGTTTTACTTGTAAGCTTTAATATTTTTAGACACCTTTTACCTATGTATCAATTATCATTCCAATTAGTAATCTCAATTTGCGATTATAATTTTAAGTTAGTTGTAGTAATAAGGTTAGGTTAGTCAAGTATTTCTAAGTTTTATAAGTTTCTTTTATTTTTCCGTCACCTTTTATTTTTCAACCATTTTTCTTTTTCGACCTTTTTCGACGAACTCTTTTTCTTTCTTATTTCTCGCTATTCTAGTTTTAGGACATAGATTTTTATTCTACTTCTTATCTAAATTTCTTAAAATTACGAAAATTTGTTTTAAGTAGTTAAATTAATAGACATCAAAATTTTCTGGTTCGTAGTAATAGTTGGATTTGTACGTGGACCGGGTTATTGGAGCCAAACAGTCCTCAATTATATTGAGACCAAACGAATCCTGCCCCTCTGCTGCATCTTTTGGCTATTCGAAACGTGGGCAAAATCAGAAAAGTCTATTAATTGGATAACTTATTATAATTTTTCTTTCCTTTTAAAAACTAATAGGATATTCAGTGAATGCACCGAGCAAGACGATCACCACCTTTTGTACGTTCACCACCTGTAACTAGATCAAGACATTTAGCAAATATTACCACCGTTGATTTTTCTTTAGAATCGTCATCCAGTCGACCAAGTACTTCAGTTCAAATTTCCGATAATTCATTTTTTGAACCCGACCTCACAATTGAGAATCCGGAGAATATTCAGGAACGATTCGTAGATCCTGAACCACTAAACTTTCCTCCGGAACCACCAATCATTCAAACAGAGATTGTTGAGGAACGAACCATTAAATCAGAATCCTCTAGTGATTCCGATTCAACAAATTCAATTATGGAGAATCTGGAACCTTTAAGTATGGAAGACCGAATGAGAGCTAAACGCACTGGCCAAGGTCACGCAATTACTCATCCAGACATTAATGCGCCAGATTATGAAATCAAAGGACAAATTCTACACATGGTGACTAATCAATGCCAATTTAGTGGTGCGCCGAAGGAAGATCCAAATGAACATCTACGTACCTTTAATAGGATCTGCACACTATTTAAAATCCGAGAAGTGGAGGATGAACAGATATATCTCATGTTATTTCCCTGGACTTTAAAGGGAGAAGCCAAAGATTGGTTGGAATCGTTACCTGAAGGGGCGATCGATACATGGGATGTTTTAGTTGACAAATTTCTTAAACAATTCTTTCCTGCATCTAAAGCCGTAAGACTTCAAGCAGAAATTGTTACGTTCACACAGAAGCCGAATGAAACTCTATATGAGGCATGGACTAGATATGGAAAGTTGTTAAGAGGATGTCCGCAACATGGTTTAGACACCTGTCAAATAGTACAAATATTCTACCAAGGATGCGACATCACTACGAGAAAAGACATAGATATAGCAGCTGGTGGTTCTATTATGAAGAAAACCGAAACTGATGCTTACAAAATAATTGATAACACTGCTTCCCACTCACATGAGTGGCACCAAGAAAAAGATATCGTTAGAACATCTAAAGCAGCTAGAGCCGATTCTAGCCATGACTTAGATTCCATTTCCGCAAAGATAGATGCTGTGGAGAGACGAATGGAAAAGATGACTAAAGATATTCACTCAATACGAATTAGTTGTGAGCAGTGTGGAGGACCTCATTTGACAAAAGATTGTCTCAGTATTGAATTAACAATGGAACAAAGAGAGAATATTTCATACATAAACCAAAGGCCTGGAAATAATTATCAGAATAATTATCAACCGCCAAGACCAATTTACAATCAAAACCAGAATTATAACAGAAATATTCCATACAACAACCAATAAGGTCCTAGCAATCAACAAGTATCCAATAATACTTACAACCAGCAAAGACCTAATTTTCAAAACAAACCACCACAACAAACCGATGATAAAAAGCTGAATTTAGAAGATATGATGACGAAGCTAGTTGAAACTCAAACGCAGTTTTTCACATCTCAGAAACAAACCAATGAACAAAATGCTCAAGCATTTAGAAATCAACAAGCTTCTATTCAAAATCTGGAACAAGAAGTAAGTAACCTAGCAAGGTTAATAGGTGAAAGAAAACCTGGAAGTCTACCTAGTGATACAAATGCTAACCCCCGGAATGAAACAGCTAAAGCCATTACCACAAGAAGTGGTACAACACTTAAACCACCTGAAATACCTGTAACTTCTGATGAAACTATTCCTACTCCACAAGAACCACAACCTGATCAAGATAAGGAAAAAGAACCGGTAGTTGAAAAGGTTAATGAAGATAACACAGTTAAGGCGAAACCTTATGTTAAACCATTTGGAATACGCTTATTTACATGGTGAATCTGAATTACCTGTAATAATATCGTCTTCTCTTACTGAAAATGAGAAATCACAACTCATTTCTGTGTTGAAAGCTCATAAACCAGCCATTGCATGGAAGATTCATGATATTAAAGGAATAAGTCCTTCGTATTGCACACATAAAATCCTTATGGAAGAAGGTCATAAAACGTATGTGCAACGCCAATGAAGACTAAATCCTAATATGCAAGATGTAGTTAAGAAAGAGATTATTAAACTGCTAGATGCAGGTCTAATTTATCTAATTTCTGATAGTCCATGGGTAAGCCCAGTTCAATGCGTGCCTAAGAAGGGTGGCATGACTGTCATTACAAATGAGAAAAATGAGCTTATTCCTACTAGGACTGTAACAGGATGGCGTGTATGTATTGATTATAGAAAATTAAATGACGCCACCAGAAAAGATCACTTTCCCTTACCTTTCATTGATCAAATGTTGGAAAGATTAGCCGGAAATAGTTACTATTGTTTTCTAGATGGATTTTCCGGATATTTTCAAATTCCAATAGCACCCGAAGATCAAGAGAAAACCACATTCACGTGCCCTTATGGTACTTTTGCTTACAAACGCATGCCATTTGGACTTTGCAACGCCCCTGCAACCTTTCAAAGGTGTATGATGGCGATTTTTCACAACATGATAGAAGAATGCATGGAAGTATTCATGGATGACTTTTCAGTCTTCGGTGATACATTTGAATCATGTCTAGTTAATCTTGAACGAATGCTTATTAGATGCGAACAATCAAATCTAGTACTTAATTGGGAGAAATGCCATTTCATGGTTAAAGAAGGCATCGTTCTTGGACATAAAATTTCAAAAGAAGGAATTGAAGTGGATAGAGCTAAAGTAGATGTAATTGCTAAACTTCCACATCCCACCAATGTTAGAGGAGTTAGGAGTTTTCTAGGGCATGCCGGTTTTTACCGACGTTTCATAAAAGATTTTTCTAAAATTGCCACTCCTATGAATAAACTCCTAGAAAAGGATGCTCCATTCATCTTTTCAGATGAGTGTATCAAATCTTTTAATATTCTTAAAGAAAAACTTACTAATGCGCCGATCATGATAACACCAAATTGGAATCTACCATTTGAACTAATGTGCGATGCAAGTGATTTTGCAATGGGAGCCGTTTTAGGACAAAGGATTGAAAAACGATTTCAGCCTATATATTATGCTAGTAAGACGTTACAAGGAGCACAAACAAACTATACAACTACTGAAAAAGAACTCCTTGCTATTGTCTTTACTTTTGACAAATTTCGATCATTTCTCGTTCTAGCAAAAACGGTGGTCTATACCGACCATTCTGCTCTTAGATACTTATTTTCAAAACAAGATGCTAAACCAAGATTAATCCGTTGGATCTTACTCTTACAAGAGTTTGATATTGAAATCCGAGATAAAAGAGGAGCAGAAAATCTCGCCGCTGATCATCTTTCTCGTCTTGAAAATCCTGAGTTAGAAGTTCTAAATAAATCGGCCATACAAGACAACTTTCCTGATGAATATCTATTGAAGATAGATTATAATGAAATCCCAAGGTTTGCAGATTATGCAAACTATTTAGTATGTGGATTCCTTGAAAAAGGATTATCGTACCAAAGACGAAAGAAATTCTTCAGTGATATAAAACACTATTTTTGGGAAGATCCACATCTGTTTAAAAGTTGTCCCGATGGAATAATACGCCGATGTGTATTTGGAGATGAAGCTAGTAAAATTTTAAACCATTGTCACACAGGACCAACAGGAGGGCATTATGGGCCTCAACTAACAGCAAGAAAAGTTTATGATGCTGGATTCTATTGGCCTACAATTTACAAAGACGCACACCTACTTTGCAAATCCTGTGATGCTTGTCAAAGGGCCAAAAAAATAAGTCAACGTGATGAAATGCCACAAAATGTCATCCAAGTATGTGAAGTATTTGACATTTGGGGTATAGACTTTATGGGTCCATTTCCAAAATCTCATAATAATCTATATATACTCGTAGCCATTGATTATGTATCTAAATGGGCGGAAGCACAAGCTCTCCCAACTAACGATGCACGAGTTGTAGTCAACTTTTTAAAACGTCTTTTTGCAAGGTTTGGAACACCGAAAGCTTTAATAAGTGATCGGGGTACTCATTTCTGTAATAATCAACTTGAGAAAGTTCTTAAAAGATATGAAGTAACTCATAAAATCTCCACCGCATATCATCCACAAACAAGTGGACAAGTTGAAAATACCAACCGAGCTTTAAAACGTATTCTAGAGAAAACCGTAGGATCAAATCCGAAGGAATGGTCCATTAAATTGGAGGATGCACTCTGGGCTTTTAGAACAGCCTACAAAACTCCAATTGGAACCACACCTTTTAGACTTGTTTATGGAAAAACATGTCATCTTCCAGTAGAAATTGAACACAAAGCATTTTGGGCTTTGAAGACATGTAATCTTGATTTACATGAAGCTGGACGTTTACGATTAAGTCAACTAAACGAATTAGAAGAATTAAGGCATGAAGCATACGAAAATTCGTTAATCTATAAAGAAAGAATGAAGAAATGGCATGATAAAAGAATCAGAAGTTCAAAAGAATTTAAAGAAGGAGACAAAGTTCTTCTTTTCAATTCACGATTCAAGCTATTTCCTGGAAAATTGAAATCAAGATGGTCTGGACCATTCATAGTCAAAAGAGTTTTCCCATACGGAATGATAGAATTAATAAATTCAAATGGGATTGAATTTAAAGTTAATGGTCACAGAGTTAAACATTACATACATGGTCCGATGGAAGTCGACAATGAAGTTAATCACAATTTCGACACCAGAGCTAACTAAGTGTGGGGAGAATCATGTCTTCAAAGGGGTTTATGTATTTCTGTTAGAGTTAGATTATCTGTTTTCGTGTAGTTCTCGAAAATGGAACCCGAATGGTCTTTCCCTAGCAGACCCTAAAGAACTAGTCTTCTCCCCCCATTCTGAATTTTTTTTTTTTTTTTTTTAGGTTTTTACAAAATGAAGACTGCCTGTGAACTAAACTATGGTCTAATGCTACACGCTTTAATCACTAAACGTAATAATAACATACTACCGAGTGAATTAGTATCAGTAATCAGAGAAAGAATGGACGGAGTTAGAAAAGAATCCAGATGCGAAGATAATAAGTTACAATTTGGTAAAGGAAAATCAAAATCCGCAGCAAAAAGAAGAGCACGACACCTAGAACGATGTCACAAATGCGGAAAATGGTCACATGGAGGTAAATGTTCAAATAATCAAACCTATTCAAATACCGAATTTGTTACTTTATGCAGAGACGGACCGTTCATATGTTTAGAAGAAAAGACACTGAATGCTCGAGGTTACGCCTATGTAGCTATGGAAAACCAATTAAACTGACTATCTTATGAATGGGATAGATCATATAACTAAGAAATCTATTTCACAGGTATGTCTGTACAGTTTTTATTTTTATTTTTTTTTTATTTTTAACCTTTTGATAATAAACGCTAATTTGTTCGCTAAAAAGTATTAAATTGGTATTAAATAAAATTAGGTTTTGCGACCGAAATTATTGATATCATTCAAAAATTTATTACATCACTGCGAAGTTTAACGTTTATTCTTAAGGTATAAATATCTTTAATCAATCAACCCAAAATATTTCAAAAATTCGTCATGAGTTAAATTAGGTCTTGGAACCTAAATTACTTTACCGAAAAGAGGGGCGCATATTTTTGATAATATTTGATTGATTAAAGTGGGATAAAAAGCCAAAAAGATTTTTAATTTTATTTTTACCATGTTTTTAAAATTAATATTTAAATCTTAAATTAATATTGTAAACTTTGTAAAAACAATATATTTAAAATTGTAAATATTTGAAAAATTAATATAAGTTTGGTGTGAATTTATAATATGAATTTTTAAATTAAATTTGGTGTGAATTTTTAATTTTTAAAATATGAATTTTTAATTTTATGCATTTCAAATTTTAAGTTTGGTGTGAATTTTTAATATTAATTTTGAATTTTATATTTAAGTTGTGTGAATTTAAAAACAAAAATTTACTTTATCTCATTAAGTTAAAAATATGATTTTTAAAATTCGTCGTAAGTTGAAGACTAGGTCTTTGAACCGAAATTGCTTTACCTAAGGGAGGGACGAGAACTTTTATTATCATTATTTTTAATCTTATTGAATTAAAGTATACCAAAAACATTAAAAAACCAAAAATCTTAGCTTTTAAAACAATCGCTACAAAAAGACAAATTTTAAAATTTTGTCGAGGGACAGACTAGGACATCGATCCGAAACGACCTCGTCCTCAATAATAAGGAAAACAAAATTTTTAAAAAAAAAAAATTATTTACTTAATTGTTTTATAAGTTAAAGATTATAAAAAAAATATATATATATATATATATATACCAAACTCCGCGACTCGCGGAGTTTGGAGGTTTAATCCCCGCGAGTCGCGGGAGGACCGGATTACAGAAAAAATAAAACGAGCTGAAACAGCTCAGTTTCACTCCCCACAACAGAAAACACAGCGAAAAACTGCCGAAAAAACACCCAAAAACACCCTCAAAATCACAATTTTTAACCGTTAATCACCAAATCTTTTACTAAAATCATGTTGAGAAGGATGCTATCTAGGAATTACTCAAGAAAAACGGTAAATTTCTACATCTAAACACCATTTAATCCGAAATTAGTGTTCTTGAGCAATTTTTTTCCCCAATTTGATTTTGATGCTTTTTAGTGTAATTATGCTTAAATTGTTTATGTATTATGCTTGTATAACCTAGATTGATGCTATTTAACATGATTAGAAGCCTTAAACTTCAAAATTTGAGTAATCTAGGGTTTATGTTCTTGAGCAAATTTGGGGCTTTTTGATATAAACAGGTTATGGCCGATTTTTGTCATGAATTGTTACTAAATTAAGTAGTGTAACATGTTTAGGTAGTTAAATGATCCAAACTTTGAGCCTAAACATGATTTTGAGAATTAAAGTGGACTTTTTCAAAGTCAAAAATTCATGAACTTGATTTTTGAAAGATAATGCCATTTGAAACTTGTTTAATTGCTAGTAATGATTATTTTGACATGTTATTTGAGTTGAATGCTTATGAACTTGGCGAACATTTTCGTATATGCTTATTTGAAAAAGTGTAGATTTGATGAAAATATGAAAATGAGCTTAAGTTTGATATAAATTGATCATGTCATTGTAATTATTTTGATTGATGATTTTGCTGACACTAATGCATATTTGGATGCACAAAAATTGTGTTTGATGTGTTTTGCAGACTGAAAGGGGTGAATCTTCATCCCAAGCTCGCAATGCTCCTGCTGAGAATGCGGAACAACAGGAGGTGGATAACTACTACAAGCAGGATATACCGCATCCAGTCATGACCTTTTCTGATATGCACTTGGAAGAGTTGCACCCGAACCTGAGATTTGACAGACTTTGGATAGATTATCCAAAATATCAAAGGGGTTTGCATACTCTTCATTCTAAGGTTGTTGAGGTACCTAGGGTCATAGAATGGGGACCCTTAGAAGCTGTAGAATTGGCCGGGCCAATTAGGGAATTATTTGTACAGAGGTATGGTAATTCTACTTTTAATGACTGGGTACGTTTATTCACCATGCGTAGACCTGTATATAAAGTATGGTGTGAAGAATTGTTGTGTAGTATAGAGTTGAATGATCGGGTAGCTAGTTTAACCGATCGTTCTTTTATTAGATTTTTGTTAGGCGGTTCGATGCGCCACATGTCTTTACTGGACATGGCTCAGGCTTTACGTATATATACGCCTGAGGAGTTAGCATCTGCCGATTGTAGAGGGTTGATACTAAACGGTAGAAAGATAGATGAAAATTTTGATACACACGGTGTGTGGAGTCAAATGACAAGCCATCACCGTTTCAAAGGGGGAAATTACTCTTATTTGGATATAGATAGAGCCGAATTAAGAGTGATTCATAGGTTTTTAGCTAATTCGATTACACAAAGGGGTAAGAACAAGGAAAAGGTAAATGAACAGGATTTGTTTTACCATATGTGTATTCGAGACCCACAAAGCGCTGTAAGTATACCGTATTGTGTGGGTTATTATTTATCAGCAATGGTTCGGGGGATGAGACCGCATAGCATAATAGGAGGTGGTATTTTTATTACTTTGATTGGTGAATATCTCGGTGTGGATATAAGTCGGGGGGGATTATTAGTAGAAGAACCAGAACCCCGCGATACTATAGGTTTAAATGTATACCATGGTGCGAAAGTTTTGAAGAGGCGAAATAACGCCGCAGTACCATACCATGGTAGACATCCACAGGTTGAGAGAAACCAACAGCAAGGTAATGTAGGAGGGGGAAATGAGATGCAAGAAATGCAAAGGTTTATAGCTTCACAGGAGTACGAAAATGTTAGACAGAGAGCATTTGAAGATTGGCAAGTTCATCAGAACCAAATCATAGCTCATTGCCAACATATAGGTCGAAACTATATTCCTACACCAAAACCCATCTTCCCTCCCTGGTCTATAGAGATGCAGCCACCGTATCCTACGTATAACCCTGCCGAAGCATTCTATAGCACCTATGGTTATGCTTGGAACCCCTATTGGTACCAGTATCATCCCTAGTCTACTTAGTTTTTTTTTTATTTTGTAATTTGTAATGATTGATACGTTTAATACTTATGTTAATATTGTAATAGTTTTTATAATTTTTTAACTTTTATTCTTAGATTTTAATAATTTTTGAATGTGGGGTAATATACCAAACTTCAAAAATATGCATATATGTTTGCAGTTTATCTTATGTACACAACAGGGTAAAACAACGCATTTTCAAAGACTGGCATTAAGTTCAGTAAAAGCAACTAATTTTGACGACAAGATGCAAAATATATGTGAAATAACAACAAGACGGAATGAACAAATGATATGCACCATTTATCATTCAGCAAACAAACGCCAATATATTTGGAAACTTTGGTAAAAATTTAATCATTTTCACACAAATCACCCTCAATAATTTGAATTATTACTGATTTCTTGCAAATGAGGGCATTGCAAGATCTTAAGTGTGGGAAGGGGTTAAATTCTTTCGGATTTTAAAAATTTTTATCTTAAACACTTGGTTACCATTAAAAATACTAGTAAAGCAGTAGTTGTATTAGAATCTAGTGCTCTCTGATAATAAAGAACAGCCCTAGTCTTATATACTGACTACCCAATTCTAGTAAAATTTTTCAAAATTTTCAATTAAATGAACTCAAAATCATGTTTATACATATTTATGAACGATAAAACTAGGTTTTAACACCGAAATTATTGTAACCTCGGAAAGGACATAAATTGAGAAACAAACCAAAATGTTAAAATTCATTTAAAATGGAATAGAGGACGATAAAAAGGAAAATAAAAGCCAAGTGTGGGAAAATTCTCCAAGTTATTCAAAACATATATCACATATTTCTGTAACAAATAACTGAAAATACTTTTGCTTTGGACTAAACTAAACTGTTTTACCCGATGAAAGAAAAGAAAAGATGGATCTACACGATGAATCAATTCCATCATTAAAAGGAAGTAAAGTCTTCCGAAAAAGACACGCGCTTCTTGATTTAGGTCATGAAGTTGTCGTCCAGACCAGCTGTAGGTTGACGAAAAATCTAGAAAAGTCATCACTAAAATCAGCAGGAAATCCACGGATCTCAGCATTAAACAGGGTCGCCAAGTGGTCAGATTTATCCTAACCATGAGAAGAATTTATCTCGTACAATGGGGGGGGCACCATGCAAATTAGCTTGATAAGACTAATGAATCAGATCCCCAGAAAGGATAATCTCCTTAAAAGATCAAAAATCAGCTTTTAAGCCTGATATTACTCAATCCTTGAGATTGACCTTAAAGATTGAGAATTACAAACTCATGGAATTCAATGATATCTAAACTCGAGCTTGAACGAGAAAATATTTTGATCAAAATTACAAACCGATTTGTTTTCTGAAAACCCTATTTTCAATGCGTTCATTACCAATGAACGTAAAATCCTAGGAATTCACCTGGAATTCATTAGGTCACCTGAACTAAATCGGGTGTCAACCGTAAGAACGGTGGTTGCATAGTGGTCAAAGACAGGACCTTGTGCCAGACCGAAAAATTATAAGGGTGAGCTTTACTATTGCTCCTACAAAGGATAGTAAATGCGTCCAACACGTTATAGACCATAATCAAAAGCATGTCACTGGACATTGCCTTAACAGTTGCTTATTCATCGCTTTCCTTTACAACCGGACGGTAGTTTGCCGAAAGGTAATATACGGGACAAGTAAACTGGACGTGTTGCTTTCCTAATACAAGGTTAGCAAGTGGGTGACACAAAACCGCAAGTTTTGAGCTAAAATTTTCAAATCTGAAACCCACCAAACCCACAAAAATATTTTGCAAACACCGGTAAAGGGTTATCCCGGAAAACTTATCTAGGGTAAAAACTAGATTTAATTTTCAAAAGATCAAATGTTTTCATAAAGATCCAATTTCCTTAATGGATCTAAATTTTTATAGTCATGTGGGACTGTAAACCATATCGTTACTACCATTGTTCATACCACCGTATAGAAATCACTGATGTACAAAGTGTGAAGAATAAAGAAGTGATTCTAGTATTTCAAGACGATATTGCTTGAGGACAAGCAACGCTCAAGTGTGGGAATATTTGATAATGCTAAAAACGAACATATATTTCATAGCATTATTCCTCAACAAAGACAAGCTTTTAGTTGCAATTGTTCTATTTAAAAGTGATATTCGTTTAAATAATAAAAGGTGAAGACAAAAGACAGATTCGACGAATTGAAGACGCAAATGACCAAAAAGCTCAAAAGTACAAAAGACAATCAAAGAGGTTCCAATTATTGATAAGAAACGTCTCGAAATTACAAGAGTACAAGATTCAAAATGCAAAGTACAAAATATAAAATTGTACGCAAGGACGTTCGAAAATCCGAAACCGGGACCAGAGTCAACTCTCAACGCTCGACGCAACGGACTAAAAATTACAAGTTAACTATGTATATAAATATAATATAATATATAATTAATTATATTAATTATATATATATTATATATATATTATAAACCGTCGGCAAGAAAGACTCCAAAAGGGACTGAGCTGTAATTTCAAACTCCGCGACTCGCGGAGTTTGAAGGCAAAAATGCCGCGAGTCGCGGAGCCCCAAAAGTCGAAAATCCCTATAAAAGCAAACGAATTCTGATCGCAAAAATCACCAAAAATATATCCATCTCTCTATCTATATCGTATATATTTATATTTATATTTTAATTTTAATTTTAATTTTAATTTTAATCCTAATAATAAGGGTATGTTAGCGAATGTTGTAAGGGTGTAAGTCGAAATTCTGTCCGTGTAACGCTACGCTATTTTTAATCATTGTAAGTTATGTTCAACCTTTTTATATTAATGTCTCGTAGCTAAGTTATTATTATGCTTATTTAATCCGAAGTAATCATGATGTTGGGCTAATTACTAAAATTGGGTAATTGGGCTTTGTACCATAATTGGGGTTTGGACAAAAGAACGACACTTGTGGAAATTAGACTATGGGCTATTAATGGGTTTTATATTAACTAAACAATACCTTGTTAATTTAATATACAAACTTATAATTCGACGTATTTATATATAACCACATACGCTTGACTGGGTACGGTGGGCGGGATATCTATAAATACCAATAATTATTCATTTTACCGGATACGGAACTGGATTAATAGTTAATAGACTTGTTGAAACAGGGGTGAATTACATTCAAGGGTAATTGGTGTAATTGTTAACAAAGTAGTAAAACCTTGGTTTACACGCAGTTGATAACCTGGTGTATTCATTAAACAAAGTATTAAAACCTTGTTACAATTCGAATCCCCAATTAGTTGGAATATTTGACTTCGGGAATAAAAATAATTTTATCGGCTTTTATCAGTTTACCATTAGCTAATTCAATAGTATATTTATCGTCTAGAGGTAATGATGCACATTTTAGTTTAAAACTAAAGTCTTTACACATATAACTTCTATCAGCACCCGTATCAAACATAATAGAAGCTAGTTGATTATTAACGGTAAACGTACCCGTGACAAGATTAGGATCCTCACGTGCTTTACTGGCACTAACATTAAATGCCCTCCCACACGCGGGTTCTTTGTTCTTCTCCTTATCAGGGCATTGATTTATAAAGTGACCAGATTTCCCGCATCCATAACATTTCTTGACATCGGTCAATTTTGTCTTTACTTCAGAAACGGTGGCATAACAATCTTTCGCCACATGTCCTTTCTTGTTGCACTTATCACAGACCACTTGGCAATAGCCTGCATGATGTGTGTAACACCTTTTGCAGAACGGATGAGGTCCCTTATAGTTTGGACTTGCAGTTGCCCCATCTTGTTTACCTTTAAAAGTTTCTTATTTCTTCAGGTGAGTACTTTTGCCCTTATAGTCTTCCCATTTCCTCTTTCCTTCAGTTGTCTTGACTTCGGTAATTGGTGCCTTAATCGAACTCTCTGTGATCTGGTCCATGAGTTGGTGTGCCATTGTCATGGCTTCCTGCATCGTATTTGGTTTGGACGATGTAACATTTCCTTTGATATTGATCGATAAACCGTCAATATACATTTCTATCTTTCGTTTCTCATTTGGCACCAATTCGGGACACAACAAGACTAGTTCCATGAAACGCTTTTCATAGTTATTGAGATTCGCGCCGATAACCTTCAGATTACGTAACTCAGATTCCATTTTTCTGATCTCGTTTTGAGGACAGTACTCCTCGATTAGCATCTTTTTTAGTTCTTCCCAAGAGATATCATATGCCGTATCTATTCCTTCTGCTTTAGCATAATTGTTCCACCAAGTAAGTGCACCGTCTTGCAACGTACACGAAGCATACTTTGACTTGTCTCCGTTCGCACAATTACTGATTTTGAAAACGGACTCCATCTTTTCAAACCATCGGGTTAGACCGACTGGTCCCTGGGTTCCACTAAATGTCTGTGGTTTGCATCCTTGAAAAGTTTTGTATGAGCATCCGTTTCGTGAGTTTGTGTTTACGGCTGCTGCTTTGGCTGCTGCTTCGGCTGTTGCTTTTGCTGCCTCGGCTGCAGCAATTCTTTCATTCACACGTTTCTCGACTAGTTGCTCAAACTCAGCATCCGACATTTGAGACATGTTTCTTCAATAAACACAACAGATATAATTTAATCATATAGAATATTGTAGGTAAAATGAGTTGTCAATAGTTAATCGTAGCATATTAATAATATGAACCGATTATTATAAAAGTCTTTTCTTCTTATTAGCATTTTATAATTATTTCTAGGGTATTACCTACCCGTTAAGTTCATACATAATAGCTAGTACAAGGAATTAACTACTAATATCCTAATAATATTCCACTATGAAAAATTATAGCGAGTTACTACATTATTATGTAATAATAATAATAAGAAGTAGTAATAATACAAATAATCATTCCATGCATTTATTATTAATAAACCAAAATAATACAATACCATACAATACTGATATTTTACATATGCTTATTTTACATAACAAGATAGAGTAGCACACATAAGTAATAAAATAGCGCATGGAAGATTTATGGTTGCGAGGTCGTTTATTCAGAACTATTAGAAACTTCTTCCCATTTGGTTCTCTCTGCCAATTGTTTGTGTGCACATGGTCCGACAGACATTCTGGCAGTGTATTTTATTTTTAGTTGGGGTTTTGAGGTACCCGTTGCCTCAGTGGGTTTAATACAATAAGGGTGGTTACGGATCGAATGGTCCTGTTCTTTTTTAATAATTAAGGATATTTTATTATTGTGGTTGTTTTTATTATCTATAGCAAGTTGGAATTTCTCCTTAGTGATCTCTTTTATTTCATTAGCAAAATCCTCCTCCTTACTGATCTCGTCTGATGAGGAACTGTCTGAGTCATGTGTAGGAGAATATGATGACGAACTGCAAGAATATGTACCGGTGGTCATAAACCGAAATTTGCCAGGCGTAATCGGCTCAACCCGCCCGTCGGCGGTATATCTGGACCAATGTCCATATTTGTTTAGAAATGGACGATCCTCGTTTACTCCAGGGATCATGGGTCCATGCCAACGATACTGTGGCTCCGGAAAACTAAAGCTGGGTGGAGCTGGAACCTCCTCTGGGTTTACCGGGAGTTGAGATTCCCCGGCTAACACAATTTCTTCTTTAATAGGTATTGGAACGTCCTTTTCAGTTGTGGATAGAATAGATTCAGTGTCCGATTCCGAGTCGTACAAAATGATAGGATTAGAGGAAGTCATCTATCACATAATTGAAACAACAATTACGTTAGCATATAAATATATCACATATAATATTTTTGACCAAATGATAAGCAAAAATCAGTAAAAACAAATATGGTCATAGTCCAGACTCACTAATGCATCCTAACAATTACCAGTTAAACACACTAATGTAATTTCTGGTTCCCTATGACCTCAAGCTCTGATACCAACTGTAACGACCCGTCAAAATCGCTATTGACGCGGCACGTTAATCATTGATTCCACAGTGAGGTTTTGACCTCTATATGATACGTTTTGATAAAATATTGCATTCATTAAAATAAGTGACTTTCTAAACATAGAAAGTTATAAACATGTGGGCAAGTGCTTAGGTATAAGCAAAACCCCGAAATACATAAGTCTTTAATTTACAGGTTGACATCACAGTCCAATTATTTATTACACAACGCAGTTTTATTTTGAATGCAATAAACTTTGTACAAAGCATGAGAGACTCCATGCAGGCAACAAGCACATCACAGCGGAAGCATTCTAAGGACTTGAGAATAAAACATGCTAAAAAGTCAACACGAATGTTGGTGAGTTATAGGTTTAATTGCTCGAGTCATAAACATATATAAAGATAGACCACAAGATTTCATCAAAAGTTTATCAATAGATTCTACGTAACAGAGCACCCTGGTAACTAAACTTAACGCTATAGTGATAATTACCCCATTCGTTTTAATACACGCAAACCAACGTGTCTTAAACTCAAATAACATACGTCCGTTAAAAGGCTAGCGCTCTAGCTCAGACGGGGATGTCAAGCCCTATGGATCCATATACAATTATTCGCGCCCACCAGTCCATATCCTATGTACTGGCAGCTACTAGTTACCAAAGCTAAGGGATTTCCGGTTTAACTCAGTGTAGAATTTAGTATGTACTTGTGTCTTATCGCGTTTAAAATAAATTGCATGTACTCTCAGCCCAAAAATATTTAAAGTATTTAAAAAGGGAGACTATAACTCACAGTTCAATATTGCGATTCAATATTGTAGGCAAATTGCGTAGACGTAATGATGGTAGATGACTGTATGGTTGGCCTTGGATTCAAGAACAATACCCCAAACAATACCCAATATTTCCTTAGCTTAAAGCGGTTTGAAACCCGAATTAAAATACCCTCGAATATACTTTATTATTATTAAACTTAAATTATAATTATAATTATAAATTAAAATTTAAGTTACAGATATATTTATGAAAAATATCGTCGAGCAAAACTGACCTTTTATAGTACTTTTCGATTTACTGTAGCTCATGCGATCGCATGAGTTTTCAGTGTTTTTGCCATGCGATCGCATGGCCGCCTTTTCCGTTTTTGTTTGCTAGTTCGTCGACATCAAATAGTGTTTTACTGTAGCAAATAGTGTTACTGTAGCAAATAGTGTTTCACTGTAGCACTGTAGCAAAATACGGTTTCACTGTAGTAAATAGTGTTTTACTGTAGTAAATAGTGTTTTACTGTAGCAAAGTAATTTTTACTGTAGCAACTAGGGTTTTACTGTAGGAAAGTCGTTTTTACTTGTACATACATATAATTGTTCATGAATCGTTGAGAGTAGTCAAAGGTAATTGTATATATGAAACAGTTCTAAAATTTTGAGACTCAATCTAACAGACTTTGTTTACCGTGCCAAAATAATAAATCGTATAGAGAATTGGTTTAAATTAGTCGAAATTTTTCGGGTCATCACAATCGGCGTCCAATGAGAATTGGCATCCGGAATGACACCGAACCCCCAACTATTAAGTAATGCCTGCGCATCCGCAGGAGTCAAAAACTGCGAAATTGGACGCGGTGGTTGCCAAGGTTGCAACGGTGTAAACGATGAATTCTGCTGAACACTCTGCGTCTGCAGAGGGATTGAAACCGTGGAACTATAAATAGGTACCTGGCCGCAGCATACTACGTGCGGGCCTAATGTTTCACCGCTAGTGCCTACCAAGATGACCCTTGGATCCACTGCGGAAAAATCCAACCGTGTGGTGGTAACTGGCGAGTTTGCCCTTGGCGGTGTAATCCCATCTGGATATATCGGCTTATACCTCTGAAAAGGCTCACCGGATACAGGTGGAAGATATGGCGCGTATCCCGCCCCCGTAGTCATAGCCTGCGTATGCTGACTGCCAGATGGTGTGTTCTGATTATCCGTTTGAGTACGTTCCGACGAGTCTCCGGAAGTCATGATATTGTTAAAAGAAAAAATTCAAAAAATTTCGTGAACAATAAGCCTTATAATTCAAAACCTTTTAAAAGAGAAAGCAATTAAACAGTCTTGAACTAATTTGACTCTCAATGAAAGCACCACTTGATCATGCATATTTTACCATGGGGTTTAATATGCCTACTCAACACGTTAGAAGGGCGGGGTTTAAGGATCTTAGAATGAGGCTCTCCGGTCCAGCTACCGTGAATAACCCTGGCCGACATGATGATGTCGGCGGGATGGCCAAGTGATTAAGTCCACCTTTTAATGACGATCGTCGATTAAAAGGCCCCAAATAAGGTCGTAGGTGCTAGTTAATCAAGAAACTAACATGTTAACCTTGAGAAGATGCTAGATGATGTTGTTACGTAAGACGTGTAGCAGATGATGGTTACGTAACGTGATGATGTTTAGAATGATAGTTAGAGTTTGTATATATAGGCAAACCCTAATTCTAGAACCATCCGAGATAATGGCAATCCTTTCCATAACAAACTCCCCCGAATCACGGATGTAATTATGGAAAAGATATTCACTTGATAGCCAAGTAATCGCTGTTCCGGGAACAAAGGCATTAGATACGAATCCGCATACCACATAACGCACATAAGCACACGCATACGCACCCTAGAGGGTGCCCGCATAGATATGGGGTGCGCATGCAGATTGCGGTATCATTAATAGTCAATATTGACAATTTCTCTAGAGATTAGTTATCGTACTTTATTATGTCTACGTCAGTCTTAACATTATACATTGTAATATGAGCTCTACCAATCACCGATTGGCTATTACAATGTATACATATGGCCGACACATGCTTTGGCCATTTTGGTATATCCTTAACAAATTGACGTAGTCATTCTGCCTCTTCACCAGCTTTATCCAAAGCAATGAATTATGATTCCATCGTGGATCTAGCAATAACCATTAGTTTACACGATTTTCACGAAATAGCAGCGTTTCCAAGTGTGAAGACATATCCACTTGTCGCTCTGGAATCATATAACTCCAATGAGATGTACTTGGATTACTATTGTATCTACTCAGCTTGCTTACAGCATATGCTAATTAGATCGAGTACAACTCATTCTATACAATAGAATGCATTATCATGCATCATGTTCTTGATATCAAATACAAGACACCCCCCCCCCCCCCCCCCACATTTTCAAGCTATTGTGTTCATTTTACACAACTAACAAGAGTTCTTGCTTATCCATTCAAAGCTTCCCCCACATGTCTTGCAACTTGATATCATTATAATATATATCTAATATGATTCTAATCAGTGAAGCGTTCAAATGTCTACACATAAGATTTACATCTTTTGTGATTTGTATTTGAGCAATTCTTAGACATATTCTATGTTTCACCTAGAGACGTCGAATTTAGAAAACTTAACAAAGTTCTCGCACTCAAATTATATTTTCACATTTGAATTCTGATTAGGTAATTCAAATCTCAAGATAATAATAATAAAATAAAGATTGACATCTTTATATAATAATTATCTTCAATATCGTAATCACACATAAATGGAATAATTCATATCATCAGTGACGTTTACAAATCTGGTTCCACAATATACCAGATGCTTTTATTACTGAATGAAAGCGATTTTTTCTTTAAATAAATTCAACACAATAAAATATTAGTTGTTAATTGATCTCTGCAGATGATCATCATTAACAAGTCCAAGTCTAGTACTCCATAGACTTTATTTCCAAAGCTTTGGAATAAAAGACGCATCATTCATATTCTCCATAGCCTTTCTCATAAGGAATGTCATAACATATCCCTTGTATCATGACAAAATTGACTTCAGATACATAAACACCGTCTTAAATATACCATTTAAAAGGGTTTCAAATATCATGTATATCTTTTATACATTCAGTGTTAATTCCTCTGTAAGCATTTTGCGTATGCCAATGTATCGAGGAAGTTCCTTTAGAACTAGCTCATTAGGTGTCTCATCCTCAACACCTACTTCATCTATTCTAGACGAACTTCGACGTTCATTTGTAATGTATAGAAATAAATTTTCAAAGAATGAAACGTTTCCCGATTCTATTATCGAACCTTTGTTTATATCCAAAATCTTGGATGCATGCACAAGGAAGCGATAAGGACTACAGTGTTCAACACCTCCGATAAATACGCAGTCAAAAGTCTTTGAACATATCTTTTGTGCCTTAGGTAGTGGAACAACTACCTTTGCTAGGCACCCCCACACTTTGAGGTAATCATAGGATGATTTTCTATTCCACCATAAATCGTATAGGGTTTCATCCCTATTCTTTTTGGGTATCTTATTTAAAAGATAGTTTGCCGATAGGATGACATCCCCCACATTTACTGGCTTACACCAGATCTTAACAACATGACATTCACCATATCTTTCAAGGTTCTATTCTTTGGTTCAATAGTCTCATTCGATTGGGGTGAGTAAGGTGCAGTGAATTCATGTCTAATGCCATTTTGTGAACAAAATTCAGCAAAAAGTGCGACATATTCACCACTTCTATCACTACGAAAAACCTTGAAATTCCGTTTAAGTTGATTCTCAACTTTGTTTTTATAAGCAATAAAATTCTCAATTGCTTCATCTTTACTTTTCAACAAGTAAACATAACAATACTTTGTGCTATCATTAATAAACATGAAGAACTTGTTACCATTCCTTGTTGGAATGGATTTCAAATCGCATACATCAGTGTGGACCATATCAAGGGGTTCGATTATTCGTTCAACCAAAGATGATCTCATTAATTTAGCTTAACGCTATACTTGTTCAACAACCACCCGAACACAAGATTCTTACAAATATGAGGAACATACAACATATTAATCAATGTGAGTTCCTATCGAGAGGTCAATTTCCAGAATCATCACTCTGAAATATAAATTAAAATAAACTGTTCTAGCAAAATAGAAAATTTCAGTTAGCAAATACCACGTGAACTAAACTAATTTAGGTTTTCAACCTAAATAAAGTTTTATTTTACCGTGAACAAATTGAGTTAAACCAAACATGTTTCAACTTAACTAGATCAAACCAATCAGGTTTCAACCAAATAGGTAAACCAAGCAGGTTTAACCTAAACAAGTAAACCAAATAGGTTTAAACTCAACGGGTAAACCAAATAGGTTTCGACCCAAACAAGTAAACCAAACAGGTTTAAACTCAAAGGGTAACTAAACAGGTATCACCTTAAAACTGTTTCAACTCAAAAGGTAAACCGAACATGTTTCAACCCTTCAGTTAAACCAAGCAGGTTTAAACACAAACATGTAACCAAACATGTTAAAACCAAAAGATTTATACTAAACGATTAAACTAAACATTTTAACAAGACCGGTTAAACAAAACATGTTTAAGCCCAACTGTTAAACAAACAATTTTATATCCGGTTTAATAACAGTCTAAAACTGTCCGAATACTGTCCCGAAGACAGTCTATAACCAGTTTCGAATACTGTCTGGAAACATATCGAAATACAGTTCGAAATCAGTCCGTAAACGGTCTGAAGACTGTTCGAATACACGTTATAGAACGATCGACTTGCGCACAAGTAATCTGAATGATTCCAAGCCTGAACCACGCTCACAATTTGAGCATCATGATTCGCAAGGTTCAGTCATGAACCTCGCAAGGTTCAGTCAAGAACCTCGCATGGTTCTTTAGCGTGGTAGATAAAAGAACGTCTTTTACTGCCAACGTTTAAAGTTCACACCAGTGAACTTCTCAAGTTTTCTCAGCATGAGAGAACCGTGTACTATGTGTATACCGAATTTAATCTAAAATTAAAAAAAGGAACATGATGAATCTTTTTTTTTTTTTTTCAAGTGACATTGTAGATTAAAAATATATGATAACATATCAAATATATCAAATCATGTGCCAATATAAGACAATATAGTGAAGTACACTTCTAAATTCATCATATATTCAAGTTATATGGCAACTAGCCTAATAACAATTTGACACATTTGAAGCACATTTATTTATGATATATACAAAATCACAATCCATTAATACAAGATTCATCATTAATCCATTTTGTACCATATCAACATGCATACATTAACATCTCATATCATATGAATCAATATCGTAACATAATATTGACAAATGTTTTCTACAAACAGAACAAACATTATAATCATAAATAGATGGAGATAAAATATTTCAAAGTGTCTTTCGAATTTGAATGACTAATGGCTAAATCCTAAAGCCATGATGGTAATATGCATTCTCTACATTACCCATACATAATACAATATGTCGATTGTTTTTTGTAAATGAAAAACCACTAAAGCAATTGACATAAGATAGCATATCATATATTAATTGGAAAGAGAATCTAGAATTAGCATAACATATTATGTTTAACTTTTATAAAATAATATGTTAAAACTATTTAATATAGCAAAACAGCAACAACATATCGCAACAAATTTATATAAAACCGATTCAAACTTACACATCGATTATCTAGCATATATAATAATATATACATATCTAGCAACAAGCATAGATTCAAGGTTACATACAATACACGTGATAATAATCATAATCTCAGTAAATTATTTGACACGTTAAATATATGATCGATCATATATCACTTAGCAAATTAAAAGCATAATATAATAATTTAAGTTCACTAACAATTTAATCATAATCGATCTTTATAATCATAATAGATAAATAGATAGACTCATAAATTCAAGGTCTACATATGGAGAATAATTAAATTGCATATGCATTATATCCACATTCAAGGTAGCGTATATAAGCGAAATCAAATCAATCAAGATACACATATATAAGCTAAATTCAATTTAAGCATATATCAGTTGGTATACCCGAATTGTACCTGAATTATATGGACAGTAGGTACACGAATTATATAGCCAAATCATGATTATATAGAGCTAACAATAAAATAAAAAAAAAATTAATTTGCGAACAGTAAGTTCAATCGGTTTATAACACAATTATTCTCGCATGTAACACGTTTATTACTTCCAATTAAGTATATCAGTTTCGCGGAACAAGAGTCTGTTTAAGTTTGTAGGAATATAGTATACGAAACTGAAACAAGTAAATCAAATAATTGTTAATTGTAATATTATTGATAATTTGATTGTGCGTACATGAATGATCAATACCACATATAAATAGATGACAACTTAACCTAATGGGCTAACACAAGAAACTAGGCCCTTATAGAGATGGGCTTACAAAACATAAACATAATAATAATTATAATAATATCGGCTAACATCCCCCCGCAGTTGGAGCGGGAGCTGAACGAACGCTCAAACTGGTTCAGAACTCATCAAAAAGAACAGTAGGAAGGCTTTTGGTGAATATGTCGGCATACTGATATCGCGATGGAACATGAAGAACGCGCACATGTCCTTGCGTCACAAGATCCCACACGAAATGAATATCAATCTCTATGTGTTTCGTGCGCTGGTGTTGAACCGGGTTACCAGACATGTATACTGCACTCACATTATCACAATACACAACAGTGGCAGAAAACAAAGGACAGTGAAGCTCGCGAAGTAGATTAAGAAGCCAACATGTCTCGGCAACAGCATTAGCAACCCCGCGGTACTCTGCTTCGGCACTGGAGCGAGATGGCGTTAACTGTCGTTTTAAGGACCACGACAGAAGGTTATTACCCAAAAAAACACAATATCCTGAGGTTGAGCGGCGAGTAGTAGGGCAACCAGCCCAGTCAGCATCTGAGTAGGCTGTCAGAGACGTGGTAGATGATGCAAAGAGCTGTAGACCAAGATCAAGTGTACCCTGAATATACCGGAGAATCCACTTAAGTGCGAAAAAATGCTGCTCTCGTGGGTCATGCATGAATAAGCATATATGCAGTACTGCGTAAGCAATGTCTGGTCTCGTGAAAGTGAGGTACTGAAGAGCCCCGGCTAGGCTGCGATACAATGTTGGATTAGCAACCGGTGGACCTGAAGTATTAAGCTTGGAGCTGGTTTCGACCGGGGTTCTGCTCGGGTGACACCCCATCATATCTGCGCGCTCTAGAATATCAGTAGCGTACTTCTTCTGAGATAGAAACATCCCTGAAGAGGTACGAGTAACTGAAATGCCCAAAAAAAGTTCAGCGGGCCAAGATCGGTCATGGAGAACTCCCGGTGAAGAAAGGCAATAACCCGCTGAAGAAACTCTGTCAATGATGCAGTCAAAATAATATCGTCCACATATAATAAGAGATATGCAGTATCAGTACCCTGTCGATAAATAAATAAGGAAGTGTCACATCGGCTTTGCTGGAAACCGACACTCTGAGCATAGCCTTCGAATCGCTGGTACCATGCGCGTGGAGCCTGCTTCAATCCGTAGAGGGATTTCTACAGGAGACACACATGATCCGGTCGTGAAGGGTCACGAAAACCTGGAGGTTGATGCATATAGACAGTCTCAGAAAGATGGCCGTGAAGGAAAGCATTCTTGACATCTAGCTGATGAACGGACCAGTGTCGAGAAATGGAAAGACTGAGAATGGTCCGTGATGTGTGCGAGGTGTACTAGGAAATAGTATTAATTTTTACAACGAAATACTATTAAATACAATACAATTTTACACAAGTGATTTATTTATTTATAGAGTGGATATACCTAAACCTTGCTACAACACTTATAGGCAGTGTACCTAATCGTACAATAGTGTAGTTTTTAGTAAGTCCGGTTCGTTCCACAGGGATCTTTAAAACAAGCTTAACGCTATATTTTTTTTAACTTATATTTGTAAAAATACAAAAATATATAAGTAATATTATTATTATAAAAAGGGAGTTTTTACCGTTTAATGACCGGTTTGTCGATTTTTAAAACTTTAGTCGCAGTTAAAACCTAATGTAAAATATTAAAAATAAATATAACTTAATTTAAAGCGTAAAGTAAATAACGATAATAAAATGACAATAAATAAAAGTACGATAATTAAAAGTGCAATTAAATATGAAATATATAAATTATGCTTATTTAAACTTCTGTAATCATGATGTTCGACGTGTTGATTTTAGTTTTATTACCATGGGTTAATTGTCCTTTGTCCTGGATTATTCGATATGTCCATACGGATTTGTCCATAATAGTCCATCAGTCATAATCATAAAGTGCGGAAGTCTTCGTCAAATTATTCTTATTCCCGAAGTCAAATATTCCAACTAATTGGGGATTCGAATTGTAACAAGGTCTTAATACTTTGTTTAATGAATACACCAGGTTATCGACCGTGTGTAGTCCAAGGTTTTACTACTTTGTTAACAATTACACCAATTACCCTTGAATGTAATCCACCCCTGTTTCAACAAGTCTATTAACTATTAATCCAATCCCGTGTCCGATAAAATGAACAATTATTGGTATTTATAGATATCCCGCCCACCGTACCCAGTCAAGCGTATGTGGTTATATATAAATACGTCAAATTATAAGTCTATATATTAAATCAACGAGGTATCATTTAGTTAATATAAAGCCCATTAATAGCCCATAGTCTAATTTCCACAAGTGTCGTTCTTTTATCCAAACCCCAATTATGGTCCAAAGCCCAATTACCCAATTTTAATATTTTAGCCCAACATCACGATTACTTCGGCATTAAATAAGCATAATAATAACTTAGCTACGAGATATTAAATTAATAAGGTTGAACATAACTTACAATGATTAAAAATAGCGTAGCGTTACACGGACAAAATTTCGACTTACACCCTTACAACATTCGCTAACATACCCTTATTATTAGAATTAAAATTAAAATTATAATATATATATATATATATATATATATATATATATATATATATATATATATATATATATATATATATATATATATATATATATATATATATATATATATTACGAGTGAGTAAGAAGGAAGAAAAAGATGTATAAAATCATCACCAAACTGCGAAATTTATAGGACCTGAGCTGAAAAAGTGTGCCATGCGATCGCATGGCTTTTGTGCCTCCAGGCCATGCGATCGCATGGAGGTAGGTACCAGCTCACATGAGTTTGTTTTCTTGTTTTGCCAACGGTTTATAATAATAATATAATATATAAATAATTTATAGAATTATTTAAATATTATATTATATTCGTGTGCATAGTTGACTTGTAATTTTTAGTCCGTTGCGTTTAGCGTTGAGAGTTGACTTTGGTCCCGGTTCCGGATTTTCGAACGTCCTTGCGTACAATTTAATATCTTGTATTTTGCGTTTCGCATCTTGTACTCTTGTAATTTTGAGACGTTTCTCATCAATAATTGGAACCACTTTGATTGTACTTTATACTTCTGAGCTTTTTGGTCGTTTGCGTCTTCAATTCGTCGAATCTGTCTTTTGTCTTCACCTTTTATTATTTAAACGAATATTACTTGTAAATAGAACAATTGCAACTAAAAGCTTGTCTTTCTTGAGGGATAATGCTATGAAATAGATGTTCGTTTTTAGCATTATTAGTCCGAATGGTGGCCGGTTTAACAACCGGGCTAAACGTCTCATCATAATCAATACCAACCTGTTGGCTGCTACCATTAGCAACTAGTCGAGCCTTATACCTGCTCAAAGTCCCATCAGCATTAAACTTGTGCTTAAACAACCACATGGAGCGAACTATGTTCGTGTCCGAAGGGCGAGGCACAAGGGTCCAAGTATTATTTTTAATTAAAGCATTATACTCTTCGGTCATAGCGTGTTGCCAGTTAGGGTCTTTAAACGCGTGAGAGTAAGAGGTAGGAATGGGAGAGGTGGTGGACACGTGAAGATTCAGACGGTCTACGAGTTTAGTGTAACATCGGCCATTTTTTTTTAAAAACACATCAGAAGACTTTAATAACAAACACAATATAAGTAACGTCATTACATTAATCCGTGTAATTACGTTTAAGTTTACACAACGGTGTTACATTATTACAAAACATTATTTATACAAAAGTCCACATCAGAGTTGGGTTGTCAAACATGTCTTCTGCAACAGCACCCATCCCGACTAGCAGTACCTAAACCTGCAAGGGGAGAATATGTGGGGGATTAGCGCACCGCTAAGTGAATGGAATCTAACTAACAGATATAGCTTAAGACACACATAAGCTATATGCTAACAACAACACTTGCTAACTACCAACTAGCATACAATAAGACAATACGAGGATCGGCGGCTTGTACGAGCACACGACTCCCAGCTGATCGGGCCTGAGTCTACCGATAGTCCCTGCTACTCAATTCACATGTTAGTTATCCAGATGCAGGGGATGCATCATTCACACTATACTCCACAATCAGTAGCCTATGGACCCAACCTCCCCTAGGCACGGTTGACCTCATACGGACTCTAACCTCTCCTAGGCACGGTCTCGAGTCCCCAGTCTCCCTAGGCCCGACTGGTGCCATTCACACAGTGTACACATAATTCACATACAACATCAGGCATACTATACTATTCTAACATGGCAATTTCTACACTATGCATGGTAAAAGAGTCAACCACAGTAGCATGATATGCTACTTAAACTCTATCCGGAGATAGATCCACTCACCAATTACCAGCAACTGCCCAGTTATTATTTCTGAGCTTCCTCCTTGTCCTTATCTCCTGAGAACAACAAAAACCAAGTTAGAATAGTGTTCCCATCAAGATTAGACACACTGACAGCGAATTATAGCAAATTAGTAAAAAAAAAATGCCTCGGCTAAAATTTTCATGCTTATTTGGTATTTCACAATCGGCCGAAAGTCAAACTCATTAGTCTATCTGGAGGTCTGATTCATCGACCGACTGCGTTCATCGACCGACTTTCTGGAGGTCCGATTCATTAGTCTTATCAAGATAATTTGCACGGCGCCCTCTCCATTTTACGAGACAGATCCTCTCATGGTTAGGATAAGTCTGACCACTTGGCGACCCTGTTTGATGTTGAGGTCCGTGGATTTCCAGCTGATTTTCGAGAAAACTTTTCAAGGTTTTTCGTAGACTCTATAACTGGTCTGGACGACAACTTCCTGACCTAAATCAAGAACCGCGTTTTTTTTTCGGAAGACTTTACTTCCTTTTAATGATGGAATTGATTCATCGTGTAGATCCATCTTTCTTTCAAATATATTACAGTAAATCGGGTAAAACTGATTAGTTTAGTCTAAAACAAAAGCATCTTCAGTTATTTGTACAAAAATATATTATATATGTTTTAAATAACTTGGTAATTTTTCCCACACTTGGCTTTTATTTTCCTTTCTTTGCCTTTTTATTGTCCTCTATTCCATTTTAAATGAATTCTAACATTTTAGGTTGTTTCTCAATTTATGTCCTTTCTGAGGTAACAATAATTTCGGTGTTAACACCTAGTTTTATCGTTCATAAATATGTATAAACATGATTTTGAGTTCAATTAATTGAAAATTTTAAAAAATTTTACTAGAATTGGGTAGTCAGTATATAAGACTAGGGCTGTTCTTTATTATCAGAGAGCACTAGATTCTAATACAACTACTGCGTTACTAGTATTTTTAATGGTAACCAAGTGTTTAGATCAAAAATTTTTAAAAATCCGAAAGAATTTAACCCCTTCCCACACTTAAGATCTTGCAATGCCCTCATTTGCAAGAAATCGATAACAATTTAAATTATTGAGGGTGATTAGCGTAGAAAAATGATTAAATTTTACCAAAGTTTCCAAACATATTGGCGTTTGTTTGCTGAATGATAAATGGTGCACATCATTTGTTCATTCCGTCTTGTTGTTACATCACATTTGTTTTTCGTTTTGTCATCAAAATTAGTAGCTTTTGCTGAACTTAATGTCAGTCTTTGAAAATGCGCTGTTTTACCCTGTTGTGTACAATTGACAATATACATACATACAAATATATACATGCATGGTAATTTGAAATGGGACTTTAAATCCCACTTTCAAATCAAATATGAAATATTAGTACAAAATAATAAAATATTAAACTTACATAAAAGTATCAAAATATAATGTGTTTAAACATAAATAAATAGAAATAATAAAAAGATAAAAATCATAGAAATCACCAACTGGAACTATATCAATCTGGATAGGGGTTCCAGTTCATGTCGTCGTCCGGGTTCCATGGTTGGTGATAGGTGTACTGGTATGCCGGGTTAGGGTCGTAGAGAGCAAATGGTGGTCTCATCTCGGACTGGTGTGGAGGATAGTAAGCGGGTCGGGTCAGGACGTAGTGCTCCTGAGGTGACAGCCGGCTCATAATCTGAAGCTGATGATAGTCCCATCTATCATGCTGTCGTTGCCTAGAATACTCGTAATCATTTCGGGCTTACCACAACTCAATTACTAAATGTTATAGACTATAAATGTGACGCCCCGTACAAAACCATCGTGTACGGATCATCAATCAACAGGATCATTACATGGTCAAACACTATATGCTGTTTGAAAACCGATTTGCATTCATAAAAAGATAACGTTTTACAAAAGATAGCGTGCATCCTACGAATATGAGCATAAACATAATTATTTGACCCTAAGGTCGTTACAAAGCCATTGTTTGAAATTAACATAAACTATGAATGCCAAAGAAAAGTTCCATGATTGAGACATCTCTAGTAATGCAGCGGATAACTAATACAGCAGGTCCTTAACAGCAATTCAATAACAGCATGACATCAAGTCTAACAGCGGAAGCAATAAACCTCTAGGCACCTGCAAAATACACGCTTAAAAGTCAACACGAATGTTGGTGAGCTATAGTTTAAGTTGTAACAGTAACGTAAGATAGGCCACGAGATTTCAGTGTAACAAACAGTATGAAAAGTATATGTATAACCGTGGGCACCCGGTAACTAGACTTAATGTTTATAACCTCCTGAAAGTACACTTGGCGAGTGCGTATGTTCACGAAGTATTAAACACCCGTTAAATGCTAGCACGACTAGCCCGAGTGGGGATGTCAAACCCTATGGATCCATATCTAAGATTCGCGTTCACCGGTTCAAAAGCCAATGACTAAACGTTACCGTGCTAAGGGGAATGTTTATGCCGTTGTATAACCCACACACATATAAAGTTTAAGTACTCGTGCCTAACATGTAAAATGTAAAAAGTGCCTGTATTCTCAGTCCCAAAATAGTTAAAGTAAAAAGGGATGCTATAACTCACAGTGATAAAAGCGGTAAAGTCGGTAATGAAAGTACGCAAGTAGTAAGTCGGTCCGAAAGGTCGTAAACCTATATCAAAGGTTACTAGGTCAGTAAGTTGTCCTTATAAGTTCTAATAGTGCATAAAATAAGTTTAAGTGTCATCATCATCATCATTCATCATCATAAAAGCTAAGTAAGTTCGACAAGAATAGAGATCGAAACAATAGGCTGATTTAGGTCAGCTGCTACGACCTCTACGTAAATCGAAAAGACGCATAGTCAGTGGCTATGGCTCCGTATATGAGTTCCCTAACAGTTAACCAATTTTCAGAACCTAACTCGTCTTCGTTTGACCGTGGCGACGGTTTAAGTGCGAGTAGGTCAGAAATTTCAGCACAACGTTAATAGGGTGTAGTGACTCTCGGAGGGCCATAAATCCTAAACCGTAACTCGGATTAAGACGAGGCCTAAACGGAAAATCATCTACTCGAACCGAAATAACTGAAAATCGACTTTCCAGTAGCCCAGGTGTCCTGATCAGATACGAAAATCAGTGGACAAGTGCTCCAGTGGGGTTCTTGGTGCTTGATGCTCATCACGGTTCTCATCCTTGATGCTTGTAGCTTCAAGTGTACAACTCGTTGATGGTTTAGCATCACTTTTGACCAAGATTCTACCATCAATACACAATATGTTAAGACCAAGTGGTAACACAACTCATTTAAGAGTCTTAGATGGATGATGAACCAAGGTCACATCATATCCTTAGTCTTAACACAGTTACAAGTCCTATTTACAAACAAAGTTACAAACTTCACATCAATCAAACAAGTATGAACATGATCTAAGTCAAATGAAGTGATGGAACCCTAAGCTAGAGAGCTTGGATCCCTATTCACACAAGTTACAAGGTTGCAAAGCTAGAAAGCTTGAACCTTTGATGTTCTTGAAGATCTTGAAGCATAAAGCTTGGATCTTTAAGATATAAGAAGATAACAAACACAAGTTTGAATCTTTTTAACAAAATAACAAGATCATAAGTTAGAAAACTTAGATTTAACAAGAAGATAGGGAGATTCAAGCTAGAGAGCTTGCATCTTGATTGTTCTTGAAGATCTTGAAGCATAAAGCTTGGATCTTTAAGATATATGAAGATAACAAACAAAAGTTTGAATCTTTTTAACAAAACAACATGATTAAAGCTAAAATAATCTAGATCTACAAAGTTGGTGAAGATTCAAAGCTAGAAAGCTTGAATCTTCGATGTTCTTGAAGGATTCATGCTTGAATCAACAAGTGATGTCAAAGCTAAGGGGTATAAAATACTATTAAATTTTAGCAGAAAATACTATTAAATACGATACAATTTTACACAAGATATTTATTTATTTATAGAATGGATATACTTAAACCTTGCTACAACACTTATAGGCAGTGTACCTAATCGTACAGTAGTGTAGTTTTTAGTAAGTCCGGTTCGTTCCACAGGGAATCTTTTTAAACAAAGCTTAACGCTATATTAGTTTACTTTTATAAAAATACAAATATATATATAAGTAATATTATTATTATAAATAAAGGGGGGGTTTTTTACCGTTTAATGACCGGTTTGTCGATTTTAAAACTTTAGTCGCAGTTAAAACCAAATGTAAAATATTAAAAATAAATACAAGACTTAAATTAAAGCATAAAGTAAATAACGATAATGAAATTTGGAATAATAAAAGTGCGATAAAGTAAACTTGCGATAATTAAAAAGTACGATAATTAAAAGTGCAATTAAATACAATAACAATAAAAATGCGATAATTAGAAGTGCAATTAAATATAAAATAAAGGAAATTAAATATGAAGTAAAAGAATTATGCTTATTTAAACTTCCGTAATCATGATGTTTGACGTGTTGATTTTAGTTTTATGCCCATGGGTTAATTGTCCTTTGTCCTGGATTATTTAATATGTCCGTCTGGTTTTTGTCCATAACAGTCCATCAGTCATAAATATAAAGTGCGAGTGTCCTCGTCAAATTATCCTTATACCCGAAGTTAAATATTCCAACTAATTGGGGACTTAAACTGTAACAAGATTTTAATACTTTGTTTAATAATTACACCAGGATGTCGACTGAGTGTAACCCAAGGTTTTAATATTTTGTTATCAATTATACCAAGTGTCCTTGTACATAATTTCACCCCTGTTTTAATTATTCTAGTGGCTATTAATCCATTCCCGTGTCCGGTTAAATGAACAATTATTCGTACATATAAATACCCCGCCCATCGTGTCCGATCGAGTGTATATGGTAATTTATAGGGACGCCCAATTGTAAATCTTTATATTAACATTAACAAACTATCATTTAGTTAAACAAATATAAAGCCCATTAATAGCTCATAGTCTAATTTCCACAAGTGTCGTTCTTTTGTCCAAACCCCAATTATGGTACAAAGCCCAATTACCCAATTTTAATAATTAGCCCAACATCATGATTACTTCGTTTTAAATAAGCATAATAATAACTTAGCTACGAGGCATTAATGTAAAAAGGTTGAACATAACTTACAATGATTAAAAATAGCGTAGCGTTACACGGACAGAATTTCGACTTACACCCTTACAATATTCGCTAACATACCCTTATTATTAGAATTATAATTAAAATTAAAATTAAAATATAAATATAAATATTTACGATATATTGAGAGAGAGAGATATATGATGGATCAAAAATGCTCAGAATTCGGTTGGCTTTATAGGGAGTTTCAAAACTTGGGGCTCCGCGACTCGCGGCCAATTTTTCCTTCAAACTCCGCGAGTCGCGGAGTTTGAAATTACAGCTCAGATACTTTGGAGTCTTTCTTGCCGATGGATTTATAAATATATATAATATATTAAATAATTATAAGAATTATTTAAATATTATATTATATTTATGTGCATAGTTGATTTGTAATTTTTAGTCCGTTGCATCGAGCGTTGAGAGTTGACTCATGTCCCGGTTCCGGATTTTCGAACGTCCTTGCGTACAATTTAATATCTTGTACTTTGCGTTTTGAATCTTGTACTCTTGTAATTTCGAGACGTTTCTTATCAATAATTGGAACCTCTTTGATTGTCTTTTGTACTTTTGAGCTTTTTGGTCGTTTGCGTCTTCAATTCGTCGAATCTGTCTTTTGTCTTCACCTTTTATTATTTAAATGATTATCACTTGTAAATAGAACAATTGCAACTAAAAGCTTGTATTTCTTGAGGAATAATGCTATGAAATATATGTTCGTTTTTAGCATTATCAAATATTCCCACACTTGAGTGTTGCTTGTCCTCAAGCAATATCGTCTTGAAATACTAGAATCACTTCTTTATTCTTCACACTTTGTACATCAGTGATTTCTATACGGTGGTATAAACAATGGTAGTAATGATATGGTTTACAGTCCCACATGACTCTAAAAATTTAGATCCATTAAGGAAATTGGATCTTTATGAAAACATTTGATCTTTTGAAAATTAAATCTAGTTTTTACCCTAGATAAGTTTTCCGGAATAACCCTTTACCGGTGTTTGCAAAATATTTTTGTGGGTTTGGTGGGTTTCAGATTTGAAAAATTTTTAGCTTAAAACTTATGGTTTTGTGTCACCCACTTGCTAACCTTGTATTTGGAAAGCAACACGTCCAGTTTACTTGTCCTGTATATTACCTTTCGGTAAACTACCGTCCGGTTGTAAAGGAAAGCGTTGAACAAGCAACTGTTAAGGCAATGTCCCCTGACATGCTTTTAATTATGGTCTATAACGTGTCGAACGCAATTACTATCCTTGGTAGGAGCAATAGTAAAGCTCACCCTTATAATTTTTCGGTATGGCACAAGGTCCTGTATTTGACCACTATGCAACCACCGTTCTTACGGTTGACACCCGATTTGGTTCAGGTGACCTAATGAATTCCAGGTGAATTCCTAGGATTTTACGTTCAATGGTAATGAACGTATTGAAAATAGGGTTTTCAGAAAACAAATCGGTTTGTAATTTTTTTTTTTCAAAATATTTTCTCGTTCAAGCTCGAGTTTAGATATCATTGAATTCCATGAGTTTGTAATTCTCAATCTTTAAGGTCAATCTCTAGAATTGAGTAATATCAGTCTTAAAAGCTGATTTTTAATCTTTAAGGAGATTATCCTTTCTGGGGATCTGATTCATTAGTCTTATCCAGCTAATTTGCATGGTGCCCCCCCATTTTACGAGATAAATCCTTCTCATGGTTAGGATAAATCTGACCACTTGGCGACCCTGTTTAATGCTGAGGTCCGTGGATTTCCTGCTGATTTTAGTGATGACTTTTCTAGATTTTTCGTCAACCTACAGCTGGTCTGGACGACAACTTCATGACCTAAATCAAGAAGCGCGTGTCTTTTTCGGAAGACTTTACTTCCTTTTAATGATGGAATTGATTCATCGTGTAGATCCGTCTTTCTTTTCTTTCATCGGGTAAAACAGTTTAGTTTAGTCTAAAGCAAAAGTATTTTCAGTTATTTGTTACAGATATATGTGACATATGTTTAAGATAACTTGGTAAATTTTCCCACACTTGGCTTTTATTTTCCTTTTTATCGTCCTCTATTCCATTTTAAATGAATTTTAACATTTTGGTTTGTTTCTCAATTTATGTCCTTTCCGAGGTTACAATAATTTCGGTGTTAAAATCTAGTTTTATCGTTCATAAATATGTATAAACATGATTTTGAGTTCATTTAATTGAAAATTTTGAAAAATTTTACTAGAATTGGGTAGTCAGTATATAAGACTAGGGCCGTTCTTTATTATCAGAGAGCACTAGATTCTAATACAACTACTGCTTTACTAGTATTTTTAATGGTAACCAAGTGTTTAAGATAAAAATTTTAAAATCCGAAAGAATTTAACCCCTTCCCACACTTAAGATCTTGCAATGCCCTCATTTGCAAGAAATCAGTAAAAATTTAAATTATTGAGGGTGATTTGTGTGAAAAAGATTAAATTTTTACCAAAGTTTCCAAATATATTGGCGTTTGTTTGCTGAATGATAAATGGTGCACATCATTTGTTCATTCCGTCTTGTTGTTATTTCACATATATTTTGCATCTTGTCGTCAAAATTAGTTACTTTTGTTGAACTTAATGCCAGTCTTTGAAAATGCGTTGTTTTACTCTGTTGTGTACATAATATAAACTGCAAACATATATACATATTTTTGAAGTTTGGTATATTACCCCACATTCAAAAATTATTAAAATCTAAGAATAAAAGTTAGACAATTATAAAAACTATTACAATATTAACAAAAGTATTAAACGTATCAATCATTACAAATTACAAAAAAAAAAAAATATAAGAAGTAAACTAGGGATGATATTGATACCAATAGGGGTTCCAGGCATAACCATAGGTGCTATAGAATGCTTCGGCAGGGTTATACGTAGGATATGGTGGCTGCATCTCTATAGACCAGGGAGGGAAGATGGGTTTCGGTGTAGGAATATAGTTTCTACCTATATGTTGGCAATGAGCTATGATTTGGTTCTGATGAACTTGCCAATCTTCAAATGCTCTCTGTCTAGCATTTTCGTACTCCTGAGAAGCTATAAACCTTTGCATTTCTTGCATCTCATTCCCCCCTCCTACATTACCTTGCTGTTGGTTTCTCTCAACCTGTGGATGTCTACCATGGTATGGTACTGCGGCGTTATTTCGCCTCTTCAAAACTTTCGCACCATGGTATACATTTAAACCTATAGTATCGCGGGGTTCTGGTTCTTCCACTAATAATCCCCCCCGACTTATATCCACACCTAGATATTCAGCAATCAAAGTAATAAAAATACCACCTCCTATTATGCTATGCGGTCTCATCCCCCGAACCATAGCTGATAAATAATAACCCACACAATACGGTATACTTACAGCGCTTTGTGGGTCTCGAATACACATATGGTAAAACAAATCCTGTTCATTTACTTTTTCCTTGTTCTTACCCCTTTGTGTAATCGAATTAGCTAAAAACCTATGAATTACTCTTAATTCGGCTCTATCTATATCCAAATAAGAGTAATTTCCCCCTTTGAAACGGTGATGGCTTGTCATTTGACTCCACACACTGTGTGTATCAAAATTTTCATCTATCTTTCTACTGTTTAGTATCAACCCTCTACAATCGGCAGATGCTAACTCCTCAGGCGTATATATACGTAAAGCCTGAGCCATGTCTAGTAAAGACATGTGGCGCATCGAACCGCCTAACAAAAATCTAATAAAAGAACGATCGGTTAAACTAGCTACCCGATCATTCAACTCTATACTACACAATAATTCTTCACACCATACTTTATATACAGGTCTACGCATGGTGAATAAACGTACCCAGTCATTAAAAGTAGAATTACCATACCTCTGTACAAGTAATTCCCTAATTGGCCCGGCCAATTCTACAGCTTCTAAGGGTCCCCATTCTATGACCCTCGGTACCTCAACAACCTTAGAATGAAGAGTATGCAAACCCCTTTGATATTTTGGATAATCTATCCAAAGTCTGTCAAATCTCAGGTTCGGGTGCAACTCTTCCAAGTGCATATCAGAAAAGGTCATGACTGGATGCGGTATATCCTGCTTGTAGTAGTTATCCACCTCCTGTTGTTCTGCATTCTCAGCAGGAGCATTGCGGGCTTGGGATGAAGATTCACCCCTTTCAGTCTGCAAAACACATCAAACACAATTTTTGTGCATCCAAATATGCATTAGTGTCAGCAAAATCATCAATCAAAATAATTACAATGACATGATCCATTTATATCAAACTTAAGCTTATTTTCATATTTTCATCAAATCTACACTTTTTCAAATAAGCATATACGAAAATGTTCGCCAAGTTCATAAGCATTCAACTCAAATAACATGTCAAAATAATCATTACTAGCAATTAAACAAGTTTCAAATGGCATTATCTTTCAAAAATCAAGTTCATGAATTTTAGACTTTGAAAAAGTCCACTTTAATTCTCAAAATCATGTTTAGGCTCAAAGTTTGGATTATTTAACTACCTAAACATGTTACACTACTTAATTTAGCAACAATTCATGACAAAAATCGGCCATAACCTGTTTATATCAAAAAGCCCCAAATTTGCTCAAGAACACAAACCCTAGATTACTCAAAATTTGAAGTTTAAGGCTTCTAATCATGTTAAACAGCATCAATCTAGGTTATACAAGCATAATACATAAACAATTTAAGCATAATTACACTAAAAAGCATCAAAATCAAATTGGGGAAAAAAATTACTCAAGAACAACAAATTTCGGATTAAATGGTGTTTAGGTGTAGAAATTTAATGTTTTTCTTGAGTAATTCCTAGATAGCATCCTTCTCAACATGATTTTAGTAAAAGATTTGGTGATTAATGGTTAAAAATTGTGATTTTGGGGGTGTTTTTGGGTGTTTTTTTTCGGGTTTTTTTTCGCTGTTCTTCGTAGTATTTTTGGGTGGGGGAGTGAACTGATCTGTTTTTTACGTTTTATTTTTTTCTGGGTTTTGGTCCCTCCGCGACTCGCGGTAATTAAACCTCCAAACTCCGTGAGTCGCGGAGTTTGCTATTTTTTTTTTTTTTTTTTATAATCATTAACTTGTGAAACAATTAAGTACTTAATTTTAAAATTTTGTTTCCCTTATTTAGGACAAGGTCGTTTTGGATCGATGTCCTAGTCCGTCCCTCGACAAAATTTTAAAATTTGTCTTTTTGTAGCGATTGTTTTAAAAGCAAAGATTTTTGGGTTTTTTTTTTCAATGTTTTTGGCATACTTTAATTCAATAAGATTAAAAATAATGATAATAAAAGTTCTCGTCCCTCCCTCGGGTAAAGCAATTTCGGTTCAAAGACCTAGTCTTCAACTTACGATGAATTTTAAAAATCATATTTTTAACTTAATGAGATAAAGTAAATTTTTGTTTTTAAATTCACACAACTTAAATATAAAATTCAAAATTAATATTAAAAATTCACACCAAACTTAAAAATTTGAAATGCATAAAATTAAAAATTCATATTTTAAAAATTAAAAATTCACACCAAACTTATTTTAATTTTTCAAATATTTACAATTGTAAAAATATTGTTTTTACAAAGTTTACAATATTAATTTAAGATTTATATATTAATTTTAAAAACATGGTAAAAAAAATAAAATTAAAAATCTTTTTGGCTTTTTATCCCACTTTAATCAATCAAATATTATCAAAAATATGTGCCCCTCTTTTCGGTAAAGTAATTTCGGTTCCAAAACCTAATTTAACTCATGACGAATTTTTGAAATATTTTGGGTTGATTGATTAAAGATATTTATACCTTAAGAATAAACGTTAAATTTCGCAGTGATGTAATAAATTTTTGAATGATATCAATAATTTCGGTCGCCAAACCTAATTTTATTTAATACCAATTTAATACTTTTTAGCGAACAAATTAGCGTTTATTATCAAAAGGTTAAAAATAAAAATAAAAATAAAAACTGTACAGACTTACCTGTGAAATAGATTTCTTAGTTATATGATCTATCCCATTCATAAAATAGTCGGTTTAATTGGTTTTCCATGGCTACATAGGCGTAACCTCGAGCATTCAGTGTCTTTTCTTCTAAACATATGAACGGTCCGTCTCTGCATAAAGTAACAAATTCGGTATTTGAATAGGTTTGATTATTTGAACATTTACCTCCATGTGACCATTTTCCGCATTTGTGACATCTTTCTAGGTGTTATGCTCTTCTTTTCGCTGCGGATTTTGATTTTCCTTTACCAAATTGTAACTTATTATCTTCGCATCTGGATTCTTTTCTAACTCCGTCCATTCTTTCTCTGATTACTGATACTAATTCACTCGGGAGTATGTCATTATTACGTTTAGTGATCAAAGCGTGTAGCATTAGACCATGGTTTAGTTCACAGGCAGTCTTCATTTCGTAAAAACCTAAAAAAAATAAAAATTCAGAATGGGGGGAGAAGACTAGTTCTTTAGGGTCTGCTAGGGAAAGACCATTCGGGTTCCATTTTCGAGAACTACACGAAAACAGATAATCTAACTCTAACAGAAATATATATTATCCTTTAAAGACATGATTCTCCCCACACTTAGTTAGCTGTGGTGTCGAAATTGTGATTAACTTCGTTGTCGACTTCCATCGGACCATGTATGTAATGTTTAACTCTGTGACCATTAACTTTAAATTCAATCCCATTTGAATTTATTAATTCTATCATTCCGTATGGGAAAACTCTTTTGACTATGAATGGTCCAGACCATCTTGATTTCAATTTTCCAGGAAATAGCTTGAATCGTGAATTGAAAAGAAGAACTCTGTCTCCTTCTTTAAATTCTTTTGAACTTTTGATTCTTTTATCATGCCATTTCTTCGTTCTTTCTTTATAGATTAACGAATTTTCGTATGCTTCATGTCTTAGTTCTTCTAATTCATTTAGTTGACTTAATCGTTGACGTCCGGCTTCATGTAAATCAAGATTACATGTCTTCAAAGCCCAAAATGCTTTGTGTTCAATTTCTACTGGAAGATGACATGCTTTTCCATAAACAAGTCTAAAAGGTGTAGTTCCAATTGGAGTTTTGTAGGCTGTTCTAAAAGCCCAGAGTGCATCCTCCAATTTAATGGACCATTCCTTTGGATTTGATCCTACGGTTTTCTCTAGAATACGTTTTAAAGCTCGGTTGGTATTTTCAACTTGTCCACTTGTTTGTGGATGATATGCGGTGGAGATTTTATGAGTTACTCCATATCTTTTAAGAACTTTCTCAAGTTGATTGTTACAGAAATGAGTACCCCGATCACTTATTAAAGCTTTCGGTGTTCCAAACCTTGCAAAAAGACGTTTTAAAAAGTTGACTACAACTCGTGCATCGTTAGTTGGGAGAGCTTGTGCTTCCGCCCATTTAGATACATAATCAATGGCTACGAGTATATATAGATTATTATGAGATTTTGGAAATGGACCCATAAAGTCAATACCCCAAATGTCAAATACTTCACATACTTGGATGACATTTTGTGGCATTTCATCACGTTGACTTATTTTTCCGGCCCTTTGACAAGCATCACAGGATTTGCAAAGAAGGTGTGCATCTTTGTAAATTATAGGCCAATAGAATCCAGCATCATAAACTTTTCTTGCTGTTAATTGAGGCCCATAATGCCCTCCTGTTGGTCCTGTGTGACAATGGTTTAAAATTTTACTAGCTTCATCTCCAAATACACATCGGCGTATTATTCCATCTGGACAACTTTTAAACAGATGTGGATCTTCCTAAAAATAGTGTTTTATATTACTGAAGAATTTCTTTCGTCTTTGGTACGATAATCCTTTTTCAAGGAATCCACAAACTAGGTAGTTTGCATAGTCTGCAAACCATGAGATTTCTTTATAATCTATCTTCAATAGATATTCATCAGGAAAGTTGTCTTGTATGGCCGATTCATTTAGAACTTCTAATTCGGGATTTTCAAGACGAGAAAGATGATCAGCGGCGAGATTTTCTGCTCCTCTTTTATCTCGGATTTCAATATCAAACTCTTGTAAGAGTAAGATCCAACGGATTAATCTTGGTTTAGCATATTGTTTTGAAAATAGGTATCTAAGAGCAGAATGGTCGGTATAGACCACCGTTTTTGCTAGAACGAGATATGATCGAAATTTGTCAAAAGCAAAGACAATAGCAAGGAGTTCTTTTTTAGTAGTTGTATAGTTCGTTTGTGCTCCTTGTAACGTCTTACTAGCATAATATATAGGTTGAAATCGTTTTTCAATCCTTTGTCCTAAAACGGCTCCCATTGCAAAGTCACTTGCATCGCACATTAGTTCAAATGGTAGATTCCAATTTGGTGTTATCATGATCGGCGCATTAGTGAGTTTCTCTTTAAGAATATTAAAAGACTTGATACACTCATCTGAAAATATGAATGGAGCATCCTTTTCTAGGAGTTTATTCATAGGAGTAGCAATTTTAGAAAAATCTTTTATGAAACGTTGGTAAAAACCGGCATGCCCTAGAAAACTCCTAACTCCTCTAACATTGGTGGGATGTGGAAGTTTAGCAATTACATCTACTTTAGCTCTATCCACTTCAATTCCTTCTTTTGAAATTTTATGACCAAGAACGATGCCTTCTTTAACCATGAAATGGCATTTCTCCCAATTAAGAACTAGATTTGATTGTTCGCATCTAATAAGCATTCGTTCCAGATTAACTAGACATGATTCAAATGTATCACCGAAGACTGAAAAGTCATCCATGAATACTTCCATGCATTCTTCTATCATGTCATGAAAAATCGCCATCATACACCTTTGAAAGGTTGCAGGGGCATTACAAAGTCCAAATGGCATGCGTTTGTAAGCAAAAGTACCATAAGGGCACGTGAATGTGGTTTTCTCTTGATCTTCGGGTGCAATTGGAATTTGAAAATATCCGGAAAATCCATCTAGAAAACAATAGTAACTATTTCCGGCTAATCTTTCCAACATTTGATCAATGAAAGGTAAGGGAAAGTGATCTTTTCTGGTGGCGTCATTTAATTTTCTATAATCAATACATACACGCCATCCTGTTACAGTCCTAGTAGGAATAAGCTCATTTTTCTCATTTGTAATGACAGTCATGCCACCCTTCTTAGGTACGCATTGAACTGGGCTTACCCATGGACTATCAGAGATTGGATAAATTAAACCTGCATCTAGCAGTTTAATAATCTCTTTCTTAACTACATCTTGCATATTAGGATTTAGTCTTCGTTGGCGTTGCACATACGTTTTATGACCTTCTTCCATAAGGATTTTATGTGTGCAATACGAAGGACTTATTCCTTTAATATCATGAATCTTCCATGCAATGGCTGATTTATGAGCTTTCAACACAGAAATGAGTTGTGATTTCTCATTTTCAGTAAGAGAAGACGATATTATTACAGGTAATTCAGATTCACCATGTAAATAAGCGTATTCCAAATGGTTTGGAAGTGGCTTTAACTCTAATTTCGGAGGTTCTTCTATCGATGATTTATATCGATATTTGTCTTCTTCTTTTAGCATTTGAATTTCTTCTGTTGTTGGTTCATATCCATTAGCTATAAGTGTAGCTAACATATCAGCTTCATCAATTGGTTCATTACCTTCTCCTAAAGAACATTCTCCTGTTCCTTGTAATTCTGGAAATTCTTCTAATAATTCTGCATGTGCATCTATAGTTTGAATATAATAACATGTATCATCTGCAGATTGTGGTTGTTGCATTGCTCTATCAACTGAAAAGGTAACACTCTCATCCTCTATACTTAGGGTCAGTTTCTTACCGAACACGTCTATCATTGCTTTAGCCGTGTTTAAGAATGGTCTTCCTAATATGAGAGGAACTTGAGAATCTTCTTCCATGTCCAAAACAACAAAATCTACTGGAAATACTAAAGTACCAACTTTAACTAGCATGTTCTCCATTATCCCTCTAGGATATTTTATTGATCTATCGGCTAGTTGTATGCTTATTCTGGTTGGTTTCAATTCTCCAAGGTCTAGTTTAGTGTATAGTGAATACGGCATTAAATTTATACTAGCACCTAAGTCTGCCAATGCTTCTATTGAACTAAGACTACCCAGAAAACATGGAATTGTGAAACTTCCTGGATCAGATAATTTTTCTGGTATCTTATTCAACAGCACTGCTGGACAAATAGCATTCATAGTAACAGCCGAGAGTTCTTCCATTTTCTTTCTATTTGAAATTAGATCTTTCAAGAATTTAGCATATCTAGGCATTCCTGAAATCACATCAATGAAAGGAAGATTTACATTTATCTGTTTAAACATATCCAAGAATTTGGATTGCTCGGCTTCAAGTTTCTCTTTCTTCATTTTACTCGGATAAGGAAGTGGTGGCTGGTATGGTTTAACATAAGGTTTATCCTTAACTGTGTTATCTTCATTAACCTTTTCAACTACCGGTTCTTTTTCCTTATCTTGATCAGGTTGTGGTTCTTGTGGAGTAGGAATAGCTTCATCAGAAGTTACAGGTATTTCAGGTGGTTTAAGTGTTGTACCACTTCTTGTGGTAATGGCTTTAGCTGTTTCATTCCGGGGGTTGGCATTTGTATCACTAGGTAGACTTCCTGGCTTTCTTTCACCTATTAACCTTGCTAGGTTACTTACTTCTTGTTCCAGATTTTGAATAGAAGCTTGTTGATTTCTAAATGCTTGAGCATTTTGTTCATTGGTTTGTTTCTGAGATGTGAAAAACTGCGTTTGAGTTTCAACTAGCTTTGTCATCATATCTTCTAAATTCGGCTTTTTATCATCGGTTTGTTGTGGTGGTTTGTTTTGAAAATTAGGTCTTTGCTGGTTGTAAGTATTATTGGATACTTGTTGATTGCTAGGACCTTGTTGGTTGTTGTATGGAATATTTCGGTTATAATTCTGGTTTTGATTGTAAATCGGTCTTGGCGGTTGATAATTATTCTGATAATTATTTCCAGGCCTTTGGTTTATGTATGAAATATTCTCTCTTTGTTCCATTGTTAATTCAATACTGAGACAATCTTTTGTCAAATGTGGTCCTCCACACTGCTCACAACTAATTCGTATTGAGTGAATATCTTTAGTCATCTTTTCCATTCGTCTCTCCACAGCATCTATCTTTGCGGAAATGGAATCTAAGTCATGGCTAGAATCGGCTCTAGCTGCTTTAGATGATCTAATGATATCTTTTTCTTGGTGCCACTCATGTGAGTGGGAAGCAGTGTTATCAATAATTTTGTAAGCATCAGTTTCGGTTTTCTTCATAATAGAACCACCAGCTGCTATATCTATGTCTTTTCTTGTAGTGATGTCGCATCCTTGGTAGAATATTTGTACTATTTGACAGGTGTCTAAACCATGTTGCGGACATCCTCTTAACAACTTTCCATATCTAGTCCATGCCTCATATAGAGTTTCATTCGGTTTCTGTGTAAACGTAATAATTTCTGCTTGAAGTCTTACGGCTTTAGATGCAGGAAAGAATTGTTTAAGAAATTTGTCAACTAAAACGTCCCATGTATCGATCGCCCCTTCAGGTAACGATTCCAACCAATCTTTGGCTTCTCCCTTTAAAGTCCAGGGAAATAACATGAGATATATCTGTTCATCCTCCACTTCTCGGATTTTAAATAGTGTGCAGATCCTATTAAAGGTACGTAGATGTTCATTTGGATCTTCCTTCGGCGCACCGCTAAATTGGCATTGATTAGTCACCATGTGTAGAATTTGTCCTTTGATTTCATAATCTGGCGCATTAATGTCTGGATGAGTTATTGCGTGACCTTGGCCAGTGCGTTTAGCTCTCATTCGGTCTTCCATACTTAAAGGTTCCAGATTCTCCATAATTGAATTTGTTGAATCGGAATCACTAGAGGATTCTGATTTAATTGTTCGTTCCTCAACAATCTCTGTTTGAATGATTGGTGGTTCCGGAGGAAAGTTTAGTGGTTCAGGATCTACGAATCGTTCCTGAATATTCTCCGGATTCTCAATTGTGAGGTCGGGTTCAAAAAATGGATTATCGAAAATTTGAACTGAAGTACTTGGTCGACTGGATGACGATTCTAAAGAAAAATCAACGGCGGTTATATTTGCTAAATGTCTTGATCTAGTTACAGGTGGTGAACGTACAAAAGGTGGTGATCGTCTTGCTCGGTGCATTCACTGAATATCCTATTAGTTTTTAAAAGGAAAGAAGAATTATAATAAGTTATCCAATTAATAGACTTTTCTGATTTTGCCCACGTTTTGAATAGCCAAAAGATGCAGCAGAGGGGCAGGATTCGTTTGGTCTCAATATAATTGAGGACTGTTTGGCTCCAATAACCCGGTCCACGTACAAATCCAACTATTACTACGAACCAGAAAATTTTGATGTCTATCAATTTAACCACTTAAAATAAATTTTTGTAATTTTAAGAAATTTAGATAAGAAGTAGAATAACAATCTATGTCCTAAAACTAGAATAGCGAGAAATAAGAAAGAAAAAGAGTTCGTCGAAAAAGATCGAAAAAGAAAAATGGTTGAAAAATAAAAGGTGACGAAAAAAAATTAAAGAAACTTATAAAAACTTAAAAATACTTGACTAACCTAACCTTATTACTACAACTAACTTAAAATTATAATCGCAAATTGAAATTACTAATTGGAATGATAATTGATACATAGGTAAAAGGTGTCTAAAAATATTAAAGCTTACAGGAAAACTAAATCCCAAATGAAAATAACTTAAAAAGAAACTAAAACTTAAAAAGGCGTCGCAAAATTCTAAAGCACCTAAATCTTAGTCTAAAGAAAAAGCACTTAAGGAATTCTACGGCAAACACTAAAAATCTAGGAGTAAAAATAACTATGGCAAAATCTAAGTTTAAAACTAAATATGAGCTAAAAATACAAATATTACGTTAAAACGATTGAAAATGGACAAAATATAAAAATATACAAAAAGTTGTAAAAAGTACAATTTTTATAAAAATATTATTTTTATATTAATTATTTATTAAAACTATTAATTTTACAATTTAATTAAACTAATTTAACTAAAATATAAATTAAATAAAACTTAAGTTAAAATAAAACTAATAATAATAATAATAATAATAATTAGGGTTAATAATAATTTTAATTAATAATTATCCGTAATAAATGCAGTTTAGGGTTTCTGTCGCGTGTCAGAATTACTCCGCGAGTTGCGGTATTTAAAACATCAAACCCCGCGAGTCGCGGGGTTCAAAAATTCAACTCTGGTACAGTTTGAATTTGACGCGTTTTTTTCTTTTTTAATTTTTTTTTTCTGTTTTTAATTTTTCTGTTTATATATTAAAAAAAATATATGTGTATAATAAAAACTTATATTTTAAAAACTTAAATAAAATAGAACTACTTTATAATTTTAATAAATAAAATGCTTAAAACTAGATTTATATATATATTTTTTTATGTTTTTAAATAAAAACAAAATACTTAAATAAAACTTATGTTTTTATAAAATAAAAATAAAGAAACTTTATAAAACTTAAATATTTAACAAAATCTTAAAAATACAAATTTTTTTTTTTTTTATATTAGCGTTGCGCTTCCGGCTTTTAAGAGACTCCCCGGCGGCGGCGCCAAAAATAACTTGATGTCAAAGCTAAGGGGTATAAAATACTATTAAATTTTAGCAGAAAATACTATTAAATACGATACAATTTTACACAAGATATTTATTTATTTATAGAATGGATATACTTAAACCTTGCTACAACACTTATAGGCAGTGTACCTAATCGTACAGTAGTGTAGTTTTTAGTAAGTCCGGTTCGTTCCACAGGGAATCTTTTTAAACAAAGCTTAACGCTATATTAGTTTACTTTTATAAAAATACAAATATATATATAAGTAATATTATTATTATAAATAAAGGGGGGGTTTTTTACCGTTTAATGACCGGTTTGTCGATTTTAAAACTTTAGTCGCAGTTAAAACCAAATGTAAAATATTAAAAATAAATACAAGACTTAAATTAAAGCATAAAGTAAATAACGATAATGAAATTGCGAATAATAAAAGTGCGATAAAGTAAACTTGCGATAATTAAAAAGTACGATAATTAAAAGTACAATTAAATACAATAACAATAAAAATGCGATAATTAGAAGTGCAATTAAATATAAAATAAAGGAAATTAAATATGAAGTAAAAGAATTATGCTTATTTAAACTTCCGTAATCATGATGTTTGACGTGTTGATTTTAGTTTTATGCCCATGGGTTAATTGTCCTTTGTCCTGGATTATTTAATATGTCCGTCTGGTTTTTGTCCATAACAGTCCATCAGTCATAAATATAAAGTGCGAGTGTCCTCGTCAAATTATCCTTATACCCGAAGTTAAATATTCCAACTAATTGGGGACTTAAACTGTAACAAGATTTTAATACTTTGTTTAATAATTACACCAGGATGTCGACTGAGTGTAACCCAAGGTTTTAATATTTTGTTATCAATTATACCAAGTGTCCTTGTACATAATTTCACCCCTGTTTTAATTATTCTAGTGGCTATTAATCCATTCCCGTGTCCGGTTAAATGAACAATTATTCGTACATATAAATACCCCGCCCATCGTGTCCGATCGAGTGTATATGGTAATTTATAGGGACGCCCAATTGTAAATCTTTATATTAACATTAACAAACTATCATTTAGTTAAACAAATATAAAGCCCATTAATAGCTCATAGTCTAATTTCCACAAGTGTCGTTCTTTTGTCCAAACCCCAATTATGGTACAAAGCCCAATTACCCAATTTTAATAATTAGCCCAACATCATGATTACTTCGTTTTAAATAAGCATAATAATAACTTAGCTACGAGGCATTAATGTAAAAAGGTTGAACATAACTTACAATGATTAAAAATAGCGTAGCGTTACACGGACAGAATTTCGACTTACACCCTTACAATATTCGCTAACATACCCTTATTATTAGAATTATAATTAAAATTAAAATTAAAATTAAAATATAAATATAAATATTTACGATATATTGAGAGAGAGAGAGATATGATGGATCAAAAATGCTCAGAATTCGGTTGGCTTTATAGGGAGTTTCAAAACTTGGGGCTCCGCGACTCGCGGCCAATTTTGCCTTCAAACTCCGCGAGTCGCGGAGTTTGAAATTACAGCTCAGATACTTTGGAGTCTTTCTTGCCGACGGATTTATAAATATATATAATATATTAAATAATTATAAGAATTATTTAAATATTATATTATATTTATGTGCATAGTTGATTTGTAATTTTTAGTCCGTTGCGTCGAGCGCTGAGAGTTGACTCATGTCCCGGTTCCGGATTTTCGAACGTCCTTGCGTACAATTTAATATCTTGTACTTTGCGTTTTGAATCTTGTACTCTTGTAATTTCGAGACGTTTCTTATCAATAATTGGAACCTCTTTGATTGTCTTTTGTACTTTTGAGCTTTTTGGTCGTTTGCGTCTTCAATTCGTCGAATCTGTCTTTTGTCTTCACCTTTTATTATTTAAACAAATATCACTTGTAAATAGAACAATTGCAACTAAAAGCTTGTCTTTCTTGAGGAATAATGCTATGAAACATATGTTCGTTTTTAGCATTATCAACAAGATATAATCAAGATCAAAGCTAAAAAGCTTGATCTTTAAGAATGATGATGATACACGAATTAGAAAGGGAAAGAAGAAGAAAAAGGTCAAAAACTTACAAGTGAGAAATGCTAGAAAGGAAGTAAGAGAGTAAGTGTGTGTGAAATTCAAATGAGAGCATGTGTAAAATGAGAGGAATATGGCTAGTATTTATAGGCAAAATTTTGACATGGATTGATGAGGTGGAGGCCCCTAGGGCCGTGATTTTCAAAGGGGGAGGGGGAGACTCCATTTTGTTTTTTGGTTAGTGGTTGTCTAAAGTATGTACTTATGCTAGGATCCCATGTAACATTATGGATAATCCTTATCCAAATGCTAGTATGACTCATCTAATTAAATGGGCATTTATTTTATTTATTATGGGTCACTAGTAAATAATACTTGGGCTAATTAATTAGGCCACTAGCTAGTGTAGGGTGGGCTAAGGTCCAATAAGGTAGAAAGTCCAACAAGACAAACTATTGTGATATAGTAAATAATTAATTAAAATTAAGCATCCAAAAGCCCAAGTAATTATTATTATAAAATAATAATTAATATTTCGCAGTCATAATATTTCGGTTACGACAAAAGTCAAACGTGCGCGCAGTTCGCGGTTTATTCGAAACATTAAGTAACACTAACGGTTATAAAGGCTTCCGTTGAACAAGTTAAGTATCCTACGTATTCTAAGGCATGTTTTAACATATAAATAGAAGTAAACCACGTATATCAAGTTTACAGAGTATAAAGTAACACAGTACACACAAATACGCAGTTTCGCTAAAATACAAGGCACAAAAGCAAGTCGAAAAAGTCGGGTCGTTACATTACCCACCTGTTATTGGAAATTTCATCCCGAAATTTAAGCTGATGGTGATGGAGTCGGGAAAAGGTGAGGATACTTCTGCATCATTTGATCCTCTCGTTCCCAGGTAAACTCAGGTCCACGCTTGGCATTCCATCGAACTCGGACAATTGGAATCTTATTGCGTTTCTAGGTTTTGACCTCACGGTCCATAATTTCGACAGGCTCTTCCACGAAGTGGAGTTTGTCATCAATCGTAAGTTCTTCCAATGGTATGATAAGTTCCGGTGGAGCAAGGCACTTCTACAAATTTGATACATGGAAGGTTGGATGAACAGCACTCAACTGAGTCGGAAGATCCAGACGATAAGCAACGGATCCAACACGTTCTAAAATTTCAAAAGGACCAATATATCGCAGGTTTAACTTTCCACGCTTTCCAAAACGAAATTAAACCCTTCCAGGGTGCGACCTTCAACATTACTCGGTCACCCACGTTGAATTCGAAGTCTTTACGTTTAAGATCAGCATAACTCTTTTGGCGATCGCGGGCCGTCTTAAGTCTTGCCTGAATCTGAGAAATCTTATCCATCGTTTCATGGACTATCTCGGGTCTGGTGATTTGCACTTCGCCTAACTCGGCCCAACAAATAGGAGAATGGCACTTGCGACCATACAACGCTTCAAAAGGCACGGCTTTAATACTCGAATGATAACTGTTGTTGTAAGAGAATTCGGCTAACGGCAGATGCCTTTCCCAAGACTTTCCGAAGTCAATAACACAGGCACGTAACATGTCCTCTAAAGTCTGAATCATTCGTTCGCTCTAACCGTTGGTCTGGGGGTGATACGCGGTGCTCATGTCGAGACGAGTTCCCAAGGCTTCTTGCAAAGAACGCCAGAATCTGGAAGCAAAACGGGGATCACGATCGTAGATAATTGATAGAGGTACACCATTACGAGACACCACCTCTTTGATGTACAGTTAAGCAAGTCTCTCCATTGTATCTGTTTCCTTCATTGCTAGGAAATGGGCAGATTTGGTAAGACGGTCAACGATAACCCAGATTGTATCGTATCAGCCCACCGTCTTTGGTAGCTTTGTGATGAAATCCATTGTAATTGCTTCCCATTTCCATTGTGGGATTTTCAGTTGTTGAAGTAATCCAGATGGCCTCTGATGTTCAGCCTTAACCTTCGAGCAAGTCAAACACCTCCCAACATAAGTTGCAACATCCTTCTTAAGATTTGGCCACCAATACTGCTCCTTAAGATCGTGGTACATTTTTCTGGCTCCTGGATGAATCGAATATCTCGACTTGTGGGCTTCATCAAGTAAAAGGCTTCGTAAATCTCCATAACGAGGTACCCAAATTCTTCCGGCATAACATCGGAGTCCAGACTCCTTAACCTCGAATTTAGAGACCAGGATGTTCAGGTATTCACGAGATATGTTTTCCTCCTTGAGAGCCTCATATTGGGCTACTCGGATCTGGCTATGGAGGTTCGAATGGATGGTGATGTTCAGAGCCCGAACACGAAGAGGTATCATTATCTCCTTTCGACTCAGAGCGTCGGCTACAATATTGGTCTTACCAGGATGGTAACGAAGTTCACAATTATAGTCGTTCAGCATCTCAATCCATCGTCATTGTCTCATGTTCAGCTGCTTCTGATCAAAGATGTGCTGGAGGCTTTTGTGATCGGTGAATATGGTACTCTTTGTTCCATAGAGATAGTGTCTCCACAGCTTCAATGCGAAGACAACGGCTCCAAGTTCGAGATCGTGAGTAGTGTAGTTTCGCTCATGAATCTTTAGCTGACGAGATGCATAAGCAATGACCTTCATTCTTTGCATCAATACACAACCAAAACCATTCTTCAAAGCATCGCAATACACAACGAAGTCGTCACTGCCTTCGGGAAGAGATAAGATAGGTGCGGTGGTTAACTTCTGCTTCAGGGTTTGAAATGCTGCTTCTTGTTCGGTTTCCCAAACGAACTTCTTCCCTTTGTGAGTCAGTGCGGTCAAAGGACGCGCAATCAACAAAAAACCTTCAATAAACCTTCTGTAGTAACCGGCAAGACCTATAAATTGGCGGATGTGAGTCGGAGTAGTGGGTGTCTCCCACTTGCTGATAGCTTCAATCTTGGCGGGGTTAACTTTGATACCTTGATCACTCACAATATGACCCAGAAATTGGACTTCCTTCAGCCAAAATTCACACTTGGATAATTTGGCATAAAGCTGCTCTCGTCTCAAGAGTTCAAGCACTAACTGAAGATGTTGCTCATGTTCTTCTTCGCTCTTGGAGTAGATGAGGATATCATCTATGAAGACGATAACAAATTTATCCAGATAAGGCTTGCAGACACGATTCATGAGGTCCATGAACACGGTTGGTGCGTTGGTTAATCCGAACGGCATCACGAGAAACTCGTAATGACCATAGCGGGTTCTAAACGCAGTCTTCATCACATCACTCTTCTTCACCCACAATTGGTGATAACCGAGTTTCAAATCGATCTTAGAGTAAACGCTTGATCCTTGTAGCTGATCAAAAAGCTCGTCAATTCGGGGAAGAGGATATCGATTCTTGATCGTCAATTTGTTGAGTTCGCGGTAGTCGATACACATGCGGAAGGATCCTTCCTTCTTCTTTACGAATAAAACAGGTGCTCCCCAAGGCGACGAGCTCGGTTGGATAAACCCTCGGTCGAGCAATTCTTGCAGTTGACTCTGCAACTCTTGCAGTTCGGAAGGTGCTAGTCGATAAGGTGCGCGAGCTACAGGTGCAGCTCCCGGTACTAGATCGATCTGGAACTCCACTGCTCTTGGTGGTGGTAATCCAGGTAACTCTTCCGGAAAGACGTCAGGGAATTCATTCATAATTCGCACGTCATTCACACTCTTCTCCTCTGATTCTAAAGCCTTCATGTGTGCTAAAACAGCAAATCGTCCTTTCTTCATGATCTTCTGCGCTTTCATACAGCTAATGAGGTTCAGCTTCGAGTTACATCTTTCTCCGTAAATAGTCAGTGGCTCACCGTCTCCTTGTGGTATACGAAGAGCTTTGTCTCCACAGATAATGTCGGCCTTTACTTTGGTCAACCAGTCCATACCGACAATCACGTCAAAACTCCCCAATTTGATAGGTATTAAGTCAATTTCGAAATCCACGCCAGCTATGTTAATAATAGCTCCTCGTCCAATTTGGTCAATTTTCTCAAGTTTCCCATTGGCTACTTCTACTAGCATATTCTCCTCTAAAGGCACTAATGACCAATCTATCTTAGAGCAAAAGTTTCTACAGACATAGCTTCTATCGGCACCAGTATCAAATAGGATAGAGGCCAATAGATTGTTGATAGTGAATATACCTGTAACCAAGTTGGGGTTCTCACGTGCATCCCTTGCATTAACGTTGAAAGCTCTACCACGCGGTGGTCCGTCGTCCTTCTTTTTATTGGGGCAATCATTCCTAAAGTGGCCCTGCTGTCCACACTCATAACATTTCATTGGCCCATTTTGGTTTGTCCTCACAGCTGGAATGGGAATCTTGCAGTTCTTGCCAACGTGCCCGATTCTGTTGCATTTTTCACAGACCACATTACAGTACCCGGTATGGTGCTTGTAGCACCTCTTGCACTGCGGTAGAGTACCCTTGTAGTTGGGGTTCGAGCTAGTGTTAGGGTTGGGGTTCCTTCCGTCATTAGGCCTCTTAGCGGGGGTTTGATCATAGGTTCTCCCCTTGTTGTTGTAGTCCCACTTACGCTTCTCACCACTGGCTCCCGATTCAGATTTAGCCTTCTCCGGTTCTTTGCTGATAATTTGGTTCATAAGGGTATGCGCCATGAGCATAGCTGTCGGGACGTTGGGTGGATTAGAAGAGGTGACATTGCCTTAAAAGGACTTGGGAAGTCCCCACAAGTATTGCTCCATTCTCTTAAATTCCGGGGTGACTATCGTGGGACACATCAGCGCTAATTCCAGATACCTACGGTTGTAACCATCAAGATCGTTGCCCACAACCTTTAACTCCCAGAACTCAGCCTCCATTTTCTGTATCTCTGTCCTGGGGCAGTACTCTTAGATCATGGCCCCCTTGAATTCTTCCCACGGAATGGCATAAGCCTCATCAATACCCTTAGCTTGAGCCAGTGTGTTCCACCAGGTTAGGGCGCCGTCTGACAGCGTACATGAGGCATACTTGGTTTTGTTCGCCTCTGAGCAGTTGCTGACACGGAAAACAGCTTCTAATTTCTCAAACCACCTAGTCAAACCAACTGGCCCCTCAGTGCCACTAAAGTTGTGGGGCTTGCAGCTTTGAAACTCTTTGTAAGTGCAACCGTTCTGGACGTTCTGGTTAACCGGTGGGGCTGGGGGAATAGCATTTTCCATGGCTGCGGCTACTCGTTCCGCAATCATTTCCTCAATTTGGGCTACTGTGGGTGCTGCTCTTCCATTTGCCATTGCTCTTCTAGACAGAAATTTTGACTTAAGTCAAAATCCAGCATTTAATATATAATCATACAGTATATAGTAAACAGGGGAACAACACAACGCATGCCAATTAAGTAACGCAACAAGGTATAAATACCGTAAAACCAACATACAGTAACGTAAATAGAACACTGTGCAAGAATTAAACAATACAAAGTTCCATTCATTAATAAAGAGTTGCATACATTCGCTTAGGTTCGTACAATACATAAGTAAAACATGAACTACAAACGAGATTACATAATAAAATCTACTACAAAGCCCTATGATGACGGTGGGTAAAGGATGTCCATTACGTGGGACATCTGCTCCTCAAGCTCAGTCACCCGAGCATGGTGGATCTCCACCTCCCTCGTCAGTTCCTCGACAGAGGGAGAGGCTGGCAGAGCAGGCGGTGCTGATGGTGCAGGTGGTGCCGGTGGTGCAGATGGTCCACAACCCGCTTATGGGCGGTAACCCTACGACGCTGACCATGTGCGTTAGTGAACGCTCGACCTCCGTTGATCCCCGGAATAATGGTGCCATCGAAACGGTACCGCTTCTTCGGCGGGGTGGAGGGTGGCTGTACAGGTGCATCATCAGGGTCCTCCTCTTCGGAGTCATCGTCACTAGAGTCATCTGTGGATGAGTCGTCGGATGATGAATCATCGAAAACAGCTGGAGGTGGCGGCGCTCGGTGACCGGTAGTCATGATCCGGTATCTGAAAGGTGGGATCGGTATGACACGTTCATCAGGAAGGCGTCGGCACCAATGGTTATGCTCATTACGGAACGGGACGTCCCCGTATTCCTCGGGAATCACAACACCACCGGAGCGGGGCTGTGGCTTCGAGGGTCCTGGGGCAAGTAGAGTTGGAATCTCCGGGGGGTCCTGGGCTCCGTCTGAGATAACCACTGGGGCAGGCGTATGGCTGCTGGTTTCGGAGGATGAAGCGCCAGGGTCACTGGTTAACGGGATTTGTGTGTCAGCAGCAGCAGTAGGTGAGGTGGCTGACGAGTCTGAATCGCTGCCCAAAATGATGACAGGTGGAATATCCGACATCCGAACAAGGAAAAATAACTTTTCTATGTCAGTAAGTCATAAAGCAAGCACGTATTAGGCACTACAGCAACCTAGCATGGCAGTAATAATAACAATGCTAAACAGAAATAACATGCGGATACAGATAGTAACATGCATTAGTGGAAGTAAGCATACAGCAAGTTCGCATGGCAGTAAAGATAAGCAATAGCATGCAGTAAGATCATACAGCTGAAAAGGTAGACAAAAGCATGTAGTAAGTTTCGCAGAAACAAGTAAACTAGCAAGTTGTAGATTAGTCCTATTAGTGAATCCTACTTGGTCCGGTCTAGACTCACTAATGCAACCTAATTCCCTACAACCAATGCTCTGATACCAAATGTGACGCCCCGTACAAAACCATCGTGTACGGATCATCAATCAACAGGATCATTACATGGTCAAACACTATATGCTGTTTGAAAACCGATTTGCATTCATAAAAAGATAACGTTTTGCAAAAGATAGCGCGCATCCTACGAATAGGAGCATAAACATAATTATTTGACCCTAAGGTCGTTACAAAGCCATTGTTTGAAATTAACATAAACTATGAATGCCAAATAAAAGTTCCATGATTGAGACATCTCTAGTAATGCAGTGGATAACTAATACAGCAGGTCCTTAACAGCAATTCAATAACAGCATGACATCAAGTCTAACAGCGGAAGCAATAAACCTCTAGGCACCTGAGAAATACACACTTAAAAGTCAACACGAATGTTGGTGAGCTATAGTTTAAGTTGTAACAGTAACGTAAGATAGGCCACGAGATTTCAGTGTAACAAACAGTATGAAAAGTATATGTATAACCGTGGGCACCCGGTAACTAGACTTAACGTTTATAACCCCCTGAAAGTACACTTGGTGAGTGCGTATGTTCACGAAGTATTAAACACCCTTTAAATGCTAGCGCGACTAGCCCGAATGGGGATGTCAAACCCTATGGATCCATATCTAAGATTCGCGTTCACCGGTTCAAAAACCAATGACTAAACGTTACCGTACTAAGGGGAATGTTTATGCCGTTGTATAACCCACACACATATAAAGTTTAAGTACTCGTGCCTAACATGTAAAACGTAAAAAGCGCATGTATTCTCAGTCCCAAAATAGTTAAAGTAAAAAGGGATGCTATAACTCACAGTGATAAAAGCGGTAAAGTCGGTAATAAAAGTACGCAAGTAGTAAGTCGGTCCGAAAGGTCGTCAACCTAAATCAAAGGTTACTAGGTCAGTAGGTTGTCCTTATAAGTTCTAATAGTGCATAAAATAAGTTTAAGTGTCATCATCATCATCATCATCATCATTCATCATCATAAAAGGTAAGTAAGTTTGACAAGAATAGAGATCGAAACAATAGGCTGACTTCGGACAGCTGCTACGACCTATACGTAAATCGAAAAGACGCATAGTCAGTGGCTATGAGTTCTCTAACAGCTGACCAATTTTCAGAACCTAACTCGTCTTCGTTTGACCGTGGCGACGGTTTAAGTGCGAGTAGGTCAGAAATTTCAGCACAACGTTAATAGGGTGTAGTGACTCTCGGAGGGCCATAAATCCTAAACCGTAACTCGGATTAAGACGAGGCCTAAACGAAAAATCATCTACTCGAACCGAACTAACTGAAAATCAACTTTATAGTAGCCCAGGTGGCATTATCAGATATGAAAATCAGTGGACAAGTGCTCCGCTGGGGTTCTTGGTGCTTGATGCTCATCACGGTTCTCATCCTTGATGCTTGTAGCTTCAAGTGTACAACTCATTGATGGTTTAGCATCACTTTTGACCAAGATTCTACCATCAATACACAATATGTTAAGATCAAGTGGCAACACAACTCATTTAAGAGTCTTAGATGGATGATAAACCAAGGTCACATCATATCCTTAGTCTTAACACAATTACAAGTCCTATTTACAAACAAAGTTACAAACTTCACATCAATCAAATAAGTATGAACATGATCTAAGTCAAATGAAGTGATGGAACCCTAAGCTAGAGAGCTTGGATCCCTATTCACACAAGTTACAAGGTTGCAAAGCTAGAAAGCTTGAACCTTTGATGTTCTTGAAGATCTTGAAGCATAAAGCTTAGATCTTTAAGATATATGAAGATAACAAACACAAGTTTGAATCTTTTTAACAAAATAACAAGATCATAAGTTAAAAACTTAGATCTAACAAGAAGATAGGGAGATTCAAGCTAGAGAGCTTGCATCTTGATTGTTCTTAAAGATCTTGAAGCATAAAGCTTGGATCTTTAAGATATATGAAGATAACAAACAAAAGTTTGAATCTTTTTAATAAAACAACATGATTAAAGCTAAAATAATCTAGATCTAAAAAGTTGGTGAAGATTCAAAGCTAGAAAGCTTGAATCTTCCATGTTCTTGAAGGATTCATGCTTGAATCAACAAGATATAATCAAGATCAGAGCTAAAAAGCTTGATCTTTAAGAATGATGATGATACACGAATTAGAAAGGGAAAGAAGAAGAAAAAGATCAAAAACTTACAAGTGAAAAATGCTAGAAAGGAAGTAAGAGAGTAAGTGTGTGTGAAATTCAAATGAGAGCATGTGTAAAATGAGAGGAATATGGCTAGTATTTATAGGCAAAATTTTGACATGAATTGATGAGGTGGAGGCCCCTAGGGCCGTGATTTTCAAAGGGGGAGGGGGGAGACACCATTTTGCTTTTTGGTTAGTGGTTGTCTAAAGTATGTACTTATGCTAGGATCCCATGTAACATTATGGATAATCCTTATCCAAATGCTAGTATGACTCATCTAATTAAATGGACATTTATTTTATTTATTATGGGTCACTAGTAAATAATACTTGGGCTAATTAATTGGGCCACTAGCTAGTCTAGGATGGGCTAAGGTCCAATAAGGTAAAAAGTCCAACAAGACTAACTATTGTGATCTAGTAAATAATTAATTAAAATTAAGCATCCAAAAGCCCAAGTAATTATTATTATAAAATAATAATTAATATTTCGTAGTCATAATATTCCGGTTACGAAAAAAGTCAAACGTGCGCGCAGTTCGCGGTTTATTCGAAACGTTAAGTAACACTAACGGTTATAAAGGCTTCCGTTGAACAAGTTAAGTATCCTACGTACTCTAAGGCACGTTTTAACATATAAATGGAAGTAAACCACGTATATCAAGTTTCCAGAGTATAAAGTAACACAGTACGCACAAATACGCAGTTTCGCTAAAATACAAGGCACAAAAGCAAGTCGAAAAAGTCTGGTCGTTACAATAAACCCACAAAGTTTTGACCATAACAACATCAAATCCATGGATTTTGACACAAAATCAAGCTTTTGAACAAATACACTTAAAAACACCATTTTAACACTAAATTGATCATGAAAGCTCATGATTCATACCTTAAAAGAATCAGTAGAGTGTAAAGAACGTGATTTCACGACCAATTCGAGCTCAAGATCAACAATGGGGAATTAGGGTTTGGTTAGGTGGGAGGGATGAAGGTACGGTGTTTTTGGTGAATTTTCTAGAAATGGGGAGAAAATACAGCACACTAGGCACATAATTGGCTTTAATTCCCACACTGTACAACACACGGGTATTTACCAGTTATCTGATATCTTTCGCACAAGATTAGGTAACCCAAACGAGGTCCAATTGAAATAAACAAACCTGTTCTGGGACCCTTGTCACAAATTGGTCACAACACAATTATAATAAAACACTAATAAAATGATTAAAATAAAAAGCACTTAAGACTAAGCACAAACCCTAAGGACAAAAATAGTCCACTTACAACTAGCCCGGGTTTCAGTCTGTTACATTTAGTGGTGCCAAGGCGCTGACGGGTGAACATAGGATGAGTGGAGGAAGTGTTAGTAGTGATTGGATTTGGTGGATTTGCTGGGATCTCGGGTGGTTGTGGTGGTGGTGAGGGAGGTGTGGCATTTTCGGGTGAGGGTGGTGTTGTGTGATTGGAGGTAGGTAGTGATGAGGGGGTGTTATTTTCAGTGAAGCTACGAGAGAACGAGTTAGGTGGTGGATCTAGAAAGTCGTAGGCAGTGGTAGCGGTGGTAGGAGCAGGCGAGGGAAGGGAGGAACCGTATGGAAATGAATTTTCATAGAAGGTAACATGGCGTGATAATATGACTTTGTTGGTGGAGAGATCAAGGCATCGATAGCCTCGATGATTGGATGGGTATTCGAGGAAGATGTATGAAGTAGAACGGGGAGCGAGTTTGTTGGTTATGTTTAGATGAGGGTAACAGAGGCAACCAAAGACACGTAGTGTGAAATAGTTTGGTGGATTTTTGTAGAGTCGTGTGTGAGGAATATCGTAGTTAATGGCGGAAGATGGGAGAAGATTTAGAAGGTAGGCGGCCATGTGTAGTGCCTCTGCCCAGAAAGTTGGAGGTAGGTTTGCTTGAAATAGGAGGGTGCGGATTATGTTATTTATGGTGCGGATCATTCTTTCAGATTTTCCATTTTGTTGGGAAGTTTGGGTGCAAGATAGACGAAGTTGAATGCCATTTGATTGGAAGAGCTGGTGAAAATGGGTGTTATCGAATTCCCCCTTGATCACATTGAAAAGCTTTAATTTCAGTGTTGAATTGGGTTTGAACGAATGTGCGAAATTGTACAAATATATTGAATACTTCAGATTTATTGCGTAACGGAAACACCCATAAATAATGCGAATAATGATCCAAGAAGATAACATAGTATTTAAAACCACTAAGACATAAAACTGGAGAAGTCCATAAATCAGAATGAATAATATCAAATGCAGAATTAACATGCGAACTAGAACTATTGAACGGAAGTCTCACTTGTTTGCCAAGTTGGCATGCATGGCAGAACTCGGGAGGCTTCGTTTTATTACAAGCTATGTAGTTATTAGAAACAAGACGGCGAAATGATTCAACGCTAGGATGTCCGAGACGTTGATGCCAGGTAGTGGGGGTAGTGAGGAGGGCATGTGGAATAGGTTGCGGAGCTGGAGTTGTGAATGGGTAGAGATCTCCGGTGCTATCACATCAGAGGAGTAATTGACGAGTAAAATAATCAACCACAGAAAAACCAAACTCGTCAAAGTTAACAGAGACTTTATTGTCACGGGTAAATTTTCGTACGGATATGAGGTTTTTGACAATATTTGGGGTAACAAGTACATTATTAAGGTGAAGAGGTAGATGGATGTTAGGCAACACACTATGACATGTGTTAGTGACAGGAATAGCATTCCCGTCGCCAACAACAACAGAAGGATATATGCAATGATTAAAGACAGTACTTAGATTATTAATGCTAGATGTAAGGTGGGAAGTTGCACCTGTATCCATGTTCCAATCCGCGGAACCAGGGATGTCACACTATTGAAAACGTGCGGGAGATAACTAGCAGAGGTTTCAGAATGTTGAGGAGACCCAATGTTAAAATATCTCTGAGTGTGACGCGCATGTGGTTGCAGCCCATGAAAAAGATTAGTGTTGGGCATGTTGTAATTGAGTATGCTGTAAGAATTGGGCTGCAAGTATACATCGTTTCTGTTCTGGGCCGTAAAGGACTGGTCTGCCAGAGTGTTATGTGCGTAGCGATGAGCCAATCCAAGTTGAGATATTAAACGTTGATTGTTTTGAATGATTTGTATTAAATGGGCTTGAGAAAACTTCTTGAACTCTGACCTTTGGTGACTGTTGGCATGTGACGTCCACCGAGGTTGAGATTCCGTGTAATTCACCATGATAGATTAATTGATTTGGGATCAATAATTAAATATGTTGTAGGTCGGTGATTTAGATAGGAGTTATCTTTCTTTGTTGTGCGTACACGAATGATCAATACCACATATAAATAGATGACAACTTAACCTAGTGGGCTAACACAAGAAACTGGGCCCTTATAGAGATGGGCTTACAAAACATAAACATAATAATAATGATAATAATATCGGCTAACAATAATAACATATTACTCAAGCAATATAATCAGATCATAAACATAAACATATAAAGAATAAGAACTGAAAATTAAAATGAGCTAACCGAATTGAAGGTTGAACCGGGCTTGTGTTTGACACAATTCCCTTAAACAGATTCTTCGTCTGTTCCCAGGGTACACCGGTCCGAAGCAGCGTACTGCCGAACTTGAACACTTGCCTGAAAAAGTTGTCTATATTGTTCTTCATAAGCAACACACTCTGCTTGTTCAAAAGGATGAACACTATACTTACAAAAGCTTATGTAAAGTTGTATATATGTATGTGTTTTTCTTGAGCCATTTTTTCTACTACTTCAACTAGAGACTACATCTCTTGTTATATGTCTTGGAAGAAAACAAAAGAATGGTGACTTAATGACAATAAAATGTCATTATTATTGACAAGTTAAAGATATGAAGAGTCACAATAATTGCAACCTTCAAACTTACTCTTTAACATTAATTTTAATTTACACATCAAAACTAATTTTCTAACAGTAAATGGTTTGGTGCCAGGGTTATCTTGTATGTTTGCAACTTTGCATGTTATTTGACGTTATGTTTCACGCTCTTATTATTCAAGCGGTTATATAATTGTTGTTCATGCCCTAAGTGAGTTTAAACTTAGATCTTATCTATAAATGACTAAAATCCTTTCCTATTTAATAGCCGTATCGCGAGAGTTGATTTTTGAAAAAGTATAGATGGTGGATCATTTTAGAACGATGGTTTTAATTTAGGGATGACATCGGGTCGGGTTTGGTCGGGTATAGACAATACCAAACCCAAACCCGATTAAGAAACTCACACCCAAACCCGGTACCATACCCGGTGAGTAACCATTAACTAATTAACCGCCGGGTAACGGATTTCCCCACGGATAATCGGGTAACCATTTAATTCAAATCAAATTAAATTAAATGTTAAAGAATTTACAAACTACACTACTAACTGAGATTAAAATGTTAAAGAATCTTGCTGTACAGCTTGTTCATAGTAGCATCCAAGGATTAATCTCAGTTACATGTCTGTAATCAGATGTAATGTATGCATATTTTTTTTGTCCATTTTGGTGGGCCTTATGAAGTGGGCTAGTAGGATATAAGTCCAGATTGGTATTTGTTTGTAACTTTCAATGTAATATATTGAATAAACTAATCGGGTATATGGGTCGGGCATACGGGTCGGGTATATGAGTTTTTATTTAAAATCAAACCCGAACCCGAACCCGGGGAAAAAAGTAAACCTATATCCATACCCGACCCTAAACCCGTATACCCGAACCAAACACGGACCAATAATATCGGGTTTCGAGTTTACCCATCAAGTACGGGTATTTTTGCCATCCCTAGTTTTTATTATTATAAATATAAACATTATGTCTACGAAAAGCACACAATTTTGTTGGCATTTTCTCTGTCAGATTACATTCTGGCAAAAAAATTTTATCGACAATTTCAAGTTTGTTTTATAACGATATATCTTCAAACTTTATTGGGCTTTTGAGCAGCGGTCATGAACTCAAAATTTAGCCACCAAATTATCATCTGGATATTAGTTATTTGCGTTATCCAGACTGAAATTTTTATCCCGAGATCGTTAAATTCATAATTAATTTTAATGTGAATACAGGCTTATCACTTAATTTAGCACTTATACAACGTGTAGCCTAGTTCCCATACGTAATCAAGATGGGTATGTGACCCATGTGCTATACTTATCTACTTTTTGTTTGATTCTACAAATTCCACTTTATATATAGATAAAAGTACGTGGTTGGTCTCTCTAATTATACGTAGTACTCCGTACCAGATTGCAAAGGTGTTCATAAATTTGAAGGTTTAGATGGTACAATTTTTTATGTGTTGAGTTATCTTCTTGTCATTAAATCTTCATTTAAGTAAGATGGAAAAGGTTGACTCAACATATACACATGATTGTATGTGGTTTATTTATAATGTTGAAGGTAAAGGAAGTCCACGGTGAAGAGTTACGTAACTTTAATGTTGAAGTATTGTGATGTATCCGTGTCATTTCCTTCGTCTTTTTGGCTTGATTTAATTTAATTGATTTATGTTTATGTAAATTGTGATAAATATATCAATCCGTATTTGTTAGTTTTACCAAACATATCTTATACAGTTATACTATATAAACTAGACTTACATTTAAGTTTATTTATTATTTATTATCACACATATTTAACATTGCTAATTGCTAATATACATTTATAATTCGCTTACTTTTCACGCTAGTGTTGATGTTTTAATTTTATGGGTATGAATCATCATATGTTCCATTTTAAAAGCATATAGGACACTTTAAAGCTACCGGAATTCTTCCTTATAGATAAGGGCCTAAAAGGTGGTGTTCCCTTTGCAGACTTTAAAATGTCTTATGTCTGCGGACGGGCAGACGTTTTCATTTAAGATCATTTGTTTTTCTAAAGACATAAAACAAAATAAGATCTTAAAATGTCTTCAGCTTCACAGCTCTCTACTATAGCTTCCAAAACTTGAAGACAAATCATCTTATCTTCCAACACTCAGACCATTCCCAATGGTACGCCCTCGAGGTGTGTCCTCACCTTGCCCTCTAGGGCACCGTTGGCATTCCCCATTTCCTTATGTGTCCTCACCATGTCCTCAATGTTTGGCCCTGCAATTTTTCATGCACAAGCACAAATGAGGACGGAGAGAGAATCTTGTACATTCTTTTTACTTGTACTCTAGGAGTAGAAACTTGTATATTCTTTTATTTAATTAATTTTGTGGGGTATGTGATGAGGAGGGAGTATGTCATGGTTGGTAGTGGTGTGTTATGTGAGTGTTATGGGAGGAAGTGGTGAGAAAGGAGGAGAGAGTAAGCTGATGTGGCGCTGAGAAAGTGCCCATGACGGCGTCATGGTAATGGTCTCACAACTACAGTTATTATATTGTAACCACCTACCCTTCTCTTCCATTCTTTCACCACCAACCTACCCTCATGCACCTCTAGCGGCGGCAACCTCCGACGGCACCCTCCTGCGGAACCACCACCAGCTACCACCACCAGTGGCGGCCGTACCCGACTGCAACACTCAGGGTTGCACTCCAAAATTTCAATTTGTTATTGACCTTAATTCTTGTTTGAGATAGCATCTCTATATGTTGGTATAATTTTTGCACCATCTCTATTTATAATCTGATTAGATCTTTTGCACAATTTTTTACTTGGGTTTACATCTTTGTATGTGGTATGTGGGTGTAGTTGGTATTGGTTTGAGATTTATTTTGACTAATTAATCAAAATGATAATGAATGTTGTTTGAGTTTGTGATTTTTTGTGACTAGCGACTTTCCTTTTCCTGTTTAACGATTGTCGCTAATGAATATTGCAATTGAGAATAAAATATGATAATCGTATTTTATATGTTCTTCATTTATGTTTAGGGATTGTATCTGCAACCTTTTATTATAAGTTGAATTTTTTAATAGTTTATTTACATATTTTTTTTTTTCACTTTTCAAAACTTTATGATAACAATTAAAAAAGTTATGATATTTTAATATTTGTGAATCTTTTAATTTAATTATAGAAATGTGATGATATGATTCTTGTTAAAAACTTTTCTTATTACCTTTTAGTTCAACAAATGTTATTTACTTAAATAAAAACTGAAAATTATAATAATTCGGGATATTAAACTATATTTAGCAGACATAAAAAAACAAACAGTCTTCAATGTGGTAAATGTTCAACCTACAGACCTTCAGGCCACATCTTCTCTACAAATGTGGTTCGCAGATCTTCAGACAAAAACATCTTAAAAAACAAACAGCACCTTGTGATCATCGATATCGGTATAAGATGATAATCTTCATGCTAACAATTTGCTTTCGCACTTTACCGATGTATTTGTTTATCAATTATTCATTCAAGCAAGATGCTAGTAAATTCACCAATGAATCTAAGACCATTCACAGTGGTGCCCGGGTGATGGGGCGTGATGGGGTGTTTTTGTGGGGTATAATGCTGATTTGGCAAAGGTGATGGCGTGATGGAGTTTGTAGTGGTATGGGGTGATGGTTGTGTGATGGAGTTATTTTATTATTTTTATAGATTTAATTAAATTATAAAAGGATTTATCTAAATTGTGATTGGTTGATATCTCCATCACCCCCAATTTTACTTCCGTGATGCTCCCATCACGCTCGCATAATTTTCCTCCCATCACGCCCCATAGTGGCGTGATGGAGGCGATATAGAGGTAAAAACTTGGCCATCACGCTGCGATAAGAATGGTCTAATTGTGAACCAAAAATTAACACTCCAACAATATCATCGATATTGTTATAATTCAGTAGGCTTATAACTACTTTTAGTGGCCTAGTTCTTGACTGTAGACTAATAAGTATATAGAGAGAATATGAGAGAATATGAGAGAATATATATTTTAGTGTGTCTTTTATAAACTCATAACACATATTTATACTCAAAAAATCTACTATACAATATCTATAATAATAATAAAATTAACATCCAATTTAACTTTTATAACACTCCCCCTTGGATGACAATTTTATTAGAGAATAACTAGTACTGCCTCGTTAAAAACCTTGCTAAAGAAAACCCATTGGGATAAAACTTTAGCTAAGGGAAAAAGAGTGCAGCATAGAGTTGACTCCCCCTCAAGTAGGCAACGCCTGATTTGTTACATCTTCTGAACATGCCTCATGCCAATATTATGAATGTGTGTTCTGAAAATAGCAGTTGGAATTGCTTTGGTGAAAAAGGTCAGCAGAGTTTTTGCTGGACTGAACATATCTCATTTCAATCTGGTTGTCCTTAATGAGATTTTGAGTGTATGAGAAGAATCTAGGAGGTATGTGTTTTGTTCGGTCACTTTTGATATACCCTTCTTTCATCTGTGTTATGCAAGCTACATTATCTTGATAGATAGTTGTTGGACTTTTATCGCGTTATAGTCCACAAGAATCAGTAATGAGTTGTGTCATTGATCTCAACCAAAAACATTCCCGAGTAGCTTCATGTAATGCAATCACTTCGGCATGATTTGATGATGTTGCAACAAGTGTTTGTTTTTGAGAACGCCATGATATTGCGGTACCTCCATTTAGGAATACATATCCATTTTGAGATTTAGCTTTATGTGGATCAGATAAATAACCTGCATCTGCATAACCAACCAAATCTTGTTTCGATTCGTTAGAATAAAATAATCCTAAATCAGTAGTTCCTCGAAGGTATCGAAATATGTGTTTGATCCCATTCCAGTGTCTTTTGGTAGGAGCTGAGCTGAACCTTGCCAACAAATTAACTGCAAAAGAAATGTCAGGTTTTGTACAATTTGTAAGATACATAAGAGCTCCAATTGCACTAAGATATGGTACTTCTGGTCCTAGGATATCTTCATGATCTTCACAGGGATGAAATGGATCAGTGTCAACATTAAGTGATCTAATAACCATAGGAGTACTTAATGGTTTTGCATTGTCCATATTAAAACGTTTTAAAATCTTTTCAGTATATGTTGTTTGATGTACAAGTAAACCATTAGGCATATGTTCAATTTGTAAACCAAGGCAATACTTGGTTTTTCCGAGATCTTTCATTTCAAATTCTTTCTTTAGAAGTTGAATGGCTTCATGGATCTCTTTATTTGTACCTATGATATTAAGATCATCAACATAAACAGCTATGATCACATATCCGGATGTTGTTTTCTTAATGAAAACACATGGGCAAATAAGATTATTGGTATACCCTTTGCTTATCAAGTAATCACTTAATCGTTTATACCACATGCGACCCGATTGTTTCAACCCATATAAAGACCTTTGTAACTTGATTGAGTACATTTCTTTGAGTTTTGCATTGGTTGCTTCTGATACCTTAAATCCTTCAGGTATCTTCATATATATATCACTATCAAGTGATCCATAAAGATAAGCAGTCACAACATCCATGAGATGCATTTCTAAATTTTTAGAAACTGCCAGGCTGATTAAGTATCTAAAAGTAATTGCATCCATAACAGGAGAATAAGTTTCCTCATAATCAATTCCTGGTCTTTGAGAAAAACCTTGAGCTACAAGTCTAGCTTTATACCTTGTAACTTCATTTTTCTCATTTCTTTTTCGCACAAAAACTCATCTATATCCCACAGGTTTCACATCTTTAGGTGTGAGAATGATAGATCCGAAAACTTTTCTTTTATTGAGCGATTCAAATTCAGCTCGTATTGCTCCTTTCCAATGATCCCAATCATGTCTATTTTGACATTCTATGACAGATTTTGGTTCTGGATCATCATCATCATTCATGATGTCATATGCAACATTATATGAAAATATCTCATCAAGATTTTTCATTTCATTTCGGTTCCATAATATTTTTGAATGTGCATAATTGGTTGAAAATTCCGCATTGACATCATCAATCTCCTCTGCAAAAGGAGTATTGATTTGTAGTTCTTCTTGAACACTTTCTTTTACCTCATTATCAGCTGATTTTCTTTTTCGAGGATTTTTATCTTTGGAACCAATTGGTCTCCCACGTTTCTGGCGTGGCAAAGACTCAAGAATGACATTATTGCCAGTTTTTGGAATTTCAATTCGAGCTGGAGCATTTGCTGCTGGTATATATGATTTAGTCACTCTTTTTGTATCTGTAAATGCATCAGGCAATTTATTCGTAAGTTCTTGCATATGCATTATTTTTTGAACTTCGGTCTCGCATTCTTTTGTGCGAGGATCAAGATACATTAATTGAGGTTCACACCATGAAACATCATTTTTTTTATTTTTTATTTCTCCCCCTAATCTAGGGAACAATGTTTCATTAAAGTGACAATCAGCAAAACGTGCTGTAAAAACATCACCCGTCATGGGTTCAATATATCTTATGATTGAAGATGTTTCATATCCAACATATATTCTCATCCTTCTTTGAGGACCCATTTTAGTGCGTTGTGGTGGTGCGATAGGAACATAAACTGCACAACCAAATGTTCTAAGGTGGGAAATATTTGGCTGATGGCCAAAAGCAAGTTGCAAGGGAGAATATGTATGACTTTCTAATGACCCGTCCTAATCCATATGGACGAATACATTACATTTGGTTACATCGCGATGTACTTGACCTCTATATGATACATTTTACAAACATTGCATTCGTTTTTAAAAGACAAACTTTCATTACATCGAAAGTTAACGGCATGCATACCATTTCATAATATATTCAAACTATAAACGACTTAATAATAATCTTGATAAACTCAACGACTCGAATGCAACGTCTTTTGAAATATGCCATGATTGACTCCAAGTAATATCTTTAAAATGAGCAAATGCACAGCGGAAGATTTCTTTCATATCTGAGAATAAACATGCTTTCAAGTGTCAACCAAAAGGTTGGTGAGTTCATAGGTTTATCATAAAACGATAAAATTCATCATTTTGATAGACCACAAGATTTAAATCCTGCATGGTACAAATGGGCCCGAATCCTATACCCACCTGTAATGTACATGCGATATCTTTTAAATACAGTACACCTTTCTCGTGTACGAAATCATCTTTCATAAATCTTAGTAACCGTACACATATCTTGTGCACAAAAATAACATACACATAACCTGTGTATAAAATCATTCTCTCGATACATAACATTCACTTTTCATTGCTTTCATAGCTTGGCTTGGTAACCGACCTTAACATATAATGCGCATAATAATATCCCCAAAACAGAACATCTCGCCTGTATAATAATCATATAAACTTCGAAGTACTAAACACCACGCCCACTAGCCCTTCCGTCTAGTGAACATTCTGGGTGGGGGTGTTAAACCCGGTAGCTACCTTTAGGATTTGCGTGAATTAGGGCCATACCTGATTCTAATTTTCCGAGTAATCCCGAGGTTTAGCCGAGTTGACCAAGTTTGACTGAGTTTGACCGAGTACTCCTCGAGCTGCAAAAACTGAGTACTTGCCGAGTAATTTCGAGCTCTGCAACACTGATTATTACCTTTGTAGGATTAATTACATTCTTATATCTGTTCACTGCTATAACTACTTGATACATACCGCTCTCAGATTTGATCCTCCAATAGTACCAAAGGATTTTGTGCCACATCATAAGTTCCCTGCTACTCTTGAAGTCAACCGAGAAATAACTGAAACTCCTCCAACAGACGTTCCCCCACCCGCGGATAATAATTTAAAGGTTTTGATTGAGGGGGTTGCGACTCTGGTAGCCCGTTGTGGTACATTATTCGAAGAACTTTCTAGAGAGAAAAATCAGTCAAATCCGCTGTTTGACTTTCTTAACGGTGGAAATGGCCATGATTACTATAAACGGAAACTATGGGAAGCACGGCAGAAACATACTGACAAAATTAAACCACTTATGAATGTAAAAGTAACTTCAACTGCACAAAAGTTGACAGCAGATAACCGCGGAAACATTTTAGGAGAAAAACCGCTTGAGAGAACCGCTAAGGATCTAAAACCTGATGTTGGTTCTGCCAAAGAAGTTGTTAACCTTCAGTTCCATCTATCAGATACATTTACTGAACCTGCGTCGTTTGTGAGTTACTAAATTCTGTTTATATTATTTTATATTGATATTGATATCTCTCTAGTTTTGACCTCTGGAGATTCTTGTGCATCTGGACTAGAGATGGCAAATTTGGCAGCTCGGGCATATTGGGTAATTTGTGGAAACCTGTTTGGGTTTAAATAATGGGCAATTTTTAATACATGTTGAGTCGAGTTGGGCAGTGTTGCGTTGACACAAAATACTTCTAATTTAATCGATTTTATTAAATATATTTAGTAAACAGTTGTGTAAATTTAATTACAGCGAGTGGAAAATGATTTCAGGTCAAAATGGGTAATTTGTAAAAAGGTTTGAAGAACTTGGGACATGCTGCATTCACACCCAACATTCTTTTTCCCCTTTTTTCATATGAATAATTGAATAATTAATGGGCGAAATATGAATACAGAAACTGTCTCTAGGTAATTGCTTTGAAGTTGCCACCTTTAATCTGGATCGTATTGTATCCATCACTATGTTCTGCGACAAAATAAAGAATAGTGTTCACGTAATAATATTCATCTAACAAACAAATTTGATTTTAGGTTGAGCCGACAGAAATCACCAAACCGTTCCAGCATGACCCTGCAAAACAAGAACGTTTTGAGCAGTACCTGAAGGAGAAATATCATGGAGGTCTTCGCACCAAAGATGCCGGGGGATCGAGTAAGATGTCAGAGGCTGATCGTGCTCGAGAAAGATTAGAGTTTGAGGCTGCAGCCGAGGCTACAAAACAAGGAAAATGGGGAAAGGAAAGTCAACGTTCCAGTCAACAGACATTGGCTGCATCGGTTGGCCGATTGCAGTTCACTTCCGGTGGATTAGAGGCATGTATTTTAGTGACCACGTGTTTACTCATGATAACAGTGTGTTATATCATATCATATATGAGATTCATAGCTTTACCTAGATTATGTCATTAACAGATGCCCGGAGTTAATCAAGCTGAAGAAATGATTAAGAAGAGTATGTTCCCAAAGCGTGAAGAATTTCAATGGCGACCTGCATCTATTTTATGCAAACGCTTTGATTTAATTGATCCTTACATGGGAAAGGTATCGTCCTTTTTCTTCTTCTTTTCTTTATATTTTTATTTAAATGTAAAAATAGAGTTTTAGAGGATAAAATAAGATATTAGTTTTTGCAATATTACCTCATATACTTCTATGGTTGATGCATAGCCATGTCTAGTTTCATACTTTGTTAGATTTCATCATTGTAATTATCAGTTATCATGGGGCCAACATTAGGAGGACTTATAGTTACAGTCTGAACATTTTGGGGAAATCCCAATAATATCTAAAAGGACTACTTAATGATGGACTGTAATCTACTGCAAATCTCTAATCAATTGAAATAGAAACTACAACTTCAAATTCAAATTCAAACTCATATTATTATAAAGAGGATACACATTAAGGAACACTGATTACCATCAATCAAGTAGAACTGCAATGTGGTTTATAATGATTGTTTACATATTATGATATAAAAGACGGTTGGAATTGCAACTATCAAAATTAGTTTTTAATGTAATGATAATTTGAACTAAAACCGCTAGCTATAATTGTTTCTTGCAGCCACCACCTGCGCCCAGGTCAAGGAGCAAATTGGATTCTCTTATCTTCATGCCAGACTACGTTAAGGCTGCAACACATGAGGAAAAGACCAAATCAAATAATATGTCGTCACCTACAGATGAAATGAACGGAACAAATACCATGGATGTTGACGAAACCGTTGAGGCTGAAAATGTTGAGAGACCAGTTGACCTATATAAGGTATTTTTGTTCTTCTCAAGCATATAGGCATATATCTACTGTATATAACTGATGTTGCAACATGGGCATATTGGGTAATAGTCCATAATGGGTCAAGTCAGGTTCACCTCACACACATCTATGTCCATTTATAATTCCTTTTGGTGTATTATTAATGCGTAGTAAGATTACAATAACTAAATTAATAATCTGATATTTTGAATACAAAAGATGAGAAAATAATTGTTCGTGGGATTGGGTATTGTTGTTGTTATTGTTGTTATTATTTGAATATAAAAGATGAGAAACTAATTGTTCAGCTAATAGAGCACGCAAGGTTGACGTGCTGTTAGGTTTAAAACATCACATAATATTTAAAACATTAAATATTTTAATACATTAAATGTAATTGAAGAAATTATATAACAATGTCTGCAGGCTATATTCTCTGATGATTCAGACGACGAAGAGGAAAGTTCTAACATCAACCAGCAAGAGGATCCAACAAAGAAAATAGAAGCTGCAAATACAACTTTAAGTCGTTTAGTAGCAGGTGACTTTCTTGAATCATTAGGGAAAGAATTAGGCCTCGAGGTCCCCCCTGATCAACCATACCCCGGGACCCACGCCAAGCCCCATCCTACTCAAAACTCGACCATCGATCAACCTCCAACAGTCGGTCAACAGTCACACACGCAGAAACATGATGATGTCACCAAAGACATAAAAGAAAGCCGCAGAGAAAATGATAATGCAGAACTAAATCAAGGAGCTGCTAAAAAGGACAAAAAGGCTAATAAAAGGTATGAAAGTTCTTCAGAGGATGAAAGGAGTCGAAAACGATCAAAACGGGAATCTATTACAAGTGACTCGTCTGATGATAGGGATCGGCGTAATTCAAGACATAAAGAAAGGAAAAGGGAACACAGAAAACACTCGAAACATCGAAAACATAGAAGTCATGAATCGTCTAGCAGGTCTCGCCATTCTGCAGATAAAGAATATAGAGATAGCAAGAGAGAAAAAAGGAAATCAAGAGATTAAAGAACGGAACCTCAAATAAGAGCGATGTTTTTGATTACAGATCTCCATATGCCGTTGGTGCAGATATAATTTTTGATCTATGCTAATAGAAATGTATTGTAGAATTTTAAATTACTGTTTTTATTCTAAAATTGTAGTAGCATGGTTTCAAATTAATTCAACAAGACATCCAGCTTGTCACGCAAGCTTTTCCCCCTAAACAGAAACAGGCATCACAATCATCTTGCTCCATTAAAACTCAAGATCGGGGGAAAAAAAAAAAAAGGAAGAAAAACCCTTGCATTCAAATGTACCAATCAGCCATTCCATTTGAATTGGCCATTAGAAGTTTAAGTGTTCATGTGCATGTACACTTTGGAAACATAGGTTTTTAAGTGATCTACATATACATACACAGACGCATAGAGTAACTCATATTCATACTCATTATTTGTATGTTTCGATAATTCATTCAAGTAAAATAAAGCAAAACTTGTAGTTAGAAATATGAAAAAAAAAATTATTTTAACTGAAATATAAGTTCATGTGCACAGTGAAATAAGCACTCAAACCAATTTACTATGACTCAGTGATGGACATGGCATAATGTAATCATCTGCATACAACGTTAGGGCTCATTTGTTCTTTTTCTTATTAAGTTCTCTTGTGTGAATTAATGTTAGACGTCCGTAGGGAATAAGTGATTGATAAGTAAATATTGTTTGTCTCATGTGCTAAATATCGTCTGAATATTTGAATCTACCAAAATAACCCTCTAGGTGAGGTAGTTGAGAAAACAATTATTAATAATAAAACTTAAAAAGTAACCACCTAAACATAATTTCACATTTATTTGAATTTTTCATTAAAGCACGTCTCATCTAATAAGTCCTAAACAAACACATCTCAATATATTTTCATATTAACTTCCAAACTATTAAGGCGATTAAGTTAAAAAATGAACAAGGCCTTAAATAAGAAAAGTCAACATTTCATGTACAGTGAATACAAGGCAGAAAGAATAAAAAAAAATATATGAAGAATTGCGTAATTGAATGCTATAAATACAAAATTGTTATAACTCAGTAGGCTTATAACTACATTTAGTGACGTGTTATAATTCAGTAGGCTTATAACTACCTTTAGTGGCCTGGTTTTTGACTGTGGACTATTGATAATTATTAGAAGATATAAAGAGAGAGAGAGAGGGTATATATGAAATATATATCAGAAGTGCATCTAATGTAATATCACATGGTACATATTTATAGTACATATACTTACTGTTCAACTTTGGATTCTTATGATAATTGGCAGCCATCATTTTTGACAAGTTCATAACACTCCCCCTTTGATGACAATTTATTTTCATTAGAGATCAACTAGTACTGCCTCGTTAAAAACCTTGGCCAAAGAAAAACCCAGTGGGATAAAAACTTTAGTTAAGGAAAAAAGAGTGCAGTATAGAGTTGACTCCCCCTCAAGTAGACATCGCTGAGCTGTTACATCTTTTGAACATGCCTCATGCCAATATTGTGAACTATTAGACGAGATATGCCAGCAAGGCATATATTGTATATATTATTTTGTATAGTTGACTTGTTCTATTCTGGTACATGATTCTAGGGCTTAGCATATAATTAGCAAAGTTGTTATTTGTTTCCTAGTATAGAGATAGAATCGGCTGTATATAATCACGTGAACAGATCAATGCAAATCATTCAATTGATACAACTTTCATGGTATCAGGCCTAACAATCCTCTAAATTCTTTTCTTCTTTTCTGTCGATTCTTATCTCTTCTCCAAATGGGCGACAAACCAAAATACCACCCTGCTTTAACTGTCACCAATATCAAGAATGCAATTCCTATTATTCTTGAGATGAATAACGGGCAATATAACTCATGGGCAGAACTTTTTCGCATCCATTGTATCGCATATGATGTGTTGGATCACATCCAGCCTTCAACCGAATCTGCAGACTCCTCTTCTTCTGCTACTATTCTTACGGCTCCAACCACAGATGCTGAATGGAACCGCCTTGATGCAGTCGTTCAACAATGGATCTATGGAACCATCTCAACCGAACTTCTCACTATCATCTTGAAAACTAAATCGACCGCTGCTCAGGCTTGGGAAAGACTTCGCAACATTTTCCAAGACAACAAAAATTCCCGTGCTGTGTACTTGCGTCAACAACTCGCAAATGTTAAGCTTGATCAATTTTCGTCTGTCTCTGCTTATTGCCAAGAACTCAAGGTTCTTGCTGATCAACTTTCAAATGTTGATGATGAAGTTAGTGATGATAAATTGGTTCTTCAGCTTGTTTCTGGTTTGAACGAAACCTACCGAACCGTTGGTTCACAAATCACACAAAACGATCGCCTACCTTCTTTCTTTGAAGCACGGTCACGCCTAATTCTTGCAGAGACTCAACTCAAGAATCAGTCAAGCTCTTCTACACCGGTACCTTCGCCAGACACCGCCCTTCATACATCTACCGTGCCAACGCCAGATACTCGTCACCAATCAGGTCAATTTCGCGGCTACTCTTCAAATCGTGGTCGCGGTGGTGGTCGCAATTCCAGCTATCGTGGTCGTAACCCTAACACAAAGGGACGTGGCCGAGGGTTTAGTTCAAATCAAAGCAATCAGGCCCCGTATTGGGCTGCTTATCCACCATGGGCCTGGCCCCCTTGTCCGTATCCCACAATGGGCTGGAATCGCCCCAATTCCTCCAACACACAGCCCGGTCTTCTTGGGCCGAGACCACCACAAGCCCATAACAATTCTACCACTGATGGATCCGGATATTATCCTACTGACATTGAAAGTGCGATGCATACGATGACCCTCAATCCTCCCGACAATACATGGTACATGGATTCTGGCGCCACCTCTCACATGGCAGGTAACCAAGGTAAATTCCTATCTTATTTTCCATTAAAGCTACCTAAACATATTATTGTCGGGAATGGCCAAAGCATACCTATTCTTGGATTTGGACACTCAACTTTACCTTATACCTCACGACCTCTCGTACTCAAAAATATTCTCCATGCTCCCCAACTAATTAAAAACCTGATCTCTGTTCGTCGTTTATCTTGTGATAATAATATTTCTCTTGAATTTGACCCTTTTGATTTTACTGTGAAGGAATACCCGAAGGGAACCAAAATCCTCCGATGTAATAGCTCAGGCGATTTGTATCCCATTACTTCCTCGGTTCTTCATCAACTTTCGTCTTCAACTGCTTGTCTTGCAACTTCTAGTTCTATTTGGCATCAACGACTTGGTCATCCCGGGCACAATATACTCGGGTCTCTTAGCAATAAACAATTTATTTCATGTAATAATGATTCAAAGTTATCTTCTTTTTGTCAATCTTGTGTGCTTGGTAAACAAATAAAATTACCTTTTCGTGATTCTTTTTCTTCTACTATTATGCCATTTGATATAATTCATAGTGATGTATGGACATCACCGGTTGCAAGTACCTCCGGTCACAAGTATTATGTGTTGTTTCTAGACGATTATTCTAATTTTTTGTGGACATTTCCACTTGCTACAAAGTCTGAGGTTTTCGATACTTTTCTTCAATTTAGCACTTTCATTCAAACACAATTTGGCAAAACTATTAAATCGTTTCAATGCGATAACGGAACCGAGTACAATAATAACAAATTTCATCAATATTGTAAAAACAATGGCATGACATTTCGTTTTTCGTGTCCACACACTTCTTCTCAAAATGGGAAATCCGAACGAAAAATACGCTCCATTAATAATATCATTCGTACAATTATGACTCATGCATCCGTTCCTACAAACTTTTGGCAACACGCCCTCGCAACCGCAACATACATTCTAAATATTCTTCCAACGAAACTCCTCAACTTTCAAAGTCCTACTCAAATACTTTTTAACCGTCTTCCTTCTTACCAACACCTCCGCACTTTCGGTTGTCTTTGTTATCCGTTGTTCCCGTCAACCACCATCAACAAATTACAACCACGTTCCACTCCATGCGTTTTCTTAGGGTACCCACAAAATCACCGAGGGTACCTCTGTTACGACATGTTAACCAAACGTTTCATAATTTCCCGACATGTCCAATTCAATGAAAGTGAATTTCCTTTTTCTAAAATTCATACTACCAACTCTACTACATACAAATTTCTCCATGATTCTGTTCACCCCTTGTTTCTGTTTCCGTCTCAATCTCACGGCCCAAGTGCACAATTGGACCCCACTGTTCCAAGCCCAATTTCGAGCCCAGTTTCGTCCACCCATGGTCCACATCGATCATCTACCCAAACTTCACCAGCTTCCTCCTCACTTTCGTCTCCTCTCAGCCCACCTGATAATATTTCTAATCCCATACTCACTACCGAAACAAACAGTGTACCACCTTCTCCTACTAATTCTAAATATACATCTTCCACTTCTAGTCCCACGCCTATTAACTCTGTTCCACCCACACAATCAGTTCAACCTACTCGTACCATTGTAACACGCTCCATGACCGGTATTTCTAAGCCTAAGATTCCTTTTAATCTCTCAGCATCCACGTCTCTTTCTCCTCTCCCGAAATCACCACACCACGCTATGTCCGATCCAAACTGGAAAATGGCCATGACCGATGAGTTTCGTGCTTTAATGGACAATGAGACTTGGACTTTAGTTCCTAGGAAACCTGATATGCACATAATTAGATCCATGTGGGTATTTAGACATAAAATGAAAGCGGATGGTACATTTGAACGCTATAAAGCGCGATTGGTAGGTGATGGTCGCTCACAAACCGTGGGCATTGATTGTCTAGATACGTTTAGTCCGGTAGTAAAACCAGCAACTATACGAGCTGTTTTAACCATAGCACTCTCGAAATCATGGGATATTCATCAACTAGACGTAAAGAATGCCTTCTTACATGGTACGTTACATGAGACAGTATTTATGCACCAACCCTTTGGTTTTCGTGATTCCTCACGCCCTGATCATGTTTGTTTGCTGAAACGCTCTCTTTATGGTCTCAAACAGGCACCACGTGCTTGGTACCAAAGATTTGCTGAGTTTGTATATACTATTGGTTTTACACACAGTCGATGCGATAATTCTCTATTTATTTACAACAATGGTAGTGACATGGCTTACATTCTTTTATATGTCGATGACATAGTTCTGGTTACATCAAACACTGCATTACGGACTCGGTTAATGGGTCTCCTTGCACGCGAATTTAGCATGAAAAGTCTCGGGCCTCTTCACTCTTTTTTGGGTATCGATGTACAAAGAACTAACACAGGTTTGTTTCTAAACCAAAAATCATATGCTGAGGATATTATTGATCGAGCCGGTTTAACTGATTCTAACTCGGCTCGCACCCCTGTTGACACGAACGGAAAGTTGAGTTCTACTTCTGGTTCGCTTCACCCAAATCCGACATTATTCCGCAGTTTAGCAGGCGCTCTCCAGTACCTCACTTTCACACGTCCAGATATATCTTACGCCGTGCAACAAGTATGTTTACATATGCACGCTCCAACTGACAGTCACATGTTAGCACTCAAACGCATCATCCGATATGTTAAAGGCACTCTTACTCATGGTTTGCATCTCACTAAATCGACTGTTAATTCTTTGGTTGCTTATACTGACGCCGACTGGGGTGGTTGTCCCGACACTCGGCGGTCTACATCTGGTTATTGCGTTTTTCTCGGCTCCAACTTGGTTTCTTGGTCCGCAAAACGACAACCTACAGTATCACGATCTAGTGCGGAAGCCGAATATCGGGGAGTTGCCAACGTTGTTTCCGAATCCTGTTGGCTACGAAATTTGTTACTCGAGCTTCACTTTCCTATTCCCAAAGCTACCATCATTTTTTGTGACAACGTAAGCGCGATCTACCTATCAGGGAATCCCGTCCAACATCAACGTACGAAGCACATTGAAATGGACATTCACTTTGTGCGTGAAAAAGTAGCTCGTGGCCAAGTCCGTGTTCTACATGTTCCCACACGTTTTCAGATTGCGGACATCTTCACGAAGGGTCTTCCTCGGGTTCTATTTGACGAGTTTCGAGACAGTCTAAGCGTTCGCCCTCCTCCCGCTTCGACTGAGGGGGTGTATTAGACGAGATATGCCAGCAAGGCATATATTGTATATATTATTTTGTATAGTTGACTTGTTCTATTCTGGTACATGATTCTAGGGCTTAGCATATAATTAGCAAAGTTGTTATTTGTTTCCTAGTATAGAGATAGAATCGGCTGTATATAATCACGTGAACAGATCAATGCAAATCATTCAATTGATACAACTTTCATGAACGTATTTTCTGAAAATAGCAGTGGGAAGTGCTTTGGTGAAAAGATCAGCCGAGTTGTCACTAGATTGAACATATCTCATATCGATCTGGTTATCCTTAATGAGATTTTGAGTATATGAGAAGAATCTAGGAGGTATGTGTTTTGTTCAGTCACTTTTGATATACCCTTATTTCATCTATGCTATGCAAGCTGCATTATCTTCATAGATAGTTATTGGACTTTTATCGCGTTCTAGTCCACAAGAATCAGTAATGAGTTGTGTCATTGATCTCAACCAAAAACATTCTCGAGTAGCTTCATGTAATGCAATCACTTCGGCATGATTTGATGATGTTGCAACAAGTGTTTGTTTTTGAGAACGCCATGATATTGCGGTACCTCCATTTAGGAATACATATCCAGTTTGAGATTTAGCTTTATGTGGATCAGATAAATAACCTGCATCTGCATAACCAACCAAATCTTGTTTTGATTCGTTAGAATAAAATAATCCTAAATCAGTAGTTCCTCGAAGGTATCGAAATATGTGTTTGATCCCATTCCAGTGTCTTTTGGTAGGAGCTGAGCTGAACCTTGCCAACAAATTAACTGCAAAAGAAATGTCAGGTCTTATACAATTTGTAAGATACATAAGAGCTCCAATTACACTAAGATATGGTACTTCTGGTCCCAGGATATCTTCATGATCTTCACAGGGACGAAATGGATCAGTGTCAACATTAAGTGATCTAACAACCGTAGGAGTACTTAATGGTTTTTCCTTGTCCATATTGAAACGTTTTAAAATCTTTTCCGTATAAGTTGTTTGATGTACAAGTAAACCATTAGGCATATGCTCAATCTTCAAACCAAGGCAATACTTGGTTTTTCCGAGATCTTTCATTTCAAATTCTTTCTTTAGAAGTTGAATGGCTTCATGGATCTCTTTATTTGTATCTATGATGTTAAGATCATCAACATAAACGGCTATGATCACATATCCGGATGTTGTTTTCTTAATGAATACACATGGGCAAATAAGATTATTGGTATACTCTTTGCTTATCAAGTAATCACTTAATCGTTTATACCACATGCGACCCGATTGTTTCAACCCATATAAAGACATTTGTAACTTGATTGAGTACATTTCTTTAGGTTTTGCATTGGTTGCTTCTGATACCTTAAATCCTTCAGGTATCTTCATATATATATATCACTATCAAGTGATCCATATAGATAAGCAGTCACAACATCCATGAGATGCATTTCTAAATTTTTAGAAACTACCAGGCTGATTAAGTATCTAAAAGTAATTGCATCCATAACAGGAGAATAAGTTTCCTCATAATCAATTCCTGGTCTTTGAGAAAAACCTTGAGCTACAAGTCTAGCTTCAAACTTTATACCTTATCCCACAGGTTTCACATCTTTAGGTGTGAGAATGATAGATCCGAAAACTTTTATTTTATTGAGCGATTCAAATTCAGCTCGTATTGCTCCTTTCCAATGATCCCAATCATGTCTATTTTGACATTCCATGATAGATTTTGGTTCTGGATCATCATCATCATCATCATTCATGATGTTATATGCGACATTATATGAAAATATCTCATCAAGATTTTTCATTTCATTTCGGTTCCATGATATTTTTGAATGTGCATAATTGATTGAAAATTCCGTATTGACTTCATCAATCTCCTCTGCAGAAGGAGTATTGATTTGTGGTTCTTCTTGAACACTTTCTTTTACCTCATTATCAGCTGATTTTCTTTTTCGAGGATTTTTATCTTTGGAACCAATTGGTCTCCCACGTTTCTGGCGTGGCAAAGACTCAAGAGTGACATTATTGCCAGCTTTTGGAATTTCAATTCGAGCTGGAGCATTTGCTGCTGGTATATATGATTTAGTCACTCTTTTTGTATCTGTAAATGCATCAGGCAATTTATTCGCAAGTTCTTGCATATGCATTATTTTTTGAACTTCGGTCTCGCATTCTTTTGTGCGAGGATCAAGATACATTAATTGAGGTTCACACCATGAAACATCATTTTCTTTATTTTTTATTTCTCCCCCTAATCTAGGGAATAATGTTTCATTAAAGTGACAATCAGCAAAACGTGCTGTAAAAACATCACCCGTCATGGGTTCAATATATCTTATTATTGAAGAAGTTTCATATCCAACATATATTCCCATCCTTCTTTGAGGACCAATTTTAGTGCGTTGTGGTGGTGCGATAGGGACATAAACCGCACAACCAAATGTTCTAAGATAGAAAATATTTGGCTATCGACCAAAATTAAGTTGGTAATGGAGAATATTTATGACTTGCACTTGGTTTAATGCGAATTAATGTCGCATCATGTAAATTTACATGTCCCCATATAAATATTGAGAGTTTTGTACTCATTTTCAATTGTCTAGTTATTAGCTGCAAGCGTTTATCTATTGATTCAGCTAAACCAATTTTTGTGTATGCACATGAGCAACTGGATGTTCAACAACAATTCCTGTAGACATATAATAATCATTAAATGCTTGAGATGTTAACTCACCAGCATTATAAAGTCTCATCATTTTTAATGGTGTAATCAGAATAATGTGTTTCTCAATTTAATAATTTGTGCAAGAAACTTTGCAAATGCCATATTACGGCTTTGATAACACACAAACATGAGACCATGCGTTAGATGCGTCTATTAGAAAAATGGTCCACATGATGGATGAATTGGTCCATATATATCCCCTTGAATTCTTTCAAGAAACATTGGTGATTATTTCTCAATGTGCTTTTCATTAATCGCCATATGTGCTTTTCATTAATCACCATATGTGTTTTTCGTTAATCACTATATGTGCTTTTCATTAATCACTATATGTGCTTTTCATTAATCACCATATGTGATTTTCATTAATCACCATATGTGCTTTTCATCATATATCATTTTCACCATATGAGCTTTTAATCATATGTGCTGCGCTTTTCGTCATATGCACTTTTCATTATATGCGCTTTTAATTATATGCGCTGTGCTTTTCATCATATGCGCTTTTTATCATATGCGCTTTTTATCATATGCGCTTTTCGGTGCTACATAGATATTTCTCATTTTCGATTATCATTGACTGATAATCATATCCATTATGATATATATCAGAGAAACTTAACAAATTTCTCTTTGATTTGGGAGAAAACAAGGCATTGTTTACCAAAAAATTCGTACCATTTGGTAATATGAAATTTTGCCTTTTTCGTTCCTTATATCAAGTTTGCAAGAGCTGATATAGTATTTATAATTCCTTCATTTGATTTAAATCAATGAAATATTTCTTAGATTTGATCATAGTGTGTATGTTACTACTATCTGCAATACACAGGTCTTTACCATTTAATTGATGTTGTATTTCAGCAGGATTCATACTAAAACTTCAAATAAGATAAGCAAATAGCGAGTTATATTTCAGCAAGATAATCAAATTATATTACCTGCAAACAAGTTATAATCTGAAGTACATAAAAGATAACACTTAATAAAACATATGCGTTATGGTCTAAAACCATTTATTTATGAGTGATACATAAAAAACTAGGCATCTTAGAAAATTCAAACCATTCAAGTCTCAAGGTAGCTCAGGGTTAATTTAATCAAGATTTGTCAACAGATTCACTCTCGTTTTCTTTTCTTTTGGGACTTATTTGTAGAGCTAAACAAGATGTTCATGTATTCAAGAAATACTAGACTGATGATCCACGTTACCAGATCATTAATAAGAATCTCCGGAATTCTTATAAGAGCGTCTACTAATATCTTTAATTTTATTCTTTCATGGATCACCGTTTTTTTTTTTTTTTTTTTGATAATTAATATCGTATCTATCTTTGAGTATTTTCCATAATACACTTGGATTTTCGATCATATAATATGTAGATTCTAAGGACTTATCAATATGTTTGCTAAGAAAAATACTTACTATTGCTTTCTCTTGTTCGGAATAATTGTTATTTTTATTCAGGGTTTCTAAAATACCGTTTGATTCGAGATGTTTTTCTACATTCATAACCCATGTTAAGTAGTTGTTCCCACTTGTTCTAAATGAGCAAATTTAAGCCTTTTCAAATTCGACATTTTCTATTATCAAAAAGATGAATAACATAAATCATAATCATAATCAACTTCTATTCATAGACAAATAATAAAATGAAATTAGAATCATTTTAAATTCATAAGTTGCAAACAACAGAATAATGGTATGATTTCAAATAATAAAACCACAAGGGCATGATAGAATATAGGTTCACCCGGTGGTATATTAGCAACAATGATGATAGTTAATATGACCAATACAATAGGAAAAATCATCCTTGTGTGAATCATTTTTACAAAAACTTTTTGAGAGTAGTAATCTGAAAAATGAAGATTGATTTGTGAAAATGTGAAAACGGAGATGTTTATTTTATATTTGAAAAATATAGTTGTTGTAACGTCGTCAGTTGACGTTAACAACCGTTATGTATATATGACCGTTGTAACGTCGTTAGTTGACGTTAACGAATAAAGTCACTATATCAAAACGCGTATGAGTAATATAAAGGACAATTTTTTTTCTTCTTATTTTAACTTTTAAGATTTACTTTTAATAAAAATACAAACTACTTTTTCTTATTTTAACTTTTAAGATTTACTTTTAATAAAAATATAAACTACTTTTTCTTATTCTAACTTTTAAGATTTACTTTTAATAAAAATACAAACTACTTTTTCTTATTTTAGCTTTTAAGATTTACTTTTAATAAAAATACAAACTACTTTTTCTTATTTTAACTTTTAAGATTTACTTTTAATAAAAATACAAACTACTTTTCTTATTTTAACTTTTAAGATTTACTTTTAATAAAAATACAAGCTACTTTTCTTATTTTAACTTTTAAGATTTACTTTTAATAAAAATACAAACTACTTTTTCTTATTTTAACTTTTAAGATTATAAATTTAAGAATAAACATTAGTATGCATGAAATAAATAATGATTAATTGCATAAGTAATCATAAATGTTAGATAACATATAAAGACCCCATCGTATTCGTATTGATCGGAATTAATCTCGACCCATAGTACCGTGTTGTCAAATGACGTGTTGCGTACATAAAGTACCGTGTTGTCAAATGACGTGTTGCGTACAATCATGAAGTCTTATTAACATAAATATAAATGTTAGTGAAGTTAATAAGAGTTAGATTACAGAAAATATAATTCAGGCGGTATAACCGACCATATATAACTTAAATAACATAAATATAAATGTTAGTGAAGTTAATAAAAGTTAGATTACAGAAATATAATTCAGGCGGTATAACCGACCATATATAACTTAAATAACATAAATATAAATGTTAGTGAAGTTAATAAAAGTTAGATTACAGAAATATAATTCAGGCGGTATAACCGACCATATATAACATAAATATAAATGTTAGTGAAGTTAATAAAAGTTAGATAATTTCTTACCTTGATTAGTGACGTGTGCTTCCTTAGATAAACCTTGATTATACGGAGCACTTCGTGCTGATAACGTGTTATAATTCAGTAGGCTTATAACTACCTTTAGTGGCATAGTTCTTGACTGTAGACTAATAAGTATATAGAGAGAATATGAGAGAATATGAGAGAATATATATTTTAGTGTGTCTTTTATAAACTCATAACACACATATTTATACTCAAAAAAATCTACTATACAATATATATAATCTATAATAATAATAAAATTAACATCCAATTTAACTTTTATAACAGATATATAATTGTAATATATGTTTTTGACATTTCAGTACAATTGCTTCATTTGAAGCTCAACATCTCTGGCAATTATGCAAGAGATCACTACTCTAACACGCAATCTGACTTGTTAACAATCTATTCAATAACTTTATCACACTTTATTACATTATAACATTTTATCGAATGCATGTCTAAACACCGCTCTTTCCACCAAACCCACGCCTCAAGCTTGGTCTTCCTCCAAAACCCTGCATAGCAAAAGTTTTAATTCAACAAACACCACCAAAAAACAACATTTCAAATAATCGAATTCATTATTGATCAAGACGTAATCAAAACCGAACCTTATTAACAGGTAACGGCTCAACATCCACAGATACTAACGACATCTTAGCAATCTCCGAAACTGCAGCATTCCTCCATCCAGCTACATCGCTGGTGAGATGCTCGTACGCCGCCTCGAACGCTTCTTGCCAAAAGCGCGGTAACCGCGTTGTTTTACTATGTGTGTACACGTTCCAGAACCTTCTCACCAGTTTCTCTCGCTCCTCAACTTCCTAAATTCAGTTCCAAATTACAATCTCTACTCAATTTAATCATAATTAATTTTAACCATATAATATAATTAATTATACATATATGTAAATTTGTATCTGAGATTATCATAATCAACATACGAAGTAATAAAAAGCAGCGAACTAGTTCACTAACTGAATTTTAATCACATAAAAAGGGGGAAATTGATTACGAGGATGTCGAGATCGCGAACGGGAGAATCGAATGAATCGGAAAGAGAGTTATTAATGTTGGCGGCGCCGGACCAATTGAGAGAGACGGAGCCGGTGAACATGGACCATAAAGCTAGAAGTAAGATAGCGGTAATCGCCCAAAATTTGTAGCGAGGTTTAGTGAATAAACTAGCACCGTTAGTGGTAGCGGATGTAGGTGACGGAATCAGCACCGTCGGTGAGGTGTGTTTCTTTGGTGGTTCGCCGTCGTTCATTTTGGGTTTGAATTTGAAGTCCGTGAAGGAGTGTGAGTGCTTATGAAAGTGGAATTGGAGTGGTTGAAAGTTCCTTAATTCGTATGTATTGGTTGAAAAATGATGACGGAACTGATAATTAATATGCCACGCTGTCGGCTATAAGTATTTTCATTTTAATCTAACATTTGTTTATTGTATTATTATTTATTTATTTATTAGTATTATAATATTTATTATCATGGTTTCTTATTGATAATAAGGATTAATACCGTATTACGAGTATTTAATTCCAACGAAACGAAAATAAAAGTGAAGATGTAGGGAGAAGTCTGTTTAAAGTAATTTAGTGATATAAGTTTTGAATATGTACATCTCAATCAAAATATAATCACCCTCTTCAAAGACTCCGATAAAATTTATTACTGTAGTTGACATGTTTATATAGTTTGAAGATAAAAAGATAGTAATAAACGGTCTTTCATACTTTAATAACTTTATAAAAAAAAGTGTTTTACATTATTTTATTGACCATGAAATATAAAGTATATATAATCGCATGTTTATGTAAGTTATGTGTCATGAATTTTGAACTAGTGACCTATTGCTTGAATTTTGTACGTATATCTTATATGTGTCAGGATTTGTGAACTAGTGACTGTTGCAGCGTTGCTTGATTTTTGTACGTATATCTTATAGATAGACCAAAGCAGGAAGTAACCACTATGTGAACCAATCATCGACAACTATCGATCAAAAATCACATACAACCACCAACAAGAAATCATGACGATAATTATCTAAAAACCTCCCCAACGAGCAACCGATCAGAACAACCCGAAACCACCCAACTAATTCCAAAAACATGAAACTTCCTAAACCACACGTCGAAACCATCTTAAACGGCCTAAAATTAACTAATTGTATACCTACCACCACCAGGTAAAAACTACTAGAACCCGCCTAATATCATCTATCTAAACAGCATGAAAAGAACCAAAAAATGATCAACTGTCATCACAAACTACAACCACGAAAAACTGCTCGAATCCTCTATCGAAATCTGTAACATCCCGCCTTTTTCCGTTAAATTTATTTTTAACACCGTCTTTTTTTTTTTATAATACCTTTCGTTATTTAAATTCGTAGTTTCCGTTGACTAACGTTCATAATAATTCCGTCATTTAATTATAACATCTCTCGTTAACTTGCGTTTTAAAAATATTCGATCGGTTAAATCCCGCACCCGCTTCTAAACTCGAGGGACTAAAATTGACACGGGGCAAACTAGTTGACTAGGTCAACTAGTCCACCCCAATCACCACCATTCAATCACCTCCATCTCTCTCTCTTTCTCTCTAGCAAGAACACACACACAAACACCAAATTCAATCATTCATCATCTAAATTCGATCTAGGAGGCTTACAACAAAACAAATTACATATTTGGAATCCTCTCTTCATCCTCTACAATTTGATACCAACTTCATCTCGTTTGGGTAACATTTCTAAAACTCTAGATTTCTCTAAATTCGTGTTTTCGACTTGAAATTGTGTTAGTTAGTGTCTATGGCTCGTGTCTAGCATGAATATATGATTTACTTGCTCGATTTGTTGTTTTGAGTAACTAGTTTAAACATTTGAAATGGGTTTGCTTAATCTTGCATTTTGGAAGATTAAATGTCGTTTGATTGTTAAAGTTCATGTTTTAATTGTGTTACTAGTATCACTAGCTTCGTTTTGATGTATAGGTTGATTAAGGAAACTCCAAGAACATGATTAGTGATTTTGTGATTCTTGATTAGGGTTTGATAGCTCTTAAGATGAACTTTTGATGCTTGAATGCCATGAAATGTTAATTGTTAGTGTTTAGTAGTAATGTATGCTTCATTACCTTCAAAACGGCATATCATATGTGTGAATTGGATTCTCGAAACTTAAAATGCATTTGATGAACTTGAAACTTTGAAAATGGATTCTTAATGATCACTTGACGGAAAATCGGTTATTGAAATTGATATTTTTGTTTGATGAAACGTGTTTAGTTGTTTTACTTGTCAAATTACCTTTCCAACGATATATAGTATGCATTTTGGATGTTTTCGGTTCATAAAATATGTTAATTTGAGTTTTAGTTCGTGACTTGGACCATTTTTCTGCAAACTGCATGTTTCCCAGGTATTGCGCGCCGCGCATATACCCGCGCGCCGCGCAGAATTAGAAATCCCAGATGTTTGCCTTCGTGGTTAAGTTCTGACCAGGATTTACACTTGGGTGCGCGCCGCGCAACCCATAGCGCGCCGCGCATATGCCCAGCTCATTTTTGTTTTTATTTTTCCTTTCACAAAATGTTTCCCGCTTAACCGTAACTCCGATTAACATGAAACTTGGCCATTCTGCTCATAAATGATTTCTCATCATGGGAAAATTGTCGGATACCCGACCCGACCCCGTTGACTTTGACTTTGACCAAGTTTGACTTTTAGTCAAACTTAACCAAACAATTATACGATCGTTCTAACATGCTTAGTTACTTGTATCGTGCATGAAACTTGACTAATTGATTCACATGCTACATAATCGAGTCGTAACGAGCCATAGGACTAATTGAACATCTTTGACCTTTCGTGACTATCGATATTGATACAACCTAATTGTTTAGGTCAAGACTAGCATTGTTCTTTGCACACGTTACTTGTCGAAGTACTTTTTGTTCGTGCATACAAGGTGAGATCATAGTCCCACTTTTTTTAATTACTTTTATTCTTTACATCGTGGGCTGAGAAACACATACATTTCATACTTATTTACTTTTCATGCTTTTACATTATGAACAAATACGAATACAAAGATGCATACGAGTTTGAACAAAAGTCCTCAATCCAATTATCATTAGTTCCACTTGCAGGGTGTAAGTGTAAGCGTGTAATTATGTTGTGTGGCCATACGGGTTTAACAAACCCTCATTCAGACGGTTCGCTACCGTTAGTGAATGGAATATAATTTCAACAATGTATAGTGTAGGTTCTAACACTAAATTCAAAATTCAGAGGGAAGATTCGGTTAAGCCTTGATAATTGGGTGCTCGTGATACAAATACTATTTTGGAATGTGAACGATTTTGGTTAAGCAATTCATAAAGAACCTTGTGGTTCAATACAATTTACTTACTAAACCTATGATTTCACCAACGTTTTCGTTGACAGATTCTTCTATGTTTTTCTCAGGTTTTGAATGCTTAAGTGATACATGCTTCCGCACTCTTGTGATACTTGCTTGGATGTCGAGTATACATGCATATTTGGAGCATCTTTTTGACTACTTTTAAATTGTGTCGCATAGGTTTCAATTGTACGTTTAACATTGTAATGTAACTAGCCGTCGAACTTCTTTTGTAAACTTGAAACACCCTTTTACATTGAAATGAATGCGACATATTTTGGTCAAACATTGTCTTAAAGACTTATGACCATGTAATGGGACCTACGTAGTCGACGCCGTCACTTGACGATTTGTCGGGGTCGCTACAAGTGGTATCAGAGCCTTGGTTGTAGGGATTTAGAGCTCATTTGTGTCCACCCCGAGTCATAGGGTACATAGGTGAATCTAGACTACAACCGGCATATAGACTGAAGTAGGAATTATTTGACTAATTGTGCATTTATACTCGAACTCTTCTATCATATCTAACTCGTATTCGATCTTGATCTTACGTTGATAAATTTTGTTGATGCGCCACCTTGACTTTATGAAGTAATGTTAAATGCACATGAGAATCAGGGTAATATAATTTCCGGGATTATATTACGGTGATTCACATGGACGTTCCGACATTATGACATAGAGAATTTAAGGCGAGTCAAGGAAAATTTTCTCTCTATCCTTATTCCATGCCACGGTTAGTATTGTTGAAAATACTAACTAACGATATTCTTGTCTCATGAAGGAACAATGGCTCACCAAGGTCAACACAATACTCCTCTCGAAACTCTAGAACAAGCTCTTCTACGAATGATAACCACCGCCGTGGGTACGGCCGTGGCCGATCACTTTTCTAACAACAACAATCATGGAACCGGTAATTCAATCGAAGGTTGCTCCTACAAGAACTTCATGAAGTACAATCCTCCCACTTTCGATGGAACCGGGGGACCGGTTACTCTCACCCGATGGTTTGAACAAATGGAGACCGTTTTTAACACAAGCGGTTGTCGAGACCAAGATAAGGTCAAGTTTTCCACCCTCACTTTCACCGGTATTGCTCTCTCATGGTGGAAGACGTATGTACAATTAGTGGGAAGCGATGAAGCCCACACACTCTCTTGGACCGAATTAAGAGAAAGAATGATCACCGAATACTTCCCGCGCGACGAGACTCGAAGGCTCGAACAGGGTCTAAGGAATTTAAAAACGGCCGGAAATGACCTCGAAGCTTATAATCAACGGTTTACCGAACTAGTCTCGATGTGTCCAAATCTCATGACTCCCGAATCCCTAAGAGTCGAACTTTACATGGATGGCCTCCCTAAGAGCATTCAACACAAGGTAATGACATCTCAACCCACTAACCTACAAGAGGCTTTAACAATGGCCCGCCAAGCCTTAGAAACGGTGAATGAAATGGAAGCACTGGCACCAATGGTCGAGAACCACCCGAGTAACAACAAAAGAACATGGGAAGCCTCTCAATCAAGCAACCACAACAATAACAACAACCCCGCCAAGAAGCCTTTTACCTCCAACGACAAGAAAGGCTATGCTGGAAAACTACCTTTTTGTAACGAATGCTACAAGCATCACTTTGAAGGATGTGGCAGGTTTCGCCACCGGCGCCAAGGACCCGTCGCTCGAAAGATGCCCAACGCACACAGAACGGGTGCTTGCTTCGAATGTGGCCAAACGGGTCATTTTAGGAATGAATGCCCAAATAAGAAAATCAACCCCAACGCACGCCGTTGAACTTTCAACATCAACGCCTAGGATGCCCGAGACGACGATGGACTAGTCACGGGTACGTTTCTTCACAACAAACCGTATGTTTCATACTTATTCGATTCAATTACCGCTAGACGTTTTACAACTAAGACTTTGACTTGTACTCATTACATTCCACCTTTTTCCCCTTAGATACTACTTAGGCAATTTAAGCGACCAACGGAAAGATATTGTGTGTCTATAAATTCTATCGGAGGATATACGTTAAGAATATTGACTTGACACCTATAGAACTAGGGAGCTCAGAACCTATTCGTTAAGGAGAAATTGTTTCCCTACAACTAGGTATAGATTATTGTGAACTAAATAATTTTCGGTTGAAAACCGATACCCTCTTCCTCGTATCCATGACCACCTGATTACTTGCATGAATCCCGTGTGCATTCCAAAACGACCTCCGTTCCGGTTATCACCAATTGGGGGTTAAGGGAGACGATGTCTCCTAAGCCATTTCTGAACTCGCAACGTTAGTTGTAAATCTCTCTTAGTACCGTTTGATTTATTTAGGACTCCGTCCGTATTCATGAACCTCCTAAATCACGTATGCAACTTATCTAGACAAATCTGTTATCGTATTTATAGATGACATCTTAACTTATTTAAGTAAAGAAGGAAAACGAACAACATCACCATCTTACGCACGAACTCTTGAGAAAAGAGCAACTTTATACCAAATTCTCCGAGTGAGAATTTCTGTTGAACGAAGTCCAATTTTCTAGACCATGATGTTAATGGTCGAGGCATTACAATCAATCTCCAAATCAAGCCACATGTAATCAGGAAACTCTCATGACTCAGACTTACCGCAGATTCATTTTCGACTTTTTCTCGTGATGCTCGTTCTTTACCCTCGATAACTCATTAAGGTAGAAATCTAAACCTCTACGTGCCCGAATCTTGAACGTGATTATTCACACCAACCTTGCTAGCTTAATTCGTATAGCACCAGGTGGAACTCAAATATGGAAATATTTCTACTTGAACGCCGAAAGGCATACTCTCTCGACTCAAAATCAACGTAACTAAAATTCGTTGTTTTGCACGAAGGATTCAAATACTAAATTGTGGATCCGATCAATATTCTCGTCATCACGTACCACACTACATACCTCTGTTATTTCACCGTTACCGTCTGATATTACTGGAAATTAAGATAACACACAATCCAACGATACTCCACTCTTCTTTGACTTAACGCCCTTGTGTTTCTGATAATCGGCCAACTACTATTCAACCCTGAACTATACAACCACGTGTACTATCTCGTTTCTTTTTCAAACCTCAACTTTTGACAACTAGATGCACGATATGGCAACCTCGAGATGTAAACTCACTCTACTCTAAGTTCTCATTTCACTCCTATCTTTATCGCTCGCACTTCCGTATAAGGAAACTTTTGTAACATTTCTCAATGGATAGAGAAACTCTTCATATTACATTAGTATTCGCCACGAGGGTGAATAGTCCTAACGAACATTTTTGAGCCCTAACTAACTTGTTCAAACATATCTTAAGGAATTCTTTTTCTAATATGGTGTACCATTGCCAATGCCAATTACCTCGGATCAAAATACTCGTATCGCTTCTAGTTTTGCAAGAAACCTTGGGAACCCGCTTAGACATGAGTACCGCGTATCTCTCACAAACCGACGAACCGAGCAAACGAACGATTTACATCCTGGAAAGGCATGTCACAAACTCGTATTGTCACCTTTAGTAGATCACTCTTACAACAGTAGTTACCACTCGTGTCTTCACACGCACTTTCCGAAACCCTATATGACCGCTAATGTCATACCCCTATTCATTTAACCAAAGCATCAACCACCGAAATCTGAACTCCATCAAGAAACAACAATTGAGATCGTTCAAGTCCGAGAAGGGCTCGAGACAACCCATTGTCGCCAGAAGAGTTATACCAAACTTAGATGAAAACCTCACCAAACCCCGTGTGTAACCGCGTAATATTGAGAAACCGCACCTTGGAAGGGTGTGATCCATTTTGAGAAATCAAGAAAGGCTATATCCGCGATATTGAACCTTTTGAAACCTTGGGGCGCATTGGAACCGCTTCCTACCGTTTAGAACTTCCGACTCAATTAAGTTTCCGTTTACCCTACATTTTTCGTGTAACAAACTTAGAAACGTGTCCTGCGGAACAGGAACGTGCAATCCTGCTAGATACATCAACTATCGATGACAAACTACTCTTTATAAGAAAACCAGTTGAAACCGGGTGTAGAATCCCGACGATCCGAAATCGTGAAAATGTCCAAGGACGTATCCTCCCTTACTTATAGCATTGTCAACAAAAGGTCTCGAGCAAGAGACATCGACTATTACTTCCAACTAAATTTCGGAACGAAATTTCTTTTAAGGTGTAGGTAATGTAACATCCCGCCTTTTTCCGTTAAATTTATTTTTAACACCGTCTTTTTTTTTTATAATACCTTTCGTTATTTAAATTCGTAGTTTTCGTTGACTAACGTTCATAATAATTCTGTCATTTAATTATAACATCTCTCGTTAACTTGCGTTTTAAAAATATTCGATCGGTTAAATCCCGCACCCGCTTCTAAACTCGAGGGACTAAAATTGACACGGGGCAAACTAGTTGACTAGGTCAACTAGTCCACCCCAATCACCACCATTCAATCACCTCCATCTCTCTCTCTTTCTCTCTAGCAAGAACACACACACAAACACCCAATTCAATCATTCATCATCTAAATTCGATCTAGGAGGCTTACAACAAAACAAATTACATATTTGGAATCCTCTCTTCATCCTCTACAATTTGATACCAACTTCATCTCGTTTGGGTAACATTTCTAAAACTCTAGATTTCTCTAAATTCGTGTTTTCGACTTGAAATTGTGTTAGTTAGTGTCTATGGCTCGTGTCTAGCATGAATATATGATTTACTTGCTCGATTTGTTGTTTTGAGTAACTAGTTTGAACATTTGAAATGGGTTTGCTTAATCTTGCATTTTGGAAGATTAAATGTCGTTTGATTGTTAAAGTTCATGTTTTAATTGTGTTACTAGTATCACTAGCTTCGTTTTGTTGTATAGGTTGATTAAGGAAACTCCAAGAACATGATTAGTGATTTTGTGATTCTTGATTAGGGTTTGATAGCTCTTAAGATGAACTTTTGATGCTTGAATGCCATGAAATGTTAATTGTTAGTGTTTAGTAGTAATGTATGCTTCATTACCTTCAAAACGGCATATCATATGTGTGAATTGGATTCCCGAAACTTAAAATGCATTTGATGAACTTGAAACTTTGAAAATGGATTCTTAATGATCACTTGACGGAAAATCGGTTATTGAAATTGATGTTTTTGTTTGATGAAACGTGTTTAGTTGTTTTCCTTGTCAAATTACCTTTCCAACGATATATAGTATGCATTTTGGATGTTTTCGGTTCATAAAATATGTTAATTTGAGTTTTAGTTCGTGACTTGGACCATTTTTCTGCAAACTGCATGTTTCCCAGGTATTGCGCGCCGCGCATATACCCGCGCGCCGCGCAGAATTAGAAATCCCAGATGTTTGCCTTCGTGGTTAAGTTCTGACCAGGATTTACACTTGGGTGCGCGCCGCGCAACCCATAGCGCGCCGCGCATATGCCCAGCTCATTTTTGTTTTTATTTTTCCTTTCACAAAATGTTTCCCGCTTAACCGTAACTCCGATTAACATGAAACTTGGCCATTCTGCTCATAAATGATTTCTCATCATGGAAAAATTGTCGGATACCCGACCCGACCCCGTTGACTTTGACTTTGACCAAGTTTGACTTTTAGTCAAACTTAACCAAACAATTATACGATCGTTCTAACATGCTTAGTTACTTGTATCGTGCATGAAACTTGACTAATTGATTCACATGCTACATAATCGAGTCGTAACGAGCCATAGGACTAATTGAACATCTTTGACCTTTCGTGACTATCGATATTGATACAACCTAATTGTTTAGGTCAAGACTAGCATTGTTCTTTGCACACGTTACTTGTCGAAGTACTTTTTGTTCGTGCATACAAGGTGAGATCATAGTCCCACTTTTTTTAATCACTTTTATTCTTTACATCGTGGGCTGAGAAACACATACATTTCATACTTATTTACTTTTCATGCTTTTACATTGTGAACAAATACGAATACAAAGATGCATACGAGTTTGAACAAAAGTCCTCAATCCAATTATCATTAGTTCCACTTGCAGGGTGTAAGTGTAAGCGTGTAATTATGTTGTGTGGCCATACGGGTTTAACAAACCCTCATTCAGACGGTTCGCTACCGTTAGTGAATGGAATATAATTTCAACAATGTATAGTGTAGGTTCTAACACTAAATTCAAAATTCAGAGGGAAGATTCGGTTAAGCCTTGATAATTGGGTGCTCGTGATACAAATACTATTTTGGAATGTGAACGATTTTGGTTAAGCAATTCATAAAGAACCTTGTGGTTCAATACAATTTACTTACTAAACCTATGATTTCACCAACGTTTTCGTTGACAGATTCTTCTATGTTTTTCTCAGGTTTTGAATGCTTAAGTGATACATGCTTCCGCACTCTTGTGATACTTGCTTGGATGTCGAGTATACATGCATATTTGGAGCATCTTTTTGACTACTTTTAAATTGTGTCGCATAGGTTTCAATTGTACGTTTAACATTGTAATGTAACTAGCCGTCGAACTTCTTTTGTAAACTTGAAACACCCTTTTACATTGAAATGAATGCGACATATTTTGGTCAAACGTTGTCTTAAAGACTTATGACCATGTAATGGGACCTACGTAGTCGACGCCGTCACTTGACGATTTGTCGGGGTCGCTACAAAATCAGTCAAAACCGTCTGACATAACGTGTTGGTTCATTTAGAAATGTGTAAACATCTTTATGTGATATTTGAAATTTAAATGAGGCTAAAATGGTGAAGTTACTATTTTTAAAGGAAAGATTTTACAATAATAATTTGACTAAAATGATAAACAAGTAAAGTGTATTTTGTATCCGGTATAAATAAATAAATATAAAGATAAGTGAAATAATAAATCCAAACGATATTCCAGTATATGTACATGATCATGTAGATATGTGAGTAAAGAAAGAGGCAACTAACGTGGTCGCGGGCCTACTTTCATTTACTCTTCTACCATAGTCCATCCTCACATTACAGCCGGGTCCCCCCTTCACGTTGAGTGTACACTACACTACTTTTTGTGTGTGTTTTCAAATCAGGAACTATATCCACCGAAGACATTATAAATTTTGTAGGGATGGCAACGGCGGAAATAAGAAACCCGTGACTCACATGTATACGTATTTACAATGGTTGTGTAGTTTCAAAAAAACTTACTCGCAAGTACAAGACGGTAAAAAATTTTATCCGTTACCAGTCGTGGACGCGCTACGGATATATGATACCCTTTTTTGGGTAAATCCGACCCGCAAAACTGTTATACCCGTTTGAGCAACCTACAGGTATGCCTGTTAATCCGAATACATAAATTTAATAATAAATAAATATACTTATACTTTCGATATAATATAAGAAGTATTCGTGAGTTTACCCGTTGGTATACCCGTTAACCAGCATACATATATTCACTAATATATAAATATGCTTATATATTCAACGTAAATCGATAATTTTTTGGGAGTTTACCCACGGATCATGAATATCCGTGGACATGGATCAATTAATACGCATATATTGTAAACTCACGGGCAAACCCGCAACCTACGGTATTAACGGGTCAGGAGTACGGGTGAAAATTTTTACCTGTGACCCAATAGGTAAAAAATAATCTTGGCGGACGAGTCGCGAGTATAAGAATCTGTGTCGGTCGCTTGCGGGTGCCATCATTACGTCCCGTAGATCGCATAAAAAATCTATAATTATAAATATTTATTTTCAATAAACCGTTTACCATCAAGAGTAAATACTTCCAGCCGAAAAATGGAGCGAGTTTCATCAAGAAAAGATGGGTGTATCCGGATGAATGAAGGAAAAAAATGATATGGTAACCAGAAGGAAAGTTGTGTTACTAAACATAGAAGATATTTGGATTGTCATGCTTAAACGATCGAATAGTACTACTTGAAGATATTAAAACAGTACCAACGTATAACACATAAGCTCTTTAATTTAGACATCCTATGTCGTGTCCTCGTGATTGTGTGTCTTCTTTAGTTTCGTGCCTTTGTGTGTACGTGCGTCTTTTTTTGGCAGTTATGTGTTGGTTCGTGTAATTGTCTAGCTCCTTGCTAGTCTTTTTTCGTGTACTGTATTATTCTTAATAATAAAATCTGCCTTGCCTTTCAAAAAAAAAAAAAAAAAAAAAAAAAAAAATATAAGCCCCAATATATCTTTGCGTGACTTCTTTAACTCTTTGGGGCCCGTCTATCAGTCAACATGTTAATATTATTTTTGTTCGTGCTCGTGACCCGCAGATACCAACAACCTGAAGGCAACACGCGGGTTTAAAAAAATACATATTTACAAGTTTGTTTTCATGGATACCCACAATTTTCAAGTAAACCCGCGAATAGTTATGGATTTACACTAAATATGAATATGTAATCAAATATATCTATCCGGTTTAACATGTATATCCACCGTTTTTCAAACAGGAATTACAGAGTTACGAGTTTGAGCTTACCTGTTGCGGGTATCGTATATCCATGACCCGTATGACCCACCCACGACACGTTAACGTGAACAAAATTTTACCCGACTCGTACCTCGGTTGTTTTTACCCGACTCATAGTTTCGAGTGTTTTTTCACCCATTATCATCTTTATTTCAATCTATATTATTTACAAATATATTTTAAAGTTTGTAGTTACTCTCGTTTATTTGAAAATTAAAAATTTAATTTGAAAAAATCTACTAGGTCGTCTCATTAGTTTTTAAGTATTTGTTTGAGATATAAAATGCGTCATTATAAACATTGAATTATTTGATACACATAAAATGATACTACGTAATACTATTAAAACTTTTTTATCATTACAACTAGCAAAACAACTTATCATTATTTCCGAGATTTATCAATCAAAAAGACTTATGAATTTAAACTAAATTAGTAAAAAGAATCTTTTAGGTGTACGTTCTTTTTACCTACTTGAAACGACAATAAAACAAATATATCTAAATGGTTTTTGGAATTTTTAGCCGTTTGATCTTGTAATTTAGATCATAACAAGTTTGATTAACAAGATCTAACAATTTAATTATTAAGTTAGTAAATAAGAGAGTAGCAATTTTAGAGAATATGGTGATGGAAAATCGTGTGTACTTTTAAATCAGATTAACTCAGCGGATAGTTAAAATAATAGTCAATTATTATTTTATAAACTATTTACAAAATTAAATATTCATATATTTAAATTTAATAAAACATGCACATGATTAACGATCTCAAAGATCCAGTTACACCACTAATAATTGTCAAAATATGTAATTCACGAAGTGAGTAAACGATATACCTTTCTTGAAGAAATTGATTGAAGGAGAGAAACATACGATCAAAAATATGACCGTCTCTTAGGATAGTCCACACTACACTTCAAACGACCGTCAATGGATGCTAGTCCAAACTCAAGTAACAAATTAATCAACCCTTGATTAATTGTGTGAAACAATTAAAAAGTAATACTCCTCATACGATTTCACTTTGCATTTTCTTTTACTTTTTGTTATGCTCTCAAAGCTAGTTTTGAGATGGATATAAGATGTGCGTACGTATGAAACTCTCTCCAACTCTTTGTTGTATGTGTGTTTTTATCATTGTGATCATTAAATAAATATATAGAAAAAGGTTTGTAATAATAGAGTTGAGTTATAGTGGTTGAGTTTCACATATCACGGGAGTTCAAAACAAAATAGCTTTCATTAGTCAATAAAATTTTTAAAAAGTCGTATTTCTCAAATACTTTAGGGGTATGTTATGTAACTTATAATTAATAATTTCTATCATGTCGCTTTCATGTGAATAGTAAATTAATTAATTTCGTTTCATTTACTATTCATATAAATAGCAAATGAATTAATTTCGATTTACTATTTTGTTACTTGAGTAATATATATACATAATATATATATTTTATTTGACGTCTCGGTGTATATGTGTGTGACCCCGAAGGCTCAAATGAAGTTGGCCATATAGTTATATGTTGTACCTTGCACATTAATCCTACAGACTCCCACTTGTGCACGACACAACACTAAGTAACTATACAAACAATGGTAAGCGTCTAGCAACACGTCATTGTCCCCAAATTCATGTGAGGGTAGTTTCTCGAAACTGTTTATGGTAAGTTTTAAATGTCATTCGTCCTTTTGTTTCAGATACTTTAGTTAAACTTGAGATATGGATCATCGGTCATTCTCATTTGTTTAACAATTTTGTTTCTCGATCTTAGAACTGAATTAGATCACCAAATTAATTAAGTATCATCTTAATTATATCTGGGTGCGGCCACACAAATATCTTATTCATTCATCGAGGAGCTCAAAAAGTATCTAACTCCAAACATTTTAGAGGAACAAATCCTATATTGCATACACGTGTCTATCACGAGCTTTAAATTATACCCAATAATGGCCTTTATAACAGCCTTATTCAGGACAGTGTTTAACCATATCAAAGTACAATGCTACACTCATCAAGACTGGCGTGCATCTCAAGTCTAAGGACACAAAGACATAATCATTAAAAGATTCACTACTTACTACGATCCATGTAGTGACATCTCATGGTTGGGTCATTCCAATATTCATCATCAATGAATACATATGAATTTTGGTCTCAGCAAGTTAACTATTCATCATCAATGAATATAACCAAAATTTCACATTAATCTTAATTCATGTTATTCCCATAACATGACCGATTATGGAGATTTTGAATAATCAATTATTATTCATGGATTAAACATGCTAATATACAAAACAGTGATATAAATGAAAACGATCATACCAACTATATATCAATTCATTAATATAAAACTGTTTAATGTTCCAAAAATATTCAAATACTAAATTACAAATGAAAAAGATCAGCATCATAACGAAGTCAAGTATTACTAGAATGATCATCATGCTTGTTGTGCATCATGGGCTTCATGAACGGGTCAGCCACATTATCATTTGTATGAACCTTTAAGAATACTAATATCATTCCTCTCAATGACTTAATGAATGTAGTCAAACTTTTGAAGAATTTGCCAGATACTTTTATGTACATGTGATTCTTTCAAAAGTATATTAACACTCGAACTATCACAGTACATATTATAGAAGATTAAATGTTGTGTACTACTCTGAGTATAACAACAAACTTCCTTATCCAGACAGCTTTCTGAGCAGCTTCTCAGTCAACAATGTATTCTGCTTTTGTTGTAGATTGTTCAATAGTGCTCTGCCTAGAGCTCTTCCAATCAACTGTCTTGCCAATCATGATAAAGAAACAACGTGACTGGATCGAGAATTATCTTGATCAGTTTGGAAACTAGAATCAGTATAAAACTTAATACTTAACTCTTCTTCCAAACCACCGTAAATCAAAAACATATCATTAGTACTCTGCAAATACTAAAGAATATTCTTAACAACAATCCAATGTACTTCACTTGGATTATGTTGACAATGACTCGTCAAACTCAAAACTAACGAAACATCGAGTATAGTACATATCATGGCATACATAATGGATCATATAGCCGAAGCATATGTGATACATTTCATTTGTCTCATCTCATCTTCTGTGATAGGACTTTTGAGACTTTTTCAAGGTTATGCCCTTTTGCATTGGCAAAGCTCCATGCCTGGAGTTTCGCATGCTAAATATCTGCAAGATAATGTATATACTTTGATTCAAACTAATAAGCCAATTGGATCCATTGTATAGATCCTCATTCCAATAATATAAGTAGCTTCATCAAGATCCTTTATGGAAATACATTTTTCAAGCCAAGACTTGACATCTTGCAAGTTGGAATGTTATTTCTAATAAGTAATATGTCATCAACATATAAGATCAAGAAGACTACTTTGCTCCCACTAGCTCTAATGTAAACTCAGGGCTTATCTTGGTTTTGAGAAAAATTAAACACTTTGATTTTCTCATTAAACTTAAGATTCTAGCTCCTGGATGCTTGCTTTAATCCATAAATGGATTTTAGAAGCTTGCATACTTTATTAGGATGCTTAGGATTCATAAACCCTTCCGGCTGAACCATATATACGCCCTTGCTTAGGTCGCCATTTAGGAAAGCGGTTTTGACATCCATTAGCCATATTTTATTATCATAAAAGGTAACCATGGCAATAAGTATCCTAATTGTTTTAAGGCTCGCGACTGGTGAAAAACTTTCATCATAACCTTTTGTCACCAATCGAGCTTTAAAAGTGTTTACAATACCGTCCATATCAGTCTTCCTTTGAAGAACCATTTTTACCTCATTGTCTTACAATTGGGTAGAAGATCAATCAAGTCTTATACATGATTATCCTTCATGGACTGCATATATGTATTCATAGAATCTAGTCATTTTCAGATTCAGGATCTGATATGGCCTCACGCAGCTATAGGGCTCATCATAATCCCTTATTTGAGGTTTATCTGAATTAATCAAATAATTAAACCTCATAAGCCGATGAGTTCTACTAGATCTATAAAGTGCAGGTGTAACACATTCTGGCTCACCAACAGTGCGCTCAGTTCAACGTGTGGATTGCTAGTGCTTACTGAAGGTATGTTACTTTAAAGTACTTGAATTTCTTCAAGATCTACTTTACTCCCACTGACTTCTTGTAAGAGAAGATCTCTTTCCAGGAATTCAGCAGACCGAGCAGAAAACACGTTGTCTTCAGCTTGGTAGTAAAAGTAGTAACCCATTGTTTCCTTTATGTATCGTATAAAGTAACATTTGATAGTTCTGGGTTCTAATTTATTTGAAGTGTCATGCTTCACGTACGCTTTACAACCCCAGACTTTCAGATAAGACAACTTGGGATTCTTCCCATTCCATAACTCATATGGTGTCTTTTCTACCTTCATAGTTGGAATCACATTGAGTATGCCTGCAGCAGACTTTCATGCATATCCCTAAAAGACGGTAGTAGAGAAATCGGACTCATCATAAATCAAACTATATCAAGTAAAGTTCGATTCCTCTTACTCAGACACACCATTGTGTTGTGGTGTGTAAGGTAGAGTGAACTATGAGACAATCCCACAATTCTTTAGGTGGTCCAAAAAACTCTTGACTCGTAAACTTACTTACTCTATCGAAGCGAAGTGCTTTAATTGCCTTTCCAAGCTGATTATCTACCTCATTTTGGAATACTTTTGAATGTTAAAATAGCTTTATGTTTATGTTTCAGCAAGTGAATATAATAATAGCTACTGTACTCATCAGTAAATGTAATGAAGTAAAATTAACTAAATCTATACATTATTCTTAAAGGGCTACTGATAGTGCTCCAAATGAACATATATTTAGGCACAATATCCTTCCAATATGTAAAGCTTTTAGTTGCAATTGTTCTATTTTTATGTAATATTCGTTTAAATAAATAAGTGCGAAGACAAAAGAAGAAAATGACGATTTGAAGACGCAAATGACCAAAAAGCTAAAAAGTACAAAGTACAATCCAAGTGGTTCGAATTATTGATGAGAAACGTCTAAAAATTACAAGAGTACGAGCCGCGGAACGCAAAGTACAAAATATCTCAGCATCTGAAAGGACGTTCGAAAATCCGAAACCGAGACATAAATCGAGAAGAAACGTACGAGTCAACGGAGCTAAAATTACGAGTCAACTATGCACAAGAATATAATATAACATATATATAATTATATAAAATTATATATATTATATTATATAATAAATAAATCAAGAGCCGCCCACATTTTTGGCAAGTATATGAGCTGGATCAGGAGGCCATGCGATCGCATGGCCAGAAGGCACAAAAGCCATGCAATCGCATGGGATGCTGTAGCTCGCCAAGTCTATAAATTGAGCAATTTTCGGACGAGTTATGTACACCTTTTCTTCTTTCTTTCTCTTTACATGTAATATATATATTTATAATTATAATTTTAATTTTAATTTACATTAATAATAATAAGGTTATTGTAAGAATGTTTTACGGGTTTAAGTCGAAATTCCGTCCGTGCAACGCTACGCGATTAATCACCACTGTAAGCTATGTTCTTCCTTTTTAATTTAATGTCTCGTAACTAAGTTATTATTATGCTTATTTGAGCCAAAGTAATCGTGATGTTAGACTAAATATTAAGACGGGGTTATTAGATTTTGTACCATAATTAAGATTTGGACAAAAGACCGACACTTGTGAACATTGAACTATTGACTATTAATAGGTAGGGGTATTGTCTAATTGAACGATAACTCATTGGAACATGTCGAACCTATCTTTAAATTAGTTAAACTAATAATTATTAAATTGATTACGAATGTCCTATTTAGGACGTTTATACGACATCGTTTACAATCATTTAATTAATTATTCGGGTTGGGTAATTGATTATTCATTCTGATCAAGTGGGTAAATTAATATTCATGGACTAATTATAACAGGTGTGGATTACATGCAAGGATAATTGGTGTAATTGTTAACAAAGTAATAAAATCTTGGATTACACGCAGTCGATAACCTGGTGTAATCATTAAACAAAGTATTAAAACCTTGTTACAGTTCGAATCCCTAATTAGTTGGAATATTTGACTTCGGGAATAAGGTTAATTTGACGAGCATTTTATAATTATGACCGATGGACTATTATGGACAAAAACCAAATAGGTATCAAATAATCCAGGACAAAGCCAGGGTAATAAATTAAAATCAAAACGTCAAATATCATGATTACAGAAGTTTAAATAAGCATAATACTTTTATTTCATATTTCATCGTACCTTTATTTACTGTCATTTTAATTACTGCAATTTACTTTATCGCAATTTAAATTCTGTCATTTATATTATCGTCATTTATCTTTACGCTTTAATTAAAATCGACAAACCGGTCATTAAACGGTAAAAACCCCCTTTTATAATAATATTACTATATATAATTATATATAAATATAGTTGTTAAAAATATAGCGTTAAACTCAGCAGATCCCTGTGGAACGAACCGGACTTACTAAAAACTACACTACTCTACGATTAGGTACACTGCCTATAAGTGTTGTAGCAAGGTTTAAGTATATCCCATCTATATAAATAAATAAAACTTGTGTAAATTGTATCGTATTTCGTAATAAAAATAATAGTATTTCGTATACACCTCGAACAACATCAAGTTTTTGGCGATGCTGCCGGGGACTCGGCGAAACGCTATATTTTTTTAAAAAAACATAGTTATAAAATATATATATATATATATATATATATATATATATATATATATATATATATATATATATATATATAAGAGTTTGTTTAAAATATATAAAATTAAAAAGTATTTTTATTTTTATTTTTAGATTTTTAAAATATAATTTTTTTATATTATATAAATATTTCATATAAATCAAAAAAACAAATAATTGAAATTAAAGATTGGGCCGAACCAGTCGAAGCCCAAAACTGATCTGCAATCCAGGCCCATGCGATCGCATGAGCCGGATGCCTAAATTCCATGCGGTCGCATGGTGTAGGCTGACAGGACTAACCTGGTACGCATTAATTAAGGTTTAGGGTTTTTATTAATTAATATTATTATTTAACCTAATTAGGTTTTTTTATATTTAATTTGTATTTAGTAATTAGTTTTAATTTATATTTTGTAATATTAATATTAAGTATTATTATTAATTATATAAATTAATATTTTTATAAACTAATAATATAAAAATAATATTTTTATATAAAATTTTATTTTTATCTTTTTATAATATATCTTTTTATAATTTGTATCATTTAGTTCGTTATATAGTTTTAAGCATAGTTTTTGCCGTAGAATTTTTATATTTCTATATTTTTAGGCTTTATCGTAAAATCCCTTAAGTATTTTTTCTTTAGACTAAGATTTAGGTGCTTTAGAATTTTACGACGTCGCTTATCGCTTAAATATTTAATAGATTTTAGTGCCTTTTTAAGTTATTGCCGTTTTGGATATAGAATTCCTTTTAAGCTTTAATACTTTTAGACGCAAGTCTTAAGATTTAGTTTTTAGAATTTTAAGTTTTGACGTTTTTCTTCCTTATTTTTATTTTTCAATTTTTATTTTTTGACGTTTTTCGACGCTCTTTTTCTTTCTCATTTCTACGCTCTAGTTTTTAGGACATAGAATTTTCTTTATTTTCTTTAAATTTCGAGAAAAATTATTTTAAGCGGTTAAATTGATAGACATCCAAAATTTTCTGGTTCGTAGTAATATTTGGATTTGTTAGTGGCGAGTTGTGGGCTTCCGATTTAAAGGGTCCTGGCTACATGCTGCATCTTTTGGCTATTCGAAACGTGGGCAAAATCAGAAAAGTCTATTAATTTGATAACTTATATAATTTTTATATTTATAACTAATAGGATATTCAATGAATGCACCGAGCAAAACGTTCACCACCTTTCATACATTCACCACATGTAACTCGATCAAGACATCTAGCCAATATTGTCGCCGTTGATTTTTCTTTAGAATCACCATTAAATCAAACAAGTACTCCAATTCAAATTTTCGATAATCCATCTTTTGGACCCGATTTCATAATTAAGAACCCGGAGAATATTCAAGGACAATTCCAAGATCCTGAACCACTAATCATTCCTCCTAAACTACAAACCGTTAAATCAGAATCCTCTAGTAATTCAGATTCAACAAATTCAATTATGAAAGTAACAGAACCTCTAAGTATGGAAGACCGAATGAGAGCCACAGGCACGGGCCAAGGTCACACCATTATTAAGCCAGATATTAATGCGCCAGATTATGAAATCAAAGGACAAATCCTACACATGGTAACTAATCAATGCCAACATAGTGGTACGCTAAAAGAAGATCCAAACGAACATCTTCGAACCTTTAATAGGATCTGTACTCTATTTAAAATCAGAGAAGTTGAGGATGAACAGATCTATCTCATGTTGTTTCCCTGAACTTTAAAGGGGGAAGCCAAAGATTGGTTAGAATCGTTACCTGAAGGGGCAATTGATACATGGGATGTCTTAGTTGAAAAATTTCTTAAACAATTCTTTCCAGCATCTAAAGCCGTGAGACTTCAAGGAGAAATTGTTACGTTCACGCAAAAGCCAAATGAAACATTATATGAGGCATGGACAAGATTCGGAAAGTTGTTGAGAGGATGTCCTCAACATGGTTTAGACACTTATCAAATAGTACAAATATTCTACCAAGGATGCGACATTACTACACGAAAAGACATCGACATAGCAGCTGGTGGTTCTATTATGAAGAAAACCGCAACTGAAGTTATAAAATTATTGATAACGCTGCTTCCCACTCACATGAGTGGCATCAAGAAAAAGATATCATTAGATCATCTAAAGCGGCTAGAGCCGATTCTAGCCATGACTTTAATTCCGTTTCCGCAAAAATAGATGCTTTCGAGAGAGGAATGGAAAAGATGAATAAAAATATTCACGCAATATGAATCAGTTGTGAGCAATGCGGTGGACCACACTTAACGAAAGATTGTCACATTGAACAAACGATGGAACAACGTGAGAATGTTTCATACATCAACCAAAGGCCGGGAAATAATTATCAGAATAATTATCAACCGCCAAGGCCAAACTTTAATCGAAATCAAAACATTCTTTACAATCCAAATGGATCCAACAATAACTCATACAATCAACTAGGTCTGAATAACCAACCAACTCAAAACAACACTTTCAATCAATAAAGACCTGGCTTGTATAAACCACCACAACAAACCGAAGAGAAAAAGTCAAATCTGGAAGAAATGATGGCAAAGCTAATGGAATCTCAAACACAATTTATTACATCTCAAACCCAAACGAATGAGAGGTTTGATCAGTCATTAAGAACTCAACAAGCTTCCATTTTGAATCTAGAAAAACACGTAGGTACTCTTGCTAGCTTGATGAGTAAGAGGGAACAAGGAAAGCTACCGAGTGATACTGAAGTAAATCCTCGGAATGAGAATGTTAATATGGTATCAACGAATTCTGAAAAACTAGCATCAGAAGATGGGAAGGTTTTCGATGTGAGTAACAATGAAGAAGTTACAATACCACCACCACCCGAGTATGTAAAGCCAGTGGTGGCACCATACAGACCACCCATCCCGTTTCTAAGAAAAGGAGTTGAGTATGAGCAAGTAATAGGTAATAAAGTTTGTGATATCTCTGGAAAGAAGAAGAAGAATAAGAAAGTGCAAGAAACAAAAACTGTAAAGATAAACCCGGTGAAGACAGTTCCACCAAAACCTCCACCCAGGGTGGGTGATCCGGGTGAATTTATTGTTTCTTGTCTACTTAGTGATTGTGTCATGTATGATGTACTAGCAGATTTAGGTGCAAGTGTGAGTGTTATGCCTCTTTCATTATATAAGAGACTAGGAGCAGGTGAGTTAAGTCCAACAGAGATGAGTGTTCGACTCTTTGATCAAACTATTAGGCACCCAGTTGGAATTGCTGACAACCTACCCGTTCAAGTGGGTAATTTAACCTTTCTAGTCGAATTTATTATCATTGACATAGAAGAGGACCCAAACATTCCTCTAATTTTAGGTCGATCATTCTTAGCGTCCACCGGGGTGTTATTTGATGTAAGAGATGGTAGAATGACACTTAGTAATGATGAAAAATCGATCACCTTTGTGAGTCGAAAACCTAAATCTCCACCAACCAAAACCGTTGAACCAACAAAAACGATTAGTAAGAACCATGTTGTTTTACCAACTCCAACTGTAGTGCTTAACAATAATAAAATGCCTAAGTGTGGGGAAAATGAAGTAACACCTAATGATGACCTGATAACAAAGAACCCCGTTGTTGATACGAAATTAAACGACCCCGTTATTAATAGTTCAATAAAGAAACTTATTAAACGGATTCGCGATGCTAGAACCAAGGGGAGCTTTAAGTTATGTAACTGGTTAGTATCCAATCTATCACCTAAATAAAAGGCGAAACTAGTTGAATTTGTGGATATTACACAGGAATCCGACCAATGGCTTAAAGCAAAACTCACAGATATGCAAGTTGATTATGGTCCAAGAGAAATTGACGATGAAGTTAATCACAATTTCGACACCACAGCTACCTAAGTGTGGGGAGATTCAAATGAGAAAACGCTGTCTAGAGTTAGTTGTTCTGTTCTTGTGTAGTTCCGAGAATGGAATCCGATTGGTCTTTTCCACTAGCAGACACTAAAGAACTAGTTTTTTCCCCCCATTCTGAATTTTTGTTTTGTAGGTTTTGTATGAAATTAATATGCATTTTTAAATTTAAGTTTTGTGTGAATTTAAAAACAAAAATTACTTTATTTCATTAAGTTTAAAAAAATGATTTCTAAAATTCATCGTAAGTTGAAGACTAGGTCATGGAACCGAAATTGCTTTACCCGAGGGCGGGGCAAAAAATTTTGTTATCATTATTTTTAATTTTATTGATCTAAAGTATACTAAAAAAAAAATTAAAAACCCAAAAATCTTTGCTTTTAAAACAATCGCTTTAACGACAAATTTTAAATTTTGTCGAGGGACGGACTAGGTAAACATACCGAAACTACCTAAAGTAAAAGGAAACAAAATTTTAAAAAAATTATTCATTTAAATTGTTTTAATAAATAAAGGTTTTTATAAAAAATATATATATTATATATATGTTTGTAGTTTATCTTATGTACAAAACATGGTAAAACATCGCACTTTCAAAGACTGACATTAAGTTCAGCAAAAGCTACTAATTTTGACGACAAGACGCAAAATATCAAATGTGATATAAAATAATATGTTTGCAAACTCGGTATTTTTAATCACTTTTCTACACTAATCACCCTCATGAATTTATAATTATAGTCTGATTTCATGCAAATGAGAGCATTACATGATCTCAAGTGTGGGGAAGGGTTATAAATTCTCTCGGGTTTACACTTAGTTTAATTGCCAAATTTTGTGAAAATTTGAAAATTTTTCAACTAAATGAATTCAAAATCATGTTTATACATATTTATGAACGATAAAACTAGGTGTTAATGCCGAAATTATTGTTACCTCGGAGTGGACATAAATTGAGAAACAACCCAAAATGCTAGAATTTATTTAAAATAGAATAGAGGAGAATAAAAAGGCAAACAAAAATATAAAATAAAAGCTAAGTGTGGGAAGAATTTACCAATTTCTTTAACTAATCAATTTTACCCGATTTATTGTAATACCTTTGAAAGAATAGATTGATCTACACGATGAATCAATTCCATCATTAAAAGGAAGTAAAGTCTTACGAAAAAGACACGCGCTTCTTGATTTAGGTCAGGAAGTTGTCGTCCAGACCAGCTATAGGTTGACGAAATATCTAGAAAAGTCATCTCTAAAATCAGCAGGAAATCCACGGACCTCAGCATCAAACAGGGTCGCCAAGTGGTCAGACTTATCCTAACCATGAGAGGATCTGTCTCGTAAAATGGGGAGGGCGCTGTGCAAATTAGCTTGATAAGACTAATGAATCAGACCCCCAGAAAAGGATAATCTTCTTAAAGATTAAAAATCAGCTTTTAAGCCTGATATTACTCAATCCTTGATATTGACCTTAAAGATTGAGAATTACAAACTCATGGAATTCGATGATATCTAAACTCGAGCTTGAACGAGAAAATATTTTGATCAAATTAAAACCGATTTATTTTCTGAAAACCTATTTTCAATGCGTTCATTACCATTGAACGTAAAATTCTGAGAATTCACTCGGAATTCATTAGGTCACCTGAACCAAATCGGGTGTCAACCGTAAGAACGGTGGTTGCATAGCATGGTCGAAGACAGGACCTTGTGCCAGACTGAAAAACTATAGGGTGATCTTTACTATTGCTCCTACAAAGGATAGTAATTGCATCCAACACGTTATAGACCATAATCAAAAGCATGTCATTAGACATTGGCTTAACAGTTGCTTGTTCAACGCTTTCCTTTACAACCGGACGGTAGTTTACCTAAAGGTAATATACGGAGCAAGTATACTGGACGTGTGCTTTCTTAATACAAGGTTAGCAAGTGGGTGACACAAAACCGCAAGTTTTGAGCTAAAATTTTAAAATCTGGAACCCACAAAAATATTTTGCAAACACCGGTAAAGGGTTATTCCGGAAAACTTATCTAGGGTAAAAGCTAGAATGAATTTTTAAAAGATCAAATGTTTTCATAGAGATCCAATTTTCTTAAAGGATCTAAATTTTCATAGTCATGTGGGACTGTAAACCACATCGTTACTATGATTGTTTATACCGCCTTATCAAAATCACTAATGTATAAAGTGTGAAGAATAAAGAAGTGATTCGTGTGCTTTAATTTCAAGTTCTGTATTGCTTGAGGATAAACAACGCTCAAGTGTGGGGATATTTGATAGTGCTCCAAATGAACATATATTTAGGCACAATATCCTTCCAATATGTAAAGCTTTTAGTTGCAATTGTTCTATTTTTATGTAATATTCGTTTAAATAAATAAGTGCGAAGACAAAAGAAGAAAATGACGATTTGAAGACGCAAATGACCAAAAAGCTAAAAAGTACAAAGTATAATCCAAGTGGTTTGAATTATTGATGAGAAACGTCTAAAAATTACAAGAGTACGAGCCGCGGAACGCAAAGTACAAAATATCTCAGCATCCGAAAGGACGTTCGAAAATCCGAAACCGGGACATAAACCGAGAAGAAAAGTACGAGTTAACTATGCACAAGAATATAATATAATATATATATAATTATATAAAATTATATATATTTTATTATATAATAAATAAATCAAGAGCCGCCCACGTTTTTGGCAAGTATATGAGCTGGATCAGGAGGCCATGCGATCGCATGGCCAGAAGGCACAAAAGCCATGCGATCGCATGGGATACTGTAGCTGGCCAAGTCTATAAATTGAGCAATTTTCGGACGAGTTATGTACACCTTTTCTTCTTTCTTTCTCTTTACATGTAATATATATATATTTATAATTTTAATTTTAATTTAAGTTAATAATAATAAGTATAATGAACCGTCCTAATCTATCTGGACGAATACATTACATTTGGTTACATCGCGAGGTGCTTGACCTCTATATGATACATTTTATAAACATTGCATTCATTTTTAAAAGACAAACTTTCATTACATCGAAAGTTGACAGGCATGCATACCATTTCATAATATATCAAACTATAATTGACTTAATAATAATCTTGATGAACTCAACCACTTGAATGCAACGTCTTTTGAAATATGTCATGAATGACTCCAAGTAATATCTCTAAAATGAGCAAATGCACAGCGGAAGATTCCTTTAATACCTGAGAACAAACATGCTTTCAAGTGTCAACCAAAAGGTTGATGAGTTCATTAGTTTATCATAAATATTCATTTCCATCATTTTAATAGACCACAAGATTTTCATTTCTCATAAATATACGTCCCATGCATAGAGACAAAAATCATTCATATGGATTGAACACCTGGTAACCGACATTAACAAAATGCATATAAGAATATCCCCTATCATTTTGGGAAATTCTTCGGACATGATAAAACAACATCGAAGTACTAAAGCATCCGGTACTTTTGATGGGGTTCGTTTGGCCCAATAGATCTATCTTTAGGATTCGCGTTAATTAGTAGACTGGTTTACTAATTCTTAGGTTACCAAGTAAAAGGGGCATATTTGGCTTCGATCATTCAACCATATAATGTAGTTTCGATTACTTGTGTCTATTTCGTAAAACACAGCACATATATTCTCAGTCTCAAAAATATATATTGCAAAAGCATTTAAAAGGGGAGCAAATGAAACTCACCATACTGTATTTCGTAGTAAAAATACATATAACATCATTGAACAAGTGCAAGGTTGGCCTTAGATTCACGAACCTATATCATTTGTGTATATATATTAAAACATTTAATCGTAACTGAACCAATTTATTTATTATATCCATAATTTATATCTTATGTATATTTAATTTGTGTATATATTCAAAATAGTTAATATTTATATAGTTATATTAATATATTTATATACATACTTGGTTAATATTATATTTAAAAATCGATAGTTTGTTATTTATAAGTATTTATATAAATAATCTTAGTAGGTTTAATATGTATAGTTATGTGAAATTTTAATATAGATATAGTATATATAATAAGTATATTTTATGTACAAAATATTTATCTGCTTAAAAATAATAGTGTTGATATTAATGATTTACCAATAATAATAATAATAATAATAATAATAACTTTATATAAAAAAATGGTAATATTACTGATAATAATAATATTGATATTGTTAATAATAATACTAATAATAATCATAATTGTAATCATAATCATAATAATAATAATAATAATAAATGATACTTAGTACATGTATTAGTAGTAATAATAATAATAGTTATAATACTAATAACAATAACAATAACAATAATCAATAAAAATAATATTAATAATAATAATAATAATAATAATAATAATAATAATAAAAATAAAAATAATAGTAATAATAAAAATAATAAAAACTACCTCTAAAGCTTTCCTAAAAATAGATTGCCTCAAACAGGGCTCGAACCTGCAACCTCCCGTTCACTCACAAACACCCTTAACCATGGCTCCGTCGCCTCTTTTCTGAATTATTCCGAAACCCATTTGTATTTAACCCTCTTTGTATCATTTTGGCCCAAGTATCACAAGCCAGATTAACATTAACAATTCATTCTAGGTTAACAGTCCAATAACATTTAAACAGCCCAAGGATTTGTGGGTTTGAGTCTGGAACTAGTTAAAAGGCAGTAAGATTAGAAACGGAAATAATTACGCAGATGGTGATCGTATCATCATCTCTTAACCCTCATTCTCATCATCGTATATTCACAGTAACGATTCGTCATCATCATCATTCATCATCATCCGGGTCATCATATCCTTATTATCATCATCATAACATCACCTTCATTCCTTGTTCATCATTATCATCACAGTTATAATCATAATCATAATTCTCGATCATAATCATAATTCTCGATCATAATCATGAATCATAACGTGTATAATAATCACCTTTGATTTAATATAAACATCATCATATTCTCGTTATCATTTGGAATTACCCTAATCGTTTTCCATCCCTATTATCATTCATCTAAAGAAAAGAAAAAAAAATGATAGAGGGGCTGTGTTGGTGGTTCTCGGTGGTTGAAATGGTTCTCAAAAGCAGTAACTAATTTATTTGTTTGAACCATATGCGTAGCAATGAAAGAATGTAACATCATAAAGGTGATTTTGGTGGTTCAACGAACAAAATGAAAGAGGGTCAGGACATATGTATTTAAGCTCGATCACACCTCTATAATTTGGCCCAATTCCTTCGGTCCAAGGAAATCATAGCAGCCCAATAGCAAATCCTGGCCCAGCTGAGTTTTTTTTCAGTTTGTAAATAAATATGAAAATAGATATTGGATTCTCCATTTGTTATTACTATCATCACCGAATAGTTTGGTAAGTGGGGGAACAAAATTTGTTGGCCATAGTCCTTATTTAAGAAAACATGTGGCAAGTGGTAACTAGGATCCAAGAATGATATCCCATTATGACCCCTCCACACCCCTTTTAATATCACACAATGATGATTCATTGATTAAATCGACGAGTAAAAGAAATATATATATATATATATATATATATATATATATATATATATATATATATATATATATATATATATATATATATATATATATATATATATCAGTAGCAAACAGGCATGTATAGCTGTAACAGGTGTATGTTTAAATGGTTTTGCAAGGTTTGGTTAAAATATGGAAGCTTACGGCAGTAGTATAATCAAATTGTGTTAGAAGTTTGAGTGTTGAGGTGATAGTTTGCGGTGTTGGTTGCAATCAGAGGTACATATGGCTGTAGCAGCACTTAAATAGCAGTAGTTAATGATGTGTATAGGTGATGATCTAAGGTGGTGGGTTATGGTGAGTCTCAGTTAACAAGTGAAACGAAAAGTGGTAGTTAATTGGTGGTTGAAGGTGATGGGTTTCACTTCGAACAGAAATAGTAACATAGTAGTAATAATGATCGAACATGTGGTTAGTATGGATGGCGAGTAGAAGTAAAAAGAATTATGGTTCCTGATTGTTAGTTCTTGATTAATGAAAAGTGGTGATGATGGGTGTTCCAAAGTGGTTCTCGATTAACAAAGACAGAAAGCAAGTAAGAGTAGCAGTGATTGATCAACAAAGGTTAAAGGCGATAGTATCATCGAATAAGAGTAGTAATCAATCAAGGGTGGTTTGGTCTTGTTGGGGAAACTTGTCGAACACAGAAAATAAAGGAACGATTTGGGTTGTGGTTTACGATGGTGGTGGTAGTGGAAGAAGGAGAATGATCAAGCTTTGGTGATAGTTGTTGAAGACAGTCGAAATAAGAAGAGAAAGAGGAAGGCAAGTGGGTTTTTGGTTTTCAATATTTAAATTGCAGTTAATGATATCATTATATATAGATTGTAATTATATAATTGATGTTTAGTAAAGAGAATTTAATCAATTTTGTATCGTAGCACTAATGGTCGACATAGAATCCTTGATTAGATAAAAAAAAAGGACGATGGGAAAATAAAAAAATAGAAGCTGAATAAGATTGATAACAGATTCAATTCACATTGTCTTGTAGTGTTAAATCTTGGTCAACAGAAACAAAATTTTGAGCAGTAGAGGAAGAAAAACAAGTTAAAGCAGGTATATGATATAAATAAATATTACGCGTTCATCATCAGTATACTATATATATTTGTATCTTATGTAACTGGATTTATAACTGGATTTATTTAATTATCTGTTATATAATTATCTGTTATAATTGTAAAAAAAAATTTATTATCTATTTATCTGCTATACATATATGTATATATTTTATATCTGTGTTTATAAAGTATATAATCAATATTAATAATAAATATATATATATATATATATATATATATATATATATATATATATATATATAGGTAATTATAATAATTCTAATTAATAAAATATTATATTTGTAATACTTATCATTAATTATAGAAATAGGAATACTAATATTAATAATAAATATAGAAGTACTTATAATAATAATAAAGGTAATTATAATAACAATATAATGATATTAGTAATTCAATTATTTTATACATTACTTTATATTTCAATTTAATTTGAATGATTTATCTGTATTATATTAATTTAATCTATACACTTATAATTATATTTATATATATGCACATTTATTTACAACAACTGTTCGTGAATCGTAAGGAATAGTCACAGGGTTAAATGAATTCGTGATAACAGTTCAAAATTTTCTAAACTCAACATTACATACTTTGCTTATCGTATCGAAATCATATAAAGATTAAGTTTAAATTTGGTCGAAATTTTCCGGGTCGTCACAGTACCTACCCGTTAAAGAAATTTCGTCCCGAAATTTGAGTGAGGTGGTCATGGCTAACAATAAAAATGTTTTCATGACGAATATGAGCTGATAAATAGAGTTTTATTACCATAGAGTAATACGGATAAAATAATTCGATTGTTCGAATAGTACTAGTAAAGCTATCACAAAAGAGTGAAATGAATAAATGCAGGTTTGACTTAACTGGTGACGTAGTCACGACTGATTTTTGAAATTCTAGGAATTTAGAGAAAATCTTCGCAATAAGATTTGGTTCTTCGGTAATTAAGGAAATTAGGATCCGCTTTGATTAAATGCGATAATCTATTTTGATTACTCTGTCGGATATTTTACTATAAATCCACTCTCTTCATTTCCTTTATATTTGGAAGTTCCTTCCTTTTGTTTTTCTCTTCCCGACTTTAGGAAAAGTGAATAATGGTCCAGAATTCGTACGTATGAAGTTTCAAATGGTCATAATATACTATACAGAAAGGAAAGATATTAGCACGATTTGATTTGTTAAATTACCAAAATCACGGAAAGATAGAAATATCAAGGAAATATTCTCCTGATATGTTTAGAGGTTAAATAGAATGAAAGTGTTATGTAACATGGTACATGATGACGTTATGATCTGTGAATCATCACGTTTCATTAGAAACTCAGCATGACTTACTGTAATATAATCACGTTGATCAAGTGTCATTATATTATACTAACTCATGCTTCAGTTCCCAACACTACTTCAAAAACATTCATAATTCAAACTCAAATTTTAAAGAAATTTAGAAACTAAAGTAGTTTCCTTTATGATGTAATATAGATAGCACGAAGAGAATAATAATTTCGGACCAGAATATTTATGAAAATATCTTTAGAAATATCGAAGATATTTATGATGATATTTTGGAATTTGTAAGTTCGATGGTTGATGAAGAAAGATTTTCCGCAAGATTTTAACACGAGTACGGAGCAAGATATTCGTTGAAGGTTTCATCGGATCCAGAATTACCTGGTTTCTTTAAATATATGGTATGGTCCTTGTATTTGACCTTGGTCTCCTTCATGGTTTGCTCAATCTGTTTTTCAGTACCAAATTTTCTATCGAACGTTCCTAACACCCCTTTCTTTATCATCAAACTTTTTGCCGTTTAGACCATCTACAATTTTTCTGTTTCCTCTGCAATTAATGCTACGATATCTGAATCATCGATTATCAATCCGAGGTGGTTTCAGGAGAATTGTGTTTTTAGATGATTAAAAGCTGATGGTAATATGGTGAAATATAAAAGGTTCTCGGGTAACAATAAAAGAGCACGCATATATATCAAGGTTATAATAAGATTGTTTCGGATGACAAGTCGAAGTTGACTTGCTGGAGCTGTGACAAAATTTGCTACTTTGAAAGGGATTACCAAATTATTTTGGGTAATAATAATGCTTACAGGATCAGGTACGGATTCGTGTAAAACTTTTACTTCGATTCCGAGAGTTTTTCAGGCGCATGCCCATATGCATAAGTTCTCCCTTTCGTAGATAACGTGTGGTTAGATCATCCTCTCGATTGAGGTGTTTTCAAGATTCGTGAAAGGTTTGATCGCAGATTGTAATCGTCAAGATACAAATGAGGTTTAAGATGAAATTAAGTGGCAAACTTGAAGAAATGTTTAGTTTCATATGTTATAATCAATATTTTAATTTATTTTAATTGTCCAATGTTATTAGTCTACAGTCGATAGTTCACAGTTAACAGTCCAATAATTCATATATAGTTTAATATATAATATTCGAATTAATTAATACGTATCGTGACCCGTGTACATGTCTCAGACTCGATCACAACTCAAACTATATATATTATTGTAGAATCAACCTCAACCCTGTATAGCTAACTCTCGCATTACTGCATATAGAGTGTCTATGGTTATTCCAAATAATATATATAGATGCGTCGATATGATATGTCAAAACCTTGTATACGTGTCCCAATATTTAAAGTGCGTAAAATAAATAACAGAAATTAAATGACGATAAATAAAATTGCGAGAATTAAATTGTGACAATTAAATGTAATAAGGAATTAACAGTTAGCTAGGAACAGTTAGCTAGGATTTTGTTAGCGTGGATTCTTAACAAAATTTCTCATAGTTAATTTGTTTGTTTCTAACAAATTTTATTTTTGTCCAATGTTTTCTTCATTATGCCACTTGTTGAATTCTTATAGGTCAAAATCCAAATATGAAATTGAATGAAAATGGTTATTCTACGGTGAACGGATACGTATATCTGTGGATGTAAGTAGGATAGTAAATGACTGTTGAATCAGATTTGAAGAATGTACAATGTAACTTATTAATGTGAAATCTAAATATTCTTCGGGTATTACCTACCCGTTAAAATATTTTCACCATTAACAGTTTGTACAAAAGAATTTTTAATTACAATCTTTATGAAAACATATATACATATATATTTTCTTCAGATGTAATCATGGATTTAATGAGTTAACATGATATTAAACTCATTTAGTTTTCAGTTAGAACTAGAATAAATAATCTCTAAAACTTTAGAGATTACATATTCGCCAGGTCGAACGAAGATAAATGAGGTAGAACGATACGTAGAATGAAGATCATACTCGAAGTACAGATGGTGATATTGAGGCATGGATTGTTGATGATACTGGTGCTGTTATTGATGGTACTGTTGGTGCCGGTGATGTTGCTGAAGCTGGTAAATTTTTGCACCATATTCTCCAAATTGATTACTCGAGCGCGAAGTTCGCTAACTTCTGATATTATTCCGGGATGATTGTCGGTCGGAACAAGCGGATGAATAAGGTTTAGAATTGTGGATAGAATATAATCGTGTCGAACTACTCTGGAAATGAGGTTGAAAATGGTATTTCGGATAGATTCGCCGGTAAGTGCTTCAGGTTCTTCACCAAGAGGGCAATTTGGTTGGTGGAAAGGATCGCCGTCTTCGTGTCTCCATTGATTAAGTCGACTACGAACCCATCAGATGAATTGGAGATGGCTGATTGATTGATTCATTCTGGTGACACCGCTTTCGGAGCTTAGGTGAATATTCATGTCCGAATAGTTGTCGGAATAACTATCAGAATAGCTATCGAAATCTGAGGGACTCGAACTGGTTGAGGGATTCATCTCGTATGATCAGATGAAGGATTTTCGATAAGAATTAGATTATAGGATGTAGTTTAGTACCCTGCAATACATAATTTACATATGCATATATAATACTAAAATCCCATAAGTTACGGAGGAATCTACGAAAGCTGTCAGGAAAAGGTAACAATAACAGATATGCTAAGATATGAATTTATCTATACAATGTCTATGTAATAGAGGCAGTAAGACATGCCTAGACTAAGAATGATAAATAGGTAATTTCCTAAGGATGATAAGCAGATGATTTCCGACTAGAAATGATAAGCAAAACTTTTGACATGCAGACACGGTCGAAGTCCAGACTCACTAATGCATCTAAACAACTATCAGTTAGACATACTAATGCAAGACCTGGTTCGCTAAGACTACCGATCTGATATCACCTGTAATGACCTGTCCTAATCCATCTGGACGAATACATTGCATTTGGTTACATCGCGAGGTGCTTGATCTCTATATAATACATTTTACAAACATTGCATTCGTTTTTAAAAGACAAACTTTTATTACATCGAAAGTTGACATGCATGCATAACATTTCATAATATATCAAACTATAATTGACTTAATAATAATCTTGATGAATTCAACGACTTGAATGCAACGTCTTTTGAAATATGTCATGAATGACTCCAAGTAATATCTCTAAAATGATCAAATGCACAGCGGAAGATTCCTTTAATACTTGAGAATAAACATGCTTTCAAGTGTCAACCAAAAAGTTGGTGAGTTCATTAGTTTATCATAAATATTCATTTCCATCATTTTAATAGACCACAAGATTTTCATTTTTCATTTCTCATAAATATACGTCCCATGCATAGAGACAAAAATCATTCATATGGATTGAACACCTGGTAACCGACATTAACAAGATGCATATAAGAATATCCCCTATCATTCCGGGAAATCCTTCAGACATGATAAAACAACATCGAAGTACTAAAGCATCCGATACTTTGGATGGGGTTCGTTAGGCCCAATAGATCTATCTTTAGGATTCGCGTCAATTAGTAGACTGGTTTACTAATTCTTAGGTTACCAAGTAAAAGGGGCATATTCGGCTTCGATCATTCAACCATATAATGTAGTTTCGATTACTTGTGTCTATTTCGTAAAACATTTATAAAAGCAGCGCATGTATTCTCAGTCCCAAAAATATATATTGCAAAAGCATTTAAAAAGGGAGCAAATGAAACTCACCATACTGTATTTCATAGTAAAAATACATATAACATCATTGAACAAGTGCAAGGTTGGCCTTGGATTCACGAACCTATATCATTTGTGTATATATATTAAAACATTTAATCGTAACTGAACTAATTTATTTATTATATCCATAATTTATATCTTATGTATATTTAATTTGTATATATATTCAAAATAGTTAATATTTATATAGTTATATTAATATATTTATTTACATACTTGTTTAATATTATATTTAAAAATCGATAGTTTGTTATTTATAAGTATTTATATAAATAATCTTAGTAGGTTTAATATGTATAGTTATGTGAAATTTTAATATAAATATAGTATATATAATAAGTATATTTTATGTACAAAATATTTATCTGCTTAAAAATAATTGTGTTGATATTAATGATTTACCAATAATAATAATAATAATAATAACTTTATATATAAAAAATGATAATATTACTGATAATAATAATATTGATATTGTTAATAATAATACTAATAATAATCATAATTGTAATCATAATCATAATAATAATAATAAATGATACTTAGTACATGTATTAGTAATAATAATAATAATAGTTATAATACTAATAACAATAACAATAATCAATAATAATAATAATAATAATAATAATAATAATAATAATAATAATAATAATAATAATAATAATAATAATAATAATAATAAAAATAATAATAAAAATAATAGTAATAATAAAAATAATAAAAACTACCTCTAAAGCTTTCCTAAAAATAGATTGCCTCAAACAGGGCTCGAACCCGCAACCTCCCGTTCACTCACAAATACCCTTAACCATGACTCTATCGCCTCTTTTCTGAACTATTCCGAAACCCATTTGTATTTAACCCTCTTTTTATCATTTTGGCCCAAGTATCACAAGCCCAATTAACATTAACAATTCATTCTAGGTTAACAGTCCAATAACATTTAAATAGCCCAAGGGTTTGTAGGTTTAAGTCTGGAACTAGTAGAAAGGCAGTAAGATTAGAAACGGAAATAATTACGCAGATGGTGATCGTATCATCATCTCTTAACCCTCATTCTCATCATCGTATATTCACTGTAACGATTCGTCATCATCATCATTCATCATCATCCGGGTCATCATATCCTTATTATCATCATCATAAATATCACCTTCGTTCCTCGTTCATCATTATCATTACAGTTATAATCATAATCATAATTCTCGATCATAATCATAATTCTCAATCATAATCATGAATCATAACGTGTATCATAATTGAAGCGACCCGTCCTAATCCATCTGGACGAAGTCCATATCGATTACAAACGATTCACAATAGTTGATTACATCGTGAGGTACTTGACCTCTATATGATACATTTTACAAACATTGCATTCGTTTTTAAAAGACAAACTTGCTTTACATCGAAAGTTGACGGCATTCATACCATTTCATAATATATCCAACTATAATTGAATTAATAATAATCTTGATGAACTCAACGACTCGAATGTAACGTCTTTTGAAATATGTCATGAATGACTCAAAGTAATGTCTCTAATATGAGCTAATGCACAGCGGAAGATTTCTTTCATACCTGAGAATAAACATGCTTTCAAGTGTCAACCAAAAGGTTGGTGAGTTCATTAGTTTAACATAAATAATTATTTCCATCATTTAAATAGACCATACGATTTTCATTTCCATTTCTCATAAATATACGTCCCATGCTGATGTTTAAAGCTAAGGGGTATAAAATACTATTAAATTTTACAAGAAAATACTATTAAATACGATACAATTTTACACAAGATATTTATTTATTTAGAGAATGGATATACTTAAACCTTGCTACAACACTTATAGGCAGTGTACCTAATCGTACAGTAGTGTAGTTTTTAGTAAGTCCGGTTCGTTCCACAGGGAAAATCTTTAAACAAAGCTTAACGCTATATTAGTTTACTTTTATAAAAATACAAATATATATATAACTAATATTATTATTATAAAGGGAGTTTTTACCGTTTAATGACCGGTATGTCGATTTTAAAACTTTAGTCGTAGTTAAAACCAAATGTAAAATAATAAATAAATACAAGACTTAAATTAAAGCGTAAAGTAAATAACGATAATGAAATTGCGATAAATAAAAGTGCGATAAAATAAACTTGCAATAATTAAAAAGTACGAAAATTAAAGTGCAATTAAATACAATAACAATAAATAAAATGCGATAATTAGAAGTGCAATTAAATATAAAATAAAGGAAATAAAATATGAAATAAAATAATTATGCTTATTTAAACTTCCGTAATCATGATGTTTAACGTGTTGATTTTAGTTTTATGCCCATGGGTTAATTGTCCTTTGTCCTGGATTATTTAATATGTCCGTCTGATTTTTGTCCATAACAGTCCATCTGTCATAAATATAAAGTGCGAGTGTCCTCGTCAAATTATCCTTATACCCGAAGTTAAATATTCCAACTAATTGGGGACTTAAACTGTAACAAGATTTTAATACTTTGTTTAATAATTACACCAAGATGTCGACTGAGTGTAACCCAAGGTTTTAATATTTTGTTATCAATTATACCAAGTGTCCTTGTACATAATTTCACCCCTGTTTTAATTATTCTAGTGCCTATTAATCCATTCCCGTGTCCGGTTAAATGAACGATTATTCGTACATATAAATACCCCGCCCATCGTGTCCGGTCGAGTGTATATGGTAATTTATAGGGACGCCCAATTGTAAATCTTTATATTAACATTAACAAACTATCATTTAGTTAAACAAATATAAAGCCCATTAATAGCCCATAGTCTAATTTCCACAAGTATCGTTCTTTTGTCCAAACCCCAATTATGGTACAAAGCCCAATTACCCAATTTTAGTAATTAGCCCAACATCATGATTACTTCGGATTAAATAAGCATAATAATAACTTAGCTACGAGACATTAAATTAAAAAGGTTGAACATAACTTACAATGATTAAAAATAGCGTAGCGTTACACGGACAGAATTTCGACTTACACCCTTACAACATTTGCTAACATACCTTTATTATTAGGATTTAAAATTAAAATTAAAATATAAATTATATATATATATTTACGTATATATTGAGAGAGAGATAGATTATATATATTTTTTGCGATTAGAATTCGTTTGCTTTTATAGGGAGTTTCAGTTTTTGGGGCTCCGCGACTCGTGGCAATTTTTGCCTTCAAACTCCGCGAGTTGCGGAGTTTGAAAATACAGCTCACCCTCCTTTGGCTTCTTTCTTGCCGAAGATTTATAAATATATTATAATATATATATTAATTTTAAGAATTAATTATATATTATATTATATTTATGTACATAGTTGACTCGTAATTTTTAGTCCATTGCGTTGAGCGTTGAGAGTTGACTCATGTCCCGGTTCCGGATTTTCGAACATCCTTGCGTACAATTTTATATTTTGTACTTTGCATTTTGAATCTTTTACTCTTATAATTTCGAGACGTTTCTTATCAATAATTGGAACCTCTTTGATTGTATTTTGTACTTTTGAGCTTTTTGGACCTTTGCGTCTTCAATTCATCGAATCTGTCTTTTGTCTTCACCTTTTATTATTTAAACGAATATCACTTTTAAATAGAACAATTGCAACTAAAAGCTTGTCTTTCTTGAGGAATAATGCTATGAAATATATGTTCATTTTTAGCATTATCAAATATTCCCACACTTGAGTGTTGCTTGTCCTCAAGCAATATCGTCTTGAAATACTGGAATCACTTCTTTATTCTTCACACTTTGTACATCAGTGATTTCTATAAGGCGGTATAAACAATGGTAGTAACGATATTGTTTACAGTCCCACATGACTATAAAAATTTAGATCCATTAAGGAAATTGGATCTTTATGAAAACATTTGATCTTTTGAAAATTAAATCTAGCTTTTACCCTAGATAAGTTTTCCGGAATAACCCTTCACCGGTGTTTGCAAAATATTTTTGTGGGTTTGGTGGGTTTCAGATTGAAAGTTTTAGCTCAAAACTTATGGTTTTGTGTCACCCACTTGCTAACCTTGTATTTGGAAAGCAACACGTCCAGTTTACTTGTCCCGTATATTACCTTTCGGTAAACTACCGTCCGGTTGTAAAGGAAAGCGTTGAACAAGCAACTGTTAAGGCAATGTCCCCTGACATGCGTTTAATTATGGTCTATAACGTATCGGACGCAATTACTATCCTTGGTAGGAGCATTAGTAAAGCTCACCCTTATAATTTTTCGGTCTGGCACAAGGTCCTGTCTTTGACCACTATGCAACCACCGTTCTTACGGTTGACACCCGATTTAGTTCAGGTGACCTAATGAATTCCAGGTGAATTCCTAGGATTTTACGTTCAATGGTAATGAACGCATTGAAAATGGGTTTTTAGAAAACAAATCGGTTTGTAATTTTATCAAAATATTTTCTCGTTCAAGCTCGAGTTTAGATATCATTGAATTCCATGAGTTTGAATTCTCAATCTTTAAGGTCAATCTCTAGGATTGAGTAATATCAGGCTTAAAAGCTGATTTTTAATCTTTAAGGAGATTATCCTTTCTGGGGATCTGATTCATTAGTCTTATCCAGCTAATTTGCACGGTGCCCCCCCCATTGTACGAGATAAATCCATCTCATGGTTAGGATAAATCTGACCACTTGGCGACCCTGTTTGATGCTGAGGTCCGTGGATTTCCTGCTGATTTTAGTGATGACTTTTCTAGGTTTTTCGTCAACCTACAGCTGGTCTGGACGACAACTTCCTGACCTAAATCAAGAAGCGCGTGTCTTTTTCGGAAGACTTTACTTCCTTTTAATGATGGAATTGATTCATCGTGTAGATCCATCTTTCTTACAGTAAATCAGGTAAAACTTTTTAGTTTAGTCCAAAGCAAAAGTATTTTCAGTTATTTGTACAAAAATATGTGACATATGTTTTGAATAACTTGGAGAATTTTCCCACACTTGGCTTTTATTTTCCTTTTTATTGTCCTCTATTTCATTTTAAATGAATTTTAACATTTTGGTTTGTTTCTCAATTTATGTCATTTCCGAGGTAACAATAATTTCGGTGTTAACACCTAGTTTTATCGTTCATAAATATGTATAAACATGATTTTGAGTTCATTTAATTGAAAATTTTGAAAAATTTTACTAGAATTGGGTAGTCAGTATATAAGACTAGGGCTGTTCTTTATTATCAGAGAGCACTAGATTCTAATACAACTACTACTTTACTAGTATTTTTTTTAATGGTAACCAAGTGTTTAAGATAAAACCAAAGGCGTGGAAATAATTATCAGAATAATTATCAACCGCCAAGACCGATTTACAATCAAAACCAGAACTATAACCGAAATATTCCATACAACAACCAACAAGGTCCTAGCAATCAACAAGTATCCAATAATACTTACAACCAGCAAAGACCTAATTTTCAAAACAAACCACCACAACAAACCGATGATAAAAAGCCGAATTTAGAAGATATGATGACGAAGCTAGTTGAAACTCAAACGCAGTTTTTCACATCTCAGAAATAAACTAATGAACAAAATGCTCAAGCATTTAGAAATCAACAAGCTTCTATTCAAAATCTTTAACAAGAAGTAAGACACACGCCATCCTGTTACAGTCCTAGTAGGAATAAGCTCATTTTTCTCATTTGTAATGACAGTCATGCCACCCTTCTTAGGCACGCATTGAACTGGGCTTACCCATGGACAATTAACCCATGGGCATAAATTAAAATATGTATATATGTTTGCAGTTTATCTTATGTACACAACAGGGTAAAACAACGCATTTTCAAAGACTGACATTAAGTTCAGCAAAAGTAACTAATTTTGACGACAAGATGCAAAATATATGTGAAATAACAACAAGACGGAATGAACAAATGATATGCACCATTTATCATTCAGCAAGCAAACACAAATATGTTTGGAAACTTTGGTAAAATTTAATCATTTTCACACAAATCACCCTCAATAATTTAAATTGTTACTGATTTCTTGCAAATGAGGGCATTGCAAGATCTTAAGTGTGGGAAGGGGTTAAATTCTGTCGGATTTTTAAAATTTTTATCTTAAACACTTGGTTACCATTAAAAAAAATACTAGTAAAGTAGTAGTTGTATTAGAATCGAGTGCTCTCTGATAATAAAGAACAGCCCTAGTCTTATATACTGACTACCCAATTCTAGTAAAATTTTTCAAAATTTTCAATTAAATGAACTCAAAATCATGTTTATACATATTTATGAACGATAAAACTAGGTGTTAACACCGAAATTATTGTTACCTCGGAAATGACATAAATTGAGAAACAAACCAAAATGTTAAAATTCATTTAAAATGAAATAGAGGACAATAAAAAGGAAAATAAAAGCCAAGTGTGGGAAAATTCTCCAAGTTATTTAAAACATATGTCACATATTTTTGTACAAATAACTGAAAATACTTTTGCTTTGGACTAAACTAAAAAGTTTTACCTGATTTACTGTAAGAAAGATGGATCTACACGATGAATCAATTCCATCATTAAAAGGAAGTAAAGTCTTCCGAAAAAGACACGCGCTTCTTGATTTAGGTCAGGAAGTTGTCGTCCAGACCAGCTGTAGATTGACGAAAAACCTAGAAAAGTCATCACTAAAATCAGCAGGAAATCCACGGACCTCAGCATCAAACAGGGTCGCCAAGTGGTCAGATTTATCCTAACCATGAGAAGGATTTATCTCGTACAATGGGGGGGCACCGTGCAAATTAGCTGGATAAACTAATGAATCAGATCCCCAGAAAGGATAATCTCCTTAAAGATTAAAAATCAGCTTTTAAGCCTGATATTACTCAATCCTAGAGATTGACCTTAAAGATTGAGAATTCAAACTCATGGAATTCAATGATATCTAAACTCGAGCTTGAACGAGAAAATATTTTGATAAAATTACAAACCGATTTGTTTTCTAAAAACCCATTTTCAATGCGTTCATTACCATTGAACGTAAAATCCTAGGAATTCACCTGGAATTCATTAGGTCACCTGAACTAAATCGGGTGTCAACTGTAAGAACGGTGGTTGCATAGTGGTCAAAGACAGGACCTTGTGCCAGACCGAAAAATTATAAGGGTGAGCTTTACTAATGCTCCTACCAAGGATAGTAATTGCGTTCGATACGTTATAGACCATAATTAAAAGCATGTCAGGGGACATTGCCTTAACAGTTGCTTGTTCAACGCTTTCCTTTACAACCGGACGGTAGTTTACCGAAAGGTAATATACGGGACAAGTAAACTGGACATGTTGCTTTCCAAATACAAGGTTAGCAAGTGGGTGACACAAAACCATAAGTTTTGAGCTAAAATTTTCAAATCTGAAACCCACCAAACCCACAAAAATATTTTGCAAACACCGGTGAAGGGTTATTCCTGAAAACTTATCTAGGGTAAAAGCTATATTTAATTTTCAAAAGATCAAATGTTTTCATAAAGATCCAATTTCCTTAATGGATCTAAATTTTTATAGTCATGTGAGACTGTAAACCATATCGTTACTACCATTGTTTATACCGCCATATAGAAATCACTGATGTACAAAGTGTGAAGAATAAAGAAGTGATTCTAGTATTTCAAGACGATATTGCTTGAGGACAAGCAACGCTCAAGTGTGGAAATATTTGATAATGCTAAAAACGAACATATATTTCATAGCATTATTCCTCAAGAAAGACAAGCTTTTAGTTGCAATTGTTCTATTTAAAAGTGATATTCGTTTAAATAATAAAAGGTGAAGACAAAAGACAGATTCGATGAATTGAAGACGCAAAGGTCCAAAAAGCTCAAAAGTACAAAATACAATCAAAGAGGTTCCAATTATTGATAAGAAATGTCTCGAAATTACAAGAGTACAAGATTCAAAACGCAAAGTACAAAATATAAAATTGTACGCAAGGACGTTCGAAAATCCGGAACCGGGACATGAGTCAACTCTCAACGCTCGACGCAATGGACTAAAAATTACGAGTCAACTATGTACATAAATATAATATATATATAATTAATTCTTAAAATTAATATATATATTATAATATATTTATAAATCGTCGGCAAGAAAGAAGCCAAAGGAGGGTGAGCTGTATTTTCAAACTCCGCGACTCGCGGAGTTTGAAGGCAAAAATTGCCGCGAGTCGCGGAGCCCCAAAAACTGAAATTCCCTATAAAAGCAAACGAATTCTGATCGCAAAAAATATATATAATCTATCTCTCTCTCAATATATACGTAAATATATATATATAATTTTAATTTTAATTTTAATTTTAATTTTAATTTTAAATCCTAATAATAAGGGTATGTTAGCAAATGTTGTAAGGGTGTAAGTCGAAATTCTGTCCGTGTAACGCTACGCTATTTTTAATTATTGTAAGTTATGTTCAACCTCTTTAATTTAATGTCTCGTAGCTAAGTTATTATTATGCTTATTTAATCCGAAGTAATCATGATGTTGGGTGATAAGGCTAAAAAGGAACATATATTTCATAGCATTATTCCCCAAGAAATACAAGATTTTAGTTGCAATTGTTCCATTTTCAAGTAATATTCGTTTATATTAAATAAGTGCGAAGACAAAAGGCGAAAACGACGAATTGAAGACACAAAGGTCCAAAAAGCTCAAAAGTACAAGATACAATCAAAAAGGTTCAAATTATTGATGAGGAACGTCTAAAAATGACAAGAGTACAAGTTACAAAACGCAAAGTACACGATATAAAATTGTACGAAAGGACGTTCGAAAATCCGAAACCGGGACATGAGTCAACTCTCAACGCTCGACGCAACGGTGTAAAAATTACGAGTCAACTATGTACAAGAATAAAATATAATATTTAAATAATTCATAATAAGAATAATATTAAATAATAAAAAGTTGTTAATTGAGCATAGTTCAGGGGTCGTAAGCGAAAATTCAATTTAACATTTTGCCTATAAAAGGCGACGTATTACGATCAATTTGAGATAACTTTTTTTCGATCATTTTTTCTATCTTTTTCTTATTTTTCTATCTATCAATATCAATATCTATAATTTATATCTATAATTCTCTATCATAATGTTAATGTAATCAGATATAACAATAATCTTAATTTTAATTTTAAATTATGATAATAATAAGATTTATGATAGAGATCGTTTGAGTGTGTAAGTCGAAATTCTGTCCGTGTAACGCTACGCTATTTTTAATCATTGTAAGTTATGTTAAACCTTTTTACATTAATGTCTCGTAGCTAAGTTATTATTATGCTTATTTAAAATGAAGTAATCATGATGTTGGGCTAATTACTAAAATTGGGTAATTGGGCTTTGTACCATAATTGGGGTTTGGACAAAAGAACGACACTTGTGGAAATTAGACTATGGGCTATTAATGGGCTTTATATTTGTTTAACTAAATGATAGTTTGTTAATGTTAATATAAAGATTTACAATTGGGCGTCCCTATAAATTACCATATACACTCAATCGGACACGATGGGCGGGGTATTTATATGTACGAATAATCGTTCATTTAACCGGACACGGGAATGGATTAATAACCACTAGAATAATTAAAACAGGGGTGAAATTATGTACAAAGGACACTTGGTATAATTGATAACAAAATATTAAAACTTTGGGTTACACTCAGTCGACATCCTGGTGTAATTATTAAATAAAATATTAAAATCTTGTTACAGTTTAAGTCTCCAATTAGTTGGAATATTTAACTTCGGGTATAAGGATAATTTGACGAGGACACTCGCACTTTATATTTATGACTGATGGACTGTTATGGACAAAAACCAGACGGACATATTAAATAATCCAGGACAAAGGACAATTAACCCATGGGCATAAAACTAAAATCAACACGTCAAACATCATGATTACGGAAGTTTAAATAAGCATAATTCTTTTATTTCATATTTAATTTCCTTTATTTTATATTTAATTGCACTTCTAATTATCGCATTTTTTTATTGTTACTTTTATTTATTCGCACTTTTAATTATCGTACTTTTTAATTATCGCAAGTTTATTTTATCGCACTTTTATTATTCGCAATTTCATTATCGTTATTTACTTTACGCTTTAAATTAAGTCTTTTATTTATTTAATATTTTACATTAGGTTTTAACTGCGACTAAAGTTTTAAAATCGACAAACCGGTCATTAAACGGTAAAAACCCCCCTTTATAATAATAATATTACTTATATATATATGTTTGTATTTTTATAAAAGTAAACTAATATAGCGTTGAGCTTTGTTTAAAGATTTCCCTGTGGAACGAACCGGACTTACTAAAAACTACACTACTTTACGATTAGGTACACTGCCTATAAGTGTTGTAGCAAGGTTTAAGTATATCCATTCTATAAATAAATAAATATCTTGTGTAAAATTGTATCGTATTTAATAGTTTTTCCTTGTAAAAATTAATAGTATTTTATACCCCTCTGCTTTAACATCAAGTATTTTTGGCGCCGCTGCCGGGGACACGCCGAAGCGAAACGCCACATAAAAGTTTTTTTTTTTTTATTAAGTTTTATTTAGTTCTTGTAAAATATATATATTTAAAAAAAAAAAAAAAAAAACTCTTGAAGGTCTACTAAATGGTGATGATATACAAACACTAGGTGGTGAGTTGTAAAGTTAAAAATGATGTGTTAGTTTTTCCTTTATAAAAACCGAACCCCACAATTACTAAAGGTGCTACACGACGTTTTGTTAAAGGATTAGGAAGAATCACTTTTGAATTCTATATTTTGTTTGAATAAGAAGGTGGCTGACAAGAAAGGGACTTATATCATTATTGTATTATGCTATCTTTAATAACAAAAGTGAAACTTTGCTGTTGTTCTCGACTTCAACAACTCAACAGCTCATCATCTAGTCATTTCCCACTATCATAATTTATAAAGACAGCTCAACATAAAAAAAAAAAAAAAAAAAAATTGTAAAAAAAAAAAAGTTTTTTTTTAAGAAAAAAAAAATTCGTTTAAAAAAAAAAAAAATTGTAAAAAAAAACGTTTTTTTTTTAAGAAAAAAAAAATTCGTTTAAAAAAAAAAAAAAATTTATATATTTTTAAGATTTTGTCTATAAAAAAAATTATTTTAAGTTTTATTACCTTTAGTTTTTTTTAGACTATAGTCGCAACTTTTAGTATTAAGTATAGTTTTTGCCTTAGTATTTATTTTTACTTCTAGAATTTTTAGGCTTTGCCGTAAAATCCCTTAAGTGCTTATTCCTTAGACTAAGTTTTAGGCGCTTTAGAATTTTGCGACGCCATTTTTCGTACTACTTTCTTATTTTTATTTATCTTTCGACGCCGTTTACCTATGTATCAATTACAATTCCAATTAGTGATCTCCATTTGTAGTTTTAATTTTAAGATAGTGATAGTTATAAGGTTGGATTAATCGCGTGTTTTTAAGTCTTACAAGCCACTCTTCGCCTTTTTCATTTTTCGACACCTTTCGACGCGCAATCTATTTCTTCCTTATTTCTCGTCATTCTAGTTATAGGACATAGAATTTTATCTACTTCTTATCTAATATTTCTTAAACGAAAAGGAAAATTATCTAAGTGGTTAAGTTAATAGACGTTGACATTTTTCTGGTTCGTAGTAATAGTTGGATTTGTACGTGGACCGGGTTATTGGAGCCAAACAGTCCTCAATTATATTGAGACCAAACGAATCCTGCCCCTCTGCTGCATCTTTTGGCTATTCGAAACGTGGGCAAAATCAGAAAAGTCTATTAATTGGATAGCTTATATAAGTTTTTCTTATTATTTTTATAACTAATAGGATATTCTGTGAATGCACCGAGCAAGACGTTCACCACCTTTTGTACGTTCACCACCTGTAACTAGATCAAGACATTTAGCAAATATAACCGCCGTTGATTTTTCTTTAGAATCGTCATCCAGTCGACCAAGTACTTCAGTTCAAATTTCCGATAATCCATTTTTTGAACCCGACCTCACAATTGAGAATCCGGAGAATATTCAGGAACGGTTCGTAGATCCTGAACCACTAAACTTTCCCCCGGAACCACCAATCATTCAAACAGAGATTGTTGAGGAACGAACCATTAAATCAGAATCCTCTAGTGATTCCGATTCAACAAATTCAATTATGGAAAATCTAGAACCTCTAAGTATGGAAGACCGAATGAGAGCTAAACGCACTGGCCAAGGTCACGCAATTACTCATCCAGACATTAATGCGCCAGATTATGAAATCAAAGGACAAATTCTACACATGGTGACTAATCAATGCCAATTTAGTGGTGCGCCGAAGGAAGATCCAAATGAACATCTACGTACCTTTAATAGGATCTGCACACTATTTAAAATCCGAGAAGTGGAGGATGAACAGATATATCTCATGTTATTTCCCTGGACTTTAAAGGGAGAAGCCAAAGATTGGTTGGAATCGTTACCTGAAGGGGCGATTGATACATGGGATGTTTTAGTTGACAAATTTCTTAAACAATTCTTTCCTGCATCTAAAGCCGTAAGACTTCAAGCAGAAATTGTTACGTTTACACAGAAGCCAAATGAAACTCTATATGAGGCGTGGACAAGATATGGAAAGTTATTAAGAGGATGTCCGCAACATGGTTTAGACACGTGTCAAATAGTACAAATATTCTACCAAGGATGCGACATCACTACAAGGAAAGACATAGATATAGCAGCTGGTGGTTCTATTATGAAGAAAACCAAAACTGATGCTTACAAAATTATTGATAATACTGCTTCCCACTCACATGAGTGGCACCAAGAAAAAGATATCATTAGATCATCTAAAGCAGCTAGAGCCGATTCTAGCCATGACTTAGATTCCATTTCCGCAAAGATAGATGCTGTGGAACGACGAATGGAAAAGATGACTAAAGATATTCACTCAATACGAATTAGTTGTGAGCAGTGTGGAGGACCACATTTGACAAAAGATTGTCTCAGTATTGAATTAACAATGGAACAAAGAGAGAATATTTCATACATAAACCAAAGGCCTGGAAATAATTATCAGAATAATTATCAACCGCCAAGACCGATTTACAATCAAAATCAGAATTATAACCGAAATATTCCATACAACAACCAACAAGGTCCTAGCAATCAACAAGTATCCAATAATACTTACAATCAGCAAAGACCTAATTTTCAAAACAAACCACCACAACAAACCGATGATAAAAAGCCGAATTTAGAAGATATGATGACGAAGCTAGTTGAAACTCAAACGCAGTTTTTCACATCTCAAAAACAAACCAATGAACAAAATGCTCAAGCTTTTAGAAATCAACAAGCTTCTATTCAAAATCTGGAACAAGAAGTAAGTAACCTAGCAAGATTAATAGGTGAAAGAAAACCAGGAAGTCTACCTAGTGATACAAATGCTAATCCCCGAAATGAAACAGCTAAAGCCATTACCACAAGAAGTGGTACAACGCTTAAACCACCTGAAATACCTGTAACTTCTGATGAAGCTATTCCTACTCCACAAGAACCACAACCTAATCAAGATAAGGAAAAAGAACCGGTAGTTGAAAAGGTTAATGAAGATAACACAGTTAAGGATAAACCTTATGTTAAACCATACCAACCACCACTTCCTTACCCGAGTAAAATGAAGAAAGAGAAACTTGAAGCCGAGCAATCCAAATTCTTGGATATGTTTAAACAGATAAATGTAAATCTTCCTTTCATTGATGTGATTTCAGGAATGCCTAGATATGCTAAATTCTTGAAAGATCTAATCTCAAATAGAAAGAAAATGGAAGAACTCTCGACTGTTACCATGAATGCTAATTGTTCAGCAGTACTGTTGAATAAGATACCAGAAAAACTATCTGATCCAGGAAGTTTCACAATTCCATGTTTTCTGGGTAGTCTTAGTTCAATAGAAGCATTGGCAGACTTAGGTGCTAGTATAAATCTAATGCCGTATTCACTATACGCTAAACTAGACCTTGGAGAATTAAAACCAACCAGAATAAGCATACAACTAGCCGATAGATCAATAAAATATCCTAGAGGGATAATGGAGAACATGCTAGTTAAAGTTGGTACTTTAGTATTTCCAGTAGATTTTGTTGTTCTGGACATGGAAGAAGATTCTCAAGTTCCTCTCATATTAGGAAGACCATTCTTAAACACGGCTAAAGCAATGATAGACGTGTTCGGTAAGAAACTGACCCTAAGTATAGAGGATGAGAGTGTTACCTTTTCAGTTGATAGAGCAATGCAACAACCACAATCTGCAGATGATACATGTTATTATATTCAAACTATAGATGCACATGCAGAATTATTAGAAGAATTTCCAGAATTACAAGGAACAGGAGAATGTTCTTTAGGAGAAGGTAATGAACCAATTGATGAAGCTGAAATGTTAGCTACACTTATAGCTAATGGATATGAACCAAGAACAGAAGAAATTCAAATGCTAAAAGAAGAAGACAGATATCGATATAAATCATCGATAGAAGAACCTCCGAAATTAGAGTTAAAGCCACTTCCAAACCATTTGGAATACGCTTATTTACATGGTGAATCTGAATTACCTGTAATAATATCGTCTTCTCTTACTGAAAATGAAAAATCACAACTCATTTCTGTGTTAAAAGCTCATAAACCAGCCATTGCATGGAAGATTCATGATATTAAAGGAATAAGTCCTTCGTATTGCACACATAAAATCCTTATGGAAGAAGGTCATAAAACGTATGTGCAACACCAACGAAGACTAAATCCAAATATGCAAGATGTTGTTAAGAAAGAAATTATTAAACTGCTAGATGCAGGTTTAATTTATCCAATTTCCGATAGTCCATGGGTAAGCCCAGTTCAATGTGTACCTAAGAAGGGTGGCATGACTGTCATTACAAATGAGAAAAATGAGCTTATTCCTACTAGGACTGTAACAGGATGGCGTGTGTGTATTGATTATAGAAAATTAAATGACGCCACCAGAAAAGATCACTTTCCCTTACCTTTCATAGATCAAATGTTGGAAAGATTAGCCGGAAATAGTTACTATTGTTTTCTAGATGGATTTTCCGGATATTTTCAAATTCCAATAGCACCCGAAGACCAAGAGAAAACCACATTCACGTGCCCTTATGGTACTTTTGCTTACAAACGCATGCCATTTGGACTTTGCAACGCCCCTGCAACCTTTCAAAGGTGTATGATGGCGATTTTTCACGACATGATAGAAGAATGCATGGAAGTATTCATGGATGACTTTTCAGTCTTCGGTGATACATTTAAATCATGTCTAGTTAATCTGGAACGAATGCTAATTAGATGCGAAAAATCAAATCTAGTACTTAATTGGGAGAAATGCCATTTCATGGTTAAAGAAGGCATCGTTCTTGGACATAAAATTTCAAAAGAAGGAATTGAAGTGGATAGAGCTAAAGTAGATGTAATTGCTAAACTTCCACATCCCACCAATGTTAGAGGAGTTAGGAGTTTTCTAGGGCATGCCGGTTTTTACCGACGTTTCATAAAAGATTTTTCTAAAATTGCCACTCCTATGAATAAACTCCTAGAAAAGGATGCGCCATTCATCTTTTCAGATGAATGTATCAAATCTTTTAATATTCTTAAAGAGAAACTCACTAATGCACCAATCATGATAACACCAAATTGGAATCTACCATTTGAACTAATGTGCGATGCAAGTGATTTTGCAATGGGAGCCGTTTTAGGACAAAGGATTGAAAAACGATTTCAACCTATATATTATGCTAGTAAGACATTACAAGGAGCACAAACGAACTATACAACTACTGAAAAAGAACTCCTTGCTATTGTCTTTGCTTTTGACAAATTTCGATCATATCTCGTTCTAGCAAAAACGGTGGTCTATACCGACCATTCTGCTCTTAGATACCTATTTTCAAAACAAGATGCTAAACCACGATTAATTCGTTGGATCTTACTCTTACAAGAATTTGATATTGAAATCCGAGATAAAAAGGGAGCAGAAAACCTCGCAGCTGATCATCTTTCTCGTCTTGAAAATCCCGAATTAGAAGTTCTAAATGAATCAGCCATACAAGACAACTTTCCTGATGAATATCTATTGAAGATAGATTATAAAGAAATCCCATGGTTTGCAGACTATGCAAACTATTTAGTATGTGAATTCTTTGAAAAAGGATTATCGTACCAAAGATGAAAGAAATTCTTCAGTGATATAAAACACTATTTCTGGGAAGATCCACATCTGTTTAAAAGTTGTCCCGATGGAATAATACGCCGATGTGTATTTGGAGATGAAGCTAGTAAAATATTAAACCATTGTCATACAGGACCAACAGGAGGGCATTATGGGCCTCAACTAACAGCTAGAAAAGTTTATGAAGCTGGATTCTGTTGGCCTACAATTTACAAAGACACACACCTTCTTTGCAAATCCTGTGATGCTTGTCAAAGGGCCGGAAAAATAAGTCAACGTGATGAAATGCCACAAAATGTCATCCAAGTATGTGAAGTATTTGACATTTGGGGTATTGACTTTATGGGTCCATTTCCAAAATCTCATAATAATCTATATATACTCGTAGCCATTGATTATGTATCTAAATGGGCGGAAGCACAAGCTCTCCCAACTAACGATGCACGAGTTGTAGTCAACTTTTTAAAACGTCTTTTTGCAAGGTTTGGAACACCGAAAGCTTTAATAAGTGATCGGGGAACTCATTTTTGTAATAATCAACTTGAGAAAGTTCTCAAACGTTATGGAGTAACTCATAAAATCTCAACCGCATATCATCCACAAACAAGTGGACAAGTTGAAAATACCAACCGAGCTTTAAAACGTATTCTAGAGAAAACCGTAGGATCAAATCCGAAGGAATGGTCCATTAAATTGGAGGATGCACTCTGGGCTTTTAGAACAGCCTACAAAACTCCAATTGGAACCACACCTTTTAGACTTGTTTATGGAAAAGCATGTCATCTTCCAGTTGAAATTGAACACAAAGCATTTTGGGCTTTGAAATCATGTAATCTTGATTTACATGAAGCTGGACGTCTACGATTAAGTCAACTAAACGAATTAGAAGAATTAAGACATGAAGCATACGAAAATTCGTTAATCCATAAAGAAAGAACGAAGAAATGGCATGATAAAAGAATCAGAAGTTTAAAAGAATTTAAAGAAGGAGACAGAGTTCTTCTTTTCAATTCACGATTCAAGCTATTTCCTGGAAAATTGAAATCAAGATGGTCTGGACCATTCATAGTCAAAAGAGTTTTCCCATACGGAACGATAGAATTAATAAATTCAAATGGGATTGAATTTAAAGTTAATGGTCACAGAGTTAAACACTACATAGATAGTCCGATGGAATTCGACAATGAAGTTAATCATAATTTCGATACCACAGCTAACTAAGTGTGGGGAGAATCAAGTCTTTAAAGGATAATATGTATTTCTGTTAGAGTTAGATTGTCTGTTTTCATGTAGTTCTCGAAAATGGAACCCGAATGGTCTTTCCCTAGCAGACCCTAAAGAACTAGTCTTCTCCCCCCATTCTGAATTTTTATTTTTTTTAGGAAATGAAGACTGCCTGTGAACTAAACCATGGTCTAATGCTACACGCTTTGATCACTAAACGTAATAATGACATACTCCCGAGTGAATTAGTATCAGTAATCAGAGAAAGAATGGACGGAGTTAGAAAAGAATCCAGATGCGAAGATAATAAGTTACAATTTGGTAAAGGAAAATCAAAATCCGCAGCGAAAAGAAGAGCACGACACCTAGAACGATGTCACAAATGCGGAAAATGGTCACATGGAGGTAAATGTTCAAATAATCAAACCTATTCAAATACCGAATTTGTTACTTTATGCAGAGACGGACCGTTCATATGTTTAGAAGAAAAGACACTGAATGCTCGAGGTTACGCCTATGTAGCTATGGAAAACCAATTAAACCGACTATCTTATGAATGGGATAGATCATATAACTAAGAAATCTATTTCACAGGTATGTCTGTACAGTTTTTATTTTTATTTTTATTTTTAACCTTTTGATAATAAACGCTAATTTGTTCGCTAAAAAGTATTAAATTGGTATTGAATAAAATTAGGTTTGGCGACCGAAATTATTGATATCATTCAAAAATTTATTACATCACTGCGAAATTTAACGTTTATTCTTAAGGTATAAATATCTTTAATCAATCAACCCAAAATATTTCAAAAATTCGTCATGAGTTAAATTAGGTCTTGGAACCGAAATTACTTTACCGAAAAGAGGGGCGCATATTTTTGATAATATTTGATTGATTAAAGTGGGATAAAAAGCCAAAAAGATTTTTAATTTTATTTTTACCATATTTTTAAAATTAATATATAAATCTTAAATTAATATTGTAAACTTTGTAAAAACAATATATTTAAATTTGTAAATATTTGAAAAATTAATATAAGTTTGGTGTGAATTTATAATATGAATTTTTAAATTAAGTTTGGTGTGAATTTTTAATTTTTAAAATGTGAATTTTTTAATTTTATGCATTTCAAATTTTAAGTTTGGTGTGAATTTTTAATATTAATTTTAAATTTTATATTTAAATTGTGTGAATTTAAAAACAAAAATTTACTTTATCTCATTAAGTTAAAAATATGATTTTTAAAATTCGTCGTAAGTTGAAGACTAGGTCATTAAACCGAAATTGCTTTACCCGAGGGAGGGACGAGAACTTTTATTATCATTATTTTTAATCTTATTGATTTAAAGTATGCCAAAAAAATTAAAAAATCCAAAAATCTAAGCTTTTAAAACAATTGCTTGAAAATGACAAATTTTAAAATTTTGTCGAGGGACGGACTAGGGTATCGTTCCGAAACGCCCTCATTCTTAAAAGAAACAAATTTTTAAAATTAATTAATATTTGTTTTATAAGTTAAAGGTTTTATAAATAAAAAAAAAATAGTATGTATATATTTGTTTGTAGTTTATCTTACAAGACAGGGTAAAACAACGCGTTTTCAAAGACTGACATTAAGTTCAGCAAAAGCAAGTAATTTTGACGACAAGATGCAAAATATGTGTGAAATAACAAACAAGACGGAATAAACAAATGACGTGCACCATTTATCATTCAACAAACAAACAACAATATGTTTGAAACTTTGGTAAAATTTAATCACTTTTCTACGCTTATCACCCTCAATAATTTAAATTGTTACTGATTTCTTGCAAATGAGGGCATTGCAAGATCTTAAGTGTGGGAAGGGGTTAAATTCTTTCGGATTTTAAATTTTTTTTTTACTTTATACACTTGGTTACCATTAAAAATACTAGTAAAGCAGTAGTTGTATTAGAATCTAGTGCTCTCTGATAATAAAGAACAGCCCTAGTCTTATATACTGACTACCCAATTCTAGTAAAATTTTTCAAAATTTTCAATTAAATGAACTCAAAATCATGTTTATACATATTTATGAACGATAAAACTAGGTTTTAACACCGAAATTATTGTTACCTCGGAAAGGACATAAATTGAGAAACAAACCAAAATGTTAAAATTCATTTAAAATGTAATAGAGGACGATAAAAAGGAAAATAAAAGCCAAGTGTGGGAAAATTTACCAAGTTATCTTAAACATATGTCACATCTATCTGTAACAAATAACTAAAAATACTTTTGCTTTGGACTAAACTAAACTGTTTTACCCGATGAAAGAAAAGAAGAGATGGATCTACACGATGAATCAATTCCATCATTAAAAGGAAGTAAAGTCTTCCGAAAAAGACACGCGCTTCTTGATTTAGGTCATGAAGTTGTCGTCCAGATCAGCTGTAGGTTGACGAAAAATCTAGAAAAGTCATCACTAAAATCGGCTGGAAATCCACGGACCTCAGCATCAAACAGGGTCGCCAAGTGGTCAGATTTATCCTAACCATGAGAAGGATTTATCTCGTACAATGGGGGGGCACCGTGCAAATTAGCTGGATAAGACTAATGAATCAGATCCCCAGAAAAGGATAATCTCCTTAAAGATTAAAAATCAGCTTTTAAGACTAATATTACTCAATCCTTGAGATTGACCTTAAAGATTGAGAATTCAAACTCATGGAATTCGATGATATCTAAACTCGAGCTTGAACGAGAAAATATTTTGATCAAAAATTACAAACCGATTTATTTTCTGAAAAACTATTTTCAATGCGTTCATTACCATTGAACGTAAAATCCTAGGAATTCACCTGGAATTCATTAGGTCACCTGAACCAAATCGGGTGTCAACCGTAAGAACGGTGGTTGCATAGCATGGTCGGAGACAGGACCTTGTGCCAGACCAAAAAATCATAGGATGATCTTTACTATTGCTCCTACCAAGGATAGTTCTAGCATCCGACACGTTAAAAGACCATAATCATCTGCATGTCACGGGACATTGCCTTAACAGTTTCTTGTTCATCGCTTTCCTTTACAACCGGACGGTAGTTTACCGAAAGGTAATATACGGAACAAGTAAACTGGATGTGTGCTTTCCGATATCGGGATAGCAGTGGATTACACGAGCCTAAAAGTTTTAGCCAAAATAATGATCCACAAATATATTTTGCAACACCGATGATGGATCAAATCAGAAAACTTGTCTAGGGTAAAATCTAGCTTGAATTTTCAAAAGATCAAATGTTTTCATAAAGATCCAATTTCCTAAAGGATCTAAATTTTTATAGTCATGTGGGACTGTAAACCGCCTTTCAAATGTGCACTTTGCTTTGGAAACCGAAAGTAAATCGGCTATTTGATTGAAAGTGTCGTTGAACTAAACCCGAGGCAACTATAAAAGACACACCCACCTTTAACCACATCGTTACTACCATTGTTTATACCGCCGTATTGAAGTCACTGATGTACAAAGTGTGAAGAATAAAGAAGTGATTCAAGTGTTTTTCAAGACTATATTGCTTGAGGACAAGCAACGCTCAAGTGTGGGGATATTGATAAGGCTAAAAAGGAACATATATTTCATAGCATTATTCCCCAAGAAATACAAGATTTTAGTTGCAATTGTTCCATTTTCAAGTAATATTCGTTTATATTAAATAAGTGCGAAGACAAAAGGCAAAAACGGCGAATTGAAGACACAAAGGTCCAAAAAGCTCAAAAGTACAAGATACAATCAAAAAGGTTCAAATTATTGATGAGGAACGTCTAAAAATGACAAGAGTACAAGTTACAAAACGCAAAGTACACGATATAAAATTGTACGAAAGGACGTTCGAAAATCCGAAACCGGGACATGAGTCAACTCTCAACGCTCGACGCAACGGTGTAAAAATTACGAGTCAACTATGCACAAGAATAAAATATAATATTTAAATAATTCATAATAAGAATAATATTAAATAATAAAAAGTTGTTAATTGAGCATAGTTCAGGGGTCGTAAGCGAAAATTCAATTTAACATTTTGCCTATAAAAGGCGACGTATTACGATCAATTTGAGATAACTTTTTTTCGATCATTTTTTCTATCTTTTTCTTATTTTTCTATCTATCAATATCAATATCTATAATTCTCTATCATAATGTTAATGTAATCAGATATAACAATAATCTTAATTTTAATTTTAAATTATGATAATAATAAGATTTATGATAGAGATCGTTTGAGTGTGTAAGTCAAAATTCTGTCCGTGTAACGCTACGCTATTTTTAATCATTGTAAGTTATGTTCAACCTTTTTACATTAATGTCTCGTAGCTAAGTTATTATTATGCTTATTTAAAACGAAGTAATCATGATGTTGGGCTAATTACTAAAATTGGGTAATTGGGCTTTGTACCATAATTGGGGTTTGGACAAAAGAACGACACTTGTGGAAATTAGACTATAGGCTATTAATGGGATTTATATTTGTTTAACTAAATGATAGTTTGTTAATGTTAATATAAAGATTTACAATTGGGCGTCCCTATAAATTACCATATACACTCAATCGGACACGATGGGCGGGGTATTTATATGTACGAATAATCGTTCATTTAACCGGACACGGGAATGGATTAATAGCCACTAGAATAATTAAAACAGGGGTGAAATTATGTACAAAGGACACTTGGTATAATTGATAACAAAATATTAAAACTTTGGGTTACACTCAGTCGACATCCTGGTGTAATTATTAAATAAAATATTAAAATCTTATTGTATTTAATTGGACTTTAATTTTCGTACTTTTTAATTATCGCAAGTTTATTTTATCGCACTTTTATTTATCGCAATTTCATTATCGTTATTTACTTTACGCTTTAATTTAAGTCTTGTATTTATTTATTATTTTACATTTGGTTTTAACTGCGACTAAAGTTTTAAAATCGACAAACCGGTCATTAAACGGTAAAAACCCCCTTTATAATAATAATATTACTTATATATATATTTGTATTTTTATAAAAGTAAACTAATATAACGTTAAGCTTTGTTTAAAGATTTTCCCTGTGGAACGAACCGGACTTACTAAAAACTACACTACTGTACGATTAGGTACAGCAAAAATACTTGATGTTTAAAGCTAAGGGGTATAAAATACTATTAAATTTTACAAGAAAATACTATTAAATACGATACAATTTTACACAAGATATTTATTTATTTAGAGAATGGATATACTTAAACCTTGCTACAACTCTTATAGGCAGTGTACCTAATCGTACAGTAGTGTAGTTTTTAGTAAGTCCGGTTCGTTCCACAGGGAAAATCTTTAAACAAAGCTTAACGCTATATTAGTTTACTTTTATAAAAATACAAATATATATATATATATAAGTAATATTATTATTATAAAGGGGGTTTTTACCGTTTAATGACCGGTTTGTCGATTTTAAAACTTTAGTCGCAGTTAAAACCAAATGTAAAATAATAAATAAATACAAGACTTAAATTAAAGCGTAAAGTAAATAACGATAATGAAATTGCGATAAATAAAAGTGCGATAAAATAAACTTGCAATAATTAAAAAGTACGAAAATTAAAGTGCAATTAAATACAATAACAATAAATAAAATGCGATAATTAGAAGTGCAATTAAATATAAAATAAAGGAAATAAAATATGAAATAAAATAATTATGCTTATTTAAACTTCCGTAATCATGATGTTTGGCGTGTTGATTTTAGTTTTATGCTCATGGGTTAATTGTCCTTTGTCCTGGATTATTTAATATGTCCGTCTGGTTTTTGTCCATAACAGTCCATCAGTCATAAATATAAAGTGCGAGTGTCCTCGTCAAATTATCCTTATACCCGAAGTTAAATATTCCAACTAATTGGGGACTTAAACTGTAACAAGATTTTAATACTTTCCGGAATAACCCTTCACCGGTGTTTGCAAAATATTTTTGTGGGATTGGTGGGTTTCAGATTTGAAAGTTTTAGCTCAAAACTTATGGTTTTGTGTCACCCACTTGCTAACCTTGTATTTGGAAAGCAACACGTCCAGTTTACTTGTCCCGTATATTACCTTTCGGTAAACTACCGTCCGGTTGTAAAGGAAAGCGTTGAACAAGCAACTGTTAAGGCAATGTCCCCTGACATGCTTTTAATTATGGTCTATAACGTATCGGACGCAATTACTATCCTTGGTAGGAGCATTAGTAAAGCTCACCCTTATAATTTTTCGGTCTGGCACTAGGTCCTGTCTTTGACCACTATGCAACCACTGTTCTTACGGTTGACACCCGATTTAGTTCTGGTGACCTAATGAATTCCAGGTGAATTCCTAGGATTTTACGTTCAATGGTAATGAACGCATTGAAAATGGGTTTTTAGAAAACAAATCGGTTTGTAATTTTATCAAAATATTTCCTCGTTCAAGCTCGAGTTTAGATATCATTGAATTCCATGAGTTTGAATTCTCAATCTTTAAGGTCAATCTCTAGGATTGAGTAATATCAGGCTTAAAAGCTGATTTTTAATCTTTAAGGAGATTATCCTTTCTGGGGATCTGATTCATTAGTCTTATCCAGCTAATTTGCACGGTGCCCCCCCATTGTACGAGATAAATCCTTCTCATGGTTAGGATAAATCTGACCACTTGGCGACCCTGTTTGATGCTGAGGTCCGTGGATTTCCTGCTGATTTTAGTGATGACTTTTCTAGGTTTTTCGTCAACCTACAGCTGGTCTGGACGACAACTTCCTGACCTAAATCAAGAAGCGCGTGTCTTTTTCGGAAGACTTTACTTCCTTTTAATGATGGAATTGATTCATCGTGTAGATCCATCTTTCTTACAGTAAATCAGGTAAAACTTTTTAGTTTAGTCTAAAGCAAAAGTATTTTCAGTTATTTGTACAAAAATATGTGACATATGTTTTGAATAACTTGGAGAATTTTCCCACACTTGGCTTTTATTTTTCTTTTTATTGTCCTCTATTTCATTTTAAATGAATTTTAACATTTTGGTTTGTTTCTCAATTTATGTCATTTCCGAGGTAACAATAATTTCGGTGTTAACACCTAGTTTTATCGTTCATAAATATGTATAAACATGATTTTGAGTTCATTTAATTGAAAATTTTGAAAAAATTTACTAGAATTGGGTAGTCAATATATAAGACTAGGGCTGTTCTTTATTATCAGAGAGCACTAGATTCTAATACAACTACTACTTTACTAGTATTTTTTTTAATGGTAACCAAGTGTTTAAGATAAAAATTTTAAAAATCCGAAAGAATTTAACCCCTTCCCACACTTAAGATCTTGCAATGCCCTCATTTGCAAGAAATCAGTAACAATTTAAATTATTGAGGGTGATTTGTGTGAAAATGATTAAATTTTACCAAAGTTTCCAAACATATTTGTGTTTGCTTGCTGAATGATAAATGGTGCATATCATTTGTTCATTCCGTCTTGTTGTTATTTCACATATATTTTGCATCTTGTCGTCAAAATTAGTTGCTTTTGCTGAACTTAATGCCAGTATTTGAAAATGCGTTGTTTTACCCTGTTGTGTACATAAGATAAACTGCAAACATATATACATATTTTTGAAGTTTGGTATATTACCCTACATTCAAAAAATTATTTAAAATCTAAGAATAAAAGTTAGAAAATTATAAAAACTATTACAATATTAACATAAGTATTAAACGTATCAACATTACAAATTACAAAATAAATAAAACTAAGTAGACTAGGGATGATACTGATACCAGTAGGGGTTCCATGCATAACCATAGGTGCTATAAAATGCTTCGGCTGGGTTATACGTAAGATACGGTGGTTGAATCTCTATAGACCAGGGAGGGAATATGGGCTTTTGAGTAGGAATATAGTTTCTACCTATATGTTGGCAATAAGCTATGATTTGGTTTTGATGAACTTGCCAATCTTCAAATGCTCTATGTCTAGCATTTTCGTACTCCTGTGAAGCTATAAACCTTTGCATTTCTTGCATTTCATTTCCCCCCTCCTACATCACCTTGCTGTTGGTTTCTCTCAACCTGTGGATGTCTACCATGGTATTGTACTGCGGCGTTATTTCGCCTCTTCAAAACTTTCGCACCATGGTATACATTTAAACCTATTGTATCGCGGGGTTCTGGTTCTTCGACTAATAATCCCCCCGACTTATATCCACACCGAGATATTCAGCAATCAAAGTAATAAATATACCACCTCCTATTATGCTATGCGGTCTCATCCCCCTAACCATAGCTGATAAATAATAACCCACACAATAAGGTATACTTACAGCACTTTGTGGGTCTCGAATACACATATGGTAAAACAAATCATGTTCATTTACCTTTTCCTTGTTCTTACCTCTTTGTGTAATCGAATTAGCTAAAAACCTATGAATTACTCTTAATTCAGCTCTATCTATATCCAAATAAGAGTAATTTCCCCCTTTGAATCGGTGATGGCTTGTCATTTGACTCCATACACCATGTGTATCAAAATTTTCATCTATCTTTCTACCATTTAGTATCAACCCTCTACAATCGGCAGATGCTAACTCCTCAGGCGTATATATACGTAAAGCCTGAGCCATGTCTAGTAAAGACATGTGGCGCATCGAACCTCCTAACAAAAATCTAATAAAAGATCGATCGGTTAAACTAGCTACCCGATCATTTAATTCTATACTACACAACAATTCTTCACACCATACTTTATATACAGGTCTACGCATGGTAAATAAACGTACCCAGTCGTTAAAAGTAGAATTACCATACCTCTGTGCAAGTAATTCCCTAATTGGCCCGGCCAATTCTACAGCTTCTAATGGTCCCCATTCTATGACCCTAGGTACCTCAACAACTTTAGAATGAAGAGTATGCAAACCCCTTTGGTATTTTGGATAATCTATCCAAAGTCTGTCAAATCTCAGGTTCGGGTGCAAATCTTCCAAGTGCATATCAGAAAATGTCATGACTGGATGAGGTATATCTTGTTTGTAGTAGTTATCCACCTCCTGTTGTTCCGCATTCTCAGCAGGAGCATTGCGAGCTTGGGATGAAGATTCACCCCTTTAAGTCTGCAAAACACATCAAACACAATTTTTGTGCATCCAAATATGCATTAGTGTCAGCAAAATCATCAATCAAAATAATTACAATGACATGATCAATTTATATCAAACTTAAGCTCATTTTCATATTTTCATCAAATCTACACTTTTTCAAATAAGCATATACGAAAATGTTCGCCAAGTTCATAAGCATTCAACTCAAATAACATGCCAAAATAATCATCACTAGCAATTAAACAAGTTTCAAATGGAATTATCTCTCAAAAATCAAGTTCATGAATTTTAGACTTGAAAAAGTCCACTTTAATTCTCAAAATCATGTTTAGGCTCAAAGTTTGGATCATTTAACTACCTAAACATGTTACACTACTTAATTTAGCAACAATTCATGACAAAAATCGGTCATAACCTGTTTATATCAAAAAGCCCCAAATTGCTCAAGAACACAAACCCTAGATTACTCAAAATTTGAAGTTAAAGGCTTCTAATCATGTTAAATAGCATCAATCTAGGTTATACAAGCATAATACATAAACAATTTAAGCATAATTACACTAAAAAGCATCAAAATCAAATTGGAAAAAAATTGCTCAAGAACACTAATTTTCGGATTAAATGGTGTTTAGGTGTAGAAATTTACCGTTTTTCTTGAGTAATTCCTTGATAGCATCCTTCTCAACATGATTTTAGTAAAAGATTTGATGATTAACGGTTAAAAATTGTGATTTTAGAGGTGTTTTCTCGGGTTTTTGCGCAGTATTTTCGGGTTTATTTTCGCTGTATGTGTGGTGTGGGTTGGGGACTGATCAGTTCTGCCCCTTTTATTTTTTTCGGTATTTTTGGAACTCCGCGAGTCGCGGTGTTTTTCGCTTCCAAACTCCGCGAGTCGCGGAGTTTGTATATATATATTTTTTTACACAACCTTAACTTGTAAAACAAATATAAAATAAATTTAAAATTTTGTTTTCCTTTGTTTTAGGACGAGGTTGTTTCGGATCGATGTCCTAGTCCGTCCTTCGACAAAATTTTAAAATTTGTCTTTTTCAAGCGATTGTTTTAAAAGCTTAGATTTTTTTTTTTTAGTTTTTTTAATGTTTTTGGCATACTTTAATTCAATAAGATTAAAAATAATGATAATAAAAGTTCTCGTCCCTCCCTCGAGTAAAGCAATTTCGGTTCAAAGACCTAGTCTTCAACTTACGATGAATTTTAAAAATCATATTTTTAACGTAGCGAGATAAAGCAAATTTTTGTTTTTAAATTCACACAACTTAAATATAAAATTCAAAATTAATATTAAAAATTCACACCAAACTTAAAATTTGAAATGCATAAAATTAAAAATTCATATTTAAAAATTAAAAATTCACACCAAACTTAATTTAAAAATTCATATTATAAATTCACACCAAACTTATATTATATTTTTCAAATATTTACAATTTTAAATATATTGATTTTACAAAGTTTACAATATTAATTTAAGATTTATATATTAATTTTAAAAACATGGTAAAAATAAAATTAAAAATCTTTTTGGCTTTTTATCCCACTTTAATCAATCAAATATTATCAAAAATATGCGCCCCTCTTTTCGGTAAAGTAATTTCGGTTCCAAGACCTAATTTAACTCATGACGAATTTTTGAAATATTTTGGGTTGATTGATTAAAGATATTTATACCTTAAGAATAAACGTTAAATTTCGCAGTGATGTAATAAATTTTTGAATGATATCAATAATTTCGGTCGCCAAACCTAATTTTATTCAATACCAATTTAATACTTTATAGCGAACAAATTAGCGTTTTTTATCAAAAGGTTAAAAAAAAAAAAAAAAAAAAACTGTACAGACTTACCTGTGAGATAGTATTCTTTAGTTATATGATCTATCCCATTCATAAGATAGTCGGTTTAATTGGTTTTCCATGGCTACATAGGTGTAACCTCGAGCATTCAGTGTCTTTTCTTCTAAACATATGAACGGTCCGTCTCTGCATCAAGTAACAAATTCGGTGTTTGAATAGGTTTGATTATTTGAACATTTACCTCCATGTGACCATTTTCCGCATTTGTGACATCTTTCTAGGTGTCGTGCTCTTCTTTTCGCTGCGGATTTTGATTTTCCTTTACCAAATTGTAACTTATTATCTTCGCATCTGGATTCTTTTCTAACTCCGTCCAATCTTTCTCTGATTACTGATACTATTTCACTCGGAAGTGTGTCATTATTACGTTTAGTGATCAAAGCGTGTAGCATTAGACCATGGTTTAGTTCACAGGCAGTCTTCATTTGCTAAAAAAAATAAAAATTCAGAATGGGGGGAGAAGACTAGTTCTTTAGGGTCTGCTAGGGAAAGACCGTTCGGGTTCCATTTTCGAGAACTACACGAAAACAGACAATCTAACTCTAACAGAAATACATATTATCCTTTAAAGACTTGATTCTCCCCACACTTAGTTAGCTGTGGTGTCGAAATTGTGATTAACTTCGTTGTCAACTTCCATCGGACCATGTATGTAATGTTTAACTCTGTGACCATTAACTTTAAATTCAATCCCATTTAAATTTATTAATTCTATCGTTCCGTATGGGAAAACTCTTTTGACTATGAATGGTCCAGACCATCTTGATTTCAATTTTCCAGGAAATAGCTTGAATCGTGAATTGAAAAGAAGAACTCTGTCTCCTTCTTTAAATTCTTTTGAACTTCTGATTCTTTTATCATGCTATTTCTTTGTTCTTTCTTTATAGATTAACGAATTTTCGTATGCTTCATGTCTTAATTCTTCCAATTCGTTTAGTTGACTTAACCGTAGACGTCCAGCTTCATGTAAATCAAGATTACATGTCTTCAAAGCCCAAAATGCTTTGTGTTCAATTTCTACTGGAAGATGACGTGCTTTTCCATAAACAAGTCTAAAAGGTGTGGTTCCAATTGGAGTTTTGTAGGCTGTTCTAAAAGCCCAGAGTGCATCCTCTAATTTAATGGACCATTCCTTCGGATTTGATCCTACGGTTTTCTCTAGAATACGTTTTAAAGCTCGGTTGGTATTTTAAACTTGTCCACTTGTTTGTGGATGATATGAGGTGGAGATTTTATGAGTTACTCCATATCTTTTAAGAACTTTCTCAAGTTGATTATTACAGAAATGAGTACCCCGATCACTTATTAAAGCTTTTGGTGTTCCAAACCTTGCAAAAAGACGTTTTAAAAAGTTGACTACAACTCGTGCATCGTTAGTTGGGAGAGCTTGTGCTTCCACCCATTTAGATACATAATCAATGGCTACGAGAATATAGAGATTATTATGAGATTTTGGAAATGGACCCATAAAGTCAATACCCCAAATGTCAAATACTTCACATACTTGGATGACATTTTGTGGCATTTCATCACGTTGACTTATTTTTCCGGCCCTTTGACAAGCATCACAGGATTTGCAAAGAAGGTATGTGTCTTTGTAAATTGTAGGCCAATAGAATCCAGCATCATAAACTTTTCTTGCTGTTAGTTGAGGCCCATAATGCCCTCCTGTTGGTCCTGTGTGACAATGGTTTAATATTTTACTGGCTTCATCTCCGAATACACATCGGCGTATTATTCCATCTGGACAACTTTTAAACAAATGTGGGTCTTCCCAAAAATAGTGTTTTATATCACTGAAGAATTTTTTTCGTCTTTGGTACGATAATCCTTTTTCAAGGAATCCATAAACTAAGTAGTTTGCATAGTCTGCAAACCATGGAATTTCTTTATAATCTATCTTCAATAGATATTCATCAAGAAAGTTGTCTTGTATGGCCGATTCATTTAGAACTTCTAACTCAGGATTTTCAAGACGAGAAAGATGATCAGCGGCGAGATTTTCTGCTCCTCTTTTATCTCGGATTTCAATATCAAACTCTTGTAAGAGTAAGATCCAACGGATTAATCTTGGTTTAGCATCTTGTTTTGAAAATAGGTATCTAAGAGCAGAATGGTCGGTATAGACCACCGTTTTTGCTAGAACGAGATATGATCGAAATTTGTCAAACGCAAAGACAATAGCAAGGAGTTCTTTTTCAGTAGTTGTATAGTTCGTTTGTGCTCCTTGTAACGTCTTACTAGCATAATATATAGGTTGAAATCGTTTTTCAATCCTTTGTCCTAAAACGGCTCCCATTGCAAAATCACTTGCATCGCACATTAATTCAAACGGTAGATTCCAATTTGGTGTTATCATGATCGGCGCATTAGTGAGTTTCTCTTTAATAATATTAAAAGATTTGATACACTCATCTGAAAAGATGAATGGAGCATCCTTTTCTAGGAGTTTATTCATAGGAGTGGCAATTTTAGAAAAATCTTTTATGAAACGTCGGTAAAAAACCGGCATGCCCTAGAAAACTCCTAACTCCTCTAACATTGGTGGGATGTGGAAGTTTAGCAATTACATCTACTTTAGCTCTATCCACTTCAATTCCTTCTTTTGAAATTTTATGTCCAAGAACGATGCCCTCTTTAACCATGAAATGGCATTTCTCCCAATTAAGTACTAGATTTGATTGTTCGCATCTAATAAGCATTCGTTCCAGATTAACTAGACATGATTCAAATGTATCACCGAAGACTGAAACGTCATCCATGAAAACTTCCATGCATTCTTCTATCATGTCATGAAAAATCGCCATCATACACCTTTGAAAGGTTGCAGGGGCGTTGCAAAGTCCAAATGGCATGCGTTTGTAAGCAAAAGTACCATAAGGGCACGTGAATGTAGTTTTCTCTTGGTCCTCGGGTGCTATTGGAATTTGAAAATATCCGGAAAATCCATCTAGAAAATAATAGTAACTATTTCCGGCTAATCTTTCCAACATTTGATCTATGAATGGTAAGGGAAAGTGATCTTTTCTGGTGGCGTCATTTAATTTTCTATAATCAATACACACACGCCATCCTGTTACAGTCCTAGTAGGAATAAGCTCATTTTTCTCATTTGTAATGACAGTCATGCCACCCTTCTTAGGAACGCATTGAACTGGGCTTACCCATGGACTATCAGAGATTGGATATATCAAGCCTGCATCTAGCAGTTTAATAATCTCTTTCTTAACTATTGATAATGCTAAAAACGAACATATATTTCATAGCATTATTTCTCAAGAAAGACAAGCTTTTAGTTGCAATTGTTCTATTTAAAAGTGATATTCGTTTGAATAATAAAAGGTGAAGACAAAAGACAGATTCGACGAATTGAAGACTTAAACGACCAAAAAGCTCAAAAGTACAAAATACAATCAAAGAGGTTCCAATCATTGATAAGAAACGTCTCGAAATTACAAGAGTACAAGATTCAAAACGCAAAGTACAAGATATTAAATTGTACTCAAGGACGTTCGAAAATCCGGAACCGGGACATGAGTCAACTCTCAACGCTCGACGCAATGGACTAAAAATTACGAGTCAACTATGCACATAAATATAATATAATATATAATTAATTCTTAAAATTAATATATATATATATTATAATATATTTATAAATCGTCGGTAAGAAAGAAGCCAAAGGAGGGTGAGCTGTATTTTCAAACTCCGCGACTCGCGGAGTTTGAAGGCAAAAGTTGCCCGAGTCGCGGAGTACCCCTGAACTCAATTCCCTATAAAGCCAACCGAATTCTGATCATTTTCAAATCGATAATCTATCTCTCTCAATATATACGTAAATATATATATATAATTTATTTATATTTTAATTTTAATTTTAATTTTAAATCCTAATAATAAGGGTATGTTAGCAAATGTTGTAAGGGTGTAAGTCGAAATTCTGTCCGTGTAACGCTACGCTATTGTAAGTTATGTTCAACCTTTTTAATTTAATGTCTCGTAGCTAAGTTATTATTATGCTTATTTAATCCAAAGTAATCATGATGTTGGGCTAATTATTAAAATTGGGTAATTGGGCTTTGTACCATAATTGGGGTTTGGACAAAAGAACGACACTTGTGGAAATTAGACTATGGGCTATTAATGGGCTTTATATTTGTTTAACTAAATGATAGTTTGTTAATGTTAATATAAAGATTTACAATTGGGCGTCCCTATACATTACCATATACACTCGATCGGACACGATGGGCGGGGTATTTATATGTACGAATAATCGTTCATTTAACCGGACACGAGAATGGATTAATAGCCACTAGAATAATTAAAACAGGGGTGAAATTATGTACAAGGACACTTGGTATAATTGATAACAAAATATTAAAACCTTGGGTTACACTCAGTCGACATCCTGGTGTAATTATTAAACAAAGTATTAAAATCTTGTTACTGTTTAAGTCCCCAATTAGTTGGAATATTTAACTTCGGGTATAAGGATAATTTGACGAGGACACTCGCACTTTATATTTATGACTGATGGACTGTTATGGACAAAAACCAGACGGACATATTAAATAATCCAGGACAAAGGACAATTAACCCATGGGCATAAAACTAAAATCAACACGTGAAACATCATGATTACGGAAGTTTAAATAAGCATAATTCTTTTATTTCATATTTAATTTCCTTTATTTTATATTTAATTGCATTTCTAATTATCGCATTTTTATTGTTATTGTATTTAATTGCACTTTTAATTATCGTACTTTTTAATTATCGCAAGTTTATTTTATCGCACTTTTATTATTCGCAATTTCATTATCGTTATTTACTTTACGCTTTTAATTAAGTCTTGTATTTATTTATTATTTTACATTTGGTTTTAACTGCGACTAAAGTTTTAAAATCGACAAACCGGTCATTAAACGGTAAAAACCCCCCTTTATAATAATAATATTACTTATATATATATTTGTAAAAGTAACTAATATAGCGTTAAGCTTTGTTTAAAGATTTTCCCTGTGGAACGAACCGGACTTACTAAAAACTACACTACTGTACGATTAGGTACACTGCCTATAAGTATTGTAGGAAGGTTTAAGTATATCCATTCTCTAAATAAATAAATATCTTGTGTAAAATTGTATCGTATTTAATAGTATTTCCTGCTGAAATTTAAAGCTATTTTATATACACCTCGCATAACATCAAGTATTTTTTTGGCGCCGCTGCCGGGGAACAATTTAGCTTAAAATCCGGAAGCGCACCGCTAATTAAAAAAAAAAGATTTTTAGTTTACTTTTATTAAAATTTGTTTTTATAATAATACGTTTTTGTAAAAAAAAATACATTTTTAATTATTCGAAAATATAAAAAGAAAACAAAAATATAAGTATTTTTAAGATTTTGTTAAATATTTAAGTTTTATAAAGTTTCTTTATTTTTATTTTATAAAAATATAAGTTTTATTTAAGTATTTTGTTTTTATTTAAAAAAAACCGAAAAAAATATATATATAAATCTAGTTTTAAGATTTTTATTTATAAAATTATAAAGTAGTTCTATTTTTATTCTAGTTTTTAAAATATAAGTTTTTATTATATAAATATTTTAGATTTTAAAACAGAAAATAAAAAATAAAAAAATAAAAAAGAAAAACGCGTCGAATTTCAAAACTGTACCTGAGTTGAATTTTGAAACCCCGCGACTCGCGGAGTTTGAAGCATCGAATACCGCGACTCGCGGAGCAGACCTGACACGGGTACACAGGAACCCTAATTCGCATTAATTACGGGTTTTATTAATTTTAATTAATTTTAAACCCTAATTAGTTTATTTATATTATATTGTTTAGTTTAGTTTTTATTTATTTGTTTTATTTAGTTAAATTAGTTTAAATAAAATATAAAATTAATAGTTTTAATAAATAAATAATATAAAAATAATATTTTTATAAAAATTGTACTTTTTACAACTTTTTGTATATTTTTATATTTTGTCCTTTTTTAATTGTTTTAGCGTAATATTTGTATTTATAGCTCATATTTAGTTTTAAACTTAGTTTTTGCCATAGTTATTTTTACTTCTAGATTTTTAGGCTTTGCCGTAAAATTACTTAAGTGCTTTTTCTTTAGACTAAGATTTAAGTGCTTTAGAATTTTGCGACACCTTTTTAAGTTTTAGTTTCTTTTTAAGTTATTTCCATTTGGGATATAGTTTTTCCTGTAAGCTTTAATTTTTTTAGACGACTTTTACCTATGTATCAATTATCATTCTAATTAGTAATCTCAATTTGCGATTATAATTTTAAGTTAGTTGTAGTAATAAGGTTAGGTTAGTCAAGTGTTTTTAAGTGTTATAAGTTTCTTTTATTTTTCCGTCACCTTTTATTTTTCAACCATTTTTCTTTTTCGACGAACTCTTTTTCTTTCTTATTTCTCGCTATTCTAGTTTTAGGACATAGATTTTTATTCTACTTCTTATCTAAATTTTTTAAAATTACGAAAATTTATTTTAAGTGGTTAAATTGATAGACATCAAAATTCTCTGGTTCGTAGTAATAGTTGGATATGTACGTGGACCGGGTTATTGGAGCCAAACAGTCCTCAATTATATTGAGACCAAACGAATCCTGCCCCTCTGCTGCATCTTTTGGCTATTTGAAACGTGGGCAAAATCAGAAAAGTCTATTGATTGGATAACTTATTATAATTTTTCTTTCCTTTTAAAAACTAATAGGATATTCAGTGAATGCACCGAGCAAGACGTTCACCACCGTTTGTACGTTCACCACCTGTAACTAGATCAAGACATTTAGCAAATATTACTGCCGTTGATTTTTCTTTAGAATCGTCATCCAGTCGACCAAGTACTCCAGTTCAAATTTCCGATAATCCATTTTTTGAACCCGACCTCACAATTGAGAATTCGGAGAATATTCAGGGACGATTCATAGATCCTGAACCACTAAACTTTCCTCCGGAACCACCAATCATTCAAACAGAGATTGTTGAGGAACGAACCATTAAATCAGAATCTTCTAGTGATTCCGATTCAACATATTCAATTATGGAAGTAACAGAACCATTAAGTATGGAAGACCGAATGAGAGCTAAACGCACTGGCCAAGGTCACGCAATTACTCATCCAGACATTAATGCGCCAGATTATGAAATCAAAGGACAAATTCTACACATGGTGACTAATCAATGCCAATTTAGTGGTGCGCCGAAGGAAGATCCAAATGAACATCTACGTACCTTTAATAGGATCTGCACACTATTTAAAATCCGAGAAGTGGAGGATGAACAGATATATCTCATGTTATTTCCCTGGACTTTAAAGGGAGAAGCCAAAGATTGGTTGGAATCGTTACCTGAAGGGGCGATTGATACATGGGATGTTTTAGTTGAAAAATTTCTTAAACAATTCTTTCCTGCATCTAAAGCCGTAAGACTTCAAGGAGAAATTGTTACGTTCACACAGAAGCCGAATGAAACTCTATATGAGGCGTTGACAAGATTTAGAAAGTTATTAAGAGGATGTCCGCAACATGGTTTAGACACCTATCAAATAGTACAAATATTCTACCAAGGATGCGACATCACTACAAGGAAAGACATAGATATAGCAGCTGGTGGTTCTATTATGAAGAAAACTGAAACTGATGCTTACAAAATTATTGATAACACTGCTTCCCACTCACATGAGTGGCACCAAGAAAAATATATCGTTAGATCATCTAAAGCAGCTAGAGCCGATTCTAGCCATGACTTAGATTCCACTTCCGCAAAGATAGATGCTGTTGAGAGACGAATGGAAAAGATGACTAAAGATATTCACTCAATACGAATTAGTTGTGAGCAGTGTGGAGGACCACATTTGACAAAAGATTGTCTCAGTATTGAATTAACAATGGAACAAAGAGAGAATATTTCATACATAAACCAAAGGCCTGGAAATAATTATCAGAATAATTATCAACCGCCAAGACCGATTTACAATCAAAACCAGAATTATAACCGAAATATTCCATACAACAACCAACAAGGTCCTAGCAATCAACAAGTATCCAATAATACTTACAACCAGCAAAGACCTAATTTTCAAAACAAACCACCACAATAAACCGATGATAAAAAGCCGAATTTAGAAGATATGATGACGAAGCTAGTTGAAACTCAAACGCAGTTTTTCACATCTCAAAAACAAACTAATGAATAAAATGCTCAAGCATTTAGAAATCAACAAGCTTCTATTCAAAATCTGGAACAAGAAGTAAGTAACCTAGCAAGGTTAATAGGTGAAAGAAAACCGGGAAGTCTACCTAGTGATACAAATGCTAACCCCCGGAATGAAACAGCTAAAGCCATTACCACAAGAAGTGGTACCACACTTAAACCACCTGAAATACTTGTAACTTCTGATGAAGCTATTCCTACTCCACAAGAACCACAACCTGATCAAGATAAGGAAAAAGAACCGGTAGTTGAAAAGGTTAATGAAGATAACACAGTTAAGGCTAAACCTTATGTTAAACCATACCAACCACCACTTCCTTACCCGAGTAAAATGAAGAAAGAGAAACTTGAAGCCGAGCAATCCAAATTCTTGGATATGTTTAAACAGATAAATGTAAATCTTCCTTTCATTGATGTGATTTCAGGAATGCCTAGATATGCTAAATTCTTGAAAGATCTAATCTCAAATAGAAAGAAAATGGAAGAACTCTCGGCTGTTACCATGAATGCTAATTGTTCAGCAGTGCTGTTGAATAAGATACCAGAAAAACTATCTGATCCAGGAAGTTTCACAATTCCATGTTTTCTGGGTAGTCTTAGTTCAATAGAAGCATTGGCAGACTTAGGTGCTAGTATAAATCTAATGCCATATTCACTATATGCTAAACTAGACCTTGGAGAATTGAAACCAACCAGAATAAGCATACAACTAACCGATAGATCAATAAAATATCCTAGAGGGATAATGGAGAACATGCTAGTTAAAGTTGGTACTTTAGTATTTCCAGTAGATTTTATTGTTCTGGACATGGAAGAAGATTCTCAAGTTCCTCTCATATTAGGAAGACCATTCTTAAATACGGCTAAAGCAATGATAGACGTGTTCGGTAAGAAATTGACCCTAAGTATAGAGGATGAGAGTGCTACCTTTTCAGTTGATAGAGCAATGCAACAACCACAATCTGCAGATGATACATGTTATTATATTCAAACTATAGATGCACATGCAGAATTATTAGAAGAATTTCCAGAATTACAAGGAACAGGAGAATGTTCTTTAGGAGAAGGTAATGAACCAATTGATGAAGCTGAAATGTTAGCTACACTTATAGCTAATGGATATGAACCAACAACAGAAGAAATTCAAATGCTAAAAGAAGAAGACAGATATCGATACAAATCATCGATAGAAGAACCACCGAAATTAGAGTTAAAGCCACTTCCAAACCATTTGGAATACGCTTATTTACATGGTGAATCTGAATTACCTATAATAATATCGTCTTCTCTTACTGAAAATGAGAAATCACAACTCATTTCTGTGTTGAAAGCTCATAAACCAGCCATTGCATGGAAGATTCATGATATTAAAGGAATAAGTCCTTCGTATTGCACACATAAAATCCTTATGGAAGAAGGTCATAAAATGTATGTGCAACGCCAACGAAGACTAAATCCTAATATGCAAGATGTAGTTAAGAAAGAGATTATTAAACTGCTAGATGCAGGTCTAATTTATCCAATCTCTGATAGTCCATGGGTAAGCCCAGTTCAATGCGTGCCTAAGAAGGGTGGCATGACTGTCATTACAAATGAGAAAAATGAGCTTATTCCTACTAGGACTGTAACAGGATGGCGTGTGTGTATTGATTATAGAAAATTAAATGACGCCACCAGAAAAGATCACTTTCCCTTACCTTTCATAGATCATATGTTGGAAAGATTAGCCGGAAATAGTTACTATTATTTTCTAGATGGAAATCCCGAGTTAGAAGTTCTAAATGAATCTGCCATACAAGACAACTTTCCTTATGAATATATATTGAAGATAGATTATAAAGAAATTCCATGGTTTGCAGACTATGCAAACTACTTAGTTTGTGGATTCCTTGAAAAAGGATTATCGTACCAAAGACGAAAAAAATTCTTCAGTGATATAAAACACTATTTTTGGGAAGACCCACATTTGTTTAAAAGTTGTCCAGATGGAATAATACGCCGATGTGTATTCGGAGATGAAGCCAGTAAAATATTAAACCATTGTCACACAGGACCAACAGGAGGGCATTATGGGCCTCAACTAACAGCAAGAAAAGTTTATGATGCTGGATTCTATTGGCCTACAATTTACAAAGACGCACACCTTCTTTGCAAATCCTGTGATGCTTGTCAAAGGGCCGGAAAAATAAGTCAACGTGATGAAATGCCACAAAATGTCATCCAAGTATGTGAAGTATTTGACATTTGGGGTATTGACTTTATGGGTCCATTTCCAAAATCTCATAATAATCTCTATATTCTCGTAGCCATTAATTATGTATCTAAATGGGCGGAAGCACAAGCTCTCCCAACTAACGATGCACGAGTTGTAGTCAACTTTTTAAAACGTCTTTTTGCAAGGTTTGGAACACAGAAAGCTTTAATAAGTGATCGGGGTACTCATTTCTGTAATAATCAACTTGAGAAAGTTCTTAAAAGATATGGAGTAACTCATAAAATCTCCACTTCATATCATCCACAAACAAGTGGACAAGTTGAAAATACCAACCGAGCTTTAAAACGTATTCTAGAGAAAACCGTAGGATCAAATCCGAAGGAATGGTCCATTAAATTAGAGGATGCACTCTGGGCTTTTAGAACAGCCTACAAAACTCCAATTGGAACCACACCTTTTAGACTTGTTTATGGAAAAGCATGTCATCTTCCAGTAGAAATTGAACACAAAGCATTTTGGGCTTTGAAGACATGTAATCTTAATTTACATGAAGCTGGACGTCTACGGTTAAGTCAACTAAACGAATTGGAAGAATTAAGACATGAAGCATACGAAAATTCGTTAATCTATAAAGAAAGAACGAAGAAATGGCATGATAAAAGAATCAGAAGTTCAAAAGAATTTAAAGAAGGAGACAGAGTTCTTCTTTTCAATTCACGATTCAAGCTATTTCCTGGAAAATTGAAATCAAGATGGTCTGGACCATTCATAGTCAAAAGAGTTTTCCCATACGGAACGATAGAATTAATAAATTCAAATGGGATTGAATTTAAAGTTAATGGTCACAGAGTTAAACATTACATACATGGTCCGATGGAAGTTGACAACGAAGTTAATCACAATTTCGACACCACAGCTAACTAAGTGTGGGGAGAATCAAGTCTTTAAAGGATAATATGTATTTCTGTTAGAGTTAGATTGTCTGTTTTCGTGTAGTTCTCGAAAATAGAACCCGAACGGTCTTTCCCTAGCAGACCCTAAAGAACTAGTCTTCTCCCCCCATTCTGAATTTTTATTTTTTTTAGGAAATGAAGACTGCCTGTGAACTAAACCATGGTCTAATGCTACACGCTTTGATCACTAAACGTAATAATGACACACTTCTGAGTGAAATAGTATCAGTAATCAGAGAAAGATTGGACGGAGTTAGAAAAGAATCCAGATGCGAAGATAATAAGTTACAATTTGGTAAAGGAAAATCAAAATCCGCAGCGAAAAGAAGAGCACGACACCTAGAAAGATGTCACAAATGCGGAAAATGGTCACATGGAGGTAAATGTTCAAATAATCAAACCTATTCAAACACCGAATTTGTTACTTTATGCAGAGACGAACCGTTCATATGTTTAGAAGAAAAGACACTGAATGCTCGAGGTTACACCTATGTAGCCATGGAAAACCAATTAAACCGACTATCTTATGAATGGGATAGATCATATAACTAAGAATACTATCTCACAGGTAAGTCTGTATAGTTTTTAGTTTTTATTTTTATTTTTAACCTTTTGATAAAAAACGCTAATTTGTTCGCTATAAAGTATTAAATTGGTATTGAATAAAATTAGGTTTGGCGACCGAAATTATTGATATCATTCAAAAATTTATTACATCACTGTGAAATTTAACGTTTATTCTTAAGGTATACATATCTTTAATCAATCAACCCAAAATATTTCAAAAATTCGTCATGAGTTAAATTAGGTCTTGGAACCGAAATTACTTTACCGAAAAGAGGGGCGCATATTTTTGATAATATTTGATTGATTAAAGTGGGATAAAAAGCCAAAAAGATTTTTAATTTTATTTTTACCATGTTTTTAAAATTAATATATAAATCTTAAATTAATATTGTAAACTTTGTAAAATCAATATATTTAAAATTGTAAATATTTGAAAAATATAATATAAGTTTGGTGTGAATTTATAATATGAATTTTTAAATTAAGTTTGGTGTGAATTTTTAATTTTTAAATATGAATTTTTAATTTTATGCATTTCAAATTTTAAGTTTGGTGTGAATTTTTAATATTAATTTTGAATTTTATATTTAAGTTGTGTGAATTTAAAAAAAAAATTTGCTTTATCTCGCTAAGTTAAAAATATTATTTTTAAAATTCGTTGTAAGTTGAAGACTAGGTCTTTGAACCGAAATTGCTTTACCCGAGGGAGGGACGAGAACTTTTATTATCATTATTTTTAATCTTATTGAATTAAAGTATGCCAAAAACATTAAAAAAACTAAAAAAAAAATCTAAGCTTTTAAAACAATCGCTTGAAAAAGACAAATTTTAAAATTTTGTCGAAGGACGGACTAGGACATCGATCCGAAACGACCTCGTCCTAAAACAAAGGAAAACAAAATTTTAAATTTATTTTATATTTGTTTTACAAGTTAAGGTTGTGTAAAAAAAAAAAAAAAAATACAAACTCCGCGACTCGCGGAGTTTGGAAGCGAAAAACACCGCGACTCGCGGAGTTCCAAAAATACCGAAAAAAATAAAAGGGGCAGAACTGATCAGTCCCCAACCCACACCACACATACAGCGAAAATAAACCCGAAAATACTGCGCAAAAACCCGAGAAAACACCCCCAAAATCACAATTTTTAACCGTTAATCATCAAATCTTTTACTAAAATCATGTTGAGAAGGATGCTATCAAGGAATTACTCAAGAAAAACGGTAAATTTCTACACCTAAACACCATTTAATCCGAAAATTAGTGTTCTTGAGCAAATTTTTTTCCAATTTGATTTTGATGCTTTTTAGTGTAATTATGCTTAAATTGTTTATGTATTATGCTTGTATAACCTAGATTGATGCTATTTAACATGATTAGAAGCCTTAAACTTCAAATTTTGAGTAATCTAGGGTTTGTGTTCTTGAGCAATTTGGGGCTTTTTGATATAAACAGGTTATGGCCGATTTTTGTCATGAATTGTTGCTAAATTAAGTAGTGTAACATGTTTAGGTAGTTAAATGATCCAAACTTTGAGCCTAAACATGATTTTGAGAATTAAAGTGGACTTTTTCAAGTCTAAAATTCATGAACTTGATTTTTGAGAGATAATGCCATTTGAAACTTGTTTAATTGCTAGTGATGATTATTTTGACATGTTATTTGAGTTGAATGCTTATGAACTTGGCGAACATTTTCGTATATGCTTATTTGAAAAAGTGTAGATTTGATGAAAATATGAAAATGAGCTTAAGTTTGATATAAATTGATCATGTCATTGTAATTATTTTGATTGATGATTTTGCTGACACTAATGCATATTTGGATGCACAAAAATTGTGTTTGATGTGTTTTGCAGACTGAAAGGGGTGAATCTTCATCCCAAGCTCGCAATGCTCCTGCTGAGAATGCGGAACAACAGGAGGTGGATAACTACTACAAACAAGATATACCTCATCCAGTCATGACATTTTCTAATATGCACTTGGAAGATTTGCACCCGAACCTGAGATTTGACAGACTTTGGATAGATTATCCAAAATACCAAAGGGGTTTGCATACTCTTCATTCTAAAGTTGTTGAGGTACCTAGGGTCATAGAATGGGGACCATTAGAAGCTGTAGAATTGGCCGGGCCAATTAGGGAATTACTTGCACAGAGGTATGGTAATTCTACTTTTAACGACTGGGTACGTTTATTCACCATGCGTAGACCTGTATATAAAGTATGGTGCGAAGAATTGTTGTGTAGTATAGAATTAAATGATCGGGTAGCTAGTTTAACCGATCGATCTTTTATTAGATTTTTGTTAGGAGGTTCGATGCGCCACATGTCTTTACTAGACATGGCTCAGGCTTTACGTATATATACGCCTGAGGAGTTAGCATCTGCCGATTGTAAAGGGTTGATACTAAATGGTAGAAAGATAGATGAAAATTTTGATACACATGGTGTATGGAGTCAAATGACAAGCCATCACTGATTCAAAGGGGGAAATTACTCTTATTTGGATATAGATAGAGCTGAATTAAGAGTAATTCATAGGTTTTTAGCTAATTCGATTACACAAAGAGGTAAGAACAAGGAAAAGGTAAATGAACAGGATTTGTTTTACCATATGTGTATTCGAGACCCACAAAGCGCTGTAAGTATACCTTATTGTGTGGGTTATTATTTATCAGCTATGGTTAGGGGGATGAGACCGCATAGCATAATAGGAGGTGGTATATTTATTACTTTAATTGCTGAATATCTCGGTGTGGATATAAGTCGGGGGGATTATTAGTCGAAGAACCAGAACCCCGCGATACAATAGGTTTAAATGTATACCATGGTGCGAAAGTTTTGAAGAGGCGAAATAATGCCGCAGTACAATACCATGGTAGACATCCACAGGTTGAGAGAAACCAACAGCAAGGTAATGTAGGAGGGGGAAATGAAATGCAAGAAATGCAAAGGTTTATAGCTTCACAGGAGTACGAAAATGCTAGACAAAGAGCATTTGAAGATTGGCAAGTTCATCAAAACCAAATCATAGCTTATTGCCAACATATAGGTAAAAACTATATTCCTACTCCAAAGCCCATATTCCCTCCCTGGTCTATAGAGATTCAACCACCGTATCCTACGTATAACCCAGCCGAAGCATTTTATAGCACCTATGGTTATGCATGGAACCCCTATTGGTATCAGTATCATCCCTAGTCTACTTAGTTTTATTTATCTTGTAATTTGTAATGTTGATACGTTTAATACTTATGTTAATATTGTAATAGTTGTTATAATTTTCTAACTTTTATTCTTAGATTTTAATAATTTTTGAATGTGGGGTAATATACCAAACTTCAAAAATATGTATATATGTTTGCAGTTTATCTTATGCACACAACGGGGTAAAACAACGCATTTTCAAAGACTGGCATTAAGTTCAGCAAAAGCAACTAATTTTGATGACAAGATGCAAAAAATATGTGAAATAACAACAAGACGGAATGAACAAATGATGTGCACCATTTATCATTCAGCAAACAAACACAAATATGTTTGGAAACTTTGGTAAAATTTAATCATTTTCACACAAATCACCCTCAATAATTTAAATTGTTACTGATTTCTTGCAAATGAGGGCATTGCAAGATCTTAAGTGTGGGAAGGGGTTAAATTCTTTCGGATTTTAAAATTTTTACTTTATACACTTGGTTACCATTAGAAATACTAGTGAAGTAGTAGTTGTATTAGAATCTAGTGCTCTCTGATAATAAAGAACAGCCCTAGTCTTATATACTGACTACCCAATTCTAGTAAAAATTTTCAAAATTTTTAATTAAATGAACTCAAAATCATGTTTATACATATTTATGAACGATAAAACTAGGTGTTAACACCGAAATTATTGTTACCTCGGAAAGACATAAATTGATAAACAAACCAAAATGTTAAAATTCATTTAAAATAGAATAGAGGACAATAAAAAGGAAAATAAAAGCCAAGTGTGGGAAAATTCTCCAAGTTATTCAAAACATATGTCACATATGTTTGTATAAATAACTGAAAATACTTTTGCTTTGGACTAAACTAAACTGTTTTACCCGATGAAAGAAAAGAAGAGATGGATCTACACGATGAATCAATTCCATCATTAAAAGGAAGTAAAGTCTTCCGAAAAAGACACGCGCTTCTTGATTTAGGTCAAGAAGTTGTCGTCCAGACCAGCTGTAGGTTGACGAAAAATCTAGAAAAGTCATCACTAAAATCAGTAGGAAATCCACGGACCTCAGCATTAAACAGGGTCGCCAAGTGGTCAGATTTATCCTAACCATGAGAAGGATTTATCTCGTACAATGGGGGGCACCATGCAAATTAGCTGGATAAGACTAATGAATCAGATCCCCAGAAAGGATAATCTCCTTAAAAGATCAAAAATCAGCTTTTAAGCCTGATATTACTCAATCCTTGAGATTGACCTTAAAGATTGAGAATTACAAACTCATGGAATTCAATGATATCTAAGCTCGAGCCTGAACGAGAAAATATTTTGATCAAATTTACAAACCGATTTGTTTTCTAAAAACTCATTTTTAATGCGTTCATTACCATTGAACGTAAAATCCTAGGAATTCACCTGGAATTCATTAGGTCACCTGAACCAAATCGGGTGTCAACCGTAAGAACGGTGGTTGCATGGTGGTCAAAGACAGGACCTTGTGCCAAACCTACAAATTATAAGGGTGAGCTTTACTATTGCTCCTACCAAGGATAGTAATTGCGTCTGATACGTTATAGACCATAATTAAAAGCATGTCAGGGGACATTGCCTTAATAGTTGCTTGTTCAACGCTTTCCTTTACAACCGGACGGTAGTTTACCGAAAGGTAATATACGGGACAAGTAAACTGGACGTGTTGCTTTCTTAATACAAGGTTAGCAAGTGGGTGACACAAAACCGCAAGTTTTGAGCTAAAATTTTCAAATCTGAAACCCACCAAACCCACAAAAATATTTTGCAAACACTGGTGAAGGGTTATTCCGGAAAACTTATCTAGGGTAAAAACTAGATTTAATTTTCAAAAGATCAAATGTTTTCATAAAGATTCAATTTCTTTAATGGATCTAAATTTTTATAGCCATGTGGGACTGTAAACCATATCGTTACTACCATTGTTTATACCGCCGTATAGAAATCACTGATGTACAAAGTGTGAAGAATAAAGAAGTGATTCTAGTATTTCAAGACGATATTGCTTGAGGACAAGCAACGCTCAAGTGTGGGAATATTTGATAATGCTAAAAACGAACATATATTTCATAGCATTATTCCTCAAGAAAGACAAGCTTTTAGTTGCAATTGTTCTATTTAAAAGTGATATTCGTTTGAATAATAAAAGGTGAAGACAAAAGACAGATTCGATGAATTGAAGACGCAAACGACCAAAAAGCTCAAAAGTACAAAATACAATCAAAGAGGTTCCAATTATTGACAAGAAACGTCTCGAAATTACAAGAGTACAAGATTCAAAACGCAAAGTACAAGATAATAAATTGTACGCAAGGACGTTCGAAAATCCGGAACCGGGACATGAGTCAACTCTCAACGCTCGACGCAATGGACTAAAAATTACGAGTCAACTATGCACATAAATATAATATAATATATAATTAATTCTTAAAATTAATATATATATTATAATATATTTATAAATCGTCGGTAAGAAAGAAGCCAAAGGAGGGTGAGCTGTATTTTCAAACTCCGCGACTCGCGGAGTTTGAAGGCAAAAGTTGCCGCGACTCGCGGAGCTGTATTTTCAAACTCCGCGACTCGCGGAGTTTGAAAATACAGCTCACCCTCCTTTGGCTTCTTTCTTGCCGACGATTTATAAATATATTATAATATATATATTAATTTTAAGAATTAATTATATATTATATTATATTTATGTACATAGTTGACTCGTAATTTTTAGTCCATTGCGTCGAGCGTTGAGAGTTGACTCATGTCCCGGTTCCGGATTTTCGAACGTCCTTGCGTACAATTTTATATTTTGTACTTTGCGTTTTGAATCTTGTACTCTTGCAATTTCGAGACGTTTCTTATCAATAATTGGAACTTCTTTGATTGTATTTTGTACTTTTGAGCTTTTTGGACCTTTGCATCTTCAATTCATCGAATCTGTCTTTTGTCTTCACCTTTTATTATTTAAACGAATATCACTTTTAAATAGAACAATTGCAACTAAAAGCTTGTCTTTCTTGAGGAATAATGCTATGAAATATATGTTCGTTTTTAGCATTATCAAATATTCCCACACTTGAGTGTTGCTTGTCCTCAAGCAATATCGTCTTGAAATACTGGAATCACTTCTTTATTCTTCACACTTTGTACATCAGTGATTTCTATAAGGCGGTATAAACAATGGTAGTAACGATATTGTTTACAGTCCCACATGACTATAAAAATTTAGATCCATTAAGGAAATTGGATCTTTATGAAAACATTTGATCTCACCGAAATATTTAGAATTTAAAAGTGGGACTATATACTCACCTAATGTATTTTGTAGTAAAAATACATATAACATCATTGATCAAGTATAAGGCTGGCTTTGGATTCACGAACCTATATGATTTATATATATATATTAACACACATAATTGTAATCGAATAAATATATATATATTATATTTTAAATTATACATCTTATATATTTAATTTGTAATAATAATATTGTTAGTATAAAAATAATAATAATAATAATAATAATAATAATGATAATAATAATAATAATAATAATAATAATAATAATAATAATAATAATAATAATAATAACAATACCAATAAATATATATACCTTAAAAATGTAAAGGATAGAAAGCCCCAAAATAATTAGTCCAATATGCTATGAAGTGGCCCAAGAGTATTATAACCCAACCCTAAGGATCCATTAGCCCGATAGTTGATAGGGTTTTGTTTCTTGGTTTATAACCGATTGAAATTGGGCAGAAAACACATATGAGCATCGATATACTTGGTCACAGATCATCATCTCCATCTTATCTGTATCATCATCGATTAATCGATCCACCTTCATTATCATCATCGACAGATAAATCTTATGGCAATTATCACAGAATAGCAGGTCAATCGGTTCATCATCATCATCCTCTATCCACTACTCACTTAATCGGTCAATCAATGATTCAAGTAAGTAATCGATTCGTTAATTACCCTTTTAATTTATTCATCTCTCTCTCTCCGTATATATATTCTGTATTTATTTATTATTATTATTTTTTTTTAAATGGCTCAAACATATAAATGGTGTTCTTGGTGGATTTTTAGGGTAGCAGCAATATACATTGGGATGTTTGGGTTCTCGAATGTAAACAAAACAGAAGAAAGGCTTAGGTCTGCAGGAGTGCTCAGTGATGATGAGTTGATGATCCGAGTTGTTCGAGGTTGAAGATGGTGGTTGTAATCATGGTGATGACCGTGGGTCTAAGGTGGTTTTAACGGTGATTGAAGAAGATTACAGATGAAGTGGGTTTCATGGTGAGTTTTTTTTTTTAATGGTTCTTTTTATGGTTGTCAAACGAAACAGTGGCAGTAACAATTGATCGAAGGAAGAAACTTGCAGCTTCAGGACGACTTTTTTTTTTCTAATCCAGTTTATGGTTGTTTTGGGTCTTGGGTTTGTTGTAAATCAAAACAGAATCCAGGATTTAGTTGATGGTTTTGGTTATAAGTCGAATAGAAACAGAAGTAAAGTAAGCAGGCGTGTTCTTTGATGGTAATTTGTGGTAGTGATTACGAAGGAGAAACAGAAAATTTAGGGGTTAATGGTTGTTTGATAATGATAGTGTTCGAAGGTAATTGTTGTGGGTTTATCAACGATGAGGTGGTGGTTATGGGTTAACCGGAACAGTAACAGAGGCATACGGCTGCAGTAGCTTAGTTCCACATCGATGGCTCCTCATCTTTGTTATTGTTTGCACAGGAACCGAAAGAAAGAGAAATAATAGGGTGGCGGTTATTATTGGATGCAAAGAAATCAAACATGAAGGTGGCGGTTTTGTGGTTGTTTATGTCAAAGTGGTGATCAAATGGTTTTAGGGTGGCGATAATATTAAAAATCAAGAAGCAGAGAACATATAAGTTAAAGGAGTGTATGTGGTTGTGTTGTAATATCTCCCATATGTTTATGTATATATATATATATATATAGATATATATATGTATAGATTTTTTTGGTGTTGATTGAAAGAAAAGTGACTTTGTCACTTAGAGTCACGGGTTAAATAATTCACCAACAAGTGGTGTTGTGTGATTACAATCATGCGTGTATGTATATGATATATATGTATATATATTTTGAGAAAGGTAATGATGGTTGAATAAGGTGTAAAACACAATATCATGGTCCCGGGTTTGTTATAAGTCATCAATCAACAATATCTTTATGTAAATATATAAGTTTAAATTACTAATATATTATTACATATATATATATATATATATATATATATATATATATATACAAAGTGGAATTGATTGGAATTGAGAAGAACTCGTATAGTAACCCTTAGATATTAATTCACTTGACGGATACATATAACTGTTTTTATGTTGACACTAATTCTCGGGTACTAGAATTTGAACTAAAAAGATATCAATGTTTTATTACATAAATAAATATATTAAATATATATATATATATATAAATAAATAAATTTAAAATATAATCTTATATATATACAAGTAATATTCATATATATACACACACACACACACACACACACACACATATATATATATATATATATATATATATATATATATATATATATATATATATATATATATATATATATATATATATATACATATACATATAATAATATTTCTCATTACATCTTATATTATTTTATTTTGCATATTTATTTCTAACAGTTAAATTGTATTATATTTAAATTTAAAATATGTACATATATATATATATATTAACAATTAATTGTTCGTGAATCGTCAGGCTTGGTAACTGATTATCCGAATATAGATTTCAAACTTTCTAGACTCAACATTACTGATTTTTGCTTATCGTGTCGGAGACATATAGAAGATAAGGTTTAAATTTGGTCGGAAATTTCCGGGTCGTTACAGTACCCACCCGTTAAAGAAATTTCGTCCCCGAAATTTGGTAGAGGTTGTCATAAATAACAATAGGAATGTTTTCATGACGAATATGAGATGATAATGGAGTCTTATCATTATTGAGAGGTATAGATAAAACGGTTCGATCAAGTGAAGCGCACGAGTGAAACTATCACAGAAGAGTGAATTGAGTAAATATAGATTCGTTCTAACCGATGACGTGGTTATGATTGATTTCTGGGATTTAAGGGATTTAAAGAAAATATTACGTAACAAAATTTGATTCTTCGGCGATTCAGAAAATCAGGATCTTCTTTGTTTTAATGCGGCAATCTGTTTTGATTTTCTCTGTCGGATACTTTACTATAAATTCACCTCTTTGTTTCCTTATTTTCTACAACTCCTCTCTTTTACTCTTTCTCCTTAATTCCTAATTTAAGACATTTACCAATATGATCCATTGTCTTCTAATCCTTGATATATTCTTAATTTTCACGTCTGCCATCCTTCTATTTCATCTACCACCGGAGGATCTTATTTACATTCACTATTATCTTGAGACTATAGTGTTATAAATTTTCCCGTGCCTTTACGTGGCAATACGTATTGATATGCACGGTTTGTAGTTTCAGGGTTGTTATTGGGTTTTATATCTTTCCTTATATTCTGATGTCCCTACTCCTGTGTTCTATAATCATTGTCATCTACAGTTAATGCTCTCTCCTATTTGCTGCGATCTATACTCCAATTTCTATTTTGGGGATTTGTCCCTTCGTTTCTTCTTCCCGTCTTCGAGTCAGGTGAGCAATGATCCGGAATTCGTAGGTATGAGATTTGGAATGAACATAGTTAATGCTCTAAGAAAGCAATGGTAATGGAAAAATTTTGATTTGTCAAATTACCAGAATATCTTGGAAAAGATAGAACTATCAAGGTGATATGTTTCTAATATGTTTGGAGATTGGATAGAATATAAGAGCCGTGTAACATGGCACATGATGATGGTACTGTGAATCGTCACATTCCATTAGAAACTCAACATGACTTACTGTAATATAATGAAGTTGATCAAGTTTCATTATATTATACTAATTCATGCATCAGTTCCCGACACTGCTTCAGAACATTCCTATTTTAAACTCGAAGGGTCTAGAACTTAGAAACTAACACAGTTTCTTTTATGTTGTAACACAGATAGCGCGAAGAGATGAATGATTTCTAATAAGAATAGTTATGAAAATATCTTCAGAAGTATTGAGGATATTTATAACGGAAGATATGAAGACATCTTATAATATCTAAGATAAAATGATGATGAAGAATATCATCTGGAAAGGTTTAGAATAAGGAGTAGGGTTCTTACTAACGGTTTCAGTAGGCACTGAATCATTTAAATCTTTGAAAACAGGTTCAGTTCTTGTGATTTATCTATAGCCTTTTTCATACTTTGCTCAATCCATTTTCCAATTCCAACCCCTTCTATTTTTCTGAGCTTTACTAACATACTATACTTTATCATCAAACTCTTGACTGTTAAAGTCGTTTATGGTTTTTGCTGCTTCATCGGCATTCCAAGAACTATTTCGCAGTTCAGGGTGTTTTTCAAAAACTTCACATTCGGATTATGAAATTCTTAGGGATAGACATTATAGGTATGATGGAAGAAGTTCCGCGAGATTTTCAGAATACTGATTGCGGGTTTCGCCAAAGAGGCGACGAGCTGCGGGTACATCTTGCTAAGGTTCTCCGGTAACGACGGCGAAAGGACAAGGTATAAATATCGAGGTTATAATAGGAGTAGTCTCCCTAGGAAGTCGAAGTGGAGCTGTGACAAAATTAGCTTCTTGAAAAATGAATTGTGGGGTTGTTTTTGCTAATAAATGGCAAAGGATTCAACACGGTATGTGTTACACTATGAATTTGGATTCGAGAGTTTTTCAGGTGCATAAATCTTTTCTTCCGTAGATGAAATGCGGTTGGTTCATCTTTCCGATCGAGGTGTTTTCGAGAATCATGAAAAGTTGTGAACGCGAATTGTAATCGTCAAGATACGAATGAAGTTTAAGATAGAATCAAGTGGCAAACTTGAAGATTAGTTTAGTTTCATATGTTATAATCAATATTTTAATTCATTTTACTTTTCCAAAGTTAGCAGTCTAATAGTCCGATTGTCCAATGGTCCAATAATTTCATATATAAATTAAATACATACCATTCGAATTAATTAATACGTATCGTGACCCGTGTACCGGTCTCAGTGTCAATCACAACTCAAACCATATATATATTTTGGAATCAACTCCAACCCTGTATAGCCAACTCCCACCTTCACATATAGAGTGTCTGCGGTTGTTCCGAAATATATATAGATGGGTCGATATGATAAGTCGAAACCTTGTATACGTGTCCCGTTATTTAAAATGCATAAATAACAGAATGACGATAAATAAAGTGCGTAAAATAAATAACAGAAATTAAATGACAATAAATAAAATTGCGAGAATGTAAAGTGCGATAATGTAAATTGCGATAATGTAAATGTTAATCAGTTAGCTGGGAACAGTTAGCCGGAACAGTTAGCGTGAAATCCTATCACAATTTCAATTAATTAATTCGTTTGTTTCTAACACTTTTTATTTTTGTCCAATGTTTTCTTCGTTATGCCACTTGTTGGATTCTGATAGGTCAAAATCCAAATATGAAATTTGAATAGAAATGGTTATTCTGGAATGAATGGATACGTACAACGATGATTAGGCTCGAGGTACAGAATGAGATGTTGAGGCAGGTGATGTTGAAACTTGGGTTGTTGGTGGTACTGGTGTTGATGTTGGTGCCAGTGATGTTACTGGAGCTGTTAAGTTTTGCACCATATTCTCCAAAACTACTACTCGAGCGCGAAGTTCGTTGACTTCTTCTACTAACCCTGGCCGGTTATTAGTGTGAGATGGAGGTTGGATATCTTCTCTAGTTCCGTTAATGGTAGCCTCAAGACGAAAAATTCTTGCAACGAGGGTATAAACAGTATTGCGAACAGGTTCGCCGGTGAGCGGGTCGAGTACTCCGACATTAGGCGGTAGATTCGGCTCATGATATGGAGTACCTTCTTCATTTCTCCATAGAGTAAGTATTTCGCGAACCCATCCCCACTTTATAAAGAAATCTCGGTAGTTGATTGGTTGATGTGCTCCCGTCACACTATCTTCGGAGTCAGAGGAACTTTGTCGATTCGTGGAGACCATCGTACGCGATCACAGAAAGATTTTTTTTTTTTTTTTTTGGTATGAAAAGCTTAATGAGAGCAATGAGAGTTGGATGGTATACTCAATGCATATTATGCATAAATATATATAGTACCAGGATCCCTTAAATTACGGAGAAATTTACGGAAAATATTAGGCAAAGTTTACCGTAATAGATACGCTAGGATATGAATTTGTCTATACACTATCAATGCAGTAAATGCAATAAGACGTGTCTAGACTTAAGCAGGTAATTCCTAAAGATGATAAGCAGATAGTTTCCGACTAGGAATGATAAGCAAAACTTTTTGTCATGCAGACACGGTCAAAGTCCAGACTCACTAATGTATCCTAACAACTACTAGTCAGACACACTAATGCAATGCCTGGTTCGCTAAGACCACCGCTCTGATACCATCTGTAGTAACCCGTCCTTATCCCCCTGGACGAAGTCATCGACATTTGGTTCCATTGCGGTGATCGACTCCAAGTAATGTCTTTAAAGTGAGCAAATGCACAGCGGAAGACTTAATTCGTACCTGAGAATATCATGCTTTAAAAAGTCAACATAAAGTTGGTGAGATATATAGGTTTAATGCTAGCAGCGTTATAACTATGGACCACAAGATTTCATATGTAAACATTTTAATAAAAATATTCTAAGTGGTTGAGCACTTGGTAACCATACTTAACAATTAATCACGTCGCATATTCCCTTTAATATGAAATCTTACTACACCGTACCAAGTGTAGTCACAAAACGAAGTACTGTGCAACCGTTGAATACTGGTCGTCCAGTCCGGTTGGGGTTGTCAGGCCCGATAGATCTATCAACAGGATTCGCGTTTACAATACCGCTGTAAATATTAGTTACCAAGCTACAGGGAAGTATGCCAGTGGTACAACTCAACGTAGAATATATTTTTCAGTTACTTGTGTCCATATCGTAAAACATAAAATACATGTATTCTCATCCCGAAATATTTAGAATTTAAAAGTGGGACTATATACTCACCTAATGTATTTTGTAGTAAAAATACATATAACATCATTGATCAAGTATAAGGCTGGCTTTGGATTCACGAACCTATATGATTTATATATATATATTAACACACATAATTGTAATCGAATAAATATATATATATTATATTTTAAATTATACATCTTATATATTTAATTTGTAATAATAATATTGTTAGTATAAAAATAATAATAATAATAATAATAATAATGATAATAATAATAATAATAATAATAATAATAATAATAATAATAATAATAATAATAATAATAATAACAATACCAATAAATATATATACCTTAAAAATGTAAAGGATAGAAAGCCCCAAAATAATTAGTCCAATATGCTATGAAGTGGCCCAAGAGTATTATAACCCAACCCTAAGGATCCATTAGCCCGATAGTTGATAGGGTTTTGTTTCTTGGTTTATAACCGATTGAAATTGGGCAGAAAACACATATGAGCATCGATATACTTGGTCACAGATCATCATCTCCATCTTATCTGTATCATCATCGATTAATCGATCCACCTTCATTATCATCATCGACAGATAAATCTTATGGCAATTATCACAGAATAGCAGGTCAATCGGTTCATCATCATCATCCTCTATCCACTACTCACTTAATCGGTCAATCAATGATTCAAGTAAGTAATCGATTCGTTAATTACCCTTTTAATTTATTCATCTCTCTCTCTCCGTATATATATTCTGTATTTATTTATTATTATTATTATTTTTTTAAATGGCTCAAACATATAAATGGTGTTCTTGGTGGATTTTTAGGGTAGCAGCAATATACATTGGGATGTTTGGGTTCTCGAATGTAAACAAAACAGAAGAAAGGCTTAGGTCTGCAGGAGTGCTCAGTGATGATGAGTTGATGATCCGAGTTGTTCGAGGTTGAAGATGGTGGTTGTAATCATGGTGATGACCGTGGGTCTAAGGTGGTTTTAACGGTGATTGAAGAAGATTACAGATGAAGTGGGTTTCATGGTGAGTTTTTTTTTTTAATGGTTCTTTTTATGGTTGTCAAACGAAACAGTGGCAGTAACAATTGATCGAAGGAAGAAACTTGCAGCTTCAGGACGACTTTTTTTTTTCTAATCCAGTTTATGGTTGTTTTGGGTCTTGGGTTTGTTGTAAATCAAAACAGAATCCAGGATTTAGTTGATGGTTTTGGTTATAAGTCGAATAGAAACAGAAGTAAAGTAAGCAGGCGTGTTCTTTGATGGTAATTTGTGGTAGTGATTACGAAGGAGAAACAGAAAATTTAGGGGTTAATGGTTGTTTGATAATGATAGTGTTCGAAGGTAATTGTTGTGGGTTTATCAACGATGAGGTGGTGGTTATGGGTTAACCGGAACAGTAACAGAGGCATACGGCTGCAGTAGCTTAGTTCCACATCGATGGCTCCTCATCTTTGTTATTGTTTGCACAGGAACCGAAAGAAAGAGAAATAATAGGGTGGCGGTTATTATTGGATGCAAAGAAATCAAACATGAAGGTGGCGGTTTTGTGGTTGTTTATGTCAAAGTGGTGATCAAATGGTTTTAGGGTGGCGATAATATTAAAAATCAAGAAGCAGAGAACATATAAGTTAAAGGAGTGTATGTGGTTGTGTTGTAATATCTCCCATATGTTTATGTATATATATATATATATAGATATATATATGTATAGATTTTTTTGGTGTTGATTGAAAGAAAAGTGACTTTGTCACTTAGAGTCACGGGTTAAATAATTCACCAACAAGTGGTGTTGTGTGATTACAATCATGCGTGTATGTATATGATATATATGTATATATATTTTGAGAAAGGTAATGATGGTTGAATAAGGTGTAAAACACAATATCATGGTCCCGGGTTTGTTATAAGTCATCAATCAACAATATCTTTATGTAAATATATAAGTTTAAATTACTAATATATTATTACATATATATATATATATATATATATATATATATATACAAAGTGGAATTGATTGGAATTGAGAAGAACTCGTATAGTGACCCTTAGATATTAATTCACTTGACGGATACATATAACTGTTTTTATGTTGACACTAATTCTCGGGTACTAGAATTTGAACTAAAAAGATATCAATGTTTTATTACATAAATAAATATATTAAATATATATATATATATAAATAAATAAATTTAAAATATAATCTTATATATATACAAGTAATATTCATATATATACACACACACACACATATATATATATATATATATATATATATATATATATATATATATATATATATATATATATATATATATATATATATATATATATATATATATATATATATACATATAATAATATTTCTCATTACATCTTATATTATTTTATTTTGCATATTTATTTCTAACAGTTAAATTGTATTATATTTAAATTTAAAATATGTACATATATATATATTAACAATTAATTGTTCGTGAATCGTCAGGCTTGGTAACTGATTATCCGAATATAGATTTCAAACTTTCTAGACTCAACATTACTGATTTTTGCTTATCGTGTCGGAGACATATAGAAGATAAGGTTTAAATTTGGTCGGAAATTTCCGGGTCGTTACAACAGCCCTTGCCCGGGCTTGAACCCACGACCTCTCGCTCAACCAAAACACTCTAAACCATCTAGCTGTCCTTGCATTTCTGATTAATTTTATAACCATAATATATGTAACCCAATAAATTTCTGTTTTTAGCCTAACAAAGACTTATCCAACATAACCAACTAGAAGCCCAATCTACGGCCCAATCATAACGGAATCATAACAGCCCTTGGAAGCCCGATACCAAAACACTCCATTGGTTTTGGTCGGTTGGTTAGTAGATTAAATAGAAAAAAATATACTCGATCATCATTCTTAATTCTTACTTCTCTGATCAGCATCATTATCAACTCGTCACCCTCTCATATCAACATCAAATCATCATCATGTATTATCAACATCATTTGTGTGACTAACCTCAATAATCCCACAATCTGCGGGTCTCCTAGCAAAAAGGATTAAACGTGTATTCCCCCCTTCTTTCCAGCGTGACCTCATAATAATACCAACTTTTCTTTGTTTTATTTAATCGACTGGGGTCACTCCTTGAACCTACTCCATATTCCACTTTCTAAATGCTAATTTTCGTTGGGTAGATGATAAAAGGAACACTCACACAACCGAAATTAGTGGCATATTATATCAAGTGGGATTATCTTTATTGCCTTTATTAAACTTTAAAGATCAACCCAATATTATATATATATGTCGCTGTGAAATTTTTGGAAGAGGGAGAAAAATGTCAGCCAAAACTTAGTCCCACTTGTTTGATTAGGAAACACTAATAGTTATTATTTTATGAACAAACTGGCCAGCTACTTCGATTCCTTTTATCCCATCGAAACAAACAAGTTACATATACAATATTAATAATCTCTCATTAAACTGTATCAAGAGTGAGTGGGATTTTATTGAATATTACTTGTCAGCCATTATGATAATAAAGAACATGCAGCACAAATTCACCACTATAATATACTTTACTAACCGAAAATCCAGTTTACAACTAGATCAAGATACCGAAGCAAAATAGGTTTATAAGGCTATGTTTGGTTTGCTCCTTATTACATAGCGAGCCACCCATAAAGCATTCGCTGGGCAACTCTGGTTGACATTTTTCAGCAACAAAAATATTGATGGTTCGAAGGAGAAGAAAAGGCCAGTAAAACGAGGAACAATGATGCTTCGAATAAAAATCAATATGGGTTTAGTGGTGTATAGTTATGATGGAGATAAAGTGGTGAAGGTGATGGTCATGGGTGACGTTGGTTTTATTATAGGAGATGATGCAGGTTGTGATTAAATGGGGAATGAAGGTGGCGGTTGGAAGTGATAGCCGGTTGTTAGAAGGCGGTGATCATTTGGTGGGTTGCTTGATTAGGTATGCAGCTCAAATGGTTCATGTTTCGGTTTAACAGCCAAATGTAAACTAA